>NC_089234.1:78285328-78985474 GCF_963924675.1 Phocoena phocoena | reverse complement strand
AAGAGCTGTGCCCTCTCCTGGCTTTGTGAATGTCAAGGGCAGCACCTCTCCCGGTAGGCCCCCAGTAACTGCTAATGGTGAGACTCTTTGAGACATATTTTGTATATGAAGCCATCTCCTGGTATGATTCAAGAAGACTGAATAATCCTGTCATTTGGGTACAGCTGAAGGAGCAGATGTTCCTGGCTCTGTGTAGAAGAAAAATTGTAGAACAAGGAGATTTTTTTTAAAAAAGTAAGCTGATATCATAAATACACTGATTCAAAAGCCTCCTTTGGGGGATGATAGCTTAGGTGTTGTGATATACAAGTATTACCATAGTAAAAGCAGAGTATTAAAAATATGATGCCCTAGGTTGTCTTTGCAGGGAATAAATTGAACACCAGTTTAGAGCAGAAGAGATTAGTAAGCGTGGCCATGTTCCTTTTTAGCATAAATCTGGAAAGATTCTCTGTTGCCTACGAATGCGCTGGAAGTGTCAACATAAAAATCTACTTAAACATCATGTATGCATACATAACCCCCCACACACATACATTTAGGGCTGAGGTCCTCACAGGGCATGAGTCAGCTATGCCTGGTGATTTACAACATGCATTCGAGAACCATCTGTCCATTGCTCCATCCAGAGGACCAGGGCACACTCTGCAGGCCTTACCTAAATTTTGAGAGTCTGGAGATCAAGGATTGTACCTCACACCTTTTTTGCTTTATCATAAAATCTGGGACATCTCAGTAGACTCAACTTAGGGGACGGGCTCCAAAGGCAGTGTGCAAGGGAAAAATTAGAGGTTAAAGTTGCTCACACTCTGCCTGACATCAGGTTGGGGTCCCGGGAGGGCTCAGAGAGGCAAGATGGTTAACAGAAGTCAGCAGAGCCAAAGGGCAAATGCCAGCCAGCTGTTTCCTCAAAGTGGCGAGAGCAAAACTGGAGAAAATGAATTGGCATCATGATCATAAAGAAGGGTCAAGTCTAGAAAGGTCAGGAAGGAAGTGTGTTCAGAAACACAGTAGGAGTCAGGAAGAAAGCGAGAAGATTCAAGGAACTGACTCTTCAGGGAGCAGTTGTGTCTGGGGTGCGTCGTGATTTCATTTCCAACTGTTGGATGCAAATGCACAGCAGGGCCATGTTCTACCCTTCACTCTCTCTCTTCACCTGGCTAAGGAGATCGGAAAGGCCAGCCCTGAAAGCCACCGTCATTGTGGATTGAGTTCTCCAGGAGGAGGCTAGTCAGGGGAGAGGCACATCCTCGGGGTCTCTGGGGTGGAAGGTGCTGACTCCGAAAGTCAGGACCTTGGATGGTGGGATGAGGGATGAGAATCAGGGTAGACTTAACAGAGAGCTGGAGAAAAACTGTAAATGAACAAGAGACACAGCTGAGAACCTACTTCAGTGGGGAAATACACGAAGAAGAGGGGATATTTGAGCTTAATTTTGAAAGATAAGTAGGGATCAAGTGGAAAGGGCATTCTAGACAAAGAAAGAACTTCCAGAAAGACTGTATGGAAAAGGCAGGTTATGTTCAGGGAATTATAATCGTTCCTTGGTGCTGTAATGTGGAATCTGTTTCCTTACCTAAATTTTGAGAGTCTGGAGATCAAGGATTGTACCTCACACCTTTTTTGCTTTATCATAAAATCTGGGACATCTCCGTAGACTCAACTTAGGGGATGGGCTCCAAAGGCAGTGTGCAAGGGAAAAATTAGAGGTTAAAGTTGCTCTTGAAAAACTCTCTGAAGTTGTCCATAAAATGCTGTGAATTCAGCACAAACATGTTTTCCTCCAGCCTTGGAAGAGATCAGTATTTCTGCAGCTGAACACGGAGTGAAGTGGTGGGTTTGAGCTGTTGCTCGTCAGGAGAGTAAAGAGGTAAGCAACAGAGCAGAAGAAGATACTTGCAACATGTATACCCTAAAAATGGCCTGTGTTCAGAATATATAAAGAATCCCTGCAAATAAAGAAGAAAAACACAGACCGTTTTTGTTGACATGACCTAAAAACGTCAACAAGCACTTTGCAAGAGGAGCTCCATTGGTTAATACACATGAAAAGGTGCCCAACCTCAGTTGGTCATCAGGGGAATACAAGTCAAAACCAAAATGATATACCAGTACCTCCATCCAGTGGTCATAGTTTAAAAGAAAGTAATAATACAACAGACCCCCAAACCACCAAATACGTAGGCATAAATACAGCAAATAAAAGATGTACAAGACTTTCTGATGAAAACCATAAGACATTGCTGAGAAGTACTAGCGAAGACCCAGATAAATGGAAAGATAACATCATGTTTCTGTTATGACATCAACATTAAGATGTCGGTTCCCCAAAATTGCTTCATAGAGTCGGTGAAATCTCAATCAAAGTCCTTGAGAACTTTTTAGAAATTGACAGACATTATAAAATTTATAGCAGAAAATCTAGACCAGCAAAGAACAACTTTAGAAAACTAGACCACCAGATTCTAAAAATTATGATGCTACACTGATTAAGAGTATAGAATTGGTATTAGGATAAACAAATAGATAATAGAAAAGAACACAGAGGTCATAAATACAGCCAACCCCCAAAGCGGCTTGATTTTTCATGAAGATGCCAATAATATGAAAAAGAGGGTCTTCTCAATAAATGATGCTGAAACAACTGAATACCCATGAGGGGGGAAAAATAAACTCTGACCTGTACCTCTCACCATAAACAAAAATTCCTTCTAGATGAATCCTAGGCTTAAACGAAAAAGCTAAAACTCTAAAACCTCTAGAAGAAAGGATAGAGAAATATCTTTATTACCTTGAGGTAATATTTCTTAGAAAGGGCACAAAAAGCACTAACATGGAAGAAAAAAGTGATAAATTCACGTCACCAAATATAAAAGCTTGACGACCATTAAGCAAAACCAACCACAAACTGCAAAATATATTTACAATTTGTCCATCTGAACAAGAAATTCCCCGGTATATAAATAATCCTTTAAATTAATGATAAGAATTCAAACAACCTGGTTTTTTTAAATGGGCAAGAGACTTGAATAGGCATTTTACAAAATTACCTAAATGGACAGTAAACGTATGAAAAGTTGTTTGGCGTCATTGCTCTCAGATAACAGTGTATTAAAGTCACAGTTTATAAGAAAAAGACTCACAGACGTAGAAAACAAACTAGGGTTACCAAAGAGGGTAGTGGGAGGGGCGGGGGAGATAAATTAGGAGTTGGGGTTTATCATATACACACTGTTATATATAAAATAGGTAAACAACAAGGACCTACTGTACAGCACAGGGAACTATACTCAATGTCTTGTAATAATCTGTAATGGAAAAGAATCTGAAAAAGAATATATATGTATATAAAACTATATATAACTGAATCACTGTGCTGTACACCTGCAACTAACACGACATTGTAACCTATACCTCAATAATAATAATAATAATAAAAAACACAGCTTATACCACCTAGCGATTCTGCACCCAAATCCAGTGTGTTTTTTTTTTTTACACACCACCAAGCAATGAACTCAATTCTGACACTATCTACCTGGAGAAAGCATCATACCCAACAGGTTAAGGGCTCAGTCCTACCAAACTGTCCCCCAGCCCCCCTACTTGAAGACACCAATCACAAGTCCAGGTTGTCACCCATGCTTCTGACTGACTGGCTATAGATTGGAAGTTTCAGTGACCCCCTCTTGGGTTTAATTTGCTAGAGTGGTTCACAGAACCTGGAAAAATAGGAGTATTTTGCCAACTAGATCACCAGTTCACATCCACACACACCCACTCAATAATTTAAATTATTAAAATTTAATTATTTTTATTTTATATTGGAGTATAATCCATTTACAATGTGGTGTTAGTTTCAGGTGTACAGCAAAGTGATGCAGTTATACATACATACATATTTTTCAGATTCTTTTCCCTTATAGTTTATTACAGAATATTGAGTAGAGGTCCCTGTGCTCTACAGTAGGTCCTTGTTGGTTATCTGTTTTACATATAGTAGTGCGTATATGTTAATCCCAACCTCCTAATTTACCTCTCCCCCCCACCTTTCTCTTTTGGTAACAATAAGTTTGTTTTCAAAGTCTGTGAGTCTGTTTTATAAATAAGTTCATTAGTATTTCTTTTTAGATTCCACATGTAAGTGATATCATATGGTATTTGTCTTTCTCTGTCTGACTTACTTCACATAGTATGATCATCTGTAGGTCTACCCATCTTGCTGCAAATGGCATTATTTCCTTCTTTTTATGGCTGAATAATATTCCATTGTATATTACCTACCACGTCTTCTTTATCCATTTGTCTGTTGATGGACATTCAGTTTGCTTCCGTGTCTTGGCTGTTGTGTTAAAGGACACATTTAAATTATCTTTTTCTAAGTATCTTACCATGTATTTAAAATTTAATTTAAATTTTAAAAGATTCTCAAAACCAAGTGTTGGCAAGCCAAGTGAAACTCACATACTGCTGGTGGGAGTGTCAGTTGATAACAGTCACTTTGTAAAAAATGTGGGACAGTATCACAAACGTTGAAGATGCCAGATGACCCAGCAGTTCCATTCTGAAGCTTAATCCACTGGAGATGCAGGCGCAAGTGGATCAAAAAACCTATGTAAAAGGCAGTACTCATGACAGCTGAAACATGGAAGCCACCCAAATGTTTAGCAACAATCTGATGGGTAAATAAATTGTGGTCTATTCATATACTGGAATACCACACATGAAAATGAAGAAACATGGTTAAATGAAACATGAAAAAAAAAAATCTCACGGACAAAAGCATGCTGTACCATTTTATGTTTATATAGTTCAAAAAGAGGCAAAACGAATCTCTAGGCTTAGAAACTGTGGGAAATAGTTAACTGAATATTTTCATGTCCTTTTTTTTTCACAGCTTCGCTCTTGTTTAATTTTATTTATTTTTCTATACAGCAGGTTCTTATTAGTTATCCATTTTATACATATTGGTGTAGACATGTCAATCCCAATCTCCCAATTCATCCCACCACCACCACCACCACCACCATCCCTGCCGCTTTCCCCCCTTGGTGTCCATACGTCTGTTCTCTACTTCTGTGTCTCTGTTTCTGCCCTGCAAACCGGTTCATGCATGTCTTAATTTGCACATCTATCTTTCTGATTTTCCACTGTGGGAGGAGAGTCAGAAAGGCTGTTTGCTGCTCCCACCACCTATCTGGCTTCAAGCACGTGAACCACCCTCCCCTGCCCTGTCTCAGCAGCAGCTATTCCCTTGCTTGACATCCTCATGGAGTATTTATGGACACCGTATGAATGCATAAATTAAGCCAAGGTCAAAAGCAAACCAGATCTGGAACTAGGGTTGAAGACTATCAGCGTCATACATCACATCCGTCTAAGCTCATGGTTGTGGAGAGAAGGGATCCAGCCCAACATCCATCAGCGTCCGTGTTGGCGGGCACATCATTTCCCAACTAGAGTCTGTAACAGATTCAACCGTGCTGTCTTCCTTCTGATTGGAGGAGTCTGGAGGGGAAGAGCTTTTAATAGACCCCAGACTAGAAAGCATTTGGCAGGTGGCCGTGTTGCCGAGAGCCAGGCATTTATTAGTCAGCCTAATTTAGAACAGATCGCTTGTCTCTTTTTATAAAGAACTGTTTTTTGGGTTTTTCTTTTTTTTTTTTATACATCTTTATTGGGGTATAATTGCTTTATAATGGTGTGTTAGTTTCTGCTTTATAACAAAGTGAATCAGTTATACATATACATATGTTCCCATATCCCCTCCCTCTTACGTCTCCCTCCCTCCCACCCTCCCTATCCCACCCCTCCAGGCTGTCACAAAGCACCAAGCTGATCTCCCTGTGCTATGCGGCTCCTTCCCCCTAGCTATCTACCTTACGTTTTGTAGTGTATATATGTCCATGCCTCTCCCTCACTTTGTCACAGCTTACCCTTACCCCTCCCCATATCCTCAAGTCCATTCTCTAGTAGGTCTGTGTCTTTAGTCCTGTCTTACCCCTAGGTTCTTCATGACATTTTTTCCCTTAAATTCCATATATATGTGTTAGCATACGGTATCTGTCTTTCTCTTTCTGACTTACTTCACTCTGTATGACAGACTCTAGGTCTATCCACCTCATTACAAACAGCTCAATTTCGTTTCTTTTTATGGCTGAGTAATATTCCATTGTATATATGGGCCACATCTTCTTATCCATTCATCCGATGATGGACACTTAGGTTGTTTCCATCTCCGGGCTAGTGTAAATAGAGCTGCAATGTTGATGTTTAGCAAATAATAAGTAATAATAATAAGGCTGTCTTGTGCAAACAACTTTTTTGTTTATTCTAGACTATGGATCAGCTCCGGGGAGTGGGGCGGAGGAGAGGCTGCCCCCCTAGTTCTTTTTCCCTAGAAGCAGCTGAGATTGGGAACATCACAAACATTGCCAGGACACAGAGGTCAGAAAGAAAATACTAGGAAGGGGGTTTTGGAGCACGTGGAGCATGAACTTACTTCATCTAACAAGGTGGGGGTCAGAGAGGACTGCTGTCCTGCTGCCTTCCTGTCTCTGTCTGTCTGTCTCTCTTTCCCTCTCTCTCTGGGGGTGTGCATCTTGTTACTTTTTGCCTATCACAAAATTAATTCATGCCCACTAGAGAACATTTAAGACAAACAAAAAGAAAAAAGGCATCTACCACGTCATTGCTCAGAGAGCGCCACTGTTTATTTTTCCGGTATTTCTTTCTGTTTGCATATGCCTTTTAAGAAAAATTTGCTGTGGTGCAATCCTGTCTTTTACTTGCGTTCATTACTGAAAAATATGTTTTGAACATCTCACATTGTAGCATAACCTGCTTCAACACCATTTGTAATTGCTGTCTAATAAATTGCTATTAAACAATCTCCTTTTGTTATATATTTAGGTTATTTAAACTGTTTCATTGCTCTTAGCAGTGCTGTGATGAGTATACATTGGTGTACGTCCATAGTTATTTTCCTAAGACACTTTTTGGAAGTGGATTTGTTGACTCTAAGAATATGCAGATTTAAAAAATTTTTGGCCTTATGGCCAAGTTGGCATCTGAGGTTGTAATTCCTAACAGCAGTGTGTGAGCATGCCAATTTCCTTGCACTCTTGACAACATTGTAAATTAACGTTTCATCTGATCTTTGCAATTTGATTTGATAGAGGAAATATTGTATGTTGTGATGCAAATATTTATCTTTTAATGACATTTTTTCATGTTTTGACCATAGTTTTCATTTAAGAATTAAGTTTTTCAATCTTTTGCCCATTTTATCATGGTGTTAATTTTTTTTGTTATTGATAGGTTGGAGCTTTTTGCATATTAAGAATCTCTTCCTATGCTACAACTTTTTTTCTTTACTTTGCATTTGTCTTTGAATTTTATTCATGGTGGTTTATGATTTCAATCTGTTTTGTCATACTTAGAAATGGTAATCCCATTCTAATACTATATGACTATTCACACATATTTCTTTTAGAACTTTTATGTTTTAATTTTCACACTAAATTTCTAGTGATAGCCAACAGCTATTAAGTGCTAACTTTGTGCTGGGCACTGTTGGGAGTGCTTTACATGTACGTAATCATTTAACCCTCCTTACTATCTATGAGGTCGTCTATTATTATTGTGCCCATTTTATAGATGAGTAAACTGTGGCAGAGAATGGTTAAGTAACTCGTCTAGGGTCCAAAGCTAGTAAGTAACGAAGCTGGAATTTTAATGTAGTAAGTCTGCGCGTGATATTCTCTCTTTCAGTTTTTTTCCTGGGAGTGCCTTTTCAAAGAATTATAGCAACTTCCTTTTGTATTTACTGAAAACTCATCCCAAAATAGCTGGAATAATTTGGAATAAGGTCATATTTTTTTGAAAGCATAAAAATCTCCAAATCCACTCTACAACAAGAAAAACAATATAAATTTTTGAGACCCAGAGAAGTGAAATGTCACTTAGATTCCTGAGGCAGCTTTCCTTTGACTCGTTTGAAGAGGCATCCGGAGACCTAAGTGAAGATTTTTCCATGCTCTGGAGGACCAGCTGTACTGAGGAAGCATCCTCCACCAAAGAATCCCCAGCTCTTCAGAATTCAGATTCCCTGTCGCACGTGAAACACAGAAAAATTTGACATACGATTAGTGTTGGAACTACCACTATGACCTCTTGGAAGACTCATAATTTTCCATTTTCTACACCAGGGTCTCAACCTTGGCCCAGCTGATCAAGAGTTGAATGTAGGAGGGCTTCCCTGGTGGCGCAGTGGTTGAGAGTCCGCCTGCCGATGCAGGGGACACGGGTTTGTGCCCCGGTCCGGGAAGATCCCACATGCTGTAGAGCAGCTGGGCCCGTGAGCCATGGCCGCCGAGCCTGCGCGTCCGGAGCCTGTGCTCCGCAACGGGAGAGGCCACAACAGTGAGACGCCTGCATACCTCAAAAAAAAAAAAAAAAAAAAAAAAAGAGTTGAATGTAGGAGAAAAGAAAGCAGGCATTGGACAGGGATGTCAGGCATGTAGCAATCGATCGGGGTTCCAAGTTAGGAATAAGATAGTGGCTGTAACCTTCTCTTCTGGTAAGCCGTTCCTTCAGCGGCTTAATTGAAACCAGTGGCTTAATCCAGTGGCTGAATTATCCTTTCTCTGAAATGTCATTGATTTTATGGATCCAGAACACATTCAGTGCAATCCACAGGCGGGACCCCTGCTTTGAACAAGGCAGCATCCTCAGTGAGCCATGGGAGACGGATCTCCTGTCTCGTGGAGGAGGTGGATGGGTATGTGCCCAGGTGGGTCCAGTGTGGAGAGACCGGGATGAATATGAAAAATGAGGGGAGCCAATATAGCCCATGATACATGGAGTATATTTGAGAGAAGAGAATGAGAAAGGCGGGATAAGCTGGCTCTTTCAGATCACAGGGAGCTCTGAATGCCACACCAGAGGATAATTTATTCTTTAAGATATTTATTATTCTTAGTAAATTAAGATATTTACTCTTTCATTTGAAAACTATTTACTGAGCATCCACTGGATGACAGATACCATTCTAGGCACCAAGGAAATAGCAGTGAAAAAAAAAAAAAAAAAAACAGACCAAATTTTCTACTCTTACAAAAAGTATTTTCTAGTGGGGAAGACAAGCAAAATTTTTTAAAGTTATAACTTATCGGGTAACACTTAAGTACGATGAAGGAAAATAAAATAGGACGAAGAGAGAGAGCTGTGGTCCTCAGCCTCAACCCTGCCTGCACACTGGAATCTTCCAGAGAGGTTTGGAAAACAGTGATGCCCAGATCCCTGCCTGAGGACAAGGGGATTAAAACCTCCGGGGTGGACCCCGGAGGTGACATTTTCTAATGTGCAGCCAGGGTGAGAAGCACCAAGTCAGAGAATGAGGACAGTACCCTTTAGAAGGTCTGGTGAGAGAGGGCCTCTCTGTTTGAGCAGAGACTAGGGTGGAGGAACAGGCCACGCGGATATCCAGGAAAGCTGTGTTGTCAGCATCCGGCCCGACATCCGGCACTTAGGAGTCATGGAAGAGTGAATGAACGAATGGACAGACTGCATCAGTATATGGGATGGTGTCAGCGAAGCTTGTTCGGAGAGGATTAAATTAACTGGGCACCTTAGGTTGGGGGTTGCCAAGCCCACCCCAAGATTCCATGATTTCCTAGGAGGACTCACCGTATGGTCGTACGCAGGACTGAGGTTTCTTACAGCAAAAGGATACAAAGCAAAATCAGCAAAGGGGAAAAACACATGGTGTGAGATCTAGGGGAACTGGCTGCAAGTTTCTGAGAGGCTTCCCTCCGTGGAGTCACACAGGACACGCTTAAGACCTGGAGGGACAAGTCGTGACAACACGTGTGAAATGCCATCCACCAGGGAGTCTCATGCAGCACAGTGCCCGGGGTCTTTCTTGGGGGCTGGTCCTGTAGGCGCCCTCGCCTGACACATACCAAGAGTCCAGACTCCCAGAAGGAAAGCAGGTGTTCAGTAGAAGCCACTTGTTTGTGATTTCTCTGAAATCTGAGTCCCCAGACGCCGGCCTTTCTCAGGAGAGCAGTCTCAGGCCTGCTGTGTTAACCCTTTTTCTGCACGGTGCCATGTACCAAGGGTTAGATGGGACCATTTTTCAAAGTTTCACCAAGACTAAAATCCGCGTGGCTACGTACAGTTCCAAATTTTTCCCTCCTTGAGATGCTAGGACAGTTTTAGAGAAATGCACATGTCACCTCTGATATCTATTCCAGTTCAGGGTCTAATTCAGGTTCTTGTATAAGACGTAGGAGCCTCAAATGGACAGCAAACCATAGTTCTTCTTCTTGCGGAAACAGTGCTGTATGGTCCCCAAAGATAGGTACGTTACCCTTAAAAAAAACCAGCCCTCCAGGTAAAGGCACTCTGTAATATTCTATAGAAATATCATATAGGACATGTGAGTATAGGACATACAGCTTTTATATCACTTTTATATTAATTCATCCTTTTTTCAATGAATAAAAGGATAAATGAATAAAAAGATAAATAAATAAATAAAAATTAAAAAAAAAGAAAAATGAGATACTGCCCTCAGAAATACTTGTAAGTGAGAACGAAATGAGTCCACTCCACTGAACTGCTTTTCCCCATCCTTTCTAGAATTTAGGCTTTAGTAAATCATACAGAAGTTCAGAAATGACAGGTGAGCCCTCAGGAGGATGTTCATAATAGAAATTCAGCAGTGGAAACAATTTGATGTGTTGGCATATTCATTCCTCCTTTATCTCTGCTTTGGGTTCAGGGAGCATTGCTGAGCCATCCTGCTTTATCTAAAAAATAAGATTAATAAGATTGACCCGGTCTGTCTCACATCCTTTTCCCCGTCGGTTTTGCCCAAAGGCAATTTGATTTACGCCTGGAGTTGTTGCCAAGGGATCACTGTTCTCCTGGGTCGACAGAACGTTTCACGGCAGGGTAATAAGCTCCTTAGAATCCTTGATGGGTGGGCCTGAAACTTCAAAGAGGGAAGGATGACAAGGGATGGGGCAGCTATCAATTGGACTAGATGGAATTTATCACGGGGCATTTTGCCCAGGGTGGCAGTTCAATTAGGGAGTGGCTGTGTGGTTCACAGAAGCCATTTTTCAGGGCAGTCACTGAGGCTGGGCCTGGCAGAAGGACAGTCAGCGTCCTCTTGTTTGGTATGTTGGTGGTGTCACTTCCCTGGCTTCTTCCTGGATAATGTACTGCCAAAAGAAGGCCTCTAATAAATGAAGAAGCAAAACGAGGTAATAACAGAGCATTATGAGCTGTTGAGCGATGTCCTTTCTAAAGCCTTTCGGGTGTTCACTGCGTCTCCTGTTGCATCCGGTGTAGGTGGAAACCCAGGTCCTGGGCCCAGCACTGCCCCTTTGCTGGTCCCGCGTGATGAGCAGCTCACCTCACCTCTGTTTGTCTTTCGGTGGCCCCACGATGCCTTTCAGATCAATTCCAAACCAGTCCACGAGGGTCTTTACACCCGCCAGCTCGTCTTTGAAGAAACCCCTCTTTGTATCCAAGTTCCACGCAGTGAACCACTTGCTAAAATCCTCTGGAATTCCCAGACCGTCGGCCATGGTGAGCCCTTGCCTGAAACACTGCTCTCTAGCTCCCCCCTCCATCCTGTCAGCCCCAGGATGACACCTACTCATCCTTCAGACGTGTGCCGGGTATCATTTCCTCCCATCCCCACCCTCCTGGGAGTCCCCGCGGCGGCCTCAGCCCCTCTGTATCCTAGCACTTGCTTCACCGTATCGTACTGACCTTTGCCCCCATCAGACATAAACCAAGTCACTTCAAAGACCACATCTGGGGCTTCCCTGGTGGCGCAGTGGTTGAGAGCCCACCTGCCGATGCAGGGGACGCGAGTTCGTGCCCCGGTCCGGGAAGATCCCACATGCCGCGGAGCGGCTGGGCCCGTGAGCCATGGCCGCTGAGCCTGCGCGTCCGGAGCCTGTGCTCCGCAACGGGAGAGGCCACAACAGTGAGAGGCCCGCGTACCACACACACACAAAAAAAGACCACATCTGCCTTACTCACCACTCTGTCCCTCACCGCCTTCCACAGAGCCTGGTCACGGTCACCCCTCAGCAAATATGTAGTGAGTAAAGGTAGCTGATCATAAGAATAAGGGGACGCTACTAGAAGGCAGACTTAAGAAATGCTTGCACCTGTGACTCTGTTTCTGTTTTGTAGATAAGTTCGTTTGTACCCTTTTTTTTAGATTGCATATGTAAGCGATAGCGTATGATATTTGTCTTTCTCTCTCTGACTCACAGATGTAAAAAACGAACTTATGGTTACCAGCGGGTGGCAGGGAGGGATACATTGGGAGATTGGGATTGACATATACACACTACTATATATAAAGTAGATAAATAATAAGGACCTACCGTATAGCACAGGGAACTCTCCTCAATACTTTGTAATAACCTATATGGGAAAGGAATCTGAAAAAGAATGGATATATATGTATAACTGATTCACTTTGCTGTACACCTGAAACTAACACAACATTGTAAGTCAACCACCCTCCAGTAAAAATTGAAAAGAAAAAAAAAAGTTGGACAAAGTGACTTGCAAGTCCTAAGCTTCTGTGAGCCTTTTTTTCCTTAAAGTCCAATCGGAACGCTCAATCTTTCTTCACAGCGTTGACGTTTTTAGTCGTTACGCATCATCAAAGGCTTAGTGACGGTTTTCGAGCACCGTAATGTGCCTACCGATTGTTGGGAGATATTCCAGGCGGCCGTGATCCTGTGAATTCCACGACATCCGTTTCATATGCTCTTTTCTTCCTCCCCTTGAGAAACACCCTGAGAGAGCTATGTTCTCACGATTGATATTTCAGAAGGAATGTGAGCTGCCCCGTGTCACTGGCCAAAATCGGCGGAATCAGGAGCAGCCTTTTTGGGTGACTATACATGGTTTTGAATCTTCCTATAAGAAGTCATTGCATTGTTCCTATAAGAAACATTTACAGTGTAAATGCGTCAATACTCTGTATTTTGGCCATACACGATTGATAACTGCCCAGAACAGTCCAGTCTCCGGCAGACCAGATGGTACCTGGAAATCAAATCCTTTCAGCAGGGTTAATGGTGAGCACGTAGTGTGGGTGGCCTTTTATGCCTTTCTCCAGAGAGATGCCTAACGCTGATTCTCTGCCATGGAAGGGTTCCAGGGCCTCCAGCTTTTCCCACACATCCTGACCCCGTGGGCTCTGGCCCTCCTGTGGCCTGTGGAACTGGAAGTGAAACCACCCTCTGATAGTATGGGGTTGGCCGAGACGTTCATTCAGGTTTTCTCTGGAACAGCTTGCTCACCCAAACCCAATACTCAAAACCACAAAGTCTAGGGAGCGTGATTTATTCTTTCAAGTTTCAGCTAATTGTCTGCACTTAAATTTCGCTCAAACCTAAGGGGTAATTATCTGTACTTCCTGAGGCAGAATATGTATGAATGGAAACTCACTGTAAATAAAGCAACCAATTTTCTTTGAGTTTCGTAAGGGCTAGCCTTATTTGATGACCCAGCTGGAGGGAAAGATGCTATTAGTTTTCAGACTGTGGGGTAGGAAGGACTGGTGACCGTGGCTTTCTCTGGGCTTCTCTTTATCTCCCGACAGTGCTGTACCACCATCTCATACATTTTTGTCAGGTCCATGCGTCGATGCTTTGTCTACTCCTGTGCTGTCTAAGCATACTTAAAGACCTCTATGCGGGGCTTCCCTGGTGGCGCAGTGGTTGAGAGTCCGTCTGCCGACGCAGGGGACACAGGTTCGTGCCCCGGTCTGGGAAGATCCCACATGCCGCAGAGCGGCTGGGCCCGTGAGCCATGGCCGCTGAGCCTGCGCATCCGGAGCCTGTGCTCCAAGGGGAGAGGCCACAGCAGTGAGAGGCCTGTGTACCGCAAAACAAACAAACAAACAAAAGACCTCTATGCGATCCCAAGATTATTTTTTTAAATGCGTGTTCACCTTCTTTTTCATCCTTCTCCCCTCCCATATCATACCTTGTTGGCTAATCTCATCAGAATATATCCCATTGAAATCTGCCAGTGATTATCTAAAGGTTGACCAGGTGTGGAGAAGATTCCAGGAAGATGGTAGCAGTGACAGTGTAGTTTTTCTATCTGTATCCCTGACAGAGGAGTGGATAAAGAAGATGTGGTACATATATACAATGGACTACTACTCAGCCATAAAAAAGAATGCCATGCCATTTGCAGCAACACGGATGGACCTAGAGATTATCATACTAAGTGAAGTAAGTCAGAGAAAGACAAATATCATATGATATCATTATATGTGGAATCTAAAAACATTGTACAAA
This sequence comes from Phocoena phocoena, assembly GCF_963924675.1. Lineage (NCBI taxonomy): Eukaryota > Metazoa > Chordata > Mammalia > Artiodactyla > Phocoenidae > Phocoena > Phocoena phocoena. Next base: position 78,971,117 of record NC_089234.1, on the reverse strand, counting down.
TGAACTTATTTACAAAACAGAAACAGACTCACAGACTTTGAAAACAGACTTATGGCTACCAGAGGGGAAAGGTGGTAGGGAGGGATAAGCTAGGAGTTTGGGATTAACACATACACACAACTATATATGAAATAGATAACCAACAAGGACCTACTGTAGAGAACAGGAAACTCTGCTCAATATTCTGTGATAACCTCTATGGGAAAAGAATCTGAAAAAGAATGGGTATATATATATATATGTATAACTGACTCACTTTGCTGTACACCTGAAGCTAACACAACACTGTAAATCAACCATACTCCAATATAAAATAAAAATTAAATTAAACTTTTAAAATAAATAAAATAACTAGATAGCAAAGACAAAAGCCCATGGGAATTTGTAACAAAACGAAATGAAAAGATATCCCAGGTCCCCAGAATACAGGTGGGTAGAGACCGACGATCAACAAGCCACAGGTCCTGCCTGGTCCTGGCACCTGTGAGGGGAAGAAAGAAGCGATGGGCAGCTGCTGATGAATGCGAGAACAAGAGGACTCCAAATAGCCAACAGGTATTCTCTGGAAGGAGCAGGCCGTGTTAAGAACCTCCCTAACACTGAATGGGGCTTTGCCTTTTCTGATACCAAGTCAGTGTAGGGGGCCCAGGGCCAGGAAGACTGAAGGGGTTAGAGCCAGAGCCCCTGTGGATGCTGGAGACGAACCCCCTCAGCTCCCTCCTGAGACGAAACTCACAAGGAGGGGCTGCTGGGAGGGGTCAAGATTGAACACGATGGGGACAAACAGGAAGGAAGAAAAGAGAAATTCCAGAGCACAGCTGGGGAGGGGGACAGAGCCAGGACAACCCAGAGACAAGTTGCCATATATATAAACTACACACAAAAACGAAGCCCTGTAGAGCTAGAGAAGCTTTTCCAAATCCCATCTCATTCTAAAAGTCCAGGGAACAGGGCTTCCCTGGTGGCGCACTGGTTAAAGAATCCACCTGTCAGTGCAGGGGACATGGGTTGGAGCCCTGGCCCGGGAAGATCCCACATGCTGCGGAGCAGCTAAGCCCGTGTGCCACAACTACTGAGCCTGCGCTCTAGAGTCTGCGAGCCACAACCACTGAAGCCCGCGAGCCACAACTGCTGAAGCCCGCGCACCTAGAGCCCGTGCTCCACAACAAGAGAAGCCACCACCATGAGAAGCCTGCTCACCTCAACTAGAGAAAGCCCATGCAGCAACGAAGACCCAACGCAGCCAAAAATAAAATAAAAGTAAATAAATTTATTTTAAAAATAGTTCAGGGAACAAAAAACAATTTCACATCAAAATGAACAACAGAAAAATAATCAAATCCCATACAGAGTTATTATAAGAAAAAAAGAGACTAAGGAGCAGAATAAAAACCCTACACAATAAAAGCATGATGGAAAGACATGCTCACAAACAGAATAACAATGTCACCTAGAATTTCAAAATAGTGGGAAATTCTATAAGATATGTAAGAAATAACATAAGTCAGAATTAGCCAAACTCAGAAAGGAGGTGACACACAATTCAGGAAAGAATTAGAAATAAAAGGAAAAGTCATTTCAGAGATTAAGATCAATCTAGAAGGAACACAGGAACAAACAAACCTAACACGATGCCTTAAAAGAAATAGTAAAAAAGGGAAAAATGTTACAATCAAATATAGTTGAAGAGACAAAAAGAATTTGAAAATTGCAGATATGGAAGATGGACAAAAAAAGATCAAACTTATGGCTAACAGGAGTTCCTTAAGAGAAAAACCAAAGCGATGGAACAAAGTATTTCAGAACAAATACTGAAAATTATAATTCAAGAAAACTTTCCCAAAATAAAGAAAAATTGAAACTACATGTGAAAAAAGCATGATGTGTGTCTAAGAAGAATGATCCCAGAATGGCCAACACCAAGACTTTGTCTTGTATCAATAAAACAACTGGATTTTAGACACAAAGAAAATAAATCCCTTGGCACTTAGGAAAAAAAGAATACATAATGTAAGAGGGAAAGAAAAATTGGTTATCATCAGTTTTTTCAACAGAAATCCCAGAAGAAAATGGAATAACATATTTATCTACTCAAGTGAAAAAAAAGTGTGATCCAAGGGTTTTATATCAAGTATAAAGGACAAAAACTCTTATCAGCATGAGAGAACTCAGGGCACATTGTTTCCATGAACACTTCCTGTGGAATCTTCTAGAACACTGGCTTCAGACAACCAAATGACGAGCAAGACGTTGATGTAAGGACTGGTGTGGAGCGTTAATCTAAGTTGAGGTGAGCTCAGAGTGTTGGGGTTGATGCTCTGACAGTGCAGGTAGAACACAACTAAGAAAAGGGGGAAGGCTGGGAAGAACACATTCAAAACCTGAGTATTTTCAGCAATCACGTGGGAGGTCGTATCAGACCGTTATTCAGAGACTGTTGTGTGTGTACTATCAGATGAAGCAAGTGAGTGATTATGATAGACTGTATTTTAATTCTGTCATCCCCTGTAGTCTCTGAAAGCCCACATTCTGTGTGTGCAAGAAAGGACATCAGGTACAGCAGGGGATGGTAAATAAGAGCCCTGAATCTTGCACTTGACTTGGAAGTCTCAGTAAGAACTCATGAGGTATTTCACAGATGTGTTGTCCAATATCTGTCTCCATATGGATACTTACTAGTTCACTGGCCAACCCACGAGCAGTGAGCATCTCTCACTCATTAATAGAAACCAGGGATTCTTGCAGGAATAGCCGATTCCAGGTCTGGGCAGGAAAGATACGCAATGAACCTGGATTCTCTTGGAATATCAGATAGTGAGGAAGCCGTCAGAAATCACAGTCATACTCTACTGTCACTAAAAGCATAAAAACCATCAAAGAGAATGAATATGGGTGGCAGTAAATGGACTTTATTTCATTTTCTGGACAATCAGGGTTTCACTGAGAAAGCATAAAACAAAGCACGGTCATGCAGGGGCACCAAAAGCAAATTCAAGGAGAACAAATTAGATGTTTGACATTGTTCCCCCCGCTGCCCCAAATCAAAGTAGCCATCAAAACTAAAATTTTAAAAATCAGATCTTTGTCAGATTTCCTTACAGTTCCTTTCATGTCAGCAAAATTTATTTAATACGTGGGCACAGAATGCTCTCATAAGCATTTTTGGTGCTTGGTATTCTAAAGGTTTTAATCCAGCCTCCTTCAGCCTGTCCAAGAGCCCTGATCCACCGCTTAGAGGGGCCCCTGCCTGCTGTAATGACAAAAGAAATCCAGCAGGGGGCAATATAAGCAAGTACAGGCAGAATTCGTTTCCTTGTTTTTGTTTCTTTGTTTGGTTTTGCTTTAAGACAACTTTATTTCAGGGAGAAATATTACTTGGGGACAGATTGTCTACTGAAGGTTTCTGTCATGACTAGTTCCTTGTCCCCTTCTTTTAAAGGGTCTTGATAAATGTCCCTGTCTTTCTAAGTGAAAACTGCTATTTGCTTGATTATTAGCTTACATGTTGAATCAGATAGCTGGCTGACCCCTAGGCTTTATCAATTACGAACACAAACACTCTCAAAACATCCAAGGTAACTGATCGGAATTTAAATTGGAGTCATTTCATTGGAAGCACTTCTATCACCGATATTAACAGATTTTGAAAATTGTTAGTTTCTCATTCTTATGCAGAGTCAGTTCTTCATTGTAAGGTTTAAAAGGATTTCCTTTCTTTTTATTAGCAGTCCACCAAAACCTTGTTCATGTCCTTCTGTCTACTTTAAGAGGTCAGATCTTCATATCCACATAGTTGATTGACCACATCTTAGATGCTAGCATAGAGTTCTATAAAATTTCTTGGATTCTTTCATAGCCCAAGAAGACCTGAGCAGACCAGCTTATGTGATTCTCTGAATTGGGTTATCCGATGAGTTCTCCCCTGCACCTCTTTTGCACCTGCAGCAGGGGGTCCTAACATGGGGCTCAGTCAGTGACCCGTGGGACCTTGGGCCTGCGTGCCGTTCTGCAGCCTGCTTTGTCCTGAGTACCAGGGGGTCAAGAGCACATCTTGCCACCATGTGAGGTTGTCATCCATCTCTTTAGAAGTAAGGCCTAAAATTATGTGTTTTCAGAAGTTCTCCAGGCAGTGTATCCGAGGCACAGCCAGATTTAGAGACCCCTGACCAGGTTCCATGTCTGGGCTGGAGGATGCCACGAACGTCTTAGTTGGCTGTTGGTGTGTGTGTATGCGCATGTACACAGCTTTTCAGGCAGCAGGAGCCATGGTTTTCAACACACGCTCGAGAGCCTGCAGCCCACAAAGGGGCGTGAGCCCCTGCTGTAGCAGGAGTGCCTCGATCGTGGAGTGCCCGCGCCTGCAGAAGAGGATCAGTCACCATGGCGATGACAAAGTGCTTCCCGCTTCAATTGAATTCTACCAATTAAAGTTCCAGTGCCTCATGCAGGACCCTTGAGTGGACACAGGCTTCCGGTTAATAAAGGCTGCAGCCAAACAGGCACTCTTTTTTTCTTTTTTTTTTTGCGGTACGCGGGCCTCTCACTGCTGCGGCGCCTCCCGCTGCGGAGCACAGGCTCCGGACGCGCAGGCTCAGCAGCCATGGCTCACGGGTCCAGCCGCTCCGCGGCATGTGGGATCTTCGCGGACCGGGGCACGCACCCGCGTCCCCTGCATCGGCAGGCGGACTCTCAACCACTGCGCCACCAGGGGAGCCCCCAAACAGGCACTCTTGATCGCAGAAAGCCAGGAGGCGTGAAGAGGTTTGCCAGCCTCTTTAATGACCCAGCCTGGGGCATGTTCTCTGGGGGGCTTACCTGGCTCCAGAAGATGCTCCAAGAGAATGTTCGCATGTCTGCATTTCATACTCATTCAGCTAAGCAGCTCCTGTACTCTGAGGAGTCGACAGATTCTTGATTGTAATTAATCCGTGAATATCAGTGAGGTGCCTAGCTTGGACAGAGTTTGGTAATGATTTTGACTGTGTTAATAACTGTCAGAAAGATGACGGTAATGAATAGGAGTCCAGTTTCTGAGTGACTAAGGTGGTCTAGAATCCCAGCTTCGTCCAAATTAGTTTTCCTGGGCACACGGGATCTGTAAGCCTCGGTTCTAAATTGCAGCAAATGGTGCTGAACGGCGCTGGCTTGCGGTGAATGTCACTTCTCTTCTCCTCCAGACAGCTGAGCTGTAGACCAAGGCCTCTTCTCATGGGGCAGGAAATGCCAGGGTTAGAATGGACTGGGACAGTGGAAAGGGCACAGTTACCTAAGCCACCACCAATCCTGATGAGCCTAGCCTGAGAGAGAAAACATAAAACAAACCTGTTAGAAAGATAGATGTAAACAACAAGAGGTACCACCTCACGCCGTTCATGGAAGGCAGCTATGCGCACCACTATACCACCAATGCCGATTCACACCAGTCAGAATGGCCGTTATTAAAAAGTCTACAATAATAAGTGCTGGAGACGGTGTGGAGAAAAGGGAACCCTGCTACACTGTTGGTGGGAATGTAAATTGATACAGCCACGATGGAGAACAGTATGGAGATTTCTCAAAAAACTAAAAATAGAGCTACCCTATGATCCAGCAATCCCACTTCTGGGCATATACCCAGAAAAAAACTGTAATTCAAAAAGATACAGGGATCCCTGTGTTCATAGCAGCACTATTTAAAATAGCCAAGACATAGAAACAACCTAAATGTTCATTGACAGATGAATGGATAAAGGAGATGTGGTATATATACAATGGAATATTACTCAGCCATAAAAAGGAATGACGTGGGACGTCCCTGGTGGTGTAGTGGTTAATAATCCACCTGCCAATGCAGGAGACACAGGTTCGATCCCACATGCCACAGAGCAGCTAAGCCCGTGTGCCACGACTACTGAGCCTGTGCTCTAGAGCCCGCGAGCCACAACTACTGAGCCTACGTGCCACAGCTACTGAAGCCTGCGCACCTAGAGCCCATGCTCCACAACAAGGAAAACGACTGCCAGGAGAAGCCTGTGCACCTCAACGAAGAGTAGCCCCTGCTGACCGAAACTAGAGAAAGCCCGTGCACAGCAACAAGGACTCAACACAGCCAAAAATAAATAAATTTATTAAAAAATAAAAGAATGACATAATGCCATTTGCAGCTACATGGATAAGCCTAGAGATAATCATACTATGTGAAGTAAGTCAGAAAGAGAAAGACAAATACCGTATGATATCACTTACATGTGGAATCTAAAATATGACACAAATGAAATTATCTATGAAACAGAAACAGACTCACAGACATAGAGAACAGACTTTTGGTTGCCAAGGGGGAGGGGGGTGGGGGAGGGAAAGATTGGGAATTTGGGATTAGTAGATGCAAACTATTGGGTCGGCCAAAAACTTCGTTCGCGTTTTTCCGTAACATCTTATGAAAACCGGAACGAAATTTTTGGCCAGCCCAATATTTTATATATAGGATGGATAAACAAGGACTTACTGTGAAGCACAGGGAACTATACTCAGTACTCTGTGATAAACCGTAATGGAAAAGAATATGAAAACGAATATATATATGTATAACTGAATTACTCTGCTGTACAGCAGAAATTAACTCAACATTGTAAATCAACTATACTTCAAAAAATTTAAAGGAAAAGATAGATGTAGAAATTCTAAACAAAAGACTGGCAAATCCATCCTCTACAAAATACTAGCAAACAGAATCCAACAGCACATTAAAAGGATCATACACCATGATCAAGTGGGGTTTAGCCCAGGAATGCAAGGATTCTTCAATATATGCAAATGAATCAATGTGATACACCATATTAACAAATAAGGAGAAAAACCATATAATCATCTCAAGAGATGCAGAGAAAGCTTTTGACAAAATTTAACACCCATTTATGATAAAAACCCTCCAGAAAGTAGGCACAGAGGGAACTTACCTCAACATAATAAAGGTCATATATGAGAAACCGACAGCCAACATCATCCTCAATGGTGAAAAACTGAAACCATTTCCACTAAGATCAGGAACAAGACAAGGTTGCCCACTCTCACCACTCTTATTCAACATGGTTTTGCAAGTTTTAGCCACAGCAATCAGAGAAGAAAAGGAAATAAAAGGAATCCAAATTGGAAAAGAAGAAGTAAAGCTGTCACTGTTTGCAGATGACATGATACTATACATAGAGAATCCTAAAGATGCTACCAGAAAACTACTAGAGCTAATCAATGAATTTGGTAAAGTAGCAGGATACAAAATTAATGCACAGAAGTCTCTGGCATTCCTATATACTAATGGTGAAAAATCTGAAAGTGAAATCAAGAAAACACTCCCATTTACCATTGCAACAAAAAGAATAAAATATCTAGGAATAAACCTACCTAAGGAGACAAAAGACCTGTATGCAGAAAATTATAAGACACTGATGAAAGAAATTAAAGATGATACAAATAGATGGAGAGATATACCATGTTCTTGGATTGGAAGAATCAACACTGTGAAAATGACTCTACTACCCAAAGCAATCTATAGAGTCAATGCAATCCCTATCAAACTACCACTGGCATTTTTCACAGAACTAGAACAAAAAATTTCGCAATTTGTATGGAAACACAAAAGACCCCGAATAGCCAAAGCAATCTTGAGAACGAAAAAAGGAGCTGGAGGAATCAGGCTCCCTGACTTCAGACTATACTACAAAGCTACAGTAATCAAGACAGTATGGTACTGGCACAAAAACAGAAAGATAGATCAATGGAACAGGATAGAAAGCCCAGAGATAAACCCACGCACGTATGGACACCTTATCTTTGATAAAGGTGGCAGGAATGTACAGTGGAGAAAGGACAGCCTCTTCAATAAGTGGTGCTGGGAAAACTGGACAGGTACATGTAAAAGTATGAGATTAGATCACTCCCTAACACCATACACAAAAATAAGCTCAAAATGGATTAAAGACCTAAATGTAAGGCCAGAAACTATCAAACTCTTAGAGGAAAACATAGGAAGAACACTCTATGACATAAATCACAGCAAGATCCTTTCTGACCCACCTCCTAGAGTAATGGAAATAAAAACAAAAATAAACAAATGGGGCCTAGTGAAACTTCAAAGCTTTTGCACAGCAAAGGAAACCATAAACAAGACCAAAAGACAACCCTCAGAATGGGAGAAAATATTTGCAAATGAAGCAACTGACAAAGGATTCATCTCCAAAATTTACCACCAGCTCATGCAGCTCAATAACAGAAAAACAAACAACCCCATCCAAAAATGGGCAGAAGACCTAAATAGACATTTCTCCAAAGAAGATATACAGAATGCCAACAAACACATGAAAGAATGCTCAACATCATTAATCATTAGAGAAATGCAAATCAAAACTACAATGAGATATCATCTCACACCGGTCAGAATGGCCATCATCAAAAAATCTAGAAACAATAAATGCTGGAGAGGGTGTGGAGGAAACGGAACACTCTTGCACTGCTGGTGGGAATGTGAATTGGTTCAGCCACTATGGAGAACAGTATGGAGGTTCCTTTAAAAACTACAAATAGAATTACCATATGACCCAGCAATCCCACTACTGGGCATATACCCTGAGAAAACCATAATACAAAAAGAGTCATGTAGCAAAATGTTCATTGCAGCTCTATTTACAATAGCCCGGAGATGGAAACAACCTAAGTGCCCATCATCAGATGAATGGATAAAGAAGATGTGGCACATATATACAATGGAATATTACTCAGCCATAAAAAGAAATGAAATTGAGCTATTTGTCATGAGGTGGATAGACCTAGAGTCTGTCATACAGAGTGAAGTAAGTCAGAAAGAAAAAGACAAATACCATATGCTAACACATATATATGGAATCTAAGAAAAAAAAATGTCATGAAGAACCTAGGGGTAAGACAGGAATAAAGACGCAGACCTACTGGAGAACGGGCTTGAGGATATGGGGAGGGGGAAGGGTGAGCTGTGAGAGGGTGAGAGAGAGTCATGGACATATACACACTAACAAACGTAAGGTAGATAGCTAGTGGGAAGCAGCCGCATGGCACAGGGATATTGGCTCGGTGCTTTGTGACAGCCTGGAGGGGTGGGATAGGGAGGGTGGGAGGGAGGGAGACGCAAGAGGGAAGACATATGGGAACATATGTATATGTATAACTGATTCACTTTGTTATAAAGCAGAAACTAACACACCATTGTAAAGCAATTATACCCCAATAAAGATGTTTAAGAAAAAAAAAAAAAGACTGGCAAATCCAACCCAGCGGTATAATAAAAAGGGTAATGTAGCGTGAACGAGTAGGGCTGATCCAAAAATGCAGGAATCATTTGATAATTAGGAAAGCTATTCATGATGGTTATATTAATGTATCAACAGTGACAATCCATAGGATTCTCTTGTTAGATGCTTAAAATGCTTTCAGTATAAGAACTGATTCCCAGTTTTAACTAAAACAGTTCTCATTAAACTAGGAATTAACAGATACTTCTTCCATCCAATGAAAATGTGTGTGTGTCTCAGACCCAAGGCCCACACTGGGACCTTATGGGGAACGGTAGAGGAATTTCTACTCCTACTGAAGAAAAAGCAGCCAAGCACGCCCACTAGGATCGTCCTTATTTACTGTGGTCCTGAAACCTCTGGCCAGCACAGAAATAAGGGCTATGCGTTGGAGAGGAAGCTGAAGGATTACCATTTGTGGGTGATAATGACTCTCTACCTGGAACCCAAGGGAATCAACTAAAATCTATTAGCATAATAGGTAGTGTAGTAATATAGCTGATGACATAAGAAATTTGAAAAAAAAATCAAAATACCTACTAAAAATAACCAGTAAGAAATACATTAATTTTAAATCCCGTTCAAAGTAGACACAAATGTAAAGGGTTTAAAATAAACTTAGCAAGAGGAATGTAAGATCTATGGCGATAAAAGAACAAGACATCTAAGAACCATAAAAGACAACATGAGTAAATAGAAAGTTCTCTCATCCTTGCATTGGCAAATTCCATGTTATAAAGATGGCTGTGCTTCCCTAAGTTAGTCTGATTTAAGTAGTGTTTAATTTATAGATTATGACTGGATTTTTTAGGTAGGAGCCTGAAAAATATCAAAATTCACTTCATAACAAAAACAGAAGATAATCAGGAAACTTTGGAGAGGGGAAAATATGGGGATATTTGCCTTAACAGATTTTAAAATATCCTTTATGAAATACAGCAATTAAAATGTTGTGGAACTGTCTGAACATATATATTTTAATAGAAAAGAATAGAAAGTAAAGCGTTTCATGAACATGTAAGAATTAAGTAAATGCTAACAATTACTGAAAAAAAATGGTGAGAAAAGGATGGATTATTCATAGATGAACGAGAGCTCTATTTCATACCACATCCAAAAAAAATAAAAGAATGAGGGTGGAATAATTTTTAAATGTGAAAATGAGAACTTAAAATTACTATAAGAAAATAGTTTTATATTTGTGTATTCTTGCGGGAAGTAAGACTTTTCTAAGCGTGATATCAAATGTAGAAACAATAAAAATGATATTGGGGCTTCCCTGGTGGTGCAGTGCTTGAGAGTCCACCTGCCGATGCAGGGGACATGGGTTCGTGCCCTGGTCCGGGAAGATCCCACATGCCGCGGAGCGGCTGGGCCTGTGAGCCATGGCCGCTGAGCCTGCGTGTCTGGAGCCTGTGCTCCGCAACAGGAGGGGCTGCGGCAGTGAGAGGCCCGCGTACCGCAAAAAAAAAAAAAAAAAAAAAATATATTGATAAATATATCTACCTAAACATTTAAACTTCTGTTTGGTGAAGAATACCATGGGGAAAATTAAAAGGTAAACAACAAATTGGGAAAATGACTTCTGACTTATACAATAAAAAGTTTCTGTCCTTAATATATGGAAAATATTATTTAAAATAAGGTAAAGAGCAACCCAAATGAACACATTAAAATATATTTTAAATTAACAATAAGTCAAAGAAATATAACAGAAACAGAGAATGCATGTTTTCATACTGGATTGGAAAAGATTAAAAAGAATAGTATTGCTCATTAGTGTTGAGAATGTGTGAAATTGTCAATTATATACTGTCTGTGCTGTTACAGATTGGTACAACCTCTCTGAAAGATAATTTTGCAATATATATCTGATGCCTTTGAAAAGTGCACACTCCCTAACCCAGCAGTGCTACTGAGACTTGAACCCGGTTCCCGCATGTCTCAGTGTCTCTGAAAAACCTTCTTGCCTGCCAAGGAAAACAACCAATAAAAAGAACTGCTGGTACTTCCAATACTGAAGAACCATCAGATCTACAGAGAGAAGAAAGTTTTAGAAATAAATAAAGCATTAAGATGACATTACCTTAGGAATTGTCCGATATGCTTTACAAACTAGGACCATCATTTCTCCCTATGCGTCATCTGACCCCTTGGATGACCTGCTTTTCCATCTAAGCAGATTTTGGTCCAGTTCTAGAATTTTCCTTCTAGAATTGACTTTGTAGACCTCTGATTCATTCCTTCCTTCGTTCCTTTAGTCAGTCACATATCTGCCCTCACAGTCTGGTTGGTAAGGTTAACAGTAATCACCATACAGGGTCATGGCCAAAAATGGGCATGAGGGTGACAAGGGCGTACCCTGTTGTCTGGACTGATTTCTCTTAAAGTTCTAGACCAGGATGGGTCTCAGGAATTCCAAGATCACTATTATCAACCAGGAGTTAGATTCAAGGATAAAGCCTTCTATTTCTGTATCAAGGGCCCAGCCTCATGCCATATGGGCTAAGGAGAATTGCCATGGAAACTCAGGAGCCTCATTAAGCAAACAAGATTATCTTTTAGAGTTGAAATATATAGCACGCCCATACATAAAACTTTGAAAATATGACCCCTGCCCCTCTGCCTGCTGCCTACGGTCCTGGAGTAGACAGACCAACACAAATACAGAAACCACGAAGGACCCAGGCTCGTACTTTGAAGGGAAGTCGGAGAGACCTGACAGTAGTCACTGATGATGGGAATTGCTGGGCACAAGACTGTTGCCAGCTCTGGCAGTCGGAGGGACAGCAGCTTTGGAGGCTGGTACCCCAACTCCAGAGGTGAAGCTCACAGCTCCATCCTGCCCAGAGCGAGCATGGGGGCTTCACGTGTAGTCTTTCCCTTTGGAGTTAGATTGAACATGGGTCATCCAAACCGGGATGCAGGAGAGAGCAAAGGAGACACCATCAGTATTCACCAGGGCAATTGGAAAAAGAATAGATACGTGTATATGCATAACTGAATCACTTTGCTGTACACCTGAAATCGACACAACATTGTAAATCAACTGTACTCCAATATAAAATAAAAAAAAATATTCACCAGGACAATAGCATAGACCGGGACTGTCCCAGGAGGACCAGGGCATATGGTCATCTTCCTTATAATAATTCCCAAATCTTCTCCCTCGTCCCAGCCAACCAAGAACGTCAAGATGCACTTAGCTCCTTGTTAACGAGAATTTCTCACCAGGTTTCTCTGCAGCTGTTCCCTGCTCAGTGATAAAACTTTAACCCAAGTTTATGTGGTATATACATCGAAGCTGAAATACATCTGTGACATATACAAGCGGGCATTCTTTCTCTGTGTGTGGATGAGCATTTATCTCTGTCAAACTCCAGGTTATTCCTCCATCTCTCGTGGCTTCCGTCTTCCTTGCTTCTCTCCATTTCTGTAGCCCCAGTGGTCCAGGCCCCAGACCTTGTGCTTGACTTTCACCTCCCACTTCTACCATCTAGTCTACGATCGGCAAGAAGAATCACCAGCTTCTGTTCAATTATTTTTTAATTTTTAAAAATTTTTAATTTTTTTTGCCGTGCGCGGGTCTCTCACTGTTGTGGCCTCTCTCGTTGCGGAGCACAGGCTCCGGATGCGCAGGCTCAGCGGCCATGGCTCACGGGCCCAGCCGCTCCGCGGCGTGTGGGATCTTCCCGGACCGGGGCACGAACCCGCGTCCCCTGCATCGGCAGGCGGACTCCCAACCACTGCGCCACCAGGGAAGCCCGACAGGTAGCATTTTTATCGCGATTTTACAAATGGAGAAACAGGGATAGAGGTGTTAAGTAACTCGTCCAAGACCAAACTGATAGTAACTTTAGAGGCTGTCTTTCTCCAGAGGTGGAGCTCTTTGTGCTGTGCTACCCTGTTTCCCATCATCTGGCAAATTCTGCCTCTTCCTGGGAACTTAGAGTGACTATCACTGGCTCTCCCATCAAACCCAGACACGTTGGTTTGTACATAAACTCCTGGTCTGTGACCCCTGTGTATCCTTTCTGGACTTGCTGGGGGTTATTTTCTGATTTTTTTTTTTTTTTTTTGGCCACACCCCGCAGCATGCGGGAATCTTAGTTCCCTGACCAGGGATGGAACCTGCACCCCCTGCAGTGGAAGCGTGGAGTCTTAACCACGGGACCGCCAGGAAAGTGCCTGGACCTGCCTTTGAGCCAAGGCTTTGATGTGTGCCCTCCTCTGTCCGCACCCACTAACTGCCTCCGAGTAATCGCAGGCTAACTAACACCTCCGCTCTGATCAGTACCTGCGCCCAGCATCGCCCAGCCCCTGCCGCCCTGGACTTGTGTGTGCAGTGCCTGTGCTCTGTCTGTCCCGGTGCCGTCCTTGTCTAATTGTCGCTGCTGTCTGGGGCTCCCACCTGCCTCTTTACTTTATTTTCCCTGGGGGCAGGGTTTGTCATTTCTGGAAGGCAAGCTTTGAAACCCTACTCAGTGGCAACCCAGGAGCCCTCAGAGCTCCTGGGGGCCAACCTGGCCCGAGGTGTAGACTCAGTGAAATGCCACCTGCCGCAGTGAGAGGAGCTTGGGAGCGCTGGCACCTGCCCTCCCTCCCGTGAGTGCTCAAGGTGTTTTCTCCTACCCACCCCCTCTCACCCCTGCTGCCAGCTCACCGCACCCCCAAGAGGGGAGGGGTACCCAGGGATTTCAGGAATCCACACCAGGAGGAGAAGAGCGTCAGAAGGGGAACCTGGGCGACACCCTCTTGAGTCTTGTCCTTTTTGGTGGAAGGCTGTCTATCCTGTGGGACAGGGCCGCCACCTTCTTGCGCCCCTCGCCTGGCACTCCTCTGCTCTCCCCCCTCAACCCCTTCCCCCAACTTCCGCCAAAGGCCAGCAAAGCTGAGGTGGATCCAGGGAAAGGATGCTCGGAGTAAGCGGCTGAGGCCACCTCTGCCTGCCGTGGACCTTAGGGGAAAAGACCATCTCACGTGGGGCTCCTCTTCACTTGCCCTTTCCAGCTACTGAAGCCGTCATACCTCAAGGCCTTAGAAAAAGGGACCAGGGACGTGAGAGCAGGAAGGTCACAGGAATCACGACGGCTCTGTGCGGCTTGCTGGGAGGATAGCAGGAGATAAGAGCCACAGCCCTATGTAACAAGCCAGGTCTGCTGGCCTGAGGTTCCCGTGGCATAATTCTCTTGCGAACCCGACGTGCGAAGGTGGCTTCCTCTGGCCGTGTTTCTCCTAATTAAGAGTGAGGTGTCCCGTGTGCTGTTTCTCTTGGATTTCCATACAGTGCTGAGTGTGCTAACACTGGAAAGGTAGGAGGTAATCAGAACAGTGACCTGGGTTTCATGCTGCATGTCCGTAAACTTCGCGTCCCCATCACAGCTGCCGTAGCTGTTTGCAGACGGCTTTGCCCCTTGGGGAGTATCTCTCTGCCTTGCAGTTTGCTTTTGATGCCTTTGCCCCAAAAGACTGTCTTATTTCTAAGGTCTCGCGGCATTTTGAACTTTCATCATTTTTTTTTTCTGGCAGTATTCGATATTTCTACCACAGATTGCCGCATATACTAACATATTCCTTCTCGCCTACACACCAGCGGGTGTTGGGAATGCAGCACACCTCTTATCTGCTGATGTTCGGGGGAAAGTGGAGAAGAACAGTGTGGTGGGTGGCACAGGAGTGATTGCAGGCAGGATGGAAAGTAGGACCAGGCAAGACAGGAGGAGGTGTCCTGCAGGACAGGGTCTGCTCTGCTGAGGCAGAGGGGGTGAGGGGGAGAGTGTTCGGGGCGGGGCAACAGGACGCTGACTGTGCTGGTGATGGAGGGATGGGCAAGGAAAGCAAATGGGCCGGTGAAAGGGATGCACTTGCCAAGAGGAAGGGTGGCCTGGAGCCTCTGTCCATTCCTTAGGAAACTCTCTCATCTTGACAGGTTTCCTAGAGGAGATTCTTTCTAGAGGGGAGGAGACCACGAACCAAACAGATTTGTCTGAGCCCCATCCAAGAGCTGGCCATGCTTTTAAATGCATTGACTAGACTTGGCAAGGCCCTTTCTCTCCCGAGCCACCTCTGAACTGAACTTTGATTGTCCTCCAGCTCTGCCAGGCCTCCTCAGAGGGTTCTCTTTTGCCCTCCAGTGTCCTCAGAATCATTTATCTTCTTCCCTTTGCTCAGTTCCCCGGGGGAAAGAGCTTATTCAGAGACTGTCAGCTTTCTTCTCTCTGTTTCAAAAGTCAAACTAATATTCCTCCTCAAAAAGAAAGAGGGGGAAAAAAAAATCTCTCCTTAATAATACCAAAAAAGGGCTTCCCTGGTGGCACAGTGGTTAAGAATCTGCCTGCCAGTGCAGGGGACACGGGTTTGAGCCCTGGTCCGGGAAGATCCCATGTGCCGTGGAGCAGCTAAGCCCGTGCGTCACAGGCACTACTGAGCCTGTGCTCTAGAGCCCGTGAGCCACAACTACTGAGCCTGCGAGCTGCAGCTACTGAGCCCGCAAGCCACAACTACTGAGCCTGCGAGCTGCAACTACTGAGCCCACGAGCCACAACTACTGAGCCCGCGAGCTGCAACTACTGAGCCCGCGAGCTGCAACTACTGAAGGCCACACACCTCAACAAAGAGTAGCCCCCCACTCCCTGCAACTAGAGAAAGCCTGCACGCAACAATGAAGACCCAACGCAGCCAAAAGAAAAAAAAATGCCACACACACAAAAAAGTCTGATTAAAATGCAGGAGAAATGGTAGAGAAGGGATCTCACTGATAGAAATTTTCCTCTCTCTTCCCCCTCCTCTGTTTCTCTTTACCCTTCCCTCCTCCCATCTTTCTCCCCTTCCCCTCCCCTCCTCTTGTCCCCCTCCCCCAGCTGAGCCTCTCACTACCTCTGTCACCCCAGGCACAGTGATTAGAACCCTGGTTCATGTGGCTTACTCTGTCAGACTTTAAATACCGATGCCCAGGCTTTTCCAATTGTCATATTGCCTTCTCGTTCAGCAAAGTGCAGGCTTGCCTCACTCCTGCTGGCCCATCCCGGGCAGCAGAGATGAAGAAAGAATCCTCCCTTCGGAATGGAACATCTGGTGGGGCAGCTCACCTTTGCCCTCTGTAGGAACATCGCAAGGTTATCGCTGGCACTTTTCTCAAGCGCAGTTGTACTCAGCATCCCTGAGACACTGAGAAAGATATTTTGTTGACATTTCTCAAGAAGATGCTGTGATATTTTGAGGCCATCTTTATTTTATGAAAAATAACGTCAGAAAAAGTGGCGATGTCTTTCTGAAAAAGCCTCCTAATTAAAAAAACAAAAACAACCACAATTCCATCGTATTATCTGTAAAGAGATGAGCATCTGAGCTGTTGACTGAACTCCACCAAGAGGAGGAGGTCCCCAAATACTGCGGCTAGGACGGCCTCCTGGTGGGGGGTTGCTGATTTCATTTTGTGGTCAGCTTGTCTCTAGCTTCGATTTTTTAAAAAAAAACAATAGGCTTTATTTTTTGGAGCAGTTTTAGGCTCACAGCAAAATTAAGAAGTTACAGAAAGTTGCTAGACACCCCCTGCCCCTCATCATCCCTCAAAAAAACATCATAGCCCAAAGCCATGGCTTACCTTAGGTTCACTCTTGGCGTTGTACATTCCGTGGGTTTTGACAAATGTGAAATGACGTGTGTCCATCACGATCGTGCCATGAGGAAGCCTCAGTTTTAATAAAAGAGGAAATAGGAAAGTCCATCTCCATGCCCACGTCTTGTCCTGGCAGGGAGAGCAGCCCTGTCCTGAGTGGGGCTGTGTGACTGCCTGTCCCATGCGGGTGGGGACTTCTCTGCAGGGACAAGTCAGGCAGGAGAGGCTGGGGGAGCCCTGGGAGTCTGAAGGGGGGATTGGGTGGCCCTGGGGCCGCAGCTCCTGGGTTTCTGTATCCCTCCAAGACAGGAGGGGACAGGGGAAGCCCCTCAGACCTTGATCAGACAGAGTATCATGTCAGTGGCGCTCAAATCAGGGACCCTTGAACGATTTTGGATGAGGGAAGGCCTCCTGGCTCACGCTGAGGCATTTTATGGTCTTTTTATAAAGCTGAGAAATCCTCCTTGAGGTTCCCATCTGACTTTGTGGTTCTTCAGTGTTGGTTTCAGGGGATTAAGAAATATCCCCGACGACCAGCAAAAACTTAAAACCTGCCTGGCTCCCCACTCCAATTCCACGGGGGCAGGATTGTAAAGGCTTTTTCACCTCCTCTTACTAGGGGTGTTGGCCGCCCCTAGTGTGTGGGAGGATCACTTAGGGTCCCAGGTCACTCAGGGGTCCACCCAGAGATGGAGAGATGGCGCCTGTCCCCCGGGGTCGAACCCACTGCAAGGGCCGCATCAGGACCACGTACCTTTGTGGATGGAGAATTCTTCATCATTCTCTCCCTCCATCTCAGGCCCCGTGCAGATCACTGCCACTCTGCCAGCTGTTCGCTGCAAATGTAACTAGAATGACAATGAAAGTAATAACTAACATTTTACAACTTCCTGTCTGGAGTTCTTGGGGTGTCATTACATCTTACTGTGTCCTTACTGCACTTCTCTGAGAAAAGTGTGATTGACATCACTGTTTTTCAAGTGAGAAACTGAGGCTTGGAGAGGCGAAGGAAATGCCCATGGCCTCGCAGCTCACAAGGGCTGGAGCCCTGGTGGGAAGGCAGGCCGCCTCCAGGAAGCCCCGTGAGGATGCAGGTGAACAAGTAATACAGAGGGGCTTCGAGTCCACATCCACGGCTGGCCAGGTTTCTCACTGACATGTTAATCGACACAGAACTATTTAGATCCACCTTGGCGTGCCAGCTCCAGACTTCCCATCTCACGAATAATACTCGTAATGGGGTCTTATAACTACAGAGCGCTTTTAACTTTTCAGAGCGCTTTCACATCCATGATAAACTAATAACCACTTTTGAAGTGGATCGGGCCGCCATCAGCAACCCCGTTTCGTAGCAAGCAGAGGGAAAGATGACTATTGAGAATGTCCCTTGTGCCAGCAAATCACAGCATCTAATCCTCCCGCGTATGACTTGGTGAAGTGGATATCATGATCTCATTATACAGATGAGAAAGCTGGGGCCGTGGTGAGGCTAATTTGGCTAAGGTTCCCTGAAGGAGCTGACCTGCTGCCCAGCCCATGTTCTGTCCCCTAGTCCAGAGGACAGCAAACTTTTTCTGGAAAGCGTCAGATAGTCAATATATTAGGCTTTGTGGGCCGCGTGGTCCCCAGTGACAGCGACTCAGCTCTGCACTTGCAGCCCAGAGAAGCCATTGACAATAACCTAAGCAAGAAGGTATGGCTGTGTCTGAAGAAATGGCACCGACCAAAGCAAATGGCGAGCCAGACCCTGGTCCGCATAGCTGTTTGGAGTCCAGAACCTCTGATGTAGCTGAACTGCCCTCAGGCTGTCCTGAAGCCACAGCACCAGAACCCTGCACCTTAGGGCCAGAATATGACTTTCAGATGATCTAAAGATTTGCTGTGGCTTCATGTCATCGAGCCTCTCAGAAAACCGATGGTGGCCAAGATGCTCCCTCAGGGTTCCCTCCAGGTCACCCCACACAGCCCAGCCAGGCTGCAGTCACCTCTCCAGGGACATCCAGAGGCCTGCATCCTCATTTCCCGTAATGAATGAGGCAGAGGTGCCGGGCTGTGGCTCTGCCCATCCTGGAAGTGTTCGTGCCATTCCGACCATTGGCATTCTAAGTGGACAGGACAGGACAGCTGGCCGGAGGGTCACCGTTATTTACCGCAGTGGCTGTTAATGGCTCTTGGCCTGTGGAGCACAGCATCTGTGATTCTGCTGCTGACTTCCTGCCAGGAAATGCAGGGGGAGGGTTCAGGGCTGCGATTTACCATTCCCGGTGCGTGGTAAGGGTGGGACGGCTGCAGGGGGAGCCTCTGGGGTCTCAGGAGCTTGACCCGCCCCCTGGGGATGCCCTCCAACCAGATGACTCGGGGCTGGAGCAGACACCCTGACAAACGCCCTACCCCTGCCTCTGAGGGACTCGGGGTTCGTCCACACAGAGGAGGCCCACGTCTGCCCACCTGCCTCCAGTGGCTCAGGGGCCAGGGCTGTGGGTACCGCACCTGCACAGGCAGCATCGGGACGTGGGCTGGGCTTCCGGCTACCCTAAGCACAAAGGAAATTCTGGAAGAGGACCTGAGGTGTTTCCCTGGAGTCCACAGAATTAGGGGACAGACAGGCCAGGGAGCAGAGGACAGGACCGCTGTGATGCATGGCCCGCAGCGTGATGGCATCGCACGGCCGCCTTCAGGAACCCGGCCCCAAGACTCCCAGTCTGTGTGTCTCGGCCCATGTTCTAGTCCCGCCGAGAGGGAATTTGATTGGCCTGGCTCTGGTCAGGTATCTATCCTGGACCACCAGCTAGAGCTGGTACGGATGCCCATGTAGACAGGCCCCAGGGGAGGCCCTCCCCCAGGAGGTGTGGCTGCCTTTGGGGGGCTCCCCACCTGTGGCTGCAGCGGGTATAGGAGCTGTAGTCACGGGGCCTGGGCTCTCACACCAGCTTTGTAACCAGTTAGTGACATCACCTTGGAAAAGCTGTTTCCTGATCCACATCAGGCCTCAGTTTTCCCATCACGGCCTCTGGGCGCTGACATTCTGTGGTTCTATAGCACTGGGCCGCCAAAGGGCTACTGGCCTCTGCCTGGAAGCTCTGTTGGGTTCGCAAGTGGTCCTGGCTGTGACTGTCTGAGAATAATGCCCTGGACAGGGGCATCCTTCCTGCTCCCAGATGCCTTGTTAACCACAGGACTGACAGTCCCACCGTGGGAGGCAGCCACCCACGTGCCCCACAGGGAGTCCATGCTCAGAGGCTGCCAGTCTCTGGTCCAGAGGATGGATGCAGAGCCCCCAGGTGCCCGGCAATGAAGATGAAGCACATTATCCCTGAGTGAGCATCACTTTATGTCGTCAACCTTTATGTGTCTTCTCCAGCCCTGCCCTCAGTCTCTATGATGGTTAATCTATGTGTCCACTTGGCTAGGCATAGTACCCAGCTATTTGGTCAAACACCAGTCTATATGTTGCTGTGAAGTTACTTTTAAAAAAAAATTTATTGAAATATAATTTATTTACAATGTTGTGTTAGTTTCATGTGTACAGCAAAATGATTCAGTTATACATGTTATATATATACACATATATATCCTTTTTCAGATTCTTTTCCATTATAGGTTATTCCAAGACATCGAATATAGCTCCCTGGGCTCTACAGTAGGTCCTTACTGTTTACTTATTTTATATATAGTAGCGTGCATATTTTCATCCCAAACTCCTAATTTATCCCTCCCCCTGCTTTCCCCTTTAGTAACCATAAGTTTGTTTTCTATGTCTGTGAGTCTATTTCTGTTTTGTAAATAAGTTCATTTGTATCCTGTTTTTAGATTCCACATATAAGGGATAACGTATGGTATTTGTCTTTCTCTGTCTGACTTAATTCACTAAATATGCTAGGCCCATCCAAGTTGCTGTAAATGGCATTATTTCATTCTTTTTTATGGCTGAGTAGTATCCCATTGTGTATATGTACCACATCTTCCTTAGCCATTCCTCTGTCGATGGGCATTTAGGTTGTCTCCATGTGCTGCCATTGTAAATAGTGCTGCTATGAACACTGAGGTGCATGTATCTTTTCGAATTAGAGTTTTCTCCAGATACTTGCCCAAGAGTGGGACGGCTGGATCATATGGTAACTCTGTTTTTAGTTTTTTTAAGGAATCTCCGTAGAGTGAAAGCTTTTTTTTAAGGTGAGCTTAATATTTAAATCAGTAGACTGGGGAAAAAGCAGATTTCCCTCCATAATGTGTGTGGACACCATCAAATCAGCTGAAGGTCTTAAGAGAAAAAAATTGACCTCCCACAAGAAAGCGGGCATTCTGCCTCCAGGCTGCCTTTAGATTCAAACTGTAGCATCAGCTCTACCCTGGGTCTCCGTCTGTTGGCCTGGCCTGGCAGATTTTGGACGGGCCAGGCTTCACAATCACGTGAACCAGTTCTTTAAAATACCCCTGGGCAGACATGAGGCCCCTGTGTGTCGGGCCCTGTGCTGGGGACATCACAGGCATCCCCATCTCATTTCATCCTCACCAGACCTTGAGAGGCAGGTAGCCTGCTCCCATCACAGAGGAGGACACTGTGGATCCCAGAGGATGAATCATGTGCTGGGAAGGGAAGGTGCTTGGGCTCAAGCTCAATCTAACTGATGCCCAAGACAAAGCTGTTTCTCCCTCACCATGCCGCCTTCCGAGTAGGGGCTGAAGCCCAGGGACCGGCACAAAGGTGACACTTCAGGCACTGCAGCTCGTGCATTTTGGCTGGTGGTCCTTAGGGTGCTCCGTGGTGGTTAGGCCACCCACTGGCAGGCAGACCCCAGGGTAGGGAGCGCCCATTCCAACCCAAGTCCAGCCCCAAGTAGACAGCGGACCCTGCCCAGCTGCCCACCCCTTCCTGGGCATAGAGGCGAAAGCTCCAGCTCCCATGGCGTCCTCCACCCTCTCGCTGCAGCCCTGTGTGTGTCCTGGCTCTTAGGAGCCCCAGAATCCAGCTTTATAGTGGCAGGATCCACAGCATGTACAGAGGCATCCAGGGAGTGTTCAAGGAAGTGCATTTACAGCAAGTACTTAAATTGCAATAAGGCAGCATTTCCTTTCCTCCCAAGTCACTCTGACGTGGCCCTGCCGTGGGGACGGTCACCCTCTCAGGATCTTGGCAGCCAAACTGGTCCTTGTTGGGCGACACCAAGAGTATAATTAAGAAATTTAATTTGCCCACTCATGCTTAGCTCACTTCAGAGTCGTTTCCGTACATCCTGTGATGAGGTAAGTAGGTTAAGTCTCTCACAGCCGCGGGACTACTCTTTCTGCACAGTGGTTCTCAAAGGGTGGTCCTCGAACCGGCAGCCTCAGTATGTCCTGGGAGCTTGGTAGAAACACCCATTGCCAGGCCTCCCTCCAGACATCCTGAGTCAGAAACCCCAGGGCTGGGGCCCAGGAATCCGGATTGCAGCGAGCCTTCCAGGGGACTCTGATGCATGCCGCCCAAACGTGGCTGCGCGTGGGATCACCGAGTGACCTCTGAAGAGTATCTAACGCCCCAGCCCCGGTCTCAGAGGTCCTGTTTACTTGGCCTTGGGGGCACCTGGACACAGCAAGGGATTCTCAGACTACGATGTATGTATGTAAAAATCACCTGGAAGGCCTATAATGCATGTCTATTCCAGGGCTGGACCCTCGGGGATTCTGATTCTGTGCAGCAGGGATGGTCCCAGGAATCCGCATTCAGAATACACCCTCTAGATGATTTTGACATTGATGGTCTGCCAGCCTTAATCTGAGAAACACAGGCTCAGAACACCCAGCTGTGCTTATGCCCACTTCGATTTATAGACTACGGAACATGAATGTATTCATTTCCTAGGGCTGCTGTAAAAAATAGCACAAACCTGGTGGCTTAAAACAAGAGAAACCTTTTCTCTCACAGTTTTGGAGGCCAGAAGTTAGAAATCAAGGTGTTCTCAGGGCCACGCTCTCTTCATAGTCTCTAGGGGAGGGTCCTTTCTTGCGTCTTCCAGCTTCCGGCGGCTCCAGGTATTTCTTGACTTTCGGCCGTGAAACTCTAGTCTCTGCCTCAGTTGAATCACCTGGCTGTCTCCCTCCTGTGTGTGTCTCTGTGTCTCTCCTCCTCATTTTATGAAGACGCCAGGATTATTGGATTAGGGGCTTCTGACTCTGGTATGACTACATCTTAACTAATTGTACCTGCAAGGACCCTATTTCTAAATCAAGTCACGTTTTTTTTTGTTTTTAATTTAATTTTTATTTCATGTTGGACTACAGTTGATTTACAGTGTTGCATTAATTTCAGGTATACTGTAAAGTGATTCAGTTATACATATACATATATCCATTCTTTTTCTGATTCTTTTCCCATGTAGATTATAACAGAATCTTGAGTAGAGTTCCCTGTGCTGTACAGTAGGTCCTTGCTGATTATCTATTTTATATATAGTGGTGTGTATCTGTTAACCCCAAACTCCTAATTTATCCCTCCCCGGACACCTTTCCCCTTTGGTAACCAGAAGTTTGTTTTTGAAGTCTGTGAGTCTGTTTCTGTTCTGTAAGTAAGCTCATTTATATTATCTTTTTAGATTCCACAGATAAGTGATATCATATGATATTTGTCTTTCTCTCTCTGACTTAACTTCACTTAGTATGATAATCTTTAGGTCCATTCATGTTGCTGCAAATGGCATTATTTCATTCTTTTTGATAGCTGAGTCATATTCCATTGTGTATATATACCACATCTTCTTTATCCATTCCTCTGTCGATGGACACTTAGGTTGCTTCCATGTCTTGACTATTGTAAATAGTGCTGCTATGAACACTGGGGTGCATGTGTCTTTTCGAATTAGAGTTTTCTCCAGATATATACCCAGTAGTGGGATGGCTGGATCATATGGTAGTTCTATTTTTAGTTTTTTTTAAGGAACCTCCATACTGTTCTCCATAGTGGTTGTACCATAAATCAAGTCACGTGTTGAGGTGCTGAGGGATAGAATTTCAACATGTCTTTTGCGGGGACACAATTCAACCCCAGCCGTGGGCCAGGTTTGAGTGAATTCCAAATGTTTAGATGGTGGAGGGCATGGGAGAGGTGGAGTGGGAGGTGTGGGGAGTATGAAGGCCCCAGAGTAAGAGTGCGTCACTCCTGCCTTGTGTAAGCACTGGCCTGGTGAGTGCCGGGCCCTCCCTACCCACACTCCTCTGCGTTCTCTCCAGCCCTGTTTGCTCCTGTGAAATCTCCTGGCGCTTACGTCCTATCTGCAGAGCAGACAACCCTGCCAAGCAAGAGAACAGAATGACACAGCGCTCTTGTCTGGTCTGGTTCTTCTCAAACAAACCCAGGCCACTCGTGTTCCTCACGTCATTAGATTTGGATGAGAGGACACCGAAAGCCATTCCTTACAGAGCTGGGGCAGAGACGGAACCTCTGGCGCCAGCTCTGGCCCATGAGGAAGGCCTCAGCACCCCCTGACTGATGCCCGTCTCTCCCCAGTGCAAAGCAATCAGGAGTGTCTGGGTCATCTCTGCGTGAGCACAGGTTTGCACCAGACGGTGGCCTGCATGGATTTCTGTGTCCTGACCTTTTCCTGACCTCCAGCCTTGAGCCATACTGCTTCCTAGATTTCAAGCGGCCACCTGCCCTTCTAACTAGTTCCTGACCTGAAATCTCAGGATGCCTTGCAATGTGGTCAGTGTCGCAGCCCCAAGAACCTACCTATCATTTTTTTAAACGATCACTTTTGAAATCACTTAGACTCACAGGATGTCGTGAAAATGGGATGAAGAGGTACCGAGTGGCCTCCATCCAGCTGCCCCAGTGGTAGCATCTTACCTGCCTGTAGTTGAGTCATATAGGTACAAGAGTGTTAACTAGATTCGAGACCTATTCCCATTTCCCCAAACAGTCATTTTTTGTGTGCTTTCGTAGTGCCTGTGTCCCATTTCCTAAGGGTTCTGATAGCTAGCTTACCAAGGAGTGGATTTCCCAGTCCAGCCTTACATCGAGAGCTAGTGGAGGGGCTGGAATAGAAACTGTGATCTTCTGCTTCCCACTTAAAAGCTCGTGAACGGGAATCACGAAAATATCAAAACACTTTCATGATATCATTACTTGCCGGGTGTGGTTCTCAGTACTTCATGTATATTGACTCGTTAGTCCTTACCAAAGTCCTGTAAGGTAGATACTCTTGCTGTCATCCCAGGATCACAGATGAGGAACGAGAGGCACAGAAATGTTAGGTGACGGACCCCGAGTCACAGAGCAGTAAGGAGCGGGGGAGCCGGCTTGGCCAGCAGAGCCTGGGCAGGCGCAGCCCCCACGCATCCTCGCCTGGTGCAGGTCCAACCTGGGCAACCGCGTGGAACTCCTGTGCTGCTGTTGCCATGGTGCCACGGATGCCTTGTCTCTGTGCGGGCGGCCTCCGTGGGGCCACCTGCTCTGCTACTTCACTGCACATCTGTGACAGGAATGTAGGACCAATCAAGGGAGGCTCCTGGGGCCCCTGCTCGCTCTGTGCTCACGCCAAGGGCAAGCAGACAAGACCTCTAACAAGACCCAGTGGAGATGGAGTCCCTAGCACTCCCAGTACCCGCCATCCCGCCTCCTCCTGTTAGCTTATGACAACCTGACCTTGCATCAGTGGATTAAAAAAATGGTAGTTTTAGCCATTTTGGATGCATAATGATTATAATAGCTGCTGTTTATTGAGCACCTACTATGTGCCAGACATTGTGTGGATGTGTTACAGACACCATTTTTAAACATTTGTTTTATTGAAGTATGGTTGATGTACAGTGTTGTGTTAATTTCTGCTGTACAGCAAAGTGATTCATTTATGCACAGGTATACATTCTTTTTCATATTATTTTCCATTATGGTTTATCCCAGGATACTGGATATAGTTCCTTGTGCTATACAGTAGGACCTTGTTGTTTATCCATCCTCTATATAATAGCTTGTTTGCATCTGCTAATCCCAAGCTCCCAATCTAGCTCCCCACCCCGCCCACCTTGGCAACCGCAAGTCTGTTCTCTACGTACAGACATCATCTTATTTAACCGCCCAGTGTCTCTAGGAGAGAGGTGATTATGGTCCCCATTTTGCACACGAGGAACCTGAGATTCAGAGCATCAGCGACCTGCCTGAGGCCAGGTACCAGGTGCTGAAATAGATTCCACTCCACCGTGTGCATGTACATGAGCGTCTGTGCCAATGCAAAACTCATACCTCCCAGCCAGAGGTCCCAGGGAAACCCCATCACCGAAGAAAACCCAAAAGGTCCACAACAGGAGGGTATAAGTTCCCTCTTTGAACAGGCAGTCTTGGAAAACGTTTGTAGGAAATGTCATCCTTGATAACCTGTCAACCTGACTCAGGGAACAGCCCCGATGCCTGCCCACCAAGAGCAATGTTCTCACCTTAGCCACAGGGGAAAAGCTTTTGCTGTCAGAGAATGTCAGGCAGGGAGTGAGGGAGAGAAGGCTGAGGTCCTTTTCCAACAAAGATTTCAGTCCTGGTGGGGACTGAAAGATCCTATTATCTGCTGATGGACCAGCAGATTTTTTTTTAACGTCTTTATTGGAGTATAATTGCTTTACAATGGTGTGTTAGTTTCTGCTTCATAACAAAGTGAATCAGTTATATATATACGTATGTTCCCATATCTCTTCCCTCTTGCATCTCCCTCCCTCCCACCCTCCCTATCCCACCCCTGCAGGCGGTCACAAAGCACCGAGCTGATCTCCCTGTGCTATGCGGCTGCTTCCCACTAGCTGTCTACCTTACGTTTGGTAGTGTATATATGTCCATGCCTCTCTCTCGCTTGGACCAGCAGATTTGAAGGTGGGTTTTGCTACTGCCCACCATCGTCTATTTTTTGTTTTTAGATCTCTTGTGAACTTCAGAATTTTCTTGGGCTCAGAAACAAGCCTACAGGTTCTGTATCTCAAGTGGAGATGTCACCATAGTTAACCTGTCCAGTAAACTTTTTCATTCTATGCCTCTCAACTTCCATGTATTATTTTATTCAAATCTCTAATCAAGAAGCTCCGGTAGTATCCACCCTGGGAAAATCCTCTTCATATGGATCAAAAAGAACAATATTAGCTAATTTTTTCCCCTCACCTTGTTTAGAAGGAGGACAATTAATTAGTTTTCATTCTTAAAAACCATCTTGGGGGCTTCCCTGGTGGCACAGTGGTTGAGAGTCCGCCTGCTGATGCAGGGGACGCGGGTTCGTGCCCCGGTCCGGGAAGATCCCACATGCCGCGGAGCGGCTGGGCCCGTGAGCCATGGCCGCTGAGCCTGCGCGTCCGGAGCCTGTGCTCCGCAACGGGAGAGGCCACAACAGTGAGAGGCCCGCGTACCAAAAAAACAAAACAAAACAAAACAAAAGTAACCAAGACTTTTTTCCCAAGTATTTTTATAAACTCATGGTTTCAAACGCATTTGGTGTGTTTGAATCCATTACAGTTATTACCCTTATTGATATTCCAGTTGTATTCGGAGACCCCAGTCACCGCGCTGGGAGTGCTTGTTGCTTTCTTTAGCCGCTTCAGACTCTGCCATGTGATCATGCCCTGGTTTACTCTCCATCCCCTCTTGGTGAACATTTGTGTTCTTTCCAGTCCTCTGCTGTTAAAAATAGCGCCGCAACAAATACCCTGTACAGATGTCTTTAGGTACCTCTCTTGAGATTGATTGCTAGAAGAGGGATTATTGGAGCATAAGGTAAATTGCATAATTCTTCCGCATCAGCCTGATCTCGAATATTCTGTTCTGTTGACACAACTCGCATCCAGTGAATCCGCCGTTTCAGCAATTATTTTCAAGAACCGTGGAAATAGTGACTCACTGTGTGCAAAGTGCTGGGCTAGGCGCCTCACCTAATCCTCACGGCGTCCTTTTGCAAGGTCGTAATCTCTGTTATTATCAGGATGATGATGGGACACCATGGCAGGAGGCCAGTCGTGAGCCTGGCGCTTGAAAAACGCTCGGGGCTATGGAGCCTCTTCCCTTTCCCTTGGTCTCTGGCCTGGCTCTGAACCCTCCTTCCTCATCTTAGCTACCCCAGCTTTCCTACCCTCCCCTGTATGCCCAGCCCTCCTGGCTCTCCAAGGAGGGAAATTGGTCTGATACACATAGCAGCTCTTCTATCGGGAGGGGAAAATTGACGGTAGTTCCCTAGGTTCTTGACTCTGGGGCTCTTGTCACTTTCCATCAGCACCTCTGCAGGGGCCCCAGTTATTACCCGCTGATCCCACCTTGTGTGAAAGATTTTTAAATCAGATGCTCTACGTAAAGCTTCCTACCTCCTAGATAAAAGGAGAACCAGCCAGGCTTGCCCATACAAACACAGGGCTGTCAGGAAGTGACTCAGGTGGGGAGGAGAGAGGATCCCAGACACAGGAAGTGAGGATAAGCGGCTCCTGGATACACAGAGGGTCAGCAGGACCCCTTAAGGGCTAAGGAACAGACGTGAGCACTTCCATAAGAGACCCTGGGCATCTCCAGACTCTCTCTGTGATAGGAGGTGACTTGTCTATGTGCATCCTTGGTCCCAGAATGTTCCGATTCTGGTGATTTTCAACCCATTTCCCTGTTTCCTACCATGCCCAGTTCTGCAGAAGAGCAGTTAGAAAGACAGACAAGAGGGACTTCTCTGGCAGTCCAGTGGTTACGACTCTGTGCTTTCAGTGCAGAGGGGGGTGGGTTCGATCCCTGGTCGGGGAACTAAGAGCCCACATGCCTCATGTCGCAGCCAAAAAAAAAACAGACACACACACACATAAAAAAACCAGGTGTCTGCATGTTTGGAAAGAGCACATATGTGAGCATCCTTCCTGCCAGCCTTTCCGTGAGCTTGGAGACACTCCTCTCTAAGCAGGGGATAAAACAACAGCTCAGCATTCCTGCCTCTTAAAACTACACGCGGCTCTGAGAAGGGCAAGGAAGACCAACCACAAGCAAGTGGACCAGTGGAAAGGGAAGGAGCGACCAGAGGGCACGTGCGGTCAGAGCCCATCTGCTCTCTGCTGCTTTCTCTGCCCCGCGGCTGTCCCGGCCAGGCCTTCCAGGGAGCAGTTGCTAAGACGGTCTTTGTCAAAGAACTCACGTACCATCCCAGCACCCCCTTCACTCCAGCCTCCCCCAGGCATGCGATGATCCTGACTATTGCACTGCAGATTTACCTCTTGCCTTATTTCCATCCCGTTCCCACGGTACAATGTCTTGATTCAAATTTGACTTTATTCCACCTGGTTTCCCACACTTTTGGCTTCCCACCGTGACCCTGGCCGGGGGCAGAAGGAGATAAAGGAACATTTTGATAGTCCGGAGGTATCGAGGCCTCAAGACCAGGTGGGTTGGGTCCCTACCTGCTTTTTCAGCCTCACCCCTTGACGCATGTCCTGCTCGCTCTGTTCTTGGGACGTGCACCTCCTTTCCTCGTGTCTCCTTTGGCTGGAATGTTCTTCTCCCAGCTCTTAGCTTATTCTTCCTCCAGGTTTCAGCTAAGTTTTCACATTCTCTGAGGGAGCCTCCCTGACCCCCACAGACCTAGCACATCACCCCGCTTCCTGCTCTACTTCTTCACTGTCTCCCGCTGAAGTGTAAGCCCCACGAGGGCAGATGCTTGATCTTGTCCAACATGAACACAGCTGCATGTCAGTAAAAGCAGGAAAATGGGTTTGATTCAGTGACCGCTGATGGTAGGGGAAAGCACTGAACTCCACTCGGATGGTACAGATGTCGACTGAAAAAAAAAAAAGCACAACCTAGAAGTTGAGAGTTGTGTTCTATTCGGCAGACATTCTGAGGACTTTAAGCCCGGCCACAGCATCTCAGATAATGCTGAGAAACTCTCCCGAAGAGGCAAGTGGGGGAGCCAGGATATATAGGAATTTTTGCAACAAAAGACTAGGCAGTCGGAACATCAAAAGATTACTGTTAATAAAAGAAAACCAGAAATCTCAAGTTACGGAATTTAGCACTTTCCTATGTATGGGAAAGTACAAAGTCTGGGCTCACTGAAATACCCCTTTGACATGCACCTCGGCTACCTGGGGCCCGTATCCTGTGCTTTCCCATCCTGAGCTTCCGCAGAGTGCACTGTTCGGGGTGGCTGTAGTATCTGATGGTTTTATGGGGGAGCATCTTGTTTCCATCCTGGGTTCCCTCAGGGCTCACCGTCAGGGCGGCTGTAATGTGACGGCTTGGTGGCTGCAACATCCTTTCTTTACTGATATGGCATGTGGCATTCTTAGTTCACACGGAGGTGACTGGAAAGGAGTGGGTGTGGGACTCAGCAGCATCAAGCACAGTAGACAGTAGAGGCAGGAAAGTGAAGAATTAGAAAATGCAGGACGGGGGTGGTTCCTAAGAAACCCGTCTGGGTTCGTTACCTGGCACTTATTGAAATCTGACTCCTGCCCTCCCACAGAGACCAGGAGACAGGGTGTCATCAGGGGTTGGCTGGAGCAAACAGTCAATTCTTTGGGCAGCCTTCAGTTTTCGCAGACAGGCTCTTTAAGGGAAGGGGCGTCATCCCAGGGATGTGCCTTGGAGCTGTTAGAAAGTATACACAGGGAACAATACTCAATATCCTGTGATAAGCCTCAGTGGAAAAGAATATGGAAAAGAGGGGACTTCCCTGGCGGTCCAGTGGTTAAGACTTCGCCTTCTGATGCAGGGGGTGTGGATTCAATCCCTGGTCAGGGAGCTAAGATCCCACATGCCTCGCGGCCAAAAAACCAAAACGTAAAACAGAAGCAGTATTGTAAGAAATTCAATAAAGACTTTAAAAATGGTCCACGTTAAAAAAATCTTTTAAAAAAAGAATATGAAAAATAATACATATATGTATGACTGAGTCACTTTGCTGTACAGAAGAAATTAACACAACATTGTATATCAACTATACTTCAATAAAAAAAAATTTTTTTAAAGTATGTTAGTGTTTGTTCTAGTCTTTTTTTTTTTTTGCGGTACAGGGGCCTCTCACTGCTGTGGCCTCTCCCGTTGCGGAGCACAGGCTCCGGACGCGCAGGCTCAGCGGCCATGGCTCACGGGCCCAGCCGCTCCGCGGCATGTGGGATCCTCCCGGACCGGGGCACGAACCCGTGTCCCCTGCATCGGCAGGCGGACTCTCAACCACTGTGCCACCAGGGAAGCCCTGTTCTAGTCTTTATGGGCCCAGTTGAGAAGTGGGCTCAGAGGAGCTGGGTTGGACTTTGGTCAGGGACAGTCTTTGTCAAGCTCCAGCCACCAGCACAGTGCCTGATGTGTGAGCTAAAATCCTGCCTGCCGTATCAGTAAACAAAGGATATTGCAGCCATCAAGCCATCACATCACAGCCGCCCTGACCGTGAGCCCTGGGGGAGCCCAGGATGGAAACAGGACGCTCCCCCATCTAGCAGGCAGCTGCTGCAGTCACCCCGACGGTGCACCCTTTGGAGACTCAGAATGAGAAGCATAGGATCCTGGCCCCAGGTAGCTGAGGTGCCTATCAAAGGAGTGATTTCAGTGAACCCAGACTCTTGTATCTGCCCATACAGAGAAAAGCACTAAAAGCACTAAATTCTTTAACTTAAGCTATCTGGTTTTTTTTTATTAACAGTAATCTTTTGAGGTTCCGACTACCTGGTCTTTGTTGCAAAAACTCCTCTATATCCTGGCTTCTCCCTGCCCCCGCACCCTGCACCCTTTGCCTCTTCCGAACAGTTTCCCGGAGTTCTCTGAGATGCCGTGTCCTGGGCTTTTAAGTCCTCAGAACGTTCACTGAATAAGACATAGCTCTCAACTTTCAGGTTGTACATATTTCTTTTCAGTCGACAAGTAAGTGCTCAGTAAACATTCATTGACTCAAGGAACAAAGGAGTGAACAAGTAACAGCCTGGTGTAGGTTGGCAGGTGGGTGCAGGGAGAAATGTAGGGCATTCTCTTACCCATGAAGAACCCCAGGGAGGAGGGTGACATCTCTGCAGACTCCAGGCTGTGAAATCAGGCCACGTGCCTCCTGTTGCTCCCTCAGAGAGCGCCGCAGTCCTTGTCCAAGAGCATCTGCAGAGATGCTTCCAAATCTTCATTGACCTTGACTCAATATCACTGATTCCAGAGAACAGAAGTTTCAAAAGAAGCAACGTCAGGTTGTAATGGGAGTGTATTTGCAGTAATAACACATCTGTTGTGATGAAAGACCAGCCAGAAAAAACGCAGGTAGCTGAACGACACCCACATTTTTTATTCTTAACACGATTAAGTAGATTTACTTCTCTGATATCCTGTACACACCATGATCATCATTAAGGATGAGCTGTTAGAAATGCCCTCCAGGTTTTCCTCTCACCGGTAACACACTGTAAATATCAACATAGGAAGATGTATTGACACATGGATACCAACTCACACCCCAGAGGCACTGGAGAGATTTTTAGTAGACGGTTAACCCTCTTGAGTATCAACTCTGGCAGCTGAGCAATTTCAGAGGAAAAAGAAAGTAAGTATCT
This sequence comes from Phocoena phocoena, assembly GCF_963924675.1. Lineage (NCBI taxonomy): Eukaryota > Metazoa > Chordata > Mammalia > Artiodactyla > Phocoenidae > Phocoena > Phocoena phocoena. The sequence continues at coordinate 78,938,708 of NC_089234.1, read as the reverse complement.
TTTCCTTTCAAAGGAAAAAGAGAGGAAATAGAAGAGCCCTCAATCGGTGTTCTAATGTATTGAGTAACACCTTTTGCTGAAGTAAGAAATGAGTTCCTGTGAAGGCGTTTTGCTCATTTTCCTGTTGATAACCAGGATTATGTATTTCTTTTAAAAGATGAAACTGTTCCCAGGAAACTGTGATGGATAAGAGAATAAAACATTCATGACAGTTGGATGGATGAGGCAAGAATTACACTCCAGTTTCTAAATCGCCGTGGAGTTGGTCTTTGTAGGAACGGAGCAGAAACTCAGCATCCCCGTTCTGAGCAAATATTTTGAAAAAGCAAATGCCGGAAATCCTGATAGTTGAGATTTTCAGAGAAAAGTCACGAGAGATAACAAGGTATTCAACAATTTGTTCAAGAAACACATGCTAATGCTCTAAGTTTGCCAAGTAGCAAAGATGGAAAGCTAAATAGACATGACCCCTGTCCTCCAGGAGCTCGGAGACCAGTCCAGAAGAGAACTGTGTTTAAACAAATAATTACAGTAACTCCTGAGGAATTTTCCTAAGTGTTGGGCTGAGGAAAAATGGGCCCTTGATCAAATAAGTGTAAGAGACAATGGGTTAAATCAGTTTCCGTGGGTTTTTGTTTTGTGTTAATTGTTTCTATTGCAGATCTTATCAGAGCCTTTAATAAGCTAATGTACACTGTGGATCTTCTGGGGGGCGGTGGGTGGGTATGTGTTGTGCAGCCCTTCCCGTCTCCCATAGTCCCCACCCCTAGAAGCTAGAGTTCCAAGGAACACACTTTGGGAACTGCACATGCAACACAGTGTTGCTGGGAGCATGCAAGAGAGCAGCTCTACCGGGAAGCATCAGGAAGGGCTTCTCAGAGAAGAGAGCATCTGATCTGGGTCTTCAAAAGTGCAGAGGAGGAATTTTCCATCCAGAGGGTGGTGGAGGTGGAAGAAAGGCATCTCCAAGGTCATACAGCTGGTTCTAGAAGTCAGGGATGTGAGAGGTGGGTGTGGAGTCTGGGGAAGGCTAGGTGCATGGTCCTGTGTCCTCATTCTGCAGCAGGGTCACCTGGGATGCTCTTTAGGGGTGCAGATGCCTAGGCATGCCTTATCCCTCCCTCCCTGAGGTTATTTGGTTGGTCTGAGATAGGAGTCTGTCTGAGCACCTGTATTTTCACGTGACCCAGTGAGCAGCCAAAGTTGCAAACTCCTGCTGCAGATGATGGAGAGCCATCAGGGGGGTTAAGTGGACAAGTTCAGAGTCCTTTCTCAGCGCCTCGCACCTGTCCTCATGCCAGTGACTGAGCAGCTCCCCCTGTGCCCTGCATCATCGAAGCCCTAGAGATGAGGCTGGACAGACTCCTGCCCTCCTGGAGCTCACTCAGATCAGGAAGAACCGAGGCTCGAAGAATCCGTGCATGGCGGCCTATTTGGGGAGAGGGTGACGGATGCTGCAGAAGGCGGCCGACCACCACGAGTGTGTGTGTGAGACGTGGCCCAGAGGGCCGAGGGCCAGTGGAGGCATCCTGGTAGAAGTGACACTGAAGCTGAGCTCAAAGGAGTAGAAAGCAACAGACAGGAAGGAAAGGTGTGCAGGGAAGGTGAGCATGTCTGCAGGGAGAAGGCAGGTGGGTGATGGTTGGCGTGGATCGTCTGAGCCTGGAGCGCTTCCATTTCCGAAAGACCCCTCTGGTGACAGCGAGCGGCCATGAGAGGCTAGGACTCAATGCCAGGGGACCAGTTAAGAAACCAGCAACCGTGCCGGCCAGGGCGCTTTGGAAAATGAATGAGAGTGGAGACAGAGGAGGGACAAGACAGTTTAAAATATATCCGTGAGAATCAGCAGAATTTAATGAAAAGCTACATCAGAAAGGAAGAACGTTGAAGCTACGATAGACTGGGTTTCGATACAGCTGTCAAAGGACTGGGCTTCCCCAGTCTTCGCCGTTGCAGCCAGCCAGCCCAGGGCGGGTTAAAATGTGCTGGATAACTGGGGTCATGAGAGCATCAGAGTCCATAACGGGCAGTTAAGATTGAAGATGTATATGCTTTAGTTGATTCGCTAACCCCCCTTACTGAAAGGTGCTCAGACTGGTGCTGTAATCACTGAACTGGGTGGCCTAAAATTTTATTATCGTTCACGTGCTCTTAAATAACACCTAGTGGTGTGCCGAAGCGGGCTCGTGCCAGTTCACGAGAGGCAGTTGTACACATCTCCCAATTTCAAGTCCAGGGACATCATATTGATAGCCTGAAATGGACCGTATCATCCGTGTTTACATCAGGGCAGTTGGAAAATGCCTCACATCGGGGCTTTTATTTTCGGAGAGCTGGTTTAGCACTTCCCAGGATATAGAGTAAATCGTCTGGATTGGACTGTGTATGGCCTTCAAGGATTTTGAAAAAGGGAAACATACAAGACTCACTGTAAGGTGTTTTCTCTGTGCTTGGTCAGTATAACCTTGTCCTGAGTGGCTTTGATAAACCAGTTAGTTCCCTTGGGAAGCCTCCTGCTTGGTTGGTAGAAGGCATGCGTCCAGCCTAGTTTGATCGCCTTTGTGAAGGGGGTAGATATTCTGATTGCCTGGAAAGAAAAAGAAGTAATTATACTGTAGAAAATCATGCACTGTAGAAAAAAGGGAAGAATGGGTCCCTATTTTTTGGCATTATTTTCCCTATATTGGCCTTTAGGGAAAACATACATAGAAAAGGGGGAAAATAAAGTCTGGGATAAGCACTGATGAGAGAACTTTTGTTGGAAATCTGCAGCAGCCCTTGGCATTCCTAGACTTAACTCTTGCATTGGGGCCATTTGTAAGCACCCTTGACACCTACGATGTGGGCGGCTTGTACTTTGCTGAGGGACGGAGCTGAAACAGTCACATGGGGAACCAGGCCAGCCCCTGGCGACCTTGCCCAGCCAATGAGTGGATGAAGTAGTTGGCTCCAGGCCACATCGCTGCACTGCTGGGCAGTTTTGATTGATGCAGGGTTCCACTCAGTCCCCCACCCCCCACCGTGCCAGGAAGATAGGGACAGGCCCGCTTCACAGAGGGAGGAGCTGAAATATTTAGGGATGGATTATAATCATCTCTAGTGACTTAATGGGCTCTGAGGACAAACGCTTAAGGATGTCAAAGGCCTGGGACTTCCCTGGTGGTCCAGTGGGTAAGACTCCGCGCTCCCAATGCAGGGGACCCAGGTTCAATCCCTGGTTGGGGAACTAGATCCCGCACGCGTGCCGCAGCCAAGAGTTCACATGCCGCAACTAAAAAAAGATCCTGCGTGCCAAAATGAAGATCCTGCGTGCCAAAATGAAGATCCTGCGTGCCAAAATGAAGATCCTGCGTGCCAAAATGAAGATCCTGCGTGCCAAAATGAAGATCCTGTGTGCCAAAATGAAGATCCTGCGTGCCGCAACTAAGCCACAGTTCAGCCAAAATAATTAATTAACTAAACTAAAAAAATATGTAAAAAAAAGTCAAAGGCCGAAGGAGTAGGGTAGTGAGTAGATGTATTAAACATTTGGTCTGAAGGCTGTATGTAGTCAGTTTTAAAACCTGACCGATCTTTTGTTTGTTTTCATGACAACATTTTTAGCACATATTTGCTTAAGAAAAATCAGTCCCCAAAAATGGAACAAGAGAAATGACTTTCAAAGTCACCTCGCAATGCCACCGAACACAGTAAACTACGATCGATATTTTTGTGAAAAAACCTTACTCTTTAATAACAGATACCAATAGATATGTGTGACCATAGTTCAGAATAGATTTTTATGTTAGATTTTAAGAAGCATTTTTAAAGATCTTAAGTTTTTTCAGTAAGTTTTATTGAGATGTAACTCACAAACCACACAATTCACCTAAAGTGTGCGATTCAGTGACTTTTAGTATATTCACAGAATCATGTAACCATCACCACCTTTAATGTTAGTACATTTTTACCACCCCCCAAAGAAACTTCTTACCCATGAGCAGTCCCCCCACCCCAGCCCCCTAGGAACCACTGGTCTACTCTCTGTCTCTATAAATTTGCTTGTTCTGGACGTTTCACATAAATGGGGTCATACAAGATGTAGTCTTTTACTTAGCCTGATGTTTTCAGACTCATCGACGTTATAGAATGTATCAGCGCTTCATTCCCTTTTACGGTCGAATACTGTTCCTTTCTGTGGACACACCCAAGTTTTCCGTGTTCATTCCTCAGTCGGTGGCCATTGAGGATGCTTCCATGTGGGGCTGTTACGAACAATGTCGCTCTGAGCATGCATGTACATGTCATTGTATGGACGCGTGTTTTCATTCTCTTGGGCACGTACCTAGAGGTGGGATTTCTGGGTAATAATAATAACTCTATGTTGAACCTTTTGAGGAACTGACAGGTTGTTTTCTAAAAGTGTCTGCACATTTTACAATTCTACCAGAGTGTATGAGGTTTTCCTCTCCATTCCTCTACATCCTCTCCAACGCTTGTTGTTGTCTGACTTTTTGGTTCTAGCCATCCGAATGGGTGTGAAGTCGTATCTCCTTGTGGTTCTGATTTGCATTTCCCTGAGGTCTGTTGATGTTGTGCATCTTTTCATGTGCGTCCGTTGGCCATTTGTATATCTTTTTCGCAGAAATGGCTATTCAGATCTTCTGCCCTTTTTTCTTTTTCAATTTTTAAAGATTGAATTGTTTTGGAGCAGTTTCAGGTTTATAACAGAATTGAGAGAAAGGTACACAGATTTCTCATACACCCCCGACCCTGACACATAAATAGCCTCCATTATCAACATCGCTTACCAAAGCGGTACATGTTTTACCAAGAATGAACCTACACTGACACATCATAATCACTCACCGTCCACAGTTTACCTTAGGGTTCACTCTTGGTGCTGGACAAATGGGTAAGGACATCTCTCCATCATTATAACATCATACAGGGTATTTTCACTGCCCTAAAATTCCTCTGTACTCTGCATATTCATTCCCCCCCCTTCTACCACACCCCCTCTCTGGCAACCACTGATCTTTTTACTGTCTCCATAGTTTTGCCTTTTCCATAATATCATATGGTTGGAATCCTATCATATATAGCCTTTTCACATCAGATTCTTTCACTTAGTAATATTCCATTGTCTGGATAGACCAGTTTATTTACCCATTCACCTACTGAAGGACATCTTGGTTGGTTCCAGGTTTTGGCAGTTATCAACGTAGCTGCTGTCAACATCTGTGTGCAGGCTTTTGTGTGGGCATAAGTTTTCAGCTTCTTGCAGTAAATACCAAGGAGCACGATGGCCAGATCATATGGTAAGAGTAGGTTCCGTTTTGAAAGACACTGCCAAACTGTCTCCCAAAGTGGTTGCACCATTTTGCGTTTCCACCAAGAATATGGCAGAGCTTCTGTTGCTACACATCCTCGCCAGTATTTGGTGTTGTCAGGGTTTCAGATTTTGGCCCTTCTAATGGATGTATAAGGGTATTTCATCGTTGTCTTAATTTGCATTTCCCTGATGACATATGATGTGGAGCATCTCTTCACCTGCTTATTTGCCATCTGTACATCTTCTTCGGTGAGGTATTCTTTGGCCCATTTTCAATTTTTTTTTTTTTTGCGGTATGCGGGCCTCTCACTGCCGCGGCCTCTCCCGTTGCAGAGCACAGGCTCCGGACGCGCAGGCTCAGCGGCCATGGCTCATGGGCCCAGCTGCTCCACGGCATGTGGGATCTTCCCGGACTGGGGCACGAACCCGCGCCCCCCGCATCGGCAGGCGGACCCTCAACCACTGCGCCACCAGGGAAGCCCTCACCTTTACCTATTTTTAAATTGAATTATCTTTTTATTATTGAGTCATCAGAGTTCTTACATGTTTTGGATAAAAATCCCTAGTCAGATATGTGGTCTGGGAATATTTTCTCCCATTCTATTTGTTATCTTTTCACTTTCTTGCTGGTGAGAAGCATATGAGTTTGCTATTTTTCCTATGTCTTCCTTTCTGACAAAACGCCTTACCAGATGCTCTAATTCACCTAACTTCACCTTGTGAAACCCCCATCTCCCAGAAAACTTCCATATGGAGCTAGGAAGCACTCATATTGTCTTTTCTTTCTTCAGATTGAATTTTTTTTTTCCTAGAGGCACAACTTCCTTTCCTAAACACGAGTCACTTTAAAGGCATTAGAATTTTCCTGAATCTCGTCCAAAGTTTAAAATTGAAGTCCAAGAAAGAATAGCCTCTTTATTTTACCTGCAGAAGAGTCTCTGAAATGCAGGTGGGTCCCATCGATCTAAAATACTCTCAGCTTCCTAGCAGCAGCTGCAAGACAGACCTCCTCGTTTTGGCCGTTGTGCACTTCTGGAGGTATATTTAGGTTGTCTCTATTTGGCGTTCCCAGAATAGCCATAGTCTTTTGTTTCTCTGCATTCCTTTTAGTTTTATTCCTTCCTGGCCCAAATTAAGAGTGATGCACTAGACGATTTCCAAAACCCTTTCTACCTCGGAAGGTCCGTGCTCTTAACCACTTGGACTGGCCACAGGGTATCATCTGTAAGCCATACCCAAAGCCCAAGCAGGACTGAACTTTCGCCAAAATCCAAGCGAGGCCCCAGCTGTGAATCGGATTAGGTACATGCTTTCCACATCCCGGCTTGATTCTGTCACGACCATTCAGATTCATAGAGAGGTTTCCTACAAATATGTATCTGAGTGGAGACAAATTATGTTTACCTATATCATTTCTGGACAGAGTTGTGGATGAATATTTTGCAATGCAAGTGACTTTTTTTTTAATTCCAGTTTAGGCTAACACCTTAAATTACCTTTTTGGTTTTGTTTTTGGTTTTTTGTTTGTTTCTTATCTCCAGTTAGCTCCAAGGATAGTTGAATTGAACCCTCTGTGGTTTATTTTTCCCATCTCATGAATGAACCAAATAATGCATCCAGGGCCACGGGTGAAGTGTGCCTTAAATTCTGAGAATGCCACTGCCGGGGACAGATTTTCAAGCATAGTCATCATGTCTTAGATGTTTTAGGCCGCTTCTCATCCCAAATTAGAATACCGCTGTCAATAGAGCATTTGATGCCAGCTCACTTTAAATAAGCAGTCAAGGTTAAAACAAAAATCGATGAGCTGCTCTCATGTTTCCCATAAGTTGGGCCCCTCACAGGGCTGTACCAGGCTTGGTTCTCACCGCCAAAAGCAGGGAATTCAAGACTTGAATGCAAGTGTCCATGACAGTTTCCTTTTTTAATTATTTTATTTATTTTTTAAAATTAAAACAAAGTTTTTTTTTTATTGAAGTATAGTTGATTTACAATGTTGTGTTAGTGTCAGGTATCCAGCAAAGTGATTCATATATATATATATATATATATATCCTTTTTCATATTCTTTTCCATTATGGTTTATCACAGGGTATTGAGTACAGTTCCCTGTGCTCTACAGTAGGACCTTGTTGTTTATCCATTCTATAGAGAATAATAGCTTGCATCTGCTAATCCAAAACTCCCACTCCATCCCTCCCCTGTCCCCCCTCCCCCTTGGCAACCACAGGTCTGTTCTCTGTGTCTGTGAGTCTGTTTTGTAGATGAGTTCATTTGTGTCCTATTTTAGATCCCACATATAAGTGATATCGTATGGCATTTGACTTTCTCTTTCTGACTTGCTTCACTTAGTGTGATAATTTCTAGGCCCGTCCATGTTGCTGCAAATGGCGTTATTTCATTCTTTTTTTATGGCTGAGTAGTATTCCATTGTGTATATGTACCATATCTTCTTTATCCATTCATCTGTTGATGGACATTTAGGTTGTTTCCATGTCTTGGCTATTGTGAATACTGCTGCTATGAACATTGGGGTGCACGTATCTTTTTGGATTATAGTTTTGCATGATGGTTTCCTTTTGATGGTCTGGTTTTTTGTTTCCATTTTTATAGTTTTCCAAGAAGAATGGGCTTAAAGGAGAGGTAGGGTGGAGATGGAAAAGGGGCATGTTTTAGACAGCATCAAGGAAAGAAATCAAGCTTGAGAGAAAGAGGGGATCGTGAATTGTGTCACACTTTGTACATTCGAGCTTTCAGGAAGTAGAGAGAATGGATCAGACCAAATAAATCCAAGCTGAGAAGTATTTGTATTAATAAACAATATGTAATGGGTATACACAAATCCATTAATAAAATAATGTCTAATAATAATTTCTACCCCAGGCCCTGAAACTGAGGTGATGGGGCAGCAAGGAGCCCAGCCAGGACGCAAGGCGATGGCCATCCTCCCGTCTAAGACAGATGCTGACCCATTAGCCTTTTCACTCATGTACACTCAAGGGCAAAATCTAAAGCTACATTGAAGCGGGAATGAAAAGGTGAAGGAGAGAGAGGACAGGGAAAGATTTCACTGAGATTGGAGCAAAGGCAGAAGCAGTCAGGTCAAGCCAACTGGTCATTGCTGAGCCCAGGAGATCTCCACCCAGGTAGGAGGGGGACCAATGCCTCTCACCAACTCAAGAGCTTTCAAGGTCTGCACTCCTTCCCTTCTGCGTGAAGAAGTCAATGCTCTTATTAAAGCACCTTTCTCACTCCTGCCTTCTGTTTGCTCATTACTAGCATGTTCTGAAAATTTATACAGCAAGGATATAAAAAGGATGTGAGAAAGCAAAATATTTAAAATACAGAGAACAGAACTGTATATTTATTTTTGATATTATAATAGACACTTCTGCAAAGACAGAGGAACAATGGCTCTAAAAGCACGGATGTAAAAAGATTTTCTATAAAAAAGAATAGAAATTGTCTAAATATTTTAGAAGAAAAACCAACCACACCATTATTTTATGCGCTCCTGTACATGAAGACTTTTCCTGTTATTATTAGCATTTGTGTGTTTACAAGAGACACATTTTTAGACCCTTTGAACTATTCTTAAGCATCAAGATTGGTCTCAATCCCGTCCTCTACTGAACAACCTTCTCCTTTAGAGAAGTGTCACGGAGAAAGTGAATGAATCACTGTTTTTATTTGTGGTGGTTAGAAAAAAATGGGGAAAAAGTGGTAGCCTATTTACTTTTTTTCTGAATATATATAACATATATATATTATATGTATAACGTATATGTTATATATATAACATATATATTATATATATATGTGTTATATATATATATGAATGACATGGTCTACAGATGAAGGAACTATGTAGTGTAGGTAAAGATCATATTGGATAAAATGTGTAGTTTGTTTTTTTCCCTAGAACTTTCTCTGTGTTATTGAACAACTTGTTTTATCAGCTGTGTTAAACTTAAACTCTCTTGTGTAAGTACACCATACTTTATTTCTCATTTCCCTGTGGTTGAACATTTAGGTTGTTTCCAACTTTTTACTTATTTTTTTTTTTTCAACTTTTTACTTATTAAGACGAAAACTTGGATGAACATCTTTGTAATATATCTCTATTCACATCAGATGATTTCTTGGGAGAAATTCCTAAAAATGGAAATAGTGGGTAATAAGCCATAAAAGCTTTTATTTTGTAGGAATTTCAATAGATTCTGCCAACTTTCAGAAAGGGTATATTTTTGCTCCCATCAGTAGTACACGAAACTTCCAAAGACAATCATCTTAAAAGCAAAATGGGGACTGACAAAAATCCAAGAACAAACTTTGTGTAGATAATTTCAAAACGTTCCCATTGGCTAGAAAATCATACTTGTGTTGACATGCTCTGGCGAACGTAAACCAAGCCTAGTGGTCTCACCAACGAGTGCTCTGGGCTGGTCCCTGATCCATTGCCTCAGATGTGCCCTTGAAGCACTGAGAAGCTCACCTTTGTCAAAGTGACAAGGAGTTATTCATTGGAACATATTTCTGGAATCCACAAGACAGAAATACTCTAATACCAGCAAGATAATTTTAGGAACAGCCATGCATGCCTTTAACCCTCCAACCCCCACCAGAGCTTTAGGGAAACCTTGAGGCTTGTCCCCTTGTCCTACATTAGCCACTCATTTGGGCGGGAAGGCGTAACCAACTGCCTCAGTCAGGAGGAGGATGTAACCTCCAGACCTCTGGCCTCTTCTTGCTTTTGTCCAGAATTGGTGGGACCTTCTCTTTCAGCCCCCAAGCAAAGAACAGACTTGGCCTTAAGCAGGATTTTGGTTTGTTTGCTTTTGCCAAAAAAAAAAAGAGGTGTGTTCCTTGTATCTGATTAAATCGGGGAACATCTTTCTTCCTTTGTCCTGCACCTGCTTGTCTGGTGACTACTGCAACCAGTCCCCCATATGCCCACTACAGGTCGATAGATACCTTATGCAAAACAAGGGAGAAAAGGGCCCATTCTCAGTGCTTTTGGGGAAGACACAGTTGTTTCTTTGGAGCACTTTATACTTTTGGGGCCAGTGGATCATTTGGTAATCATCTCTGACAGGCACAGTTGTCACTCTCACGCAGGGAGTTCACAGAGTTCCACTGGACTCGGTCAGCTGTGCTCTGAGATGTGGCCTCAGCATGTCATGCGTGGGGTGTCACTGGTCAGAACTCACCTTCACTGTCACCGAGCAGGGAGCACACCCCCAGGAACAGAATATGCGCTTCATTGAAGCGTTTCAGCGAAGTGATTGGTAAGCGTGAGTTCCAGAGAGCAGGAATGCTAGAACCACACTCGGGTCCCTCCCCCACCAAGAACCTGGCTTTCCTGGCCTCCACCAGGGCCCCCCTTTCTCTGAAACCAGAGACTGAGGTGGCAGAAAACAGCCAGAGGCCAGGGCAGGGCCTGAGGGCATCTGAAGACAGCAGCTTGGCCAAGAGTGAAACCTTCTGCTGGGAGCAACGTGCTTCGTTCTTTGGGTGGAAGCAGGGGGCACCAGTTGCCAGAGGAAAGTTTGTCCTCAGGGAAAAAAAGAGCCAGACCAAGACTTCGGGGAAAGCAGTCTAGCAAGGAGGAGGGTTTTAGGCACAGGAATTCCAGGGTCAGGTCAACAGAAGACACTTCCCAGGACGTTTTGCTTGGCAAGGAGGATGGTGGGCCTGGAGCCGGGGTTGGGGGTGGGGGGTAGAAGAAGGGGCAGGTGAGGGGCGTGTAGCAGCTGCTGGCACTGGGAAAACGCGGGGGGGGGCTGAGCTCTTTCCTGGATCCACCAGCCTAAACGAGGAACCGAGGAGGAGAGCCAGGTCCTCGGGAGAGGAAAGAAGCCAGCGGGGGTCAGGGATGGCGTGAAGAGCACACAGGAGGTTTTGCTGCCTGGAGCTCCTCGGACGAAGGGGCAGGACTTCCCTGATCCTGCAGGGGCTGCTTCAGGACGCGCGTCCTGACAGAGCCTGCCTCTCACAGCCTGCTGCTCTGGACTCAGCTTCTTGTCCCTCTCCACCACTGGCAGCTTCCAGCTCTCTCTGCCCTGGTGATTTTTCATTCCTTCCCTCAATGAGGCTTACGTAGGCCCTGTTCGTGGGCAAGGTCCCTGCCTCCCAGGGTTTACAGCCCAGCGGGAAGCTGAAGAGTATACAGCTAACTGCAGGGCGGGGCAGAGGTGATCACTGCCTCGGACAAATACAAAGGGCGTTCTGAGTCAGAGCAGGCCCCGATCTCAGAAATCAGAACTTCTGAACTTCTGTCCGCCCAACTTGAATGGTCCTCAGGGAACGGCACCCTTGCCTGTGGGTGCTGCCCTGTCCTGCGCCTAGTAACTCAGGAGTGGAGTGGCTCCTTCCCAAACCCACACATCTTTCCTCTTTTCAAGCCGAGTCTGAAGGCCAGTCGCTTTGTTTCACCCTTGGAAACAAACACCAGCCAAGGGAGTCTGCCCCGGGTGCTGACAGGGATGTGATGTAGGTCAGTATCCTAGCTCCCACCCCGCAGAGGAGGAGGAGCAGGGGGATCGGAAGGGAGGCCAGCTGGGGTCGATGAATCATCCGGAGAACGGCAGGCAGCTGTTTCTGAGCTAAATGCCATCAGATCGGGCTCCGCACCTTGAGTCCACTGCCCTGGTCTCTAAAGCACTTCCTCTGAGATGAAGCCAGTGAGGGCCAGAGAGCCCTGGGCACAGGGGAATCAGCCAGCGCGGTTAGTCACCCCTGGTACCACGCGGGCGGAAGGCACAGTCCTGGGGGAGGGTGAAGCCGACAATTCTAGAAGAACTCTGGGTCCTGTGAATTCCCCCCCTCCCTCCCTCCCTCCTCCTTCCCTCCCTCTCTCCCTTGTTTCCTTCCTGCCTTCCTTCCTGCTTTGAGCACCTACTACATAAGCCATACACTGTGTTCGGCCCTGGAGATAACAGCAAAACAGAGACGGCCCCTCCCCATTAAAGAACCTAGTGGGAGAGACTGAAAATAGCACCTGATGTGTTCTGAGTGCTTGCCGTCCTCCACATGCTATTGTAATCACTTACCAGAGTATCCGTTCCTTTACTCTTCACAACACCACCATGAGGTATCTACTAGTATTATCTCCATTTTAAGGATGAAGTGGCTGAGCCTGGAGAGACTGAACAACTTGCCCTAATGAAAACATTTATAAGCAGTGCCCCTTTCTATACTGACTCAGGGTGTTGGAAGGAATTCGAGGCAGCTGGCCATGTCCATTTCCCAAGGTGGAAGAGAACAGTCATTTCTTGAGTACCTACTGGGGACCAGACACTGTGTGGTCCCTCTACACCCCTCAACTGTGTTGGCACCTGGCTAGGTCTCTGAAGTCCCGGGAGAGGGACCCCCAGGCTAATCCAGGCGTCCACCTAGGAGCGCCCCCAGCTGTGACGCTCTCCCTGAGCACAAGACAGGCTAGGATCCACAAAGGAAACTACCGGACATCCTGTTCCCGCCTCTGTGCCTCCCCCATCGTTCATCGTGATCCCAGCTCTGGGCCCGGCATGACCACAGGGCCAGCTGTTGTCTAGTCACCGTGGAGAAGGCTTGGAGGTGCCCGGACAGGATGTGTCTGGAAGCCCACTGGTGACATCCAGTGATCCGGCCTCTTGATGTCCTGCCTGGAGTTATCCAACCTTGACATTTCTCCTTAGAGAAAGAGGAGAAATCCTATGGAACCGCAGTGAGTCTGAGTTTATCCTGGTCATACACAGTGCTGAAGAAGAGAAGGGAGAGGTGAGGACGGGGAAGGCCACCATCCTGTTTCCGGCGCTTGCACTTGAAGTTATTGAAAAAGGTTATCAATTATTCCTGCCGGATCAGGGCAATGAGCTGCCCAGCGCATGAGAGTTAATTTCTTTTCATCATGAGACTTTCTCTCCTGTTGGAAATACCAATGTTTGCTCCACTCTGAATGCTGCAGACTGACTTATTTGGGTAAAAGTCCATTTCTGGTTCCTGGAACTACTTTAAGTGATTATTTTTAAATGCTGGTAACCACAAAAAAAATTTATTACTCTTACTACTTAATACTGTAGGAGGACGATGAAACAGTGTTAATAGTTCAGAGTGAATTAATTGAAGTGGTCTGCTTTCTGGTTATTGAAAATCTTAGCTGGATTTTACATTTTTATTATTTATTTTGAACCGATTAAGTAAAGATCTTCACATACAAAGAATATTATTGTTAACAATATTTTTCAAATCACGTGGATTATGACCCATGAGTAAGGTATAAAACCAACTAAGCTGATCACAGTCGGCATTTTTTTGCAATGAAAGAACACAAAAGAATAGAACAAGATGAATAGAAAAAATAGAACAGCTAAAACATGGTAAAGGGTATATTTTATTAAATATTAAAGTCAGTTATATATGTTTGTATATGTAAAACATATTTCCCCAATTTTAAAAATGACATATAATTTACAAACAGTAACATTCATCCTTTTTACTGTACAACTTTATGAATTTTGACAAATGTAAATGTGTTTCTAACTTTGTCCAAAAAGCGAGAAAACCACCTAAAGCAAGAGTCTACTTAACTAAGTGGAGATATTCACAAAGAATAAGATCCTTTTAAGGCCTTTGGAGGCAGTGACGGTTGTCTTATCTAAGAAGATAATTTCACACACCCCAAATTTTAAAGCCAAACAGGATCTTAGAAGCTGTAGAGTCAGTGGTTTTCAGAACTTTCTTTTTACAGTGGCAACATTTTTATAAACCAAGTCTAACATGGAACCCCGACAGGTAAAAGTAGAGTTGCTTTGCACAGAGACCAGGAAACACAGTTTGAAAACCCTCTCGGGCCCCAGTTAGGAAACCGAGGCCGAAATAGGCTGAGTGACCACTCAAGGTTGGCCACTCCGATTGGCTCCTGGCTGTTGTTCAAGACATTTTCCATGCTGTCTTGGCCTCAAGAGAATCATAAGTACCACTCAACCCCACCAAAGAGATTGGATGCCTTCTTGGAATGGTACAGTTGGACTGTAGGTATTCATATACCAGCACAGAGGAAAGAACAGGCCAGTGACCCCCATGGATGTCAGAAGTGCGAGTCTGCTCAGGAAGGCAGGACAGGTTATTTGGGCAACGCGAGTTATTTCGGGAGGCTGGAGCCTGAGTATAAGCCCAGAGCTGGGAGCCCAGTGCCAGGAGGAAGCATCGTGATCCTCCAGAGTTTGAGGAATCAGCCAGGCCCTGCATAGCAGCCCCTTCCTGGTGATTCACCCCTCAAGGGTCATGGGTGGATCCCCACCGCTGGGTTGCAATTGAGATAGAGCCACTTGGTGGTAGGAAAAACTGGCTGCTTCACCTCCTTTCTTCTCTGGGCCCCCTCTTTTTACTTCTTCCTCTCTGGTTTGCAAGTGGGAAGTGGGGAGACGGTAGAGACGCTCTTGGGGGCAGGCCAGGGAGTGTAACACTCAGGCTTGTGGTGTGTAAGTTCTGCATCAAAGCCTTGTTACCCTTGTATCTATTCAGTGAACTTAACTTCAGTGATCGGGCTGTAATACTAGGGACACAAAGACCATCTCGTCTTTATGAGCGCACCGTACCAGGCAGCCACAAACTTCCATTAAATATCCCCCCTCCTCAACTGCACTGATGAAAAGAGAAAAACAAACAAGGGAGTGGGGTTAGTGACAAAGAACAGGCTTCTGTCAGAACAGCTGCCATCTCATGTAGAGCTAAGGAAAGGCTTGGCTTTGATGGGCGAACCACCATACCATACGTTTTCAGATGATGACAGGGAAGATCTGGTAATGAATATGACCTGAAAAGTCACCCCAGATCTCCTTTCAGATAAATCCCTGTAATACTAAATTTAAGACAGGTGGATGCCCAATGATATCCTTCAGTTATTAGCTCACACTCATACCCTCCAAAGAGAAATGGAGGTAAGAGGTCAAATGCTCCATCTTCTGGCCTGGATGTTACTTATACAAAGTTGTTTCCATTGATATTTCAGGGATCATGTCTCTCTCTTTGTTGAAAGAATTATTAGCACCTTTTTTGGGTCATTTGAGATTTAGGTGTTAAGTGGGGAACTTGGTGATTTTCTAGATATCCCTGAGTTAGATCATCATAGCCTAACTCCAGCATAGAGTTTTAACTTGTTGGAATTCTCAAAATACTAGTGTGTACTCATACACCAGTACACAGTTAACTTTCTAGAATAATTTTATGTATGTAAGTTTTTAAATATGCGTCCGCATCACACCTACTCCCAAAAAAGATGTATGCTGAGGGGTAGCAGTACTCGTATGGAAATCAGCAGAGACTCCTGATTTAAAACAGAGTGCAGGAAGTTTGTTTTTTATTTCAGGAGGAAGAGTAAGTTTTTTTGTTTGTTTGTTTGGAACACAAGGTGAGGGAGTACCCAAGGCTGATCGAGTTGAATATAGAAAAAAAGAACAGCACTGAGTACTTAAGGGGAGGAAATTGAGAATTGGTACCGCCTCTTTGGTAAGCAGAAATTGACATCCATGAAGAGGTGATGATCTCTCAGGTATCATAAGGTCCTGGGGTATCCTGCAGGGGGAAAAGAAGTTTAGGTAACAGTTAATGAGTGAAATTAATGACAGGGGTATTTAATGTTGATAATATTTAATTACCTATTTGGCTTGTACATAACATTGCGATAAATAGAAAGTAGATAACCTAAAAAACAATCAGACAGATATTTATTGGACAGTTTGGCTGTGACCTGTGCAGTAGAATGAGTGTGGACAGTTCGGACAAGCGTGAGCACGATGAACTTTTCCAAAACCACATTCAAATGAAAGGAGATGGATTGTGGATGACTTGTGTCTCCCACCTCAGCTGGAATAGTTACGTGGGATTTTTGCATTTTACATTTATAATGTAAGAGAATAGCAGAGCAGTGGTAAGTGTAGGCTTTTGATTCGTTCAGACTCGGATTTAAATCCCTGCTCAGCCTGTTTGACCTGGGACATTTTAGTTAAACTCTCCTCGCCTCAGTTTCCCCATCTGTAAAACAAGGTAACAATGATTTTTACAGAGCTTTTGTGAGTAGAAGATGAAATGATTTATGTAAAACACTTAGCACAGTACTTGAAACAGTGCTCAAAAATGGGTACTGTTATGATGTGATATTTATTTTAGTTACTGGGCATATAGTAAATGTTGATTGATGAACTTGATGAAATAACACATAAGAGTATTATAGAAGAGGTTTGTTTTTTTGTTTGTTTTTGTTTTTTTTGCTTTAAGCTTATTTGTGCTTAATATTTACGAGGAAAGGGATGGTTTAGTGACTTACTGTAATGTCATCTCGGGATCTGGGGACGAGCTCCCTGTGAGAGGCGCACAGCGTGGAGGCTACCACTAGAGGGCTCTGAGGAGACCCTAAAAACCTTTCCTTGGCTATAATGAGGCAGCAACCCTGGCTTTTTGGAGACCCAGGAGCCATTCTATTCATCACGGCTGTTCAAGAGGGCAAGTAATAACAAGAACCCTACAAGAGCAGCTTGTAGGAACCACTTCCACCAGAAACCTGGGAGCATGCAGGTGGATGTCACCAGAGACAGCTGGTAGGTGCCAGGCTAGGGAAACCCTGTAGCTCTGAGGTCACTCTCCGCCTCTGCCATGCCACTGAGTTACCCTTATGGGTGCCGAGGATGCCGTCACAGAGTAGAACATCAACTTTGAGACAGGAAACCAGGTAGAGTGGGGGGGGGGGGGTCCGAGACTCTGGGTAAGGATTTAACAATAACAACGAAACCCACCTTGAGTCACTACGGAGCCTTCAGATTCCCAGTGGAGACTGAGACCAAAACGGATAACTGATGGCTGCGCATGCGTGAATGAGATGCCCATAAAACCCTTGGAGTTTGGGGGCCACACAAGTCCTGTGCATCCTACCTGCAGAGACGATGGCAGGGTGTTTTTGATGGTGCATTATCATGGGATAAACGCCCTGGGTACCAGGGAGTCACTCAGGGATCGCCCAGCTAGTGATGCAAGGGGTATGTCATTGCTTTTTATCAAGCATCATTGGTTGGTCAGTGGCTTACAGGTGGGTCTGAGTGGGAGCAGTGAGACCAGTGCCTGCAGAGGCAAAAGCTGCAGCGAAAATCTGGGATCTGGGCGGAAATGAAGCTTTCCCCGCTTCCCAGAGAGTTTGGCCTCTCCGGACTGGGGCAGGGGCAGGGGCAGAAATCTCAAGCCTTGGTTTTCTTGTGGCTGCCCTGCTTCTCTGGACTTGGCATCGTCTCCAAAAGAAAAAAGAGCTGTCCACCGGGGTCAGGCAGAAAATGTGCCTTAGACTCATTCAAAGAAGTTAATGCCAGCCGCGGGAAGCTTCGCTCCGTAAACCAATAATTCAGGAATTTGCGCAGGGAGGAGGCAGCTCTCCGTCCGAAGTCGAACAACTCCCCGTTTAAACTTGTGAAGCGCCGAGGCTAAGTTTGCAGGGCCTCCCTCCCCTGCTCTGGTCACAGGAAAGGGCAGGGGCTGCCGGGGAGCTGCGGGCCGGCCCGCTGCCCGGAGGCTGCACCCGGGGCCGGGCTCCGAGGGAGGAAGCCGGGCTGCGGGGCTGGGCGGCCCGGGGCGGGGGGCGGAGCAGGTGAGCCCGCGGGGTGGGAGCGGGGAGCGCACTTGTACGTGACGTTGGAGTTTGCGGCAACCTCGGAGCGGGAGGCTGTGCGCGCGGGTGCGGAGTGGCTGCGCGGCCGGAGGCGATGCGCTCCGCGGGGCGGCCGCCGCAGTGAGCCCCGCGCGGACACGGCAGCCCGGGAAGGCAGGGCCGGGGCGGCCAGCCGCTCGCGCTCCTCCCCGGAGGAGGCCCCCGGGCCCGCGAGGCGCTCTCCAGCTGGCCCCAGCATGTAGGCGATCGGCGGCGGCGCTTCTGCAGGCGGACGGCTCATCATGAAGAAGCACTCGGCCCGGGTGGCCCCGCTCAGCGCCTGCAACAGTCCGGTCCTGACCCTCACCAAAGTGGAAGGTAACGGCCCGGGGCGGCGGGGCCTGGAACGGGAGCCCGGCACCCTGTTACCTGTGGCCCCCGGGCAGCGCCGCGCGCCTGCGGGGCTGGCGACTCGGCCGCCCGGCTGCCCCGAGATGCCGCGGGCTGCCCACCCGGCTGCCTCATTCCCGGGCTCCTCGGCTCCTTCCAGGCCTGTCCTGAGTCCCCTGGGTCTGGAGCATCCCACCGCCGCCCCCCATGCCCCCAGGCTGACCAGAGGCGTTGCTCAGCTGCCGGAGGCGAGGCGGGAGAGGGTTGGCTGCTGCAGGCTGAGACATTCCCCCCCCACCCCCACGCCCCGCCTCGCCTCGCCTCGCTCTGAGCCTTCCCCAGCCCACTAGCCCAGTGATGCCCCGCTCCGTGGCAGGGCCAGCAGGTGAGCGCAAAGCCACCAGCAGCCTGGAAACGTCTTCTTTCCCCCCAGTCCGGGGACTTGAGGCAGAGCCCAGGGGAAGGAAGAGACTCCCGGCCCCGGCGGACCCGGAGAGCTGTGCCTTACTCAGACCCAGCGGGCATCCCGCAGGAGCACAGAAGACCTTGCTTTCCCATGGCAAGCATGGGACGGGCAGCAGAGAGAGCCAGCCTCAGCCCCGGACTCCTCCTCCCAGGAGGCAGAGGGGAAGTGACCCGAGTCTCCCGAGAGCTGGCCGGGTTGGCCAGGTGGGGGGCTGGGAAGGGACCGGCAGCAGGGAGAGGAAAGCAGACCCCTCAGTTCCAGGCCCTCACTTTTCCTGAACTAAGGAGCCCAGTCAAACAGGAGCCCGTGGGCTCTGAGAGTGAGCCCGGCTTCAGCTATGTCCCTGGGATGGCATCCTGGAGCTGGGACCTCTGTGTGATGGTCTCCGAGGACCCTGTATCCCCTCGCGAGTTCCTGTTTGTTACAGTGAGACTGAGAACCAGTGAGAGGGAGACGGAAGCTAGCAGGGCAGTTGTGTGCTCCACGCTCGGCGGGTCCACAGAAGTCCGCCAGTAGCAGGCCTGGTACCATTACCCCCCATCCTAGAGATGAGGACTCTATAAGGCCCAGAAAGGTGGATGGACTTGTGCAAGACCTACAGCTAAGTAGGTGGGGAAGCAGGAGTGGAATCCTGGGCTGTTGGATACATGCTTTTCAGAACATCACTTTGCACTAACCTGCGACTACTTACCTGTTTCTCATTTCCTACCTTTAGGAGGTTGATTTTTTTTTTTTTCCTTCGAGTGGCTGTCTCCTCGCTTCCCCCATATCCCAGTCTTAGGAAATACTTGGTATCAGTGAGCTACACCTAAATTCAGTGCATGTGCTACCTCTGGGGTCGGGTGAGGCATTGCATTTTCAAGCCTCCTCAGGGACCTTGCCTAGATACATGCGCAGGTTGGGAAGGGGAAGGGTTGGATATTCGCTTCCCTTGGGGAAACTGGAAATGTCTGCTCGTTCATGCGGTCTTCATAGGAAGTTGCTCTGCCCGCACTGTTTAAGTCAGCCAGGTCAGCTCTGCTCTTCAGCAGCAGGTACCTTCCCCGGGCAGCCCCCGGCCCACCTCGGGCAGGACCGGTCCCAGGAGCCCTCGGAATCAGGCTGGGCATGTATGGCGGGGCTCCGAGGCTGGGCACTGTGACCTCATGTGCTGCAGGGGTCGGGCGGGGGGGTGACATGCCAAGCACAGGTGCTTCCCTCTAGCCAGGCCTGGAGTTGGCCATCAGGGGGTGAAAATGGGGATACCCTCCCCAAAGTCTCTCAGGGCTACTGCCGGGTGAGCTTTGAGCCTCCTGTTCTCAGGGACAATCATGGCAAACCACGAGCTTGTTTTTTTTTTTTTTTTTTAAATAAATTTATTTATTTATTCTTGGCTGCATTGGGTCTTCGTTTCTGCGCGCGGGCTTTCTCAGTTGCGGCGAGCGGGGGCTACTCTTTGTTGCGGTGCGTGGGCTTCTCATTGTGGTGGCTTCTCTTGTTGCGGAGCACGGGCTCTAGGCACATGGGCTTCAGTAGTTGTGGCACGTGGGCTCAGTAGTTGTGGCGCATGGGCTCTAGAGCACAGGCTCAGTAGTAGTGGCTCACGGGCTTAGTTGCTCTGCGGCATGTGGGATCTTCCCGGACCAGGGATTGAACCCGTGTCCCCTGTATTGGCAGGCGGATTCTTAACCACTGTGCCACCAGGGAAGTCCACGAGCTTGGTTTTTAAACCAACATTTGCATGTAAATGTCTGTGGATAGTGGAAAGTGTATTAAACTAAGAATCGGACAGATCTGGGGATGAAGACTCCCCTTCTGCAGTGTGATGTATATAAATCATAAACACTGAGCCTCGGTTTCCTCAGCTGTAGAAGAGAACTAACAACCTACCTCAGCAGAATTTGGGGAATGAATGCAGTGAGGAAGGTAGGTAGGTGACAATACCTAGCACATGGCCTGGCACACAGTAGGTGCTTAATAAATATCTGGCAATCCTCCAGTCACAGACTGTCTCGCACCTTCAGCAAACCTTGCTGTTCTCAAAGAGTGCGTGTGTGGGGTATCTAGAAGTATCTACGAGCATCTAGAAGTATCTAGAAGCAGCGTTCCAGTGATGCTAGAAAGTCTCCAGTGGCCTTTTTGTATAGGATATATGTGTGTGTCAGCAGGCGTCTGCAGGGCAAGGCTGATTAAACCTGCCCTGGGTATGCCTAGACTTTCATATAGCTCTCTCTGCCTGCATTTTTTCCCTTGGTATTTGTGTTCAATTTGGCTTTGGGTCTATTTTTTGGAACCATTTGCATCTTGCGTGCTTGTTTTGGAAGTGTTGAATCATTTTGTTTTGCCTTGGATGCACAGAATAAGGTGGTCCCCATACTGTGACTGTTTCTGTGTGGATGGCAGGCAGGCTTCAGAAACGGAACACAGCCAGCAAGGAATATTTATTAGCTTGTGCGGTGTGTCTTCTAAGGGGAGGCAAGAAGGCACCAGCATGTGGTACATATAAAACCAAAATAGAAAATACAGCGCTTAGTGGAACTCAGACACAGGAAGGTGGACAAGATGACTTCATTTACCCAACAAATACCTCCTCCGACCCTGCTCTGTGTCCTTTGTCTACTTAGCTAAGCCCTGGAAATGCAAAGTGGAGCAACGCTAGCTTCATTCTCTTAAGGGAGTTTCAGTCTAGTGGGAAAGAGACGTACAGATAAATAAATTATCCAGCGCAAGGCAGTAAGTTGTGCTTCAGAACTGGGGCCAGAGTGTTACGGGGAGACTGATAACTGGGTAATCTGAGGTAGAGGCATTGCAATGGGAGTGAGAAAACTTGTCAGGCAAGGAGGGGAGAGGACGCTTCTTCGGGCAGAGGGAATGGCGTGTGCACAGGTCTGGCCAGAAAGCATGAGGAGTCTGCTTGAAAAGGCTTGAAAAGGGACTTCCAGCCAGGGTGATGGCGTCTGTCCTGTCGGACGGCACGCCTTGTTTTCATATTCCTTTCCTGGCATTCCCACTGGACTCAGACCCTGAATATCGATCAGTAACACATCTTTAGTAGAGTATTTACTTGGATCATCTGTATTCACAGCCTGCTAATTCGTGTTCAGTAAAATTACATGCACTGGAATTAACCGTTGAGAACAAGACAGTAAATTCCCCCAAGAGGCCGGCCACATGTAGAATTGCGGAAAGAATGAGGGCTTTGGAGTTAGATGGACTGGGTTTGGGGCCCGCCACTCCTGCTGGGGCAGGTAACTTTGGTTTAATGATTAGAGCTCTCTGGGAATCAGTTTTTTGGTATGGAAATGACAGTTACAATATATCCCTCTTGATAACGAGAGTAGGGAATTCCCTCGCTGTCTGGTGGTTAGAACTCTGCAGCTCCACCACAGGGGGCGCGGGTTCGATCCCTGGTCGGGGAACTCGGATCCCACAAGCTGCGCTTCGCAGCCAAAAAAAATAAAATTAAAAAAAAAATGATAAAGATTAAGATGCCATTGGCAGTCACAGCAAGGGAGACAGGGGACGTCCAATTGAGACAAGTTGAAGGGGAGGCTTTGGCGGTTCCTTCAAGGGCAGGTGTGGCATGTAGGAGACAAGGACCCGGGAGAAAGAGGTGGTGGCGGCCGAGTGACAGCTCAGGTGGGAGGTGGCCCCGTGGAGGTGAACAGGCCGGCCCAGAAGCCTGCTGGCCACAGACACCAGGGAGATAGGAGGCAGAACCCAGATCCTAGGGCATCGTGGAGACCCCAGGAAGAAAGCCAAGAAAGAGGAAGCGTGGTGGAGCATCAGGTACGGCCAAAGGATGTGGTTGTGTAGAAACAGTTTTAAGTGGGTGCTGGTCCCCCAGCCAGATGGCAAGGGGTGAGTGTTTGGGGAAGGAGGAGAAAAGCAGGTAAAGGTGTCCAGCAGGGAGAGAGGTGGGGGGAGTTATGCTCTCTTTAGGGGGCAGGGGAGGGACTTGGGGAGAGCAGGCGATTCTGGAAACCAGAGGAAGGAGGCTGGTGCTGGGACAGGTCTGTGGTGGCCCCAAGAGAATGTGATTGACGCAGCCAGAGGCGGGGGAGGGGGAGGGGGGAAGGGGGGGAGGGGGGCCCCGGGAGAGCAGAACGGACCAGAGAAGGGGTGGTTAGCCCAGCAAAGGAGAAGGGAAGAGATGAGGGCAAAGACATAGAGAAATGTGGGCTGCGGGGGAGGGAAGCCGGGGACCTGCGCTGCTGACTTGGATCTTCTTTGTCATGTATGAAGTGGCACTGTCTCCCAGAAGTGATGGATGGAAGGCTCACAGAGGTGGGACAGTGTTCGCAGGAGCTGTATGGGCGAGGCAAGAAGAGATGTAGTTCTTAAAAGCCTTTTAGGCGAGTGACCCGTTCTCACTGGTGAAGACACCGTGTCACTTGGGGGGAGCGTGCAGGGGAAGAGCCCCGCCTGGGGGAGTGTCCTGCTCCGCCACTAGCTGATTCGTGTATGGGACGTGTCTCCTCACCTCCTGGAGCCCAGGCTTCTCTTTTCTGAAAAGAAAGGGGATTAGAGTAGATCTTCCATCGGCTCTTTCAGCAGGAACAGTCTATGAGTCTAGGAGGTAGCTTACTCATCACCAGAGCTTGGTTTATTTGATTAAACCCTTTACTAGCTCGAACCAGAGAGCAGAGTTCTGAGGGAATTAGACCCAGGACAAGTCAGAAATTTGGCGTGTGTGTGCACACGCGTGTGTGCTTGTGCGTGTGTGTAGGTGTGCATGTGTGTGTGCGTGCATGTGTGTACGTGCCTGTGTGTGTGTGTGTGTGTGTGTGTGTGTGTGTGTGTGTGTTTCAGGGGTGGGATTTGGCATTGGAGCAGGAAGAGGAAAGGCCAGCTAGGTGAGCACTTAGATTCTGTGACTCTTCAGCAGCAGGAAAGCACAGGACTCCAGACAGCGGCCCCCCCCCCCCACCCCGATGACGGGGGTACAAAAAGCCGTCTAGAAAGATCCCAGAGAGGAACATGCCACTTCTCAGCTTTGCCTGGGGCTGACCCAGGCGTTTCCACAGCAAAGCCTCTCTGCCCGGGATGCGCTCAGCCCATCACCCTCGGCCCACGCAGAGGGCCTGCCCTTGGGGAGGAGTGAAGCTGAGGACGACACCTGTCATACCTCACGCAAGCTCAGTCCTGCCTTACAGATGTACGTTACACGACTCCACTGAGAACAGGATGTATTAGAAGACAATGCTTTGTGCATCAAGATGAGTTGTGGAACCCCCCAGGCCACCAGTTAAAATATCACCCTTGTTCCCCTGCTCCCCTCCAGGGGGGAAGGCTCCACGCACCCCTTGCTTCCTGGGGGGCCGTGCTGCCGAGCCCCGCTCTCCCCGTGAGACATGGCAGCCAGATTCCCACCACATGGATGTGAGGGCATATCCTCTGATAAATAGAAATGGCAGAGAAGAGGGGGGTGTGCTTGTGTCGGTGTTTGTGTGCGGGTCACCGGCAGCGCTGGAATATCTCCTGATCGGTCCCGGGTGAGCGTCTGCTGTGTACAGAGGTGTCATGTGCCCGGGCGGGTGGTGGAAACGGTGAGACTTCGGGAGGCTGAAGAGGCCACGACTGGCAGGCACGGGGATTAAAACTGATCCCCTCCAGCCCAGGTGTCTTCAGACCACGGGTCCAAACAGGCCCTTGCTCCCCTCCCCAGTGGCCTCTTCCCTCCCTCAAGGCGCAAAGGGCATTATTTCAAGCTTACCCGTATCCAGTCACGTTCTCACGTGCGCCTTGGGCTGTGAACATTCCAGAGTTGTCTTAAATCCACTGCAAGAGGCACTGTGATTTGGACATTGGGAGTTATTCGGGGACCTCTAAGGATGTGAGGAGTGGGGCAGAAAGGCCGGTACAAGTGTCTGTTCACTAGAGTGGTGGTGATGGCAGGAGAGTGGACCAGATCTAGGCCTGATTCAGACTAGCTCTGCAGCCGGGTGGAACTTCCGGGGAATCTCGGACAAACCTCCCATCATCCCACTCCACCCCGCAAAAAGCAGCCTTCATTCACCTCCCAATTCTGTATCCACACCAGGGAAAGAATTTGGGGTTTTAAAAACAACTTTGCAGCTGCCAGGTTTTCTTCTATCTCTACACACTGATCTCCAGGAATGACAACAAAGACTTAACGCAATTCAGAGAAGGCAGACAAATAGAAGGTAGTACCTGATATTTCTAATCTCGTCATCTGCGGCAGTTCTTTCTTTCTTTTTTTTAATATATCTTTCATTTTAGAATAGTTTAGACTTACAGAAAAGTTGCAGAGACACTGCAAAGAGTTGTTAACTACTTCACACCCAGTTTCCTCTATTATTAACATCTTCTCTCAGTATGGTACATTTGTCACAATTAATGAACCAATATTGACGCATTCTTATTAACTAAAGTTCATACTTTATTTGGGTTTCTTTGGTTTTTAACCATATGTCTTTTTTCTGTTCTAGGATCCGATCTAGGATCGCATATTGCATGTCGTTCTAGTCTTCTCTTGGCTATGATATGGGAATTATTTCTTCTCCTAAGGGGTTATCACAGTAAATAGTCATCCACAGCTCGTCACCACACCCTGTCCAGCACAGTGACAGCTCTCGGTCTGTACCTCACACCTTCACAAACACAGCACAGTCCCTTCTGTAATACCCTCAGGTCAGTCTGCTCAGGTTGCCATGACAAAGTACCGCAGCTTGGATGACTTAACAGACATTTATTTTCTCACAGTTCTACAGGCTGGAAGTCCAAGATCAAGGTATGGGAAAATTTGGTTTCTGGTGGGGACTCTTTTCCTGGTTTGTAGATGGCCACCTCCTTGCTGTGCCCTCACATGCTTCCCCTCTATGTGCACAAAGAGAAGACAGGAGAATATAAGTCCACCAACCCTATCAGATCAGGGCCCCACCCGTATGACCTCATTTAACCTTCATTATATCCTTCGAGGCTCCATTTGCAAATACAGCCATACCGGAGGTTACAGTCTTAGCACATAAACTGAGGGAGGACACAGACACTCATCTCATAACAGCCCTCATTCCGTGCTGGTGAGTCCCAGCCCAGAGTTCCATACATACTCAGGATGTTCCAAATTTAAAAACCACGTCTGTCCTCTTGGAATCTTGAAGTCCCTCTTTAGTGATCGGCAGTTCTGACTGGGGTGTTCAGCACCATGGCCCTGATCAACTTCCAAAGGGAAGACTAAGGATGCTCTGCATTCCTCTGGTTGCTTTGGAGTCAGACAGATGCTTGGAACTGCATTCAGCCCCTCACTAGTCTGTGACCTTGGGAGAGTAACTGTCAGACCCTCAGCTGTCCCATCCACAAAGCAAGGATAGTCACACTCCAACATTAAGACAGGTTTTTAAAAAAAGGTATATAATCTCCTGGCAGAGAACATGGCATATATGCTGTGTGTTTAACTGGCACTTGGGGGATTCCCTGGCCATCCAGTGGTTAATACTTGGCGCTTTCACTGCTGTGGGCCCAGGTTCAGTTCCCTGGTTGGGGAACTAAGATCCTGCAAGCCACGTGGCACGGCCTAAAAAAATAAAAAAATAACTGTCACTTGTCTTTTACTTCCCTGTGCCCTCCTTCTTCTCCCTTACTCAGAGTCAAGTTTAATTATCTGTGGATTCTATCTTTTCCCAGGGACAAGTGCCAGTTAGGAGCACGGCTAAGGCCTCAACATGTATGAATAGTGGGAACATTTTATGACCCAAAGTCCAAGAATCCAAACAGATGGTCTGGCAACTACAGGTGGACATCATTGGTCGGGATATGTAAAATCAGGATTGCTTTGGGGACACCCAGGGCCCATGGTGGCCTGATACACGAGACAGCCTTTTCTTCCCTTTCCTCCAAATCACTGCCTGAGAAAAAACAATCACCCATAAATTCACTGAGCAAGTATTTAATGAGTAGATGAGATAAACAGAACCCGAACTGCATTTTTGGGAGATGAATTACACTTGCAAATGGCCATAAACAAAAGCTTTCTTCCAAGCTCCTGATTTTATAAAAGCTATTTAGTTGGGTGGCTGGGCCCTGAACGGGTATATGCATCAGTGATCAACAAATGGGAAAATTGTTCATCAAGCTCTCTTCCCCTGGGCAATCCAGAAAAATAAAAGGGTGGTGGCTGTATTCCCAGAGCAGCCGTCAACTGTGTTTGTTTGGGTTGGATTTGGAGACACAGAACCATCTATGACGTGGACATTGTAAGCCCCTCCACTCAGGCTGAGCAAGCTCTCCTAGGGAAGGGGGTGTCTGCCTTATGCCCCACAGTAGGTGGCAATAAATGTTTGTTGGCTGAGTGGCCTAAAAATTTAACTAGTCCACCCAAGAGAAGCGAAAACATATCCACACAAAGACTTATATATGAGTGTTCATAGCAGCCTTATTCACAGTGGCCAAAAAACTGGAAACTATACCCCTGTCCATCAACTGATGACTGGATAAACAAAATATGGGACTTCCCTGGTGGCGCAGTGGTTAAGAATCCGCCTGCCAACGCAGGGGACACAGGTTCGAGTCCTAGTCAGGGAAGATCCCACATGCCACGGAGCAACTAAGCCCGTGCGCCACAACTATGGAGCCTGCGCTCTAGAGCCCACGAGCCACAACTACTGAGCCCTCGTGCCACAACTACTGAAGCCCGCACCCCTAGAGCCCTGCTCCGCCCACTGTGATGAGAACCCCTCGCACCGCAACGAAGAGTAGCCCCCGCTCGCCGCAACTAGAGAAAGCCCGTGTGCAGCAACGAAGACCCAACGCAGCCAAAAATAAGTTAAAAACAAAAACAAAATATGGAATATCCTTATAGACGTAAAAAGAATGAACTCCTGACGCATGCTATGTATGCCATGGAGGAACCCCAAATACATTATGCTAAGTGAAAGAAGTCAGATGTGAAAGTTTACTAAGTCATGTGAAATATACAAAGGAGGGAAATCTGTACACATGGAAAGCAGATTTGTGGTTGGCTGGGGTTGAGGCGGGGGGAAGGGGGAGCAGCTACGGATGTGCATGAGGACCCATTTTGTGGTGATGGAAATATTCTAAGACTGGATGGTGGTGATACAGTTAAACGATTCTGTAGATTTACTGAGGATCATGAATTGCAATCCTGAAACAAGTGAATTTTACGGCTATGAAAATTAAGCCTCAAAAAAGCTTTGAGGGGCTTCCCTGGTGGCGCAGTGGTTGAGAGTCCGCCTGCCTATGCAGGGGACACGGGTTCATGCCCCAGTCCGGGAGGATCCCACATGCCGCGGAGCGGCTGGGCCCGTGAGCCATGGCCGCTGAGCCTGTGCATCCGGAGCCTGTGCTCCGCAATGGGAGAGGCCACAACAGTGAGAGGCACGCGTACTGCAAAAAAAAAAAAAAAAAAAAAAAAGCTGTGAAAAATTAACTGTGTAGATCTTACTGATGGAGGTGCCATTGGGAGGTGTCTTCTCCTGGTCTCTACACAATGCTATCTCTCTGCTTTCAGGAGGCTGGGACCAGGCCAGCCAGTGGGTGGTCTTTGAGCCCAGCGCTGGGTCCCTCATCCCTAAGACATGACTCTTGCACTTTCTAAGTGCAAAACTTCCTGGACACTTCTTCAGAGAGCGTCACCAAGGGTCTCCCTATTCTCAGGGGACCTCGAAAAAGAAACATTTGTGTTCTCTTGGCGGTTTGCAAGAGCCATTTTATGGGAACTCGAAGTTGAGAGTGAGTGAATTTTCCAATTGTTCTAGCTTTCTCATTGGAGAAATGGCTTTCACTAAATAAACTTAAAAAGCCCCCAGTTCATCATTTGCTCAGCAGAAAGCAATGGACAGCTCGTGAGACAGAGGACTTGCCTGGGTCCCAGAATGAGTTAGTGGCTAAACCAGACCTCCAGCTCACCCATTAGCACCTAGAGTTTCCTTCCGCTGAGCAGACATTGCCTCTAGGTACTGCTTGACCGAAGAGTGCATATGTTTTATAGATTCCTGGTAGGAGAGGAGTATCAGGTGTGATTCTGCAGGTAGGACTAATACATGGTTTCAGTAAATTGCCTGACTCTGAACAGAGCTCAGAATGGAAGTTCACGCACAGGTACGGTTATATCTTGGCACGCCGTGGAGTATACATTGTATGCTGGAGAACACTCCCCTTAAACACGCGCGCACACACACACACACACACACACACACCTTTCTCCAAAATGCTCAGTGGAGGCAGCTCTGGCAATAGAACTGGGGAGAGCCCGCCTGTCCCCCAGCGCTTCCGAGTGAATTAAGTGGCGTAAACTAAGCCTTTAGAGGCAGCAGTAACCGCATCTGTCAGCACAACCATTGGGCCAGAGAATATAATCTACTTTGCGCTGAGCCCAGAACTCTTGGCTCAAGTGCAAGGTTAAGATGGAAAGTTCAAGATCATAAGTAGAGGGGTTGTTAGTGGGGAGGGGATGTTAGTGAGTGAGGCTGACATAAACAGTATTTCTAGTTGTGTGATAAGAGTCCGAGGAGCTGGGACAGGACACAGCGTGAGGCTCATTCAGTACTGATTTCTTCGAGGCACTCTGTACTGCCTCTTTCAGGCGTGATACAAGAGAGATACCAGGCACAGAGGAATCCCTCGACTTGTTAATTTAGGAGGGGAGAGAAAGTAAACCAAAGTTTCTTGCACGGGAAAACATGAGAGGCTTTTGAGAGTGGATATTCTGCCCCCATCCCCCCCGCCCCAGTGTAATTCTTTCTCTCTGAAATATGAGCATCAGTTGGACAGCTTGTTGAAAATGACCTTGAGAGTGGTAGGGTGGGATGCATTTGTTGCGTTTCAAATCGCGGAGAATAAACGCGTCTGCTGACCAAATTTATTATGTCATTCTATACCTATGCTTCAACTAATTTTATCTGTTTGTTATGGACACTGGGGCATACTTCCTAGAGAATGTAAATTCCAAAATCTGAATTTGCTGAAGTCCTTCCACCAGCCTGGCAACTTCTCCTACTGCGTGTCTGACCAAAGCAAGATTGAGCATCACAGTGGGCCAAGGAAACGGTGGATTTCAGATCTCACCACCTTCCTCACCGCTCCTGGGGCAGACCAGGCGTGTTCCTGACCCTGAACTTTGCTCCTCTTGTTCCTCATCCTTTCTATACTGCAAGGCCCAGGCCAAGCTTCCGCTTTCTCCGGCTCTTCTTGCTGTGATCACAGCCCACACTGGTTGCGCTGTCTTTAGAATTTGTGTTACAGTCAAATCACTCCATTTGTAGTTGTTCTGTAATTCTTTCATAGATCCATTTTGTCACTCCCAGATAGACTGTAAGTTCCTGAAGAGCAGGACGTAATCATGTTTTGTATTTATTTATTGACCGCCCAGAGTTCTTGGCACAAGGCAGATGGAGACTTCATGGCAACTTCCTAGCGGATTGAAATGCTCCTAGGCTGCGTCGTACTATACAGAGCCCTGTGAGATTTATAAAGTCCATGCTCTTATGCATCAGGGTAAATGACTGCTGGCCGAAAATACAGTATGCTCCCAGTTTTGCTGTGTGTGTGTGTGTGTGTGTGTGTGTGTGTGTGTGTGTGTGTGTGTGTTTCGTGCAAAGATACAAAAAGACTGGGAAAACTGCAGCAAAATGTCCAGCGATATCTCTGGGTACTAAGATTAGTATACAGTGCATTGCTTTTTATTTATTCCATGCAGTACTTTACTAAAGGTTCTGTAAAGAATATTTTTAGTTTACATGAAGTAGGTCTAGTTTAAAAGAATTATTAGGAATGAGCGGGTATTGAAATTGATAAGTGATTATTACTGTAAGAGACTCGGTGTGGTGAAATGGAAAGTTTGCAATGAATTAGGTTTGGATACCTCTGATTCTTTATGGGTCTAGTCCAGTGTTTCCCAAAGTATGTTCCAGGGGACCCCAGTCCTATCACAGGTGTTACATTTAGATAATATGGGAAGCACACATTCTCTAGCTGCCTTTGGAAATCCACCACATCCATTAGCCCTGAATACTCCTACAGCAAAGGAACCCGTCTGGCTTACCTGGTGTTTCCCAAGCTTTTCTGATCGTGGGATCCTTTTTTTCTTATAATACCTGTTAACTGCATTACACTTTGGGAAACACCGTTCTATCTTATTTTTAAATAATAGAGCGCAAAATGTCTTTATTTTGTTTGTGTATTGTCAGTATTCCCCTGGTCAAATAAGCCAGAGAGCGTACAAAGTTAGAGAATAACTTCTTTTATCCAAATCTGTAAAAGCATTTGAACGGTACAATCTTACATGATTTGGTGATTTTTTTCTCTTTCATTGTAACAGCAACATAGCATCAGTCTTCGCTTCATCCTTTAAGTTTTAAAACTTAATCTGCCACAATGCAAAGCTAGATGAAAAAACACGCCGTGAGCCTGAATTTTTTTCAACCTCCTCCAGACTCCCTTCTTAAATGGCCAGTTAGTACCGTGAAACTGCATTGCCTTTCTAGGCGGACTTTTTTTTCATCTCCGTAATTATCTTTTCAGTAGGACTTTCTGACAGTTGATGCTGGTAGTCGAGGAATCTGCCAACCCACAACACTGCTTGAAAATTATCCCAGTAGTGAAGGGTTGCAGAGGCTCACCCCAAATGTCAGAGAACCAGTGTATAAATTGAAACGTGCATGCTTCTGTCTGAAAATGAATTTGCCATAAGTTGTAGGGATTCCTTGTGAACAAAATCAAGACGTCCTGGTGGGAGGGCATCAAACAGAAGGGGAGGAATCTGCCTTGCTTTTGCCCCCTCTGCTTCTCCCTGCCCTGCAGCCCATGCCAGAAACCGACAACTTGTTGGAAGTTCAGAGGTGGTCAGCCATTTGGTTTTCCAAGGGCTTTCTGACTCAGGTATATACACACATGGAAAGAAAGAGGAAGAGGGAGATTAAATATTAATAAAGCAGGCAAAGAAGCACAGTACAGATGGGGTCAAGGATTTTGGGTCAGTAAAGACATTCTCTCTCCTTGGCCAGCCACGAAGGCTTAGGATGACCTTTGGCTAAAAGAGATACAACCAGGGAATTCCCTGGTGGTCTAGTGGTTGGGACTCAGCGCTTTCACTGCCAAAGGCCGGGTTCAATCCCTGGTCGGGGAACTAAGATCCCACAAGCCACGAGGTGAGGCCAAAAAAAGAAAAAAGATAAAACCAGACCTGTCAATTAATGATAGGATTAGCTAATCCCTATATAATAGGCTACCTCGAATCAGGATTTTTTCCTCGTAGGATTATTATATTCCAGACAGTATGACGTATAAAACTTGGTTTCGTGGTATTAGAGCTATTTAACTTACTGCTAAGTTTAAACAAAATCCATAGAGTACATTTGACGCCATTATATTTTGTACCCATCTCGTGTACCCCTACACTGTGTGCCCTCATTCAGCTAAGTGCCTGGCTGAACATATAAAAGGCAAGTAGGCCGTCCCCTGGAAATTCACATCCATCCACGGTCACATCTGATACAAGTTACAGCTCTGTTTAAATTTCCAGAGGACTGACCCGCACACAATCATGAATGAAAACCAAACAGTGGAAAATAACGCCTTTTCCACGCTTCTCATGGTCTGTGGGGACGGTGCTGCTGCACAGCCGTGCTCTGGCCTGTGGCCTGGTTTCCAGGAGTCACACAATTCTCAAATGGAGCGTCTGAGGCCTTGCACGGCACCAGCTGCCCGAGGCTGTGGTTTTTAAGTAACACTTCAAAGTGGGACTGACGGCCATCAGCTGGAAGTCAGTAAGAGCAAATAGAGAAATGAGAGAGACAGATCTTTTTTGGCTCTCCGTGCAAAAGAAGATGA
This sequence comes from Phocoena phocoena, assembly GCF_963924675.1. Classification (NCBI taxonomy): domain Eukaryota; kingdom Metazoa; phylum Chordata; class Mammalia; order Artiodactyla; family Phocoenidae; genus Phocoena; species Phocoena phocoena. The sequence goes on along the minus strand of NC_089234.1, from coordinate 78,906,137 downwards.
GACTCTTGGCATCCCTGCCCTTAAGTAACAGGCAGGGAGGAGCTTCTCTCGATGTCCTGGGAGCTTTTAGAGGTCAAGACCTATGACCTCCTCAGGGGGGAATCCGCAGCCCCTAGCACTGCCCAGGCCGGGTAGCACATCACTCCGTGTGAGCTGACACTTGGTGAACTATTTGAGCCACTCCGTGTGTTCTGGAGAAATGCTTCCCCTTCTTCAGACGGGCCCAGAGAGCACCTCTCGAAGTAAAGATTCTGACGCCCGGGTTCCTGAGATTCTCCATTGCCAACAGGCTGGGGATGGTCCTGCTGCTGCCAGCCATGCACCATCTTTTGAGGGTCCAGATTCTAGAGGAGAAGGAAACCACTGAAAATGTCTTTAAGTTTTGTTTCAGGAAGCTGCGTCCACGCCCCTATCCCCATCTCCCCTCCCCTCCCCCGGGTGGCTGGCCATGACAATGACAGTTGGTTGCTCTCTTGCTCCTGGCCACGGTGGACGTGTGGAGGCCCCGGTTAACCGTGCCCCTCTCTTCCCCCAGGGGAGGAGCGCCCCCGGGACCCCCCGGGCCCGGCAGAGGCCCAGGCGCCGGTGGGGACCGACACGGGCGGGAGACCGAGCCCTCGCTGCTGGAGATGTTCCCAGGCGCAGCTCAAGAAGATCTTCTGGGGCGTGGCAGTGGTGCTGTGCGTGTGTTCCTCCTGGGCCGGTGCCACCCAGCTCGCCAAGCTGACCTTCAGGAAGTTCGATGCTCCCTTCACCCTGACATGGTTCGCCACCAACTGGAACTTTTTATTCTTCCCGTTGTACTACGCGGGCCACGTCTGCAAGTCGGCAGAGAAACAGTCGGTGAAGCAGAGATACAGGTAGGTGGCTCCGGGATGCCAGGATGCCGGCCCGGCGCTGGGCTCCTCTCCCAATCGCTGATGCTACCGGGCTGCCCTAGTGGCGGTCACTGGGAGGGGCCAGTGGGCACCGTGGTGAGAAGTCACCGTGTCACCTGCTGTCTTAGTGAGGTTCCAGGCTCGGCATTCTCTCCCCTCAGAGTGGTAACACCTTTCCTCTGCCTCGAGCCCCTCAACGCTAGGAACTGCTTTATATTAGACAGGAGAAGGCAGCATCTTCCGGAGGTGTGCTGTGGTAGGTGCCCAGAAAGGGTAGAAATGGGAAAGCTCTGTAGCTCTTTTATCCCTCCTCAGACTGGGCTGGGGACAGGTCCATGGAGCCAGGGGACCCGGCTGCTTCCTGTAACTTACCTTCCCACGTGGCGATGTTCGTGGTGAAGATTTCTCCTCTCCTCTCCAACCCAAGCCTTCTGCTCCTTTGGTTATGTGGTTGCATGGGTCTGAACATCTGGCAGACCCACGGGGTCGTCAAAGTCAAGGTACTCTTTGAGCTCTGTTGACTGTATTTTCTGGTTGATATGATCTCACGGTATTTCCTCATTGATATGACCTCCCTTTAAAAGAGGACAGAAACCCTGACACCAGCCCTCTGCCACAACGTACAGCAGGGCTCCCCCAGCCTCCTTGGGAGTCGGACGGTCAGTGTTGGCCTCGGGGTCCCATCTGTGCCAGTCCCTGGATCTCATGGTCACCCAAAGCTGAGGTCTTCTGTGGCTACATCAAGGACCCACTGTTGGCCCAAATCAGATCTACTCAGAAAAAAAAAACCCCAGGGAAAGCATGCTGGCCAAGGTGACCAGATAGGCCCTGGGAATGTATCTTTCGTCAGCCCCAGAGGTGGGAAAAAATTTGAAAGCTGAGGGCTGTATTACTCTTTCAGTACCGCCTTCTTCCCCACTCTACCGCCACCCCACCAAGCACCCCCCGCATACAATCACCACGTCCCATTTACCATCTGCTTCAGACTTCAGCCGCATTCTGAAAAGTTACCCTTAGAAGGTGCAAGCTAGCTAAAAACATCACTGGGTCCAAGGAGCAAGAAGGTTTGGGAATGGAGGTTACACTCCGATCCGAATTTTTTCTGAGATTCTACCGTTTTGTCACTGTAGACTTGGAGGTGTAGTGTTCAGAGGGAATTTGGACCGGCTCCTTTAAAAGGTGTAAGTCAGAGCGCTCATTCTAGAAGAAGAGGCACTGCTGGAGCTCAGATTGAGTCACGAGACCGGCGTCACAGGTCCCCGTGGTGGAAGGGACTCAGAGGGGATTCTCAAAACAAAGCACGTGGCAGCCTGGAGCCTGGAACCGTTGCCCAGGCCTGGGGCATTGCCAGCGTTGACTTAAACCAGTGGCTTCATGGACCAGGCAGAAATTGCTCAAGAGACACTTGATGTGCCTCTTCTGAGCAGCAGCGGAAAGCAGGCTGAAACAAATCGGTTTAGTAACGTTGACAGGGCCCCAGATTGTCCCAAAGGCAAGGGAGAAATAACGGCCTGCTTTTAGTCCCAGAGAAAAACAAGTATTCAGTAAATGATGTATTTAACAGTAAAGGAGCCCTGAGTGTACTCAGTTTGTAATTAGGAGTTTGCCTTTCTTGAAACGGAGTAGAATATTTTGCTGCTGCCTCTCATAAAGTGAGCCCATGTGCCCTTTCTTGATGGAGAATTACTGGAGGGAAGATGAAATGGTCTTTCGCTGCTTCCTTCAAACATGGCAGCTCAAAGAGGGCCTCCCCTGAGGAGCAGGACCCTCTACTGCCCTAAAGATGTATCCTCAACGTGACACTTACCTTGGGACCAGACTAGCATTGCTGGCCACTTAGGGCAGGCCTGGCACCATTAACCAATTGTGCTGAAGACAACGCAGAAGGAACGAAGCTCTCTTACCAACGAAGTTGGTAGAAGGTCAAGGGAGGAAAAAATGAAAGGTCATTGAAGCACATTAAACATCGAAAGACATCACACCTTGACTTCCTTGATTTCCTTGATAAGGAAGCTTATTGTCTTCCTGTAAAAAGTATCTGGGAGGAATCATGAGAGGATGATGGTGACTGGTGTGTCAACTGGAGAACAGTGGGGGGCAGGGGGCAAAAGCATCACTTGATTAGAGAAGCCAGTTAAAACCTTGCCCAATGTCTGTAATAAAGCTTAGCTCACCACTTAAAAAAATCTTTCTGATTGTAAACCGTGTTCTCCCTGTGGCTAAACAGAGCTGCTAATTTGCAACCAATTTTTGGGTATGTCGGTTAAGCCATGCACACCACTGGAGGAGTGAAGGGGCATTCTTTCTCCAAAAAAGGAGAGAAAAATGTGTCGCTGTGTCACAACTCAAACTGGGAGTTCTTTTTTTTTTTGGCGGGTTTTTTTTTAATTGAAGTATAGTCGATGTACGGTATTATGTAAGGTGCAGGTGTACGATATAGTGATCCACCATTTTTAAAGGCTATACTCCATTTATAGTTATTATAAGATATTGGCTATATTCCCTGTATCGTACCATGTATCCTTGTAGCTTGTTTTATACCTAGTAGTGAAGCCGAATCAGGCGTCTGTACCCCAACACCGAACTGAATCTCAGAGACAGAGTTTTGGGTGAAGTAGAAAAGAAGAGCTTTATTGCTTTGCCAGGCAAAGGGGGACACAGCGGGCTAATGCCCTCAAAACTGTGTGTCCCGACCTGGAGGGAGTAGTGAGGAGTTTTATAGCAATGGTTCAAAGAGGGTGTGATCAGCTCGTGGACCTTCCTCTGATTGGTTGGTGGTGAGGTAAGCGGGAGTCTGCATCATCAACCTTCTGGTTCCAACCAGTCTGGGATCTACGTGCTTGTGGGCAGCAAACAGTTAACTTCTTCCCCCTGGTGAGGGTTTCAATGTCTGCAAAACAGCTCAAAGATACTGTTCTGTGTATCCCTTGAGGGGGAACCCGGACCCTGCCCCAAGGCTGCGCTATTGTTTCTTGACTGTTTCTCTCTTGTCTGTGTATCCCCTCCCTTCCCTAATTTGCAACGGTCTGAACCTGCCCCTTGGAACTCAGGGAAGGTCTTGGAGGCTGAATGAAGCCTATTTCCTGTAATCAACAAATGGGGGACACAGAAAGGCTTTTGTGCCCAGGAGCCCCACAGGGTCCTGCTTGGTATCAGTAATTTGTACCTTTTCATCCCCTACGGAATTGGGAGTTCTTTAAACAGACTTTAGGAATGGCAGAAGTCAAGGCAAACTGAAATCACATCTTCCATGTTTGTGCTTGTATCAAAGTGAATGGAGAAGATGGAGAGTCAACTGAAGAGATGTGTCTCTGGGTGAAAGTGTTGTAGCAGGGAGCTGGGGAGAAAAGGGAAAAGGTAGAGACCGTTTTCAGAGAGGGAAGCTGGCCCAATAAGCCAGCTTTTCTTGTGGTTTTCAAGAAGCAATCAGGTAGAAGTTTCTTTTCTCTGAGCCCTCCCCACCGAGGCTACTTCCCCAACGTGAAGCTAGAAGAGTCACCTAAAGCACAGGGAGGAAAGCATGTGGTGCCTCACACGGAGCTCCTCAAACCCTAGGCGTCTCCGAGATCTTGTTGAAGAGCCGACGACGATGATTCCGTAGGTCTGTGTGGACCCGAGGCTCTGCTTTCCTAAGGAGATTCCAGGAGATGCTAATGCTGCTGACCCACGGGCTGGGCTTGGGCTGTAAAGGCCCTGGAGTTGTTGAGTCTCAGCTGCATGGTTTTTAAAAGGTTGCTGATCTGCCCAAGCAAGTAGGAAGCAGGACTCACCGTACCATGAGTGACTGGCTTCGGGCCCCAGGGCTGTTTTGAGTCCTAGTCCGGTGCCACTTGCAAGGGAGGGGAGGCTCCATGGGCAAGTCTTTTAAGCTCCGGGAGCCTCAGATGCTCGTTTGTAAACGGAGGGTGATGACACACGCACCGCCCAGCACAAAAGGTTGTCGTGTGATCGTATGAGACCCCGTACGTGCAAGTGCCGTAAGGGCTGTGAGATGCCATAAAAATGCCAGAAACCCTATTGTGATATTCTCCACGGGGTACGAGGCAGCTGCTGGTCAGTTCATCGGCCGCCTCATGGTGGCCTGTTTAAACTGCAGGGGTGGGTCTTACAGGGAGTGGCCAAGCCCTGCAGGGTCATGCAGGTGTTACACCTTGCAGAAATCAGCTTGCAGGTCTGTTGGCTGCACAGGGCATTCTGGAATGATCAGGGGTGATGGGGCACTGTTGTCAGGAATGAGAGTGTGCATGTGAAAGCCTCTCAAGCCCAGCTGTCCTGGGTTTTCAGCCTCAAGCCTGTGGTCTCCCCAGCGACACCACCCCAGACCTCTGGGAGTAAAGTGAGCTCTTCTCTTTCCTCAGACCATCAACACCCCTCCCTCACCTTCCCTGTTTCTCACTGACAGCCAGTCTCAGGGATGCCCTGAGGAAGCAGTAGTGTCCAGGACCCAGGGAGGGCTCTGGCCACAGAGATGCGTGTGGGCGCTGCAGAAACTGTAGGCGTGACCTGAAAGGGGGTTCAGCTCCCAGGAGTCTGTGCAAAGCCAGGCGCCAGAGGGAGGCACACAGGGGAGGCCGTGTCAGGTTCATGGCCCTGGGGAGACTGTCAAGGGCAGGTGTGATGACACACAGCCTCCCAGCCCCTTTGACCCTGGGACAGGAGGACAGCGTCTCGGATCCCAGGGCTGCCACGGCCAGCAGAAATCAGCCAGAGCAGATGTGGGGCACTTGCCGGCTTGTCAGAAAGCCTTCCAGGAACTTCTCCCAGTACTGACCTCTTTTCATGAGCAAACACTAGAAGCTTCTGCTCTCCTGCGGCTGCCAGAGAAGTGAACGAACGATACAGTGGTGACAGATGTTTCCCTTGGTCTTTTGTAGTTCCAGGCTTCTGGAAGCTAGCCAGTTGATTCCGTTTCAGAAACGCCCGCAGACGTTCTGAGCCAAGAAAGGGCAGTTTTGATGCCACTCGTTTGTCTTCAATCCCCCGAGGGCCGGCTGTGCGTTCGTAGCGGCTCAGACTTCCGCGGGATCCATAAGGGGTCTCGCCGCTGAAACTTTCAGAGTCTAAGGAGCAGAGCAGAGCGGTCACAGTCTGGAGGCTCACTCCTTCTGGAAATGGTTATTGCACCTCTTCTCAGGGATAGAAGCATAGCTGGTCCTTGTCTTCAAGGAGCCCGCAGCCCGGTAAGGGAGTCAGATAGCCAGGCAAGGTGAGGGTGTGTGCAGGGGGCCCAGGGGAGAGGCCCAGGTGCGCGGCTCCTGGGACAGGCGGAAAGGGTTCTTAGAGGAAATGACCGAGGAGCAGTCTCTTGGAAGACAAGCAGATGGTCCTGTAGGCGCTGAGTCCCAGGCAGGTAGAGTAGTGTGGGAATGGCACAGAGGCTGAGAGAGCACGGCACATGGGAAGCTCTGATGGGGGGTGGAAAGCGGGTGGAGAGCCGCAGAGGAGCGGAAGGGCAGGCGGCAGCAGACCCCCTGACTCCTACACGCATATGCGGAGAAGGTTGGCTTCTGGTGCGAATGTGGGCAGGCGGTGGGAGTGGGGGGCAGAGAAGCCATCAGACTGGACCTTCAGCAGTGCCACCATCCCTCGGTTGAGGGCACACGGAGGCCGGGCCCGTAGAACAGGCATGGGCTTGATGTCTGTGTGTCGGGGTGTCGCCTGAAAAAAACGCACAACCTAAAAGTTGAGAGTTATGTTTTATTCAGTGGACATTCTGAGGGCTTAAGCCCGGGACACAGCCTCTCAGATCGCTCTGAGGGACTGTTCCGAAGAGGTAAGGGGGGAGCCAGGATATGCAGGAGTTTTTGCAACAAAGACCAGGTCGTCGGAACATCGGAAGATTACTGTTAATTAAAGAAAACCAGATATCTCAAAGTTAGGGAATTCAGCGCTTTCCTGTGTATGGGAAGATGCAAGAGTGCGCTCACAGAAATCATCCCTTGGATATGCACCTCAGCTATCCGGGGCCAGCGTCCTGTTTCCATCCTGAGTTCCCTCAGGGCTCACCGTCGGGGTAGCCGTAATGTGATGGCTCGATGGCGGCAACATCCTTTGTTTACTGGTGTGGCAGGTGGCACTTTTCATTCGCGGGGGCATGTGGGCACGTGTGAGTGACACAGATGTTGTTCCCGACCTTAGGAGCTCACATCCAAGTGGGAGAGAGACCTGTATGAAAAACAGAATGGGGTGTAATGGCAGGCAACAGTGGGGCAGACTGGCTGGGCTGCAGCTTGGATTTGAGGACAGGGCCAAGTGGAGTGCGGGACTGAACAGTCAGAGGCCGGGATGGGGGGCCCTGTGGGTGCTGGCTTAAGGGGCTGGGGCTTTATTCCCCAGGCAGTGGGAGCCTCGGAAAGTTTTTGAATCCAGGACTGATGTAATCAGAGCTGCTTTCAAAAGCGGGAGAGTGCCAATCACATAACTGGTTACAGAACGTGTGCCTGTTTCACGTCAGAGGTAGAATGACTCAGTATTTTGGGTTTTTGTTTGTTTCTTTGTTTTGAGTGTAGACCTTGAAGTATTACGAGGCCAGGTCTCTTGCTTTGAATTGTCAGCTACTTCTTCAGTTGAAAGCAAACTCCTGTGTTGGTGAAAAGCATTTCAGTGGTTATTTTCTCACTCAACTCAAGCATTCTGGAAATTGGCGAGGGAAACCTCCTTTCTGGGAAACACCAGTACATGTTTTTCAGGCCCGATGTGAGTATGAACGCATGGCCGAGGCCGCCGAAAATAGCGATGCCCCAGCACGCCCTGCCCTCCTAGCACTGTCGGGCCTCCTAGCTGATGTGAGCTGATGGGACCCCTTACTTGCTTTTTCTTCCCTGAGCCCTGGACGTGCTCTGGCCCGTTGCTGCCATCAACAGTTGTTCTGCAGAAGGTGAGGGCGCTCTGTAAACAAGTCCACAGGGACCCTCCATTCTAAGAAGCTAGAGATAGCCCTTCACTCATTCCACAAAATCTGCCAAGGGTTTTCTGTATGTCAGGCATTACTTTATTTTTTAATTATTTTTTAAATAAATAAATATTTATTTATGGCTGTGTTGGGTCTTCGCTGCCGCATGTGGGCTTTCTCTAGTTGCGGCGAACGGGGGCTACTCTTCGTTGTGGTGCGCGGGCTTCTCATTGCAGTGGCTTCTCTTGTTGCGGAGCACGGGCTCTAGGCACGTGGGCTTCAGTAGTTGTGGCTCATGGGTTCAGTAGTTGTGGCTCGCGGGCTGTAGAGCGCAGGCTCGGTCGTTGTGGCACATGGGCTTAGTTGCTCTGCAGCATGTGACCAAGGCTCGAACCCATGTCCCCTGCATTGGCAGGTGGATTCTTAACCACTGTGCCACCAGGGAAGTCCCTCAGGCACTGTTTTAGGTGCTAGGGAAACAGCAGTGACCCAAGCAAATGAAAATTCCCGCCTTCATGGAGCTTACCTTTTAGTGGGGAGACAAACAGCAAACAACTAGAATACAGTAGGTCAGAGGGTGCTGAGTGCTGTGAAGAAAGATGGGGCAGGGCTGGAGTGGAGGTGCTGGGCAGAGAAACATTGATGTCAGGCTGGGGACCTGTCTGTCTGTCCTTCTGAAGGCGCTTGTGGTTATACCAGCATCTCCTCACCCCGTCCATACCCAAAAGCCTGGGTTAGCCCCCGTTACTCACTCATTCATTCATTCTTTGTTCATTGCTACAGTAATGTACACTCATGACTGTCAACTCTGAACACGCGCTACAGGACCCTGCCCTTGAGATGTCTGGAGCCCAAGGGTTAAGCCCCACTTAGAGCACAGGATACAGGAGTCCAGTGGCAAGGAGGTCTCACCAGCATGGCCTCCATGGGGTCCAAGAGCCCTGTGTGGCCACCAGCCTCAGGCCCAGGGACAGAGGCGTTTCCTGGGCTCAGCCATCTCTTTGCCTTTTCCCTTCCTCCTAACTCGTAGCCTTCTTGTTTCCTGTCTTATTTCCAAGAATCAGCCCCCCGAGGAGCAGCAAGCTGCATCCGGAGCCCTTGCAGTTGATGTTGTTGTTTGTTTTTGTAACTGGTTTAAAAGAAATGGGCAAAATATTTGGGAACCGCAGTTGTTCACTGGACCCGTGTTTTCTGTTTGCTGGTAAATAATGGTAATTATGCATAAACGTCTTCAAGGGGAGCGGGGAGAGGGAGAAAGGGATACCTTAGGAGGTTGGCATTAACAGACACAAACTACTGTATAAAAAATAGGTAACTAACAAGGACCTACTGTAGAGCACAGGGAACTAGACTCAATATTTTAAAATAACCTGTAAGGGAAAAGAATCCGAAAGAGAAAAAACGTGTGTGTGTGTGTGTGTGTGTGTGTGTGTGTGGTGTGTGTGTAACTGAATCACTGTGCTGTATACCTGAAACTAACACGGCATTATAAATCAACTATACTAAACACAGACACACACACACACACACACACACACACACACAGCCATCTGAGCATCAGAACCTGTGGTACAGCCACAGGACCGCCCATAGTCAATGCTCTGGATCTAAGTAGGATGTCATAAGACATCATCGTGGGTCCCAGTGTCAGCCAAGGCAGAAATGAGATGAGGGTGGCTGACAAAGGCTTACGTAGTCTCTGCCTGTCTTAAGACAGCAATTGAAATATTCAAGAATGCGTCAGTGGAGACACGAAACACAGAGCATCAGTCCTGTGCCCTAGGCGGTGACGCTGACCTCGCACATTTACGCCAGGTCCCCGCTGCTCCGTCCTGTCATCACGGTACTTGTAGTTTCCCCGTGGATGTCACGCCCGTCCCACCTCCACATCTCAGTTCAACAGCTGCTGGCCTCATCCCAGGGAAGTTCAGTGACAGCCACACACCCACAAAGATGAGTCCAGAACATTCTACGAGTAACTCTTCAGCTTTCACTCAGGCAAATAGGAAGTGTCATATTAACTCCCAGTCTCCTCTGTTCTCAGGTACTTCAGCCACCGTTCAGCCCCCAGTTACCTGAGCTCTCTGTCCATCCTTGAACAGATATCAAGGATGGGTCTTTGCAGTGCAGCACCTTAAGGGTTATGCTAATGCACCCTTGTAATTTCAGAGCAGGTCTAATTCAGCTGCAGCCATGTGGTTTCCCCACGCAGTTTCATTGAAATTTTGCCAAAGGTCGGTTCCAGTGATCTGTTTGTGGGCTTGAAGAATGCCAGCCACTGAGATAATTGCCCTATCAGGGTGATTGTGGCTCTTTGAGGGTCAAGTTACCCTAGGCTGTGCTTCTTAACAAGAGATTTAGTAACAGTTTTAGCACAAATCACCACGGTCCCTGTGAACCTTTGCAAGATCGGTGTTGCAGTGGCATAAGAGGTGGAGAGCAGGGGATCCCCAGATCCCAGAGGGGGATCCTTCAGCCAGCGGGTCCTGAGGGGCAGTTAACATTGCACAGGTCAGGCGATGGAAAAGGGCTCCTGTGCGTGGCGTGCGGGAAGGTGCAGAGGGGCATGTACAGATGTGTATGGGCTACAGGAAGAGGGGATGCCACTGGTGTGACTAGGAGGCACAGACCCCGCCCATCCCACCAGCTCACGTTGAGCCATTTTTTACTTTCCATGTGCTTCCTAATCAGAGAATCAAGACTAGGAAATCAGCTCATAGGTGCATTGGAATTTTAAAATCTCACTACATTTGGGAAGAAGATATCTGCATAGAGATCCCAAAGATGAAAAAGGGACTTTGACAGCTCTCTAATCCAAATCATCCATGCTAATCTAATCCATACTAAAGAGGCCACAGATGCTCAGAGAAAGGGCGTGAGACCTTTGTTCGTTCCAACCCCAGACCTCTCCAGAAATGCTAGCAGGGAAGAAACGGTCAAAACTCTTCCTCATAGGAAGGAATGTGGAGGTGGTGCCTGGGCAGGATAGATGACGGGGGGCGGGGGTGGTGGTGCGGGGGAGGACAATGCTGCTAGCCCTTGCTTGGGGCACTGTGATCAGATGATAAGAAGGCAGGCTTGCCATCAGTCAGCTCACGTTTGAAACCCAGCTTTGCCTTCATTTGGCTCTGTTGCCAGAGCTTAGTCACTAAAAGCTCTAAGCCTCACTCCTTATCCATAAAGTGGAGACCCTAATACATCTGAGTGTTGCAATTGGCATTTCCCTTCTTCCGGGCTTTCCCAGTTTCTGCAGAGATCTTGTGTTTGAACTGAACAGAAGTAAATATGATAGTGCCTATAAAGCCCCAAACCTTGCTTGGTCCAGAGGTTGGCTACCCATCTTTGGTTGACTCCAAGATGATGGTGATGGTGATGGTGATGGTGATGGTGATGGTGATGGTGATGGTGATGAATCTGAGGATGGTGATGATGGTGATGGTGGTCATGGTGATGTTGGTAATGGTGACGATGATGGTGATGATGGCATTGGTGATAGTAATGACGATGGTGATGGTGACGACGGTGATGGTGATGATGATGGTGATGATAATGATGGTGATGGAGAACATTCCAACCACGCATGACTGAGTCTTTCGCCTCATGAGAAAGTCATGTAACTGGTGTGGAGCCCACAGTAGAGAGGGCAGCTTCTTGCCTTGTCATTCTTTTGGGCTGTTGGGAAGGGGGCATTTCTTGGCAGAAGTGAGCTTTGAGACAAGTTTGCCAGGAAAAGGGCAGAGAACTCATGTGGTACATGCCATGTGTCATTCTAGAATGAGCTGAAAGCAAGCCAGAAATGCGAGGTGATTCATATGTCTAGAAAGCAATGTCCTGTCAAGCTCTTGATGTTCTTTTTGGTGTTTTGAAAGCTAAAAAAGAAAAAGGGAGCGGAAATGCTGGGACAGTGCAGAACGTTAAAGCAGGCACGCCTTATCGTGTCATTTTTCTTCCACGGGCACCACTCTAGCCTTGATTGTATACAACTCAGAGCTAAATTGGAGTGGTCACTCCTGACATGGGAACAGCCATTATAATGGCTTCCACAGCCTTCACCCCGCTTCCCGCCCCATACAGCATTTGCATACCTACTAGTGTGACACTCGCACCAGACACCAAGGATGCAGAGAAGAACGAGGCCACATGGTGGGGGCATTGGAGTCCAGCTGATTCAGGTTCCCAAATCTACTGCTTACAAATCTGCACCACTCCAAAGTTTTCCTTCACTTCAGTGATCTGATACTTAAGAATGGGCCAATACTGCCTATTTCCACAGGCTGGCTGCAAGAGTTGGGGTACTTGTCTGAACTTGGCTGTTGGTTGGTACTGAATTAATAGTGGTCACGGTGCCTCCCACTGCTGAAACAGTGACCCCTATGGTGGTGATCGTTAATTTGCATACTCTGCCTTAACAGCCTTACTGCACATACATATTTCTCTGAGCCATTTCATTTCTAACTGAGCCACAGAGCAAAGGGACTTTTTGGTACGTGCATTCTCTCCTACGTTATTTCATTATATTACACTCCACATAGGCCTTCCTCAGCTAAGGAATTGGGAGTCTGTGGAGAGAGCAATCACAAGAAATTGTTATGCCTGATTTTTTTGTTTTCTTTTGTGGTTCTACATTTTTTTTTACATTTTTTAAAATATTCTTTTCCATTATGGTTTATCATAGGATATTGAATACAGGTCTCTGTGCTATACACCAGGACCTTGTTGTTTATCCATCCTATATATAAAAGCTTACATCTGCTAACCCCAAACTCCCACTCCATCCTTCCCCGCCCCCCTCCCCCATGTGTTATGCCTGATTTTTTTTTTTTTTTTTTTTTTGTGGTACGCGGGCCTCTCACTGCTGTGGCCTCTCCCGTTGCGGAGCACAGGCTCCGGACGCGCAGGCTCAGCGGCCATGGCTCGCGGGCCCAGCCGCTCCGCGGCATGTGGGATCTTCCCGGACCGGGGCACGACCCACGTCCCCTGCATCGGCAGGAGGACTCTCAACCACTGCGCCACCAGGGAAGCCCTCTGATTTTTAAAGCAAAATCCAATCACATTCCCTTATATAGCCAGAGTCTATGCCAAGTGCTTCAGAGAGTCAGTCCTCCCTTCACCAAATCACATTTTCTTTTTTTTTTTTGGCCTTGCCACACCTTACGGGATCTTAGTTCCCTGACCAGGGATTGAACCTGGGCCCTCGGCGGTAAAAGCGCAGAGTCCTAACCACTGGATCACCAGTGAACTCTCAAAACATGTGTTATATACTTCAAGCATGAGCCAGAGCAGACCAGGCTCCCTCAGGCCAATCTTCCCCTCCACCCATCACCCAGGTCTGGACCTGAAAGCTTGGCGAGGGGCAGGGGGCGGGTCTCCAGCTGAGGGTCCCTGAGACCCTTCAGATGCATTTCCCAGCCTGGGCCGTCATGTTCTAAGAGAGACCCCAGCTGTTGGTGGGTCTCCTGTGCCTCAGAGCCCGTGAACCTGGCCCTGGCAAGCTCTGTGTCATTGAAACAGCATATTGGTTTAATGGCCACACCCCATACCATCTAGTTGAGTTTGTCACAAAAGATGACAAATCTGATTGCCTTTTCGATGTTTATGCAAATTCTATTCTCGTGCTTCCTGGATATTTTAAAATAGAATCATAGTCATTACATTTACCTCCTCAGCTGTTTTCTACTTCAAGTAGAGAGGAAACAAAATGATTTATGTGCTTAGATCCTTTCTCGCTTTTCTTATCTAAGTGCCTGACTCCGTGACACTTAACGGTTAATGAGTTACTCTCTACCATACATACATTATTAATTTATAACATAAACGAAATTAAAAGCACTGGAAACTAAAGCTCCCTCATTGCAGGAACATATTAGAACCATTATGTGGAATATTTTGCTGTGTGTTTCTCTGCAGGGGGGTGGGAAATGGAAGTGAAAATTTTCAGTGATGGGCTTTAGATGCTCCACCTGCAGGATGGAGACTGGCTTGTTAATATTTTATTATGGATTAAAGTTGGGGGGATTGGGTCTTTTCAATGCTTTATTGGTTATTTTTCAAGTGTTTGGTTTTATGAAAGTTAGATCACAGTTGGTATGTTTAAGTCCAGCTCGGAGAGAGCCCTTGTTTCTTGGTGAAGATGTTTTCTCCCATGTAGAGAGCAGGGGGAATTAACAAGGTGCACTGAGAGGTATGTGTACACATGCATTTTACAGAATCCTCCTGGGGGGCTTGTGAGGCTTCGTAGATCTCCCCTGGAGAGGAGGGATGGAGCTGGGCAAGCTTCCTGGGCAAGCCCCCAGCTCTCGGGGGCAGCCAAGCCCCTGGCATTCCGTAGTGCGCTGGCACCATGGAGAACTTTGCAGTCATCCTGCAGCAGAGATGGGGAAATCCATGACGAGATCCCTACTCTTCCTACCATATTGTGGGGTTATTGCCAAGAGGGGGTGTCCAGCCAGGGACTATATCTCCCAGCCTCCCTTGGCTTCTGTGTTGGGCCAAGTGACTTCCTCCCAGAGACCACTTGGGGGTGTCAAGCAAGACAGATTAGGGCCAGGCAGGCATCGCCCACCCTCCTCTTCTCTGCTCCACTGGCCGCACACACGGGATTCCCAGGTTCCCAAAGATGGCAGAGCCTCTGGTTCCCGAATGTGATGAGATTTTAAGTGACTGAGGTTAAAGCAGAACAAAAGACACCTCAAAAGAGCTGTCTCTACTTGCTGTCTCCGTTTTTTCTTCCTGGGTTCTTTTCTTGAACACACGACTTTTCATCCCCACCACTACTTCCATCCCCACCGCTCGGTGGAAATGGATCATGGCAAAACCACCGGTGATCTCCACGTCGCTGGTGTCAGTGACCAAAATCAGCCTTCACCTTCTTCAACCTGGATGGAATGGGACCCGTATCCTGTGGTCTGTTTTTGAAATGCCAAGGGTAGAAACAGCATGATGTGCGTACACTTTTGGCGAAGCAAATAGGAGAAGCGCCAAGTGGTAAAACACCGCCTGTCTTCCAATACCGTGACTCAGAACTGAACTTCTGTTGTGCTCAGCCTCCAGATTAGTGGGGTAGACACAGCAGCCAATATGCTAATTAGTACAGTCCCCGTCCTTCTACCCCAACCCGCAGAGTTGCGGTCCATCTGAAAACCTACTTCCTCCACAACGTGCACTTGGGCATCCTCACTACCCAGGAGCTTCCATGGGGTTTTATTTTTATTCCCAATATAATAAAAATTGTAAAAGTGTACCTGGACAGAAAATGGCACCACCTAAACACAAGGGGAGGGTCTCCCCTGTGTATCTCTAGCACCTAGCTCAGGGTCTGGCACAGAGCAGACACAGAACAGGTGCTGGTAGGAGGGAGGGCAGGAGGGGGAGGAAGAAATAATCACGTGGGCGGTGTCAGTATCATCACCCTCATATTCACTGGCAGAGCAGGTGCTGAGACCAGCTCTCGGAAGGCGCTTTGCTAGGCGGCAGCTCTGGGAGACACCCTCTATCCTTACAGCAAGCCGTTCCCTTCCCAGCCAGAATGATACACTGACCCCATTCTGAAAGAGCTCTTTAATGATGAAACAATTTTAGATAAAGAAGTGTTTGATTATCGGCCACTCTTTGGAAATTAGTTCTGAAATTAGGACACTTCCAGTTCAGCGGATGCCCCTTTAACTGTCTGATTAAAGCCAGAGTAAACACCCATCCTCATGTAAGTTCAATGTGGCCTTTTTACTGGCTAGAATTTCACATTCTTTTAAAACTACACGCTCGTTGCATCCCAGAACAGAGGAATTTAGAGGATTTGTGTATTCAGGGTTTTAAACGTCTTGCAGACATTATAACCAGCTGTGAGATTTGAGATTTGACGTCTGTTCCAGTTACTGTTGCAGTTTAACGAGGTACCCCCAAACTTCATGGCACCAGCACCCCTTTCGTTATGGTCTTGGGTGAGGAATTCTGACAGGGCACGAGGGATGGGTCTTCCCTGCTCCGTGATGTCAGAAGCCTCCACTGGGAAGATTTGCTGGGTGGGTAACTCGGTAGCTGGGGCTATAATCCTCTGGGGGTCTCCCCTCCAGGTCTGGTGGTTGATGCTGGCTGTCACCTGCTACCTCTGCTGGGGCTGTCAACCTGAGCACCTACACCTGGCCTCTTTGGGTGACCTGGGCTTCCCCACGACATGGTAGCCCAGGAGAGTCAGGTGTTCATGATGACTCAGAGCCCCGACAGTGAGTGTCCCAGGGAAAAGGGATCTCATTCCTTTTAGGACTTAGCCCCGGAAGCCACAGTGACCTTTCCACTGTACTTTTTCTGTCACAAGCCTGCCCAGTTTCAAAGGGAACATGGACCCCACCCCTCAGCTGGAGGACGGTGAGATCCCTGGAGGAAGAGTGCATGGGATGGAAGCTTTGTTGCCACCACCTTTGGAGAATACACAGCATCTAAAGCCAGTGTGGGGCATGGGGGAGGGTGGTGGCCTCCCTCTGTCAGAAAAAGGTGTGTCTGGGCTACAGAACGCAGGCCAGAGGCTTGGGGAGGGGTGGCAAAGGACGTGACTCTGGAGGAGAATTCTATCAGGGAGGCAGCAGGGCCTCAAGGCATCTCTGTCCCCTGACCTGGGGGAGGCGTCAGAGCCCTGCTATCCTCCTGAAGCCGGTGAGCGTGGCCAGACCACTGCCCAGCCCATCCGGGCACCTGGGGCATCTCCAGGTCAGATTCTGCTCCAGCTTCACCCCAGATTTCCGCCGCCGTCTTCTGTCTTTGAGAATTAGCACCCTTATCAGTAAAGCAGAAAATAATATCACCCCGGGTAGAGAAGGCTAATAAAAGTGATAATAACTGATTCACAGAGGGTAAAACTACTCTGGAACTGCTGAATTACAAGAACAGACACATGATGTGTTTACCGTCCAGGTATCTCCTTGCTACCTTTTTCTATACTGATTTTTCCCCTGCTAAGGATGTGTATTGTTTTTATGCAAATAATGTAAGGACTGCAGTGTTACAGGCCCTTGCCATCATAGGAATTTATAACTCAAGTCACGTCCTCTTATGCACTGAGCTGCCAGAAAAACTCTCATTAACTAAAGCCACACGTAAGACAAAAACAGCCGTGTGATGGGTTAAAGCGTGACTAGGAATTTGCTCCCAGAAGCGTCCAGGACAGCAGAGCAGAGTGTCCTTGTGGCTCTGTGGACCGAGAGCTCTGAGAGCTGGGAGCCTTTGTTGGCTGCCACGTGTGCTCAGGTCAGATGGTACAGGTGAGTGATAAGGCCAGACCGTGCGCTGTCCCAGGAGTCTGGGGGGCCACCAGAAATGCGACAGACATGGCAGGATATGGTGGCCTCGAAGAAGGGAAAACCACAGCCGAGTCCAAGACCTGGCAGAGTTCATGGGGCAGCAGACTAAGGTGTGGAACCACCTTAGTGGGTGGGATGGAGCGCAGATACTAAGCAGTTCCAAGGCTAAGGGCACGAGCATACTGGGTGCTGCTTGCTGCAAAGAGAGAAGGACGGGGATGGAGGAAGGGGGAGACAGAATAATGGCTTTTTTTTTTACTAGTAATCTATTTCCATTTAAGCTTTGGCAAATCTCTCTCTCTCTCTCTCTCTCTGTTTTTTTGGCCGTGCTGCAAGGCATGTGGGATTCTTGGTTCCCCGATCAGGGATCCAGCCTGAGACCCCTGCAGTAAAAGTGCGGAGTGCTAATCACTGGACCACCAGGGAAGTCCCATAACAATGGTTTTAAACTTTGTTGTTTGATAGGTTAGTTAGTTGGTCGGTTGGTCAGTTGATTGGTTTGGTTGATTGGTTGGCTAGTTAGTTTTTGGTTTGGGGATGTTTAGCAGAGAAATACTTTCTTCTGGTTCAAAGAAAATCACACAGGGAAATGCTATATAGAAAACAAGATTCAAGAATCGCTGCTCCTCTAACCGGGTTACAGTTCGTAAGTGACCTTGACACTTTAGCCCAGGTAGATAATTGCTGTCACAGGTGTGCCCAGCAGAAGGACTCAGGCAGACCTGGGTGCTTCTTCTCTTGAGGCTGCATCCCCCAAAATGTGTTCCCCGAATGTGAGGAGTGCAGGGTGTTAATTAAGCTTCCGTGGGCAAATCCACTTGCGAAATGCATAGTGTTTACTCCAGAAATTCTCGGTCCTTAAAGTGTTAACATGCCCTGGGACCTTACACGTGACATACAACACGGGCTGTCTCCCAACACAGCGAATTATCAAGCCCTTTCTCTACTGAACGTAACGCATGTACTAGCATTCTAAGAAGTATGTTTTTGAAGATAAGTTTTGAAATAATTATTCCAAATAGAAGAAGGAGAAATGGATGGAACTCTTAATTAAAAAGAGGTGTAATATGTGGCAGTTGGTAGAGAGAGCGTTTGGTTGAGACAGAAGCAGAGGCAGAGAGCAGAGTAGCTGGGACATGGTCCCCAGCAGAGGGAGGCCAGAGATGAATCCTGCTTTGTAGCGATGACAGTGCCAGCAAATTCCAACTGGAACATGCAAGAAGAATGGGTTATTCTTGACCACTGCTGGATGCCTCGTTGAGCTAAACTCTGGTCCTCTCATAAACCTTTGACCTTCTTTAGAGTAATTTCATTGCTCAAGAGGTGAAGGAAATAACGAGGAATGGTGTTATTTGACCAATAAGGAAAAACAACTTAGTGAGTGAAGATTACAGGGACACAAGAGAAGGTGACAGTGGCATCCTAAAGTTTATGAAAGGGAAGCACATATTTGTGGGTGTGGAGAGATCTTAAAATAAGAGATCATTTGAGTTTGACCCTTTGGCCCTATAGGCTGATAATGGGAATAACCACCAGATGGAAACTATATGGAAGAAAGCAACCCATTTACAAGGTCAACCAAAACAATTTGAAATCCCTAGTAATAAACATAACACAATTTTATAGGACCTCTATGAAGAAGGCTTCAAAATTCTGGAGACTCAACAACATAAAAATGTCAGTCCTCCCTCCGTTCATTTCTGAGTGTAATGGTATCCCAATTAAAATACCAAAAGGTTTGTCTTAGGAAATGGACAAGAAAGCCCTGAGAAAGAAAAGCAGTAAGGGGGAACTCGCTGTTCTCGAGGTTAAAACATGGTAGGAGGCCATGTTTTGGAGGAATTAAGGCAGTGTGATGCTGGCACACGATTAAACAGAGGACTGATCAAATGTAACAGAACGTCCACAAGTAGATCTAAGTACATAAAGAAGAACTTTAGTATATGTTGTGTGCTGTCTCATGTAAGCAAAGGAAAGATGAACTACTTAGTGAGTGATATTGGGACAACTGGAAAGACATCTAGGAAAAAATTAATTTGACTGCTCAAAGCCTAGAGAAATTCCAAATGGAATTTAATTGTAAAACCTAAAATTTTATGAGTGCTAGATAAAACAGATAAAACATGAGGTAATCCGTTACTACTTTTCTTTTATTACCTTTCTCACTGTGATTCAAAGCCTAGAAATCATCAAAAGAAGATTAATAAATTATAAATTAAACTACATTTTAAAAGATGTTTAAAGACTACTGCTTGGCAAAAAAATAATAATCACCATAAGCAAAGTGAGAAAAACAAACTGATAAACTGGGGAAAATGTTTGCAATTCATATAACAAACAAAGGGTTAAGCTCTCTAATAAATAAAGAGCTCTTACAAATCAATATAAAAATGACCAACTCAATAGAAAAACGTGCAAAAGTTGTGACAAGTAGTTCTTAGGAAAGGAAACGAAGACATCTTATACATGTATGAAAAAATGCTTAATCTTACTTATGAGAGAAATGTAAATTAAAACTGGTAATTTTTTTTACCTGTGTTACTGACAAAACAAAAATAAAAAGGTTTGATAATATGCTGTGTTGGCAAAGTTGTGAGAAGCAAGTACTTTAGTACATTGCCTTACATAGGGCAGTTTGTATAGTAGTACCTATCAAAATCACAAATATATTCACTTTGACTAGGACTTACCTTCTAGGAATTTACATTACAAGATGTACAAGAAAGCCTGGATCATGAAGTATAAACAGAGTAGCCCTGCAGCATTGTTTGTAATTGGCTAAATATTTCTCCCCAAATATTCATCAGTGGGAGACTGGCTAAAGAGATTATGGTACAGGCTTATAGTGGATGCTATTCAGCTGTAAATAAAGAGAGGATGCTTTCGGTCAGTGTCAGCTAAAACCACTTGCCACCCCACTTTGACCCATCTACCACCTTTCAGACCTCAGTTCCCATCCTCAACTCTTACACGTTCCATAAAATACCATCACGAATGCTGAATGAACGTGACACTTATTTTTAAAGTTTTCACAGATATTAGCCCTACTTCTGTCTGCCAACATGGTGAGAACCGCTGTGACTCTTATACTGCAAAGATCAATCAGTTTAATGATACCCAGTGTAAGTGAAGGCAAGCAGAATTTGGCCTTCTCACATCCTGCGGAGGGAGGATAAATTGGTACAATAGTTTTGGAGGTCAATGTCTATTAATGTTTTAAATGCCCATTAACCAGCCGATTCCACTTTGAGAAATTTATCGTATTGACACCTGCATATATAAGGACGCTCACTCTATGTTTTACAGTTTGGCTCCAGGTTTTTGGGTCAATGTTGAATGGCGGTCAGAAAACACTAATGCCTACTAGTGTCAGGGTCTCACCTTCCTACCTTCTGTGCGGGTTAGTCTGTGTAGCTATTATTGCCACCACATGACTGATTTTACAGCAATAAAGGAAATATCAACTACTGGTCAGTCAGGAAAAAAGAAGGACCCTACAGGTAGAAACCAAAGCCTGTTACCTCAAATGCAATCATGTCTCCTGTCTTTCAGACCACAGTCTAGAACATTAGTTTCCCAGTGATGATAATTGGATGCCCAGAATATTAAACTCATCTCATGACTATAGCCAAGAGATTAATCATGGGTATATTCTATGTAACCTAAATAACCAAAGAAATGTACTCAAGAAAAACTAACTGAAAAAGAATTAGTTTTTTGCTTTAAAAAAACAAAGGTAAAAAGTAAAAGGCTATTAGAGACAAGGAAGCATGGAGTGCATGGTTATAAGAATCTTTTGATGCTTTTTGAATAGCATTTGATTACCCTATATTTCACCTCAAATTTTCATCTCTTGTATTTTCATCACCCAAGACATGTGCTTTTGACACTTTGTATACAATTCCTAGTGAAAACTTGTCAATGTAAATAAAAATCTCAGAGCTTTAGCAAATGAATAATAGCAGCTGCATACGCAGTGATAAGGAACGCTCTCCAAGAAATACTGTTCAGTGCAAAAGAAGAGTATACTAGTATTTGTATTTTTTTAATAAAAACAGGGAAAAAAGAATAGTTATTGGTATTTTTTTGAATATGCATTAAAGGAAAGATGAGCAATAAATTAAAAACTGTGGCCACCTATTAGCGGGATTGGAACAGAGAAAATAGTTTACTGCATTATGTAGTCAAAGAGGAATACATAATTTTTTTTAATTAAACAAATTTTAATAGTGAGGGGCACCAAGAACATTAGTATGGACCATCCAGGTTGCTCTCTGATGAGTTCAGAGTTTTTTAAGAGTATTGATATGTACAGAAAATAGGAGAGGCACATACCCAAGGCTGAATGGCAAGTAAGGGCAAGAATAACCCCCAGGATGAGCTAAGCCTTGTGAAAGATGCCAGGAACAAGGGACATTTTTGGATATTTGCAGCGAAAACAGAACACGAAAGGCTACCACAACCACTGCCAGGGGAAGATGGCAGGGTGCTCCTTGGCAGCACACAGAAAGTAGAATTGCTCTCCTGTTCGACCCTACTGCTTCTTAGATGTGGAACCTTTAAGCCCTGCTTGTACAGGTTGTTCGCTCCCGTGTAGCTATCTGGGTCATTGACTTACGCCAAGATTGGCCTTGGTTGTTTGGGGGTTGTCTTGGGGTGTTTTGTTTTGTGTTGGTTTTTTGCTTACTGACCTGGGAGCACAGTGCTTGGCTCGACCTTGTTCTCATGGGCTGATTATCCCCTTTATGGTCTTGTCTCCTTCAAAGCCAAAATGGGCACTAACGTTTTGTATCCTTGAGTAGTGTTCACACTCTCCTCTGTTCTCAAAACTCATTCTGGAATTCACTTCAGCCTCCAGACAGCTGCTAAATCAGCCAAGAATGCTTCCACCAGGCCTTGGACTCTCTGTTCCAGAGGCCACTAGTGGTGCAGATGTGGGCTTCGCTCTTTGGGTACCAAGCCATTGGAGAGAAGCATTGCCATCTTCTCTAATCCAAGAAGGATAACCTTCAAATGGAGGAAGGAAAATGAAGCACAGACTTTACTAAGAAGGAGTTAAAATCTACAAAAGGAGACGAGATTGAAGAAGTACACTTAGCCACTCTAAATATCTTCAAGTCTTCAGGCCCAAGTTAATACTATCCCAGGATAACGAAAAAGCATTCAAACGTGACTGGGAAAGATATTATAAGAAAAGGAAGGATATTGGAGGATCACTTCTCAGTTTTCCAAGTGGTGGGAAAAAATACTCTCCACCAAGTAACATGGATTCATAGTAAGACTCATGAATGAATTATTAAACAGTTCGTGAGCACTGAGTAAAGAAATGCAGAAGCCAGGATGGTTCGTTTATTAAAAACTTACGCCAAATTAGCTGTGAAACCTTTGTCAGCTTCTTTTGACTATTGTCCAGCTGGAGGGAGGTATGCAATGTTTAACATCTTTGCACTGTCCCATTCAGTACTTTCGTCAGGAACTAAGATGCGCATATGTAGTAGAGGGCTTTGTTTTCCTATGATAACGCTGTTTTACATAATGTATTTTAAAATTTCAGAACTAATTAAACTTGGACTTTGTGAAAGATACTGTTAAGGGAATGAAAAGGCAAGCCACAGGCTGGAAGAAAATATTTGCAAAACATCTTTAAAACTTAACGATATGGGGCTTCCCTGGTGGCGCAGTGGTTGAGAGTCCGCCTGCCGATGCAGGGGACACGGGTTCGTGCCCCGGTCCGGGAGGATCCCACATGCCGCGGAGCGGCTGAGCCCGTGAGCCATGGCCGCTGAGCCTGCGCGTCCGGAGCCTGTGCTCCGCAACGGGAGAGGCCACAACAGTGAGAGGCCCACGTACCGCAGAAAAATAAATAAATAAATAAAAATAAAAAATAATAAAATTACTGTATCATCCATCAATTCTACTTCTGAGTATATACACCAAAATCGAATTGAAAGTAGGATCTGAAAGAGACATGAGCACCTATTTTCACAGCAGTATTATTCACAATAGCCAAGAGGTGGAAGCAATCCAAATGTCTCTTGATGAATGAATGGATAGGCAAAGTGTGGTTTATACATACAATGGAATATTTTTCAGCCTTAAAAGGAAAGAAATTCTGACATATTTTACAACATGGATGAACCTTGAGGACATTTTTCTAAGTGAAATAAGCCAATCACAAAAGACAAGTACAGTATGATTCCACTTATATTAGGTACTTAGTATAGTCAGAATCATAGAGACAGAAGGTAAAATGTTGGTTGCCAGAGTCTAGGAAAGGGGGAAATGGGAAGTTATTATTTACTGGGCACAGTTTTAGTTTTACAAGATGAAAGAACTATAGAGATAGATGACTGAACTGTATACTTAAAAATGGTTAAATGGCAAATTTTATGCCATGGATATTTTATTACCACAATAAAAAATAAATTGAAAAAGAAGGAAAAAAAAATAGGAAAATACAATTTAAAAGTGGGCAAAATACATGAACAGACACCTCACTCGAGAAGATATACAGATGGCAAATAAGTGTATGAAAAGATGCTCAATGTCATATCATCGTGGAATTGCAAATCAAAACAACAATAAGATACCACTATACACCTATTAGAATGGCTAAAATTCAAAACACTGACAACACTGAACGCTGATGAGGATATTGAGGTACAGGAACTCTCATTCATTGCTGGTGAAAATGCAAAATAGGACAGCCCCTTTGGAAGGCAGGTTGGTGGTTTCTTA
Source organism: Phocoena phocoena (assembly GCF_963924675.1). Lineage (NCBI taxonomy): Eukaryota > Metazoa > Chordata > Mammalia > Artiodactyla > Phocoenidae > Phocoena > Phocoena phocoena. Next base: position 78,882,339 of record NC_089234.1, on the reverse strand, counting down.
AAAAAGCAAACATACTCTTACCGTATGCGCTCTTTGGTATTTACCCATAAGATGAAAACTTACGTCCACACGACAGCCTTCACAGTGATGTTTGTAACAGCTTTATTCATAATTGCCGAAATATGGAAGCAACCAAGATGTCCTTGAAGGAACCTGAAATGCATACTGCTAAGTGAAAGAAACCAACCTAAAAAGGCTGTATACCATGATTCCAACTATATGACATCTGGGAAAGGCAAAAACCATACACAAGGTAAAAAACAGATCAGTGATGGAGAGGGGAAGGGAAGAGACAAACAGATGACGCACAGGGGAATTTTAGAGCAGTGAAGCTATTTTGTATGGTACTGTAACGGTGGATGCATGTCATTATGCATCTGTAAAAACCAAAACCAAAACGAAAAACTGTACAACACAAAGCGTGAACCCTAATTTAAATGATAGACTTCAGTTAATAATAATGTGTCAAGATTGGTTCATCAGTTGTGACAAACGTACCTCCAATGCAAGATATTAGTAATGAGGGGGTAGAGTATATAGGCACTCCCTGGACCTTCTGCTCAGTTTTTCTGTAAACCTAAAACTGCTCTAAAAAAAAGAGCAGTCTATCTATTTTTTAAATGTCAAAATTAAAAGTAGAAAACAATACTCAGTTGGGAACGTTTCTTAAAATGAAACTAAAAATTAAGAAATAGGCCTTTAAAAAATTTAGTTTATAGGGCTTCCCTGGTGGTGCAGTGGTTGAGAGTCCGCCTGCCGATGCAGGGGACACGGGTTCGTGCCCCGGTCCGGGAAGATCCCACATGCCGCGGAGTGGCTGGGCCCGTGAGCCATGGCCGCTGAGCCTGCGCATCCGGAGCTTGTGCTCCGCGACGGGAGAGGCCACAACAGTGAGAGGCCCGTGTATCGCAAAAAAAAAAAAATTTAGTTTATAAATGCAACAGTGAATTCTTAGAATGAATAAAAAGTGAGTCAAGTAACTTTTAGGGGTGATGGAAATGTTCTACCTTGACAGTAGTGATAGTGTCATGATTGTATAAATGTATCAAAACTCATGGATTTTTACACGTTAAAATAATTCCTTGTGTTGTATGTAACTTATACCTTACTGAAGAATTTTTTTTAATGAGGTGAGTGAGTTGGGGCTATAATTTTTATGCCAAAATTGTATCAAAGCAGAAAATACCATCCTTCACAGTGTGGCTTTTACTGCATGATTCTAAAGAGAATTATTTTTACAAGGGCTTTATCTGTTTTTTTCCAAGTCTCCTTTAAATACTTTCATATTTAGACCATTCTCTTTTAAACCTTCTTTGAAGTCATCATCCTTGTTAAATGCCTCTTCTTTAGTTGGTAACTCTTCTAAATCCCCTGACCTCCATTGGTCAGTGGTTTTATATACTTGATCTGTTCTCCAATATCAGTGCCATGGATTACTGGTTTGGTTTGTTTTCTTTGTTTTTGTTTTTGGCAAGATTTGCCATATACTTAGCAACGAATTGCCCTGTATTTGCACTCAGCAGAAGAAGATGGACAAGGATGTAGAAACAAAGGATGAGCATAGATGCTAGTGTTGAAGGGGGAAAGAGAATTTGAGTAGGAAATACTTTTACACTGCAGTAGAGTTGGTTCACTAGAGAATAATTTCGTGTTAGGATGAGTTTTGCTTTCCTATGCAGTTTTGTAACTACAGAGACTACGATCATAAAGGTGTGAGAATGCCTTGGAGAAACAGGATGCATTTTTAAAATAACATAATGTAGATGAAACCAAACTGAACTAATGGGTTAAAGAGTAGATGGTCCTACCAGGATTCAAAAAGATGTTGACAAGATGGAAATGATCAGCCTAAACCAGTAAGGGGAGATTTAACACACACGACCTTTAATACATCATCTGTTTGAGTTTAAGAGACTAATTTCATTTTTTTTAACTTTCTCTATTAAAATATTTATTTGGTTGCACTGGGTTTTAGTTGCAGCAGGTGGGCTCCTTAGTTGCGTCTCATGGGCTCCTTTGTTGTGGCATGCAAACTCTTAGTTGCAGCACGCATGTGGGATCTAGTTCCCTGACCTGGGATCGAACCCAGGCCCTCTGCATTGGCGGCGTGGAGTCTTATCCACTGCGCCACCTGGGAAGTCCCAAGAGGCTAATTTCAGATGTTCAGTGTAGATTGCCGCTATGGCTTGTTGCACCTTTGCTTACAAGTCATGGTTTTAGTTCATGTCCAGCTGAAGGCAAGCCAACAGTATCAGACAGCTACCTAAGAAGCTAATGTCATTCTTGTCTGGGTTAATTAAACGACACCATCCTGACTGGAGATGAGTCACCCTGCATTCTGCACTGATGGGACCATGTGGGGTAATGTGTCTTATTCTGAGCTCCACACTCTTAGAAGGGTTTTGATAAATTGTGTTCAGAGGAAGGTGTATGGGATAATTTAGGAGTGGGAGTGGGGAGACTAAAAGCCATTTCGCATAAAGAATGATTGAGAGGGCTTCCCTGGTGGCGCAGTGGTTGAGAGTCCGCCTGCCGAGGCAGGGGACACGGGTTCGTGCCCCAGTCCGGGAAGATCCCACATGCCGCAGAGCGGCTGGGCCCGTGAGCCGTGGCCGCTGAGCCTGCGTGTCCGGAGCCTGTGCTCCACAACGGGAGAGGCCACAACAGTGAGAGGCCCGTGTACTGCAAAAAAGAAGACAAATACCATATGATATCACTTACATGTGAAATCTAAAATATCACACAGATGAACCTATGAAACAGAAACAGACTCGTAGACATAGAGAACAGACTTGTGGTTGCCAAGGGGGAGGGGGTTGAGGGAGGGATGGAGTGGGAGGCTGGGTTAGCAGATGTAAACTATTACATATAGAATGGATAAACAAGGAACGAAATTGGGTCATTTGTAGAGACATGTCGACCTAGAGACTGTCATACAGAATGACGTAAGTCAGAAAGAGAAAAACAAATATTCTATATTAATGCATATATATGGAATCTAGAAAAATGGTACAGATGAACCGGTTTGCAAGGCAGAAACAGAGACACAGATGTAGAGAACGAACGTATGGACACCAAGGGGGGAATGGGGGGGTGGGATGAATTGGGAGATTGGGATTGACATATATACACTAATATGTATAAAATAGATAACTAATGAGAACCTGCTGTATAGCACAGGGAATTCCACTTTGCGGTACAGTAGAAATTAACTCAACATTGTAAAATAACTATACCCCAATTAAAAAAAGAAGAAAAACGATGGATAAACAACAAGGCCCTACTGTATAGCACAGGGAACTGTGTTCAGTATCCTGTGATACACCATAATGGAAAAGAATCTGAAAAAAAGAATGTATATATGTGTATAACTGAGTCACTTTGCTGTACAGCAGAACTTCACACAACACTGTAAATCAACTATACTGCAATAAAAATTAATTAACATCTCAATAGTAAGACTAATAATGAGGATTAGATGCGATGAGCCATTTCACAGGTGAGCACATGGCTCATGGGAGAAGCCAGCAAACCTTAGTCCCTCCTTTCTCCCTCACTTCCTGTCCACCAGGGTCATTAATTATCCGGGAGCAGCAGGAAGGAGATGCTTGACTGGACTTCTCTGTGCTCGCCTCCCTCAGTTGTAGCCCCAAGTACACACAGCACAGTGCCCATTAGAGGGAAGAAGTTAAAAATCAATACTTCAATAGGGACAACTTTTTTTTTTTTTTTTTACATAAAGCCAGATGAAGAAAAGCAGAAAGTTTATGGACTGAAATTCTTTTTCTCTTAAAGATGAAAATAATTTTATCAAGTCCAGTTTTGGCTAACACAGTGCCAACCAGGGTTTGCTGCAGGGACACCATCCAACTTGTCTCCCTCACTCACCCTCTTCTGGGCAGGACAAGGGGGTGTGGCAGGCCTGGAATCCTCTTGACGGTCCTGCTGGTAGGACATTGTTTGGGGACACTCTTGCACCTCCCCTGAAGGAGATCCATGGGTAAGGAAACAGAAAAACTAAAAGACTTAATTAGTGTCCTGTCGTCAGAAGGTTGAAGACTCGCGTCTGGGTTTGTAAGCAAGAAATCCTATGCCCTTATATGCTCACGAGATTGACATCTCTCCACCCTCTAAGTCACCCCCAGGACTATTACCTGGCAAGGTGCAGAGAAGGCTCTTGGTGGTCAACAGATAATTACTTAATGTTCACTATGTGTCAAGCTCTGTGTTGAGTGCTGGATGGAGGGCAAAATGATGACTAAGACGTGACCTCAACTCTCAAGGCACCCCATAATGGGCTAAGACGGGCAGAGACCCGCTGTGGCACTGACTCTGTGTGTATCCGGGTAAGGTATTTATTCTTCTGAGTCTTAGTTTTCTCACCTGTGTGATGGGGCTGATAAGACTGACCCTACCGTGTCGTTTGCAATGACTGTACGAAATAATTTGAGAATAAATGCATTAATAAAGAGTGCATGTACTATAGTTACATAAGATGTTAACATTTGGGAAAGCCTGGTAAGGCATATAAGGAAACTCTTTGTACTATTTTTGCAAGTTTTCTCTAAGTCTAAAATTAGTTCAAACTGAAATGTTAAAAAAAAAAAAAAAGAGTGCATGTAAAAGTCCTAGCGCAGTGCCTGGTACAGGGTTGGCACTCGAGAAATGGTGGTGATGGCTGTGGTGGCAGCTTTCGTGTCTGGCTCTTCTTACAGGAGAAGGAAACAGCTCCACTTCCTTCCAGGGGAGCTTTCCTCATTATTCCCCTTCCTGGTCCTCGAGAGGTCCTCTGACATCTGATTTCAGCAGAATCAGGACCCGAGTGTACCAAATGAAGCCTCTCTCCTGCCTATCCCATCAGCGTGTTTCCTGTGGGTAAACTGTGACCTGCAGCAGCTTCAGGGTGACATGTCGCTGGTTCCAGAATGAGGTTCTGGTTGTAGCCTCGGGGCAGGTACCAGGGGTCTGGTCCCCTCCTTCTCATTCCTCCCTAACCAGCCCCCAGCTGGGGGTTCCTGGAACACCATCTGCTTTAGGGAAACTGGACTGTTTGTGTTCTAACATCGTTAGCCATACAGAGCTGAGTTTTTATTAGGCAAACAGCTATTTGACTAATGGGTTAGGCCCTGGAACGAGAGCAGGCTGCTTACGTGTCCAAGTTGTTGCCATTCTGGGTTACGGTTCATATTCGGAGCAGGTGTGCCCGTTGTCATGGGGCTCTGCGTTTGGTTACCTTGCTAATGGGATCAAACACGCACACACAAGACTGCTGATGAAAGAAAAGAGTTGCTATGTACAGTAACTCAAATGTTTGACCCTGGTAACACGGCTCACTGCGCCGGCTGCTGTGGAGACCAGAGATGCCCTGTCTGAGACAGGGAGAGATGTGCAGGGGCACAGAGGGAAAATCTGGGGGCTAGGGATAGACTCCGTTCTGATGAGAGTAAGAAGTAGGCGTGCTTAAAGAAAAATTTTTAAAGAAGAATGTCTAAGAGAGCTGCAAGAATTTTAAAGGAAAACAGACATTTCTAATGAGAAGTTTAATTCTTACAAAGAATAGTGTTTCACATGCAAAATAAATCCTCTCTTCCACCTCCCATGTGAAACCTTAAGTAAAATTTTATCCTGCTTACTTCTCTGTTCTGGGCTCTGTCACTGGGCAGGGGTGCGGGGGGAGCTCTAGGTGAGCCTTGGACCCAGCCTTAACCTCGGGGACACGTGCCCCACCCTGAGATTAGGAGCTTCCATCCTGACAGCCCTGGGGGGCTCAGGGGCTCGGTGATGAAGTGAAGAGTGGTCAGGTCGACCACATGAAAATTAAGAATACCTTTCAGAAAAAAGGCACCTTACGTTGAGAGAAGACATTAGCAACACAGATTACTGACAAAGGATTAATATCCTGAGTACCGTCTGCCACGCTCTTCTCTGAGAGCCAGGGACCTTCCACCTTGTCTCCAGAAGGACAACACTCCAGCAGCAGCCCTCGCTCTCTCCTGCTCACCAGCGTTCACCTCTTGGTGTATCATTCCCATCAGCTAACTGTAACAGCGTAGCTCCAAGAATTTACCAAATACCTTTGCCCCAGGGCCACCTTGTTCATCTCTCTGAATACAGCGAAACTCACCAGCAGAGTAGGTTTTCCTCTTTGGCTCCTTTTTCCCTCTTAAACCCTCACTACCACCAAGAAGCCCTTATCAGAGTCATAGGTGCCAAGTCCAGGGTCATTCTCAGTTCCGGTCTTACTTAACCTCTCACGTGGTCACGCCTCCCTTCTGGAAACACTTTCTTGGCCTGGCTCCTGGGACACCTCATTCTCTGTGTTGGTCCCTGCCACCCTGGCTCTTCCTTCCCACCTGCTTTACCGGTTCCTGCCTCTTCCCTGACCTCTAAACAGTCCAGGGCATCCAAGCCCTGCCCTTTGTTTCCCTTCTTTCTAGAAGTCTCTCCCCCTGTATCTGCAGGGCTCAGTCAGGTCTCAAATGCTGCTTCCCCCACTTCAGTGAGGCTTTTCCTGACACCACAGTTCAGCGTGCCCTCTCTCTCTTTCTCTCTCACCCACCCTGCTCTCTTTTTCTCGACAGTACTTAGGGGCATCTGGGCCACTCTTTATTTACACGTGTGTTTGCTTGTGTCCTCTCTCTTCTAGGATGTATGTTTGCTTTGTTCACTGCCATATCCCAGAACCTAGAATACTGCCTGGCAGAGAATAGGCATTTGATTTTTTTTTCTTCTTTAGAAAATGTTTTTATTTAGCCTTTAAGTTTGAAAGATATTTCTACTGGATATAGAATTTTATGCTGACGGTTATTTTTTTCTTTCAGTATCTGAAAGATGTCTCTCCATTATTTTCTGGCTTGCATAGTTTCTGACAAGAAGTCTAATGTAATTCCTTTGTATGTTATGTTTATTTTTATTTATATTGGAGTATAGTTGATTTACAATGTTGTGTTGATTTTTTTAAATTGTAGTAAAATACACATGACATCAAGTTTACCATCTTAACCGTTTTTAGTTGTACAATTCAATGGCATTAAGTGCTTGACACTGTTGTACCACCATCACCTCCATCTGGCTCCAGAACTTTTTCCTCTTCCCAAACTGAAACTCTGTCCCCATGAAGCAACAGCATCCCATTTCCCCTCTTCCCCAAGCCCCTGGGAACCACCATTCTACTCTCTGTTTCTATGTATCTGATTATTCTAGAGACCTTGTACAGTATTTGTCTTTCTGTGACTGACATTTCACTTATTATGTCACTTATTATGCCTCTTAGCACTATGCTTAATTAACGTTATGTCCTCCAGATTCATCACGTTGTATCCTCTGTCAGAATCTCCTTCCTTTTTTGAGGTTGAATAATATTCCTTTTTGTGTTGATGCCACATTTTGTTTATCTGTTCATCCATTAACGTACACTTGGATTGCTTCCATGTCTTGGCTATTGTGAATAATGCTGCCATGAACGTGGGTGTACAAATACTTCTTTGAGACGGTGTTTCGGTTCTTTCGCATATATACTCAGAAGTGGGTTTGCTGAATCATACGATGATTCTACTTTTAATTTTTTGAGGAACCATCCTACTGTTTTGCATCATGGTGGCCACACCATTTTCCGTTCCACCAAAAGTACACAAGGATTCTAGTTTCTTCACATCCTCATCGACACTTGTTATTTTCTGCTTTTTTTTAATGTTAGCCATTGTAATGGATGTAAGGTGATATCTCACTATGGTTTTGGTTTGCATTTCCCTAATGATTAGTGATTTCGAACATCTTTTCATATGCTTGTTGGCCATCTTTTTTAAAAAAGTATTTATTTATTTATTTGGCTGCATCAGGTCTTAGTTGAGGCACATGGGATCTTCATTGCTGCATGCGGGATCTAGTTCCCTGACCAGGGATGGAACCTGGGCCCCCTGCATTGGGAGCGTGAAGTCTTAACCATTGGACCGCCAGGGAAGTCCCGCTTGTTGGCCATCTTATGTCATCTTTGGAGAAACATCTATTCAAGTCCTTTGCCTATTTGTTCATCAGGTTATTTGGTCTTTTTGTTGCCGTTGAGCTGTAGGAGTTTTGTTAATATATCCTGGATATTAACCCACGATCAGATAAATGATCTACAAATGTTTTTTCCCATTGCATAGGTTGTCTTTTCACTCTGTTGATTGTGTTTTTTGTTGCATGAAGTTTTAAACTTTGATGTAATCCAGTTTATCTACGTTTGCGTTTGTTGCCTGTGCTTCTGGTGTCGCATCCAAGGAATCGTTGTCAAATCCAGCATCATGAGGCTTTTCCTCTGTGTTTTCTTCTACGAGTTGTATAGTTTTAGGTCTTATGTTTAGATCTTTGATCCTTTTTGAGTTAATTTTTGTATACACTGTAAGGTAAGGCTACAAATTCATTCTTTTGCATGTTGTTTCCCATCACTGCTTGTCGAAGAGACTCTCATTTCCCCCGTTGAACGGTCTTGGCACCCTTGTCGGAAATCACGTGACTATATATTCCTATTGGAATAAACTCCGTATACTTGCCAGAGGATGGTCAGCAGGATGATAAAAGAGCAGTGGATCGCTATCAATGAAACTTTTACAGGAAGATGGGAAATAGGACGTAAGGGCTTTTAGAAGCAGAACAACTCACGTCAGCTGTAGACTGCAGGATCGGGAAAGTTAAGAAGTAGCACGTCCAGGGCATCTTCAGCACTGCCTTTGCATACGTAGTTGTTGGAGCACTGTTCTCCCTGTGACCTCCTTATTTGTGGTCCTCCCCTGCACGTGAAGCTGTCCTGAGACGGAGTGGGCTGGAGGGTAGGCAGAGGGTGGGGTGCGAGCATTGGCCAATCCAACCATCATCAGATTGGCTGTGAAGGAAGTCAGGAGATGGATGTGAGGTTGGCCTCGGTGCTCTTAAGATCTCTTCCACCCCTGAGAGTCTGTGTCTTACGACTTAATCAGAGCTTTATTGCTCTTTCTAAAGATGTGTGAAAGGCATATCAAATCTTTCTTAAATCCCACATGTTTTCCCATCCCTTCTCCCCTGTTATAATGGCGGCCATTGCTTCAGCACAGTACCAGAAGTATTAGATGGACTTTGAAGTCCTCACAGGATGGCCGCAGCCCTGGGATGTATTAACAAGAAGGGGCTGAGTCTAGACCACACAGCTTGAAGTGACTCTGTGCTCTTCCCTTAGCCTCTACCCTCCATTATTTAATCGTGTGACCATTATGTTATCATCTGACACCTCCTGTGTTCCAGAGATCTACCAGTATTGACTCACTCTAGCTGTCCTGTCTGTTTTTCTGTAGATGAAACTCCCTCCTTCAATGCACTGATTTTTTTAGATCGAAGTATAGTTAATCTACAAGGTTTCAGGTGTACAGCAAAGGGATTCGGGTTCCTATACACACACACACACACACACACACACACACACACACAGTGTGCTTTCCATTATGGAGTATTACAGGATATTGAGTATAGTTCCCTGTGCTATACAGTAGGTCCTTGTTGTTTATCTGCTTTATGTATAGTGGTATGTATCTGTTATTCCCAAATTCCTAATCTATACCCCCCCACTCTCTCCCCTTTGGTAAACTGCAATTTTTTATACATCTGTGAGCCTATTTCATAGACTGTTTTATAAATAAGTTCATTTGTAGCATTTTTTTAGATTCCACATATAAGTGATATCATATATTTGTCTTTCTCTGACTTATTTCACTAAGCATAATATTCTCTAGGTCCATCCATGTTGCTGCAAATGGCAATGTTTCATCCTTTTTTATGGCTGACTAGTATTCCATTATATATATGTACCACATCTTCTTTATCCATTCATCTGTTGGTGGACATTTAGGTTTTCAAGTCTTGGCTATTGTAACTAGTACTGCTATGTACATTGGGGTGCGTGTATCTTTTTGAATTAGAGTTTTCATCTTTCCCAAATATATGCCCAGGAGTAGAATCAATGCATTGATTTTTATTTGACTCATTTCCAAAGCCAGACATCGGACTTCTGCTATGCCTTTACTTATTTTTTCTACCCGTTATGTAGGCTGTTGCCTGTGAGACTTCAGAGTGTCAGCGATGGAGTCCCTTAGACTCATCCTTTATCAATGATGCCCAGAAGGGCCAACACAGGTGTAAAGGAATCATCAATTATGTGATACAGATCATAAATGATATAGGATTTTGGGACAGGTCATGGGAAGGCGTGGAGTGGCTAGGAAGGCTTTCAGAAGGGTCACTGCAGTAATCCATGCACAAAGTGTGAGCGTCTGGAATCAGGTAGGAATGGGTCCGGGGGATACTTGAAGGAACACACGGAAACTTGGTGAAGGATGGCAAACTCGTGAAATGACATCTAGAGCAGTTGGAGGTGTGAGGGAAGTAGAGAGCAGTCTGGGAAGTCCCTGAGCCCAGGGGTGTCAGGAAACAGCACCTGGAGGCATCCAAGTCTAGGAAAAGTTAAGACTGACCAGTCAGAGGGATTTTGAGCCTCTCTTTCTTATCACATACCGTTTAGTAACATTTGTGTATAGAATAGGTCGTACTCTAGGACATAGCATTTTGGTTAAAAATTTATTCATATACATTGAAGGACACTTAAAAGAGAGATGAAAGACGTAACTTATGATACAGCTCAACTCCTAGGCTTGTTGGCAGTAAAATTTTGATAGTTCTTAGGGGACTACTGTTTCTAATTAAAGGTATCTTGTTGGAGTTTCTGGGCGTTCAAAGAGGCAAAAGTCTTAATAAAGGCTTAGTATGTGCTGTGACACATAGAGGCGTGGGTGGAGGCATCAGGGAAATGGGAATAGATACGAAAAAGACATGGTCTGGTGCTCCCAGGGAAATTATGATCTATTTAGGAAAACAAGTACATATAATGTGTTAAAAAGAAACCCAGGAAGCTTCACAAGAGACAGCACAAAATCCTGCCAAGTGAGATAACTAGGCAATCATTTCGGGAGAGGGGACAAGTGTAGGAACAAACCCAGGTGGAGCCCTGGGCGAGAGACCCAGGTCCTCCCTGCTGGCCGTCGGTGATGCTCTGCTCTGCACATCTCCAAACCAACGGGGAAGAGCTGTCCGAGCCAGGGAAGGTGTAGTGGTACAGACGACACTCATGCAGGGGGAACTCCCTGACTGGTGGCTTTGCTTCCAGTTGGTGTCTGTCTTGTCCTCAACAGACGTTACTCTTCAATGCTGCAGACTGAGAATTCCGCATTACATCTCATTAGTTCAGTAAGATTCCAGTTGCATTTCCCTACATTTCTCATTTTACGTCATTCCTAGTTAAGGGGTCACAGATGCTCTTTTCAATGTTGCAGAGGCAGAGGGGTGTTTAAAACTCCTATGTAAGCTAAATAAATGTATACACATGTACACACGCACCTAGGTACCTAGATACAGAAATACATAGATAGACGTAGGTGGTAGGTAGACAGATGAAGGGATGGATGGATGGATAGATGGATGGACCAATGGACAGTTAGATGGATGGATATATACAGTACTCAAATATATATGAGTATGCGTGTAAGTATACTTATACACACATACATACGTGCATACATGGGTGCACCACACACAAACACAGAGGTCACGTGTGTCTTAATCTCAGTCAGTTTGGCTATGGTATGTTCTCTGATCAAGTCAACTCAACTCTGATGGCTGAAACATCATTGATGCACACTGCAATACTAGATACAGATATATACACACAAAAGATAATAATGGCAACTAACACTTATTTAGCATTCGTTATGTGCTAGGTACTCTTCTAAGGACCGTGCCTCTACTAAATAACGTAAACCTACCAAGAGCCCCACGGAATCAGTGCCTTGATTGTTTTCATTTTCCACGTAATGCTGAGGCACTGGCAGCTCTCACCACTCAGCTGCCCGAGACACATGTCTGTAAAATGAAGAGTGGGAAGCTGAGCTTGGTGGTCTCAGCCCAGAGCCCACGCTTACTCATCCCCGAGGCAACGCTGGGGCAGGTGGCTCCTGGGAGACCTGGTCATGGTCATTGATCTGACATTTTCTTATTCCTCTTCACGGCCGATGAAGTGGAATATTTTCTTACGGCAGAAATCAGCAACAGTCCTCACACAGGCAGTCCAAGTCTCTTCTATTTCAGAATCACTGAAACACAGCCTGTGTTCCAGGTTCTCAGGCACGACATGGCCTTGGACTTGAGCTCCGCCCTCCAGGCCTGACTTTTCTCGTCCACCATGAGACATGCCAGCAGAGTCTGCAAGGGCTCAAGAGCAGAGCCTTGGGGTGGGAGGGACAGTGGACGACGGGGCCCTGGAGGGCGGTGCCAGCAGCCTCCCGGCATCTGTGTGGGTCACCACTCTGCCTGAAGCATGATACACGTAGAATCTGACACCACAGCGTATGGTACGTGCTTTCTAACCAACTGAGTGGACACCTCCGTGAAGGCAGGACCCATGTCCATCGATCTAAATACATCATCAGGGCCTAGCCCAGTGCCTGAGATGGGAGAACTCTACCCCTAACCCAAACCCTAACCTGAGATGGGAGATCGTTAAAAACACGGAGTGCGCGGAGGGCCGGGTGGAATGAGCCCCAGGCCACATCATGACAGCTCTCCTTCTGGCAGATTCTTTCTCGAGATGGGTCACTTTCTGTGCCTGTTTCTGTTTTATAATGGCCTGCAGGCCTGGAGGAAACCAAAAACGAAAAGTATCGTGCAGAATAATAGGTAGGAATTATAGTTGAATTAAATGAAAAATGAGGACAAATCTTGCCTTGGATGTTAGTGGACTCCAGTGAGGGCCTTGTTATAAATAACACTTGGTGCCCACAAAGGCCGACAGCTGGCCGCTCGCCACCAGCATCTATGGTGAAGGCAGATGGGAAGCACAGAGGGGCCCACTCGGAACTGTCGGGGCAGCTTCGGGGTGTCTCTCCTGCGTGCCGGGCTCTGAACACCGGGGACTTAAAATAGCAATTTCTCAGTTGCTTAAGAGGAAAAGGAGAAAGACCAGAGCCATTCTAACAGGGAGGATGCTGCCTTCTCTGACATCATCGGGGAGGAGGGAGGGAGGTCTTTACAAAATCCATCATCATACACTTTGCAACAGGAGGTAACGAAATCCGGCCTCCAGGACGCCATGGCTGGGAGGGTCCACGTGAGCGGGTGTAACTGGGGCACATGTGGATGTTGGGGACCCCATCAGTATCAGCTCAGGGAAGAAGAGGTAACTGAGCATGAACTTGAAAGTGATCCTTTTTTATAAAATGCCCCATTCATTGCAGTACCGTATCCCCCATAGTGGGCCTTATACCACCCCTAGATCCAGAGCTTGGTCCAAGCGCCCACCTACCATGACTGGAGAAGAAGGAAGAGACAGAAGAGCCTGGGCTGGGGCTTCTCTTTCCCCGATCATTGCTGGCTTTTCTGTAATCTTGAGCAAATCACTTAGTCCTTCTTTTAGCCGACAGCCTCACCTGCAAAATGGGAGGAGATTCCTAACACCCGCCTTGTTTCTCTTCTGCTTTATTTTGGAGTCACTGATTTATTCAACCACTTACTTGGGTTTTTTTGCCCCCCAGTTTTATTGAGTTATCATTGACACCTAACTTATTTGTTTTTTCAACAAACATTGATTATTTAAGATGTACCAAGCCCTGTCCTAGTCGCTGGTGATAGCACAGCCATCAAGACCCAGTGTCTGTCCTCGTGGGGCGTGTGTTCTGGGGAAGGTGGCAGACAGTAAACACACGCGTGCACGCACATGCATATACACACACGTGCGTGCACACGTACACCACGCTCAAACACACATGCACACATTTATGTGCTGGCACGTGTACACATGCTTCTATACACGATGTACATAAAGATACGTACAGGCATATATAGTACATATGTTCATGCAGGTTCACGTGATGCAGGTCCTCTGGAGAAAATTATTTTTCTCCAGACTCTGGGCTGATGAGAAGTGTGAAAGTGAGAAGGACCAAAGCAGTGCCGTGTGATTGGGGAGCGTGGAGCCGGGGTGAGCGAAATACGTGGCCTTGGCACCTGTGGGGAGGAGCTCAGGTTTTATTCAAGCTTCGATGGGAGGCTGTAGGCAGAGGAGGGCTCGCAGAGCTCTGTGTGACCTTGGTCAGCCTTTCCTAGCATGTTACGTTAGAGACTGCGTATCTAGTCCCATTCCCAGTTTTAATGATGGGGAAGTAAAATCCAAGTCAGTTCAGCGACCACCCGAGCCACACAGCCAGAACTGGGACCCAGCCTGCACACTCCCCACGGGAGTTCTTTCACTGCAGAATCCTCTGCTCCTGTGGGAACGGCTGGTTCTTCCCCCCGCCCACCCCAAGCTCCCCAAGCCACCAGCCAGTCTGCTCTCCCTGGCTGGGTTCCCTCCACCCCTAGGGCCACCAGCTTCCCCCGCTCTAGGAAGAGCTGCGGCTCTTGGAAAGGGAGCAGACAGTAAAGGCTGTGGCTGCTCAGAGGTGTTCCGCCAACGTGGACCCAGCCCGTCTTTCCGCTGGGGTAAACTGAGTCATCGCAGCCCAGCTGCGCTCCCCAGCCAAGCGTCAAGTGGCAGATAGCTCTCTGGCATTGCCCTTCCCTGCTGCAGCTTCCCCCTCCCCAAATAGAATCTGGAGGTGCTGACAAAGTCACTAAGCTCCAAGGATGACCAAGGCAAAAAGAGGGTCATTTCTCATTAGTGAGAAAGTGATGACATCAGTGAGAAAGTGATGACAGTCCTGCTTTCATTTGCCAGAGAAAGACCCCTTCAGGCACAACCGTTTCTGGAAAGTCCATAGCAGCCTCTGCTATTTGGGGGAGGTGGTTGTTCAAGAAAATGGGAGGTTCTCAAAACATGATGCGTGGTCCCCCTACAGCAAATCACTTGGGAACTTGTTAACATGCAGAGTCCTAGGTCTCCCTGACACGTGCTAAATCAGATTTTCTGGGGTCCCTCGCTTTGCAAGTGGTCTCTGGCCAACCCGTTCCCAACTTAGGCTCCTTGGCTTCAGCCGTTGAGTGTTCCAATCTGACTGAGTCACCATAATTAAGCCAACTAAATATATTAGAAGTCTGTACCCCAAAAGTGCTGCAGTGTGAGAATACTGATGAGATTTAGGGTGCCAACGAGGCCCTGATGGCTGCAGACGGGCATCTTTGGCAGAAGTAAAACCTCCGTTCTTGTAAAGATAGATGCTGTCTGCCCCCGACTTGCCCCCCGTCCTAGGGAATTCGTCTCATGACGTAGCCAAAGTTCTTGGACCTCAGGCAGGGCTGGCAAACTTTCTGAAAAGGACCAGATAGTGACCAGGGTGTTAACCCTGGCACTAAGTTCCATCTTTAGATCCAAAATGGGATTCCCAACAAAAGCCCCAGATCTCAAAGTGTGTGCTGATCCTGCTCGGCCTGGCCCTACGTGGCCTATGCTGTGAATATGGGGAGTGGGTCATAGCACGTGTGGAGCAGATGCTAACGTGTCCGGGACAAGAGTGCTGGGAATTCTGCACTAGAGGGACAGGATCTCTGTGTGGGTCAGGGGTCCGTCACTGCCGCTTGAAGTTCTGTACCAAGGAGGATGCTCAGGATGGTGATGCGTCTAGAATATGGACCTCGGAGGTCCCTGAGCACCACCGTGAGGACTCCCTGCTACAGACGAGATGCTCATCCAGCAAGGCTCCGACTCAGCACCCGTTACTACCGCGTGCTTGAAATGTGGCTAACCCGACCGAGAAGCTGAATGTTTAGTTTTCTTTCATTTTCGTTCATTTGTATTTAAAAAGCCATATGTGGCTCGGCCACCGTATCATACAGTCTAGCTTTAGGAAGAATTTTAAATGCTTAACTTGAAAAGTCTGGGAGAAGGGTATCTCTTCAGTGTTTTCCAGTATGTTGAGGCACTGTCATGTACCAGCGTGGTCAGAATTTCACTATTTTTTAAATTACTTTGGAGGGCAAAATTCGAAGTTTCCAAGAAGACTGGAGATTGCTTGTGATGGTTATGAATATAATGGAGCCTAGTTTCTTTTCTTTCTTTCTTTCTTTTAAAAAAATTTTTATTGAGGGCTTCTCTGGTGGCGCAGTGGTTGAGAGTCCGCCTGCCGATGCAGGGGATACAGGTTCGTGCCCCGGTCCGGGAAGATCCCACATGCCGCGGAGCGGCTGGGCCCGTGAGCCATGGCCGCTGAGCCTGTGCGTCCGGAGCCTGTGCTCCGCAACGGGAGAGGCCACAGCAGTGAGGGGCCCGCGTACCGCAAAAAAAAAAAAAATTTATTGAAATAAAGTTGATTTACAATGTTGTGTTAGTTTCAGGTGTATAGTAAAGTGATTCAGGTTATATGTATATATGAATACATATATTTTTTTTACATTCTCTTGCATTGTAGGTTATTATAAGATATTGAGTAGAGTTCCCTGTACTATACAGTAGGTCCTTGTTGGTTATTTATTTTATATACAGTAGTGTATATATTTTAATCCCAAATGCCAGATTTATCCGTCTGCCCCCCTCCCCTTTGGTAACGATACGTTTGTGTTTTATGTCTGTGAGTCTGTTTCTGTTTTGTAAATAAGTTCATTTGTATCATTTTTTAGATTCCACACATAAGTGATATCATATGATATCTGTCTTTCTCTGTCTGGCCTACTTCACTTAGTATGATAATCTCTGGTTCCATCCATGTTGCTGCAAATGGCGTTATTTCATTCTTTTTTATGGCTGACTAATATTCCATTGTCTATATGTAGCACATCTTCTTTATCCATTCCTCTGTTGATGGACACTTAGGTTGCTTCCATGTCTTAACTATTGTAAATAGTACTGCAGTGAACATTGGGGTGCATGTATCTTTTCGAATTATGGTTTTCTCTGGATATCTGCCCGAGACTAGGATTGCTGTACCATATGGTAGCTCTATTTTTAGTTTTTTAAGGAACCTCCATATTGTTCTCCAAAGTGGCCACACCAACTTACATTCCCACCAACAGTGTAGGAGGTTCTTTTTATATTTTTTCAGTTTTTTTATTGACGTATAGATGATTTACAATGTTGTGTTAGTTTCTGGCGTACAGCAACGTGATCAATCTATCTATCTATAAATATATGCGTATATATTCAGATTCTTTTCCATTCTGGTTTATCACAGGGTACTGAGCAAAAAGTTCCTCGTGCGGCACAGTAGGACCTTGTTGTTTATCTACTTTATGTACAGTGGTGTGTGTCTGCTAAGCCTGGAGCCTTGAGTTCAAATCCTGTTCCACCACTTCATAGATTGTGGCTCCCGTGTCCGTCAGCTGTGACTGTTAACACTGCATTGTTCCTACACAGACACTCAATAAAGAAAGAATGTCTCGGTCTTGGAGCTGTGCAATAGTGGATTGGCCTTCCCCTCAGTGCCTGGAGGGGTCTCTGAGCTTCTGGAGCTCCAGACTGGGGCTGCTGGAGGTGAAAGAGGGTGGGACGAGAGGCAGGTCAGCCCAGATGGCCTCTAAGAGCAGTGATACTTAAGGCTAAAAGGGTCTGAGAGCAGAGAGGAGCGGAGGTGGGAGCCTTCCCAGATGGAATTCTCTGAGGTGGGTGTGGGTGCCAGCAGAGGAGTCTGGGAGGAGATGAACAGGGACAGAGGAGCGACTCCGATTGCTGGCAAGGACGTTGGGGCCTCCAGCAGAAGAGCTTCTGGGACCTTGTTGGCAGATCTGCAGACAGTACTAAGCCAAGGCCACAGAGCTACAGGAATAAACAGCATGGTGCTCTGTAGGGCACAGGGAACTATACTCAATATCCTGGGATAACCATAATGGAAAAGAATCTGAAAAAGAATGTGTATATATATACATATATATATACGTATAATTGAATCACTTTTCTGTACAGCAGAAATTAACACAATGGTGTAAACTAACACAACATTGTAAATCAACTATACTGCAATAAAATTTAAAAAAAAAAAAGAAAGAAAAAGAAAGCTATGGGAGAGTAATTTGGACCCGTACTCCTAGGACTGAGGACCCAAAGAGAAAGCCGCCTGCTTTCTTGACAATTGAGGGATTAAAAAGGATGCCTCTTATACCCAGAGAAAACCATAATTCAAAAAGGGACATGTACCACAATGTTCACTGCAGCACTATTTACAATAGCCAGGGCATGGAAGCAGCCTAAGTGTCCATCGACAGATGAATGGATAAAGAAGATGTGGCACATATATACAATGGAATATTAGCCATAAAAAGAAACGAAATTGAGTTATTTGTAGTGAGGTGGATGGACCTAGAGTCTGTCATAGAGAGTGAAGTAAATCAGAAAGAGAAGAACAAATACTGTATGCTAACACTATATAGATGGAATCTAAAAAAAAAAAAAGGTCCTGATGAACCTAGGGGCAGGACAGGAATAAAGATGGAGATGTAGAGAATGGACTTGAGGACGCGGGGAGGGGGAAGGGTAAGCTGGGACGAAGTGAGAGAGTAGCATGGACGTATATACACTACCAAATGTAAAATAGATAGCTAGTGGGAAGCAGCCGCAGAGCACGGGGAGATCAGCTCGGTGCTTTGTGACCACCTAGAGGGGTGGGATAGGGAGGGTGGGAGGGAGACACAAGAGGGAGGGGATATGGGGATATACATATGCATACAGCAACTAACACAACACCGTAAAGCAATTATATTCCATTAAAGATGTTAAAAAAAATTAAAATAAAATAAAAATTGTTTTAAAACTGCATGCATGCAAAACAGCAATACATATTTTGTAAGAACCTATTCAAATAAAAAGAAACCCAGTCCAAGAAAAAAAAGAAAAAAGAATGCCTCTTATGTGGTCCGGAGGAGATGGTGGCAGAGAGAAACCAGCAGGAGGAATAGACCCTCCATATGATCTGGTCAAAGGGGGAGCTTGGATATAAAACTAGGGGTGCTTGGAAGAGATTTTCAGCCAAGTTAAGTTGACCTGCGTTGCCTGACATGTGCCATGGAACCCAAATCTATCTGTTTGGTAGATAGCTCGAGCCCTCAAAGACACAGGGATTCAGTGTCATTGTAACACCACCCATTGGTTTCTGTACTGCAGGCAGGGCTGGGTGGGGTAGTGTGGCAGAAAACAGAAGAAGAAGGACCCTGTGTCCCAGGGGCTTGATCTCCGGAGGAGGACCGTCCTGTCCCTGTGGATGAGGGTCATGCACGGGGGCCAGTGGGCGGCAGAGGCAGCAAAGCGGAGACGGGACTCCTTCCCATACGGTTTGGAGGCTGCTTGAAGCACATTTGTCAGATGTTATTTTCTGATTAGGGAGCTTTAGAGCGAAGGCGCATCACCCAACAGCCATGTTTTGTCTTGCTGTGATTTTGTAAGGAGAAGAGAAGGTTGGGTAAGACATTGAACGTGGAGGCAAGCACTTCGTGCTCTAACGAAAATATCTAGGAATAGGGCGGGTCCCTTATACCCAGACACACAGGACCTCTCAGCCAGATTTACATCAGTGCTGCGTAGGTGGGAAAAGAATATCTACACTTAGGGCCCTTTGATACTCTTCTAAACTACCAGCTTTGGAATGGGTTTGTGTTCTAGCCTGAAGTCTCATTAAATGCTGATCTCACTTTTCTAAAGAAGAAACAATGAAGGGGGCTCCCTCTCGCCCCCCTCCGTAGCTCCTTCACTGTGGATTTCTCTTGTTCTTTTCATCATCATCAAGTGACCGTGGCCTTCTGCAAAAGGCAGTGGTAGACTCTGGCTAGGAATTAGAACGAACAAGATTTATGGTTTTAAATTGGTTTTCTGGGAGGCAAAAGACACTGCAGGATGAGAGCGGGAAAGGCTGAGGAAGGAGTTACTAACTCTAGAAGGAGGGCACTGCATCATTTGGGAGAGAGGGAACCAAAGCTGGAATGTTGTCGTTCGGGTGTCTTTCTCCTAAGATGACTTTACGCGAGGCTTGCTCGGACTCCTGTGGTTTTTAAAAACAGAGATGGGAAGGCAGAGATGAGAGGAGCAGGGACCTTCCAACTTTCAAGCCCCTCCCTAGACTGGGGGCCTGAGAGTCAGGCGGGCAGGCAGGGCCAGCAGGTCCCAGCAGAGTGGTCGTGGGCTGCCCAGAGACCGCAGACAGAGCAGGGTGGGGAACAGAGCCCTGGGAAAGCGAACGCCGGGAGCCCAGCATGGAAGTGCAAGCGGGCAGGACGTTGCGGAAATGGCCAGGCTACTCGAGTGGTGGGTCTGGGGGGTCGGCTTCCCTTACACAAAAAAGACCAAAATGCTAACCTGGGGATTGGTCCCATTTACAGCTGTGTTATCAGAGGTTGGCTTTGCTCCATTATGTAAATGGGGGGGGGGTAATACTTACCTCCTAGGAGGTTAAGTATTACTACCATTTCCCCTTTAAAGATGGAGAGGCTCAGAGCGGTTGAGTAGCTTGTCAGGTGTCACAGGCAGGGTTTGAGCCCAACAGCGCGTCCAGATGCTGCCTTGCTGACAGCATCCTCATCGTGTCTGCGACGGCTGGGTCGCTTGGGACACCAAGATGAAGTGCCTGCAGATTCCGCATAGCAACTGTGGTCAGGGCCGGATGTCCTCTTGAAGGCAACGGTCATCAGGGTCACAGTGGGGCTGGCACAGTGCCTTCCCAGCCTGCTGGGTCCTTACCTGAGTTCTGTGGGCTGAGTTGTATACCCCTAAAATACATATGCTGAAACCCTAACCTCCAGTACCTCGGAATGTGACTTTTTTTTTTGGAGACATGGCCTTTAAAGGTGTGATTAAATCAAAATGAGGTCATTGGGGGAGTGGGCGGGGAGGTCCAAGAGGGAGGGGATACAGGTGTACATGTAGCTGATTCACTTCGTTGTACAGCAGAAACTAACACAACACTGTAAAGCAATTATACTCCAATCAATCACTAAATAAAATGAGGTCATTAGGATGACTGGTGTCCCTATAAGAAGAGGAGATTGGGACACAGACACACACAGAGGGAGACCATGTGAAGGCAGGGGGAGAAGACGGCCATCTGCCAGCCAAGGAGAGAGGCCTCAGAAGGAACCAGCCCTGCTCATACCTTGATCTCAGACTTCTAGCCTCCAGAACTGTGAGGACATAAATGTCTGTTGTCTCAGCTACCCAGCCTATGGTACTTCATTACGGCAGCCCTTGCAGAAAAATACACGTGGTCTGAGGCTTCTGTCTCCTGTTTGTCCGCAGTTGGCAGAGAAGAGAACGGACATAAAGTCAATCTACATCAACCTCTGGAGAAACAGAGATTTAATGAGGTGTTAAAACAGACTTTTTTAAAGCCTCAGAACAACAACCCAAAAGACAGCTGGTGGTTTAAAATACGATCTGCAGACACACATCATAGAACAAGTATATGTAAACAAAGGAGGCAGCT
This sequence comes from Phocoena phocoena, assembly GCF_963924675.1. NCBI lineage: Eukaryota > Metazoa > Chordata > Mammalia > Artiodactyla > Phocoenidae > Phocoena > Phocoena phocoena. The sequence goes on along the minus strand of NC_089234.1, from coordinate 78,860,956 downwards.
CAGGTCTTTCTTGAACCGGAAACGGGTCCAAGATCAGTGGTAAAATAACGCACGCCTCCAAGGTGACCTTCACAATGGCTCGGCCTTTCACTTGGAAAGAGACGCCCTGTGTTGTCAGCCCCTGGGAATCCGTCGTATCCAGCTTGTGTGAAGACTTCTGTGTACTTTGTCTCAGGATTACAGCGCATTGTGAAGCCCCCAACCAATCACTTGCTCATCTATTACGCATCATGTCAGATTACCGTCAGAGCCGCAGCCCTGCCCGGGGAGCAAGGAGTGAGCTGGGACTGCTGACTGCAGCTGAGCTACGCGATCTGTCCTCTTCCAGAGCGTCCGTTTCCCCTGGTGCAGGGTGGAGAGGGGGATCCCGGCCTCACAGCCCTGTGCGGTGAGCGGCCAGGCAGAACGAAGGCGCCTCCCAACACCTGTGGACGTGGTTGTGTCTGGAGGCGCACAGGCACTCTCTACAGGAGAGAAACAATCCTAAATTCTTCACCAGGTAGCGTCCGCTGTGCTCGGGTCTGGAGGAAAAAAGTGTTCAGCGGACCCGCCACACTGACGCACGGTGAGTGCCTGATGTTAACCAGGGCTGCAGCCTCGGGTGCTTGTCTGGTCCACGAGCCTGACAATACGCTGCGGGCCCCTGCTGGGCCTTCAATTCATGATCCAGGTGGGTGAAGCTGCTGGTTTCTCCCACTCCTGCCCTTGACCTGGGTCTGACCCAGAGGAGAACCCCTTTCCGCGGTTTAGAACAGAGCCTTCCCAGGGGCCTCCTGTTGGAGGACTGACTCCACGGCCCTCTCCCATCAGGCCGGCCCACACCCAAGTGCACGTGACCATAAGGCAAGGCTTCATTCGGCAGGAACTGTTCTGAGCAGACGGTCTCACTTCCTTACGCTTTATCCAGCAAATATTCTTAAAACGCAAAGGCCGGTATTTTCTACTAATTACTGTCATTTTCTCACAAATCACAAACGATGAACAGTTGTGCGGTTAATGGCGAGTTAGTAGCCAGGAGTTTAGGTCTACTTGAAGCTTCATTGAAAGCACTGGCAAATACGAAATAGCACCGCTGGCCCAAAGGAAATTGGATTGGACCAGTTGTCCCTAAGATAGACCCTAATAATGTTGAGAGTAAAAGGATTCCGTAATGTGAGGCACCACTGAAGCACAGGCAAACTCTGGACTGCTTGAAAGGGCAGAAATCTTTGAAGGCAGACGAATCCAGCCTACCAGGGAATATGGGCCTGGAGGATCAAGCCTTACGACTCTACCGGCAATGATGTGCAGACACTCTGCAGTAGAAGTGTTGATGGGTGGTAAAAAAAAAAGTGTGGTGCCCGGGCATTACAGCAAGAGAATGGTCACCTTCAGAGCCTGGAACTTTTAAGAACACACTCATTATTAGGAGGATGATGGTGATTGAAATCAAGAACAGATTTCAGTACAGATACCACTTTTGGAGCATTTACTACAAGTCAGGAAGCTTTAGATGCCATGTCTAATGAAATATTGATCATAACTCTTTTGATAGGTATTATTATCCCCATTTGATAGAGGACAGATATGAGGCTCAGAGAGTGAAATTAACTTTCCCAAGATCACACAGCTAGGAAGTGATAAGAATTCATATCTTGGTGTGTCTGTCTGACTTTTACGTTTGTGCACAAAACAGCTGTTTGCTGTAGGGCACATGTCCGCTCCTCCCTTTGCTCCTGTTCATGTTCCACATAAATGTTTACCTTGAACTCTTCATCACTGCCCCTCTCCCCCGTGAGTTGTTACTGGAACCATTGGTTCACTTTCAGATAGAATTCATACACCTAAGAAATGTACGTTGAGCTGCTTCTACATTCCTGGTTCTGTTCTAGTGGCTTGGGGAATGTGGGAAAATGTAGAAGAGAAGGCAGAAAGCCTTTCACTGTAGCTCAGTCTCCTGTGTTAAAGAATTCAAAAGAATAGGAGGAAAAATTAGAGGCCACCAAAGGCCCAGAAAGAGGAGGAGAGGGTTAGAGTGCTCCTGGCTTCTCTAAATGCAGGGGTCCAGATCACTTGATCCAAATGGTGGCATTCCAAGGTGTCAAAGGAACTAGCAAGTGAGAAAACTGACTCACAGCTCCTGGTCTTTGAGGAGGAAGGAGAGCAGAAGAACAGAGATGGGCAAGGGAAGAAGAAAGACTCCACAAATTCCAACTTGCATGCAAGGTTTGATCCCAGGCCAAGTGCTAGGCTGGATTACTTACAGGATGCTTTGTGAGCCCTTAAGTTAACACAAGTGGTGTGCATCGCTGCATTATTAACAACTGCCAAGGTATGGAAGCAACTAAGTGTCCATCGACAGATTAATGGATGAAGAAGATGTGGTACATATATACAGTGGAATACTACTCAGCCATAAACAAGACTGAAATAATGCCGTTTGCAGCAACATGGATGGACTTGGAGGGCATTATGCTAAGTGAAATAAGTCAGACAGAGAAGGACAAATACTGTATGTCCACTTATATGTGGAATCTAAAAAATACCACAAACTAGTGAATAAAACAAAAAAGAAGCAGGCTCACAGATGTAGAGGACAAACTACTGGTTACCCGTGGGGAGAGGGAAGGGTTATTATGAGACTCTATGAAATCATAGGTGTGAAACTTTTGAAAATTACAAAGCACTATAGAATTTAAAGAATCTTTCACTCAATTAAAAAAAAAACTAAAAAAATTAACATAAGTGATGATCACTACAGGGGGACAGCTGACGTTCTCCAAGGATATGTCATGTCAGTTGAGCACTGTTTCCTTTCGTGGTGAGAACTCCTTCGTGGTAGCTCAAGGGTATATGGTAGACCCTATATAGACGAACTTCAGCAAAGCATCCGACCTCATCTTATAAGAAGCTTGAGTGGAGAAACAAGGGTTGAAAGGAGGCATGTAGGTGCTAGAGTAACTGCCCCCAAAGATGTGTGTCAAATATCAATGTCAACCCCAAGGGAAATTTCTCAGGACCTCTAACTGGGCTTAGTCTGATAGGTATTTTTAGCAATGACTTTGGTGAAATCATGAAAGTTACATTTGTCAAAATTGTAAATGACCCAAATTGTAGGAGGGATAATGCTGTCGTATGTTAAAACCAGGATCCAAAAAGATCTGGCTGGCTAGAAAGCAGGGCCAGATACAATAAGAAATGTAATAGGAATAAGTGTAAACTGTCCACATGGATCCACAAGCTACAGGACCAGGCTGGATGGCGGGGAGGGACAACCTGACGGCCGCACCTGTGAAAAGGACGTCCGTGGGTTATAACTGTAACATGAGTCATTTGCGTGATGGAGCCATCAAAAAATTCTAATTTGTTCTGGGTTACATGATAAACTACAGTCATTTGAATTTAGGAACTGACAGTTTTGTCCTTTTCTGCAGTGACCAGCTTATACCTGTAATGTTGTATGGGGCCACATTTTAAGAGAGACAGGGATGAGTGGCAATGAGGGTGGCAAGAAGACCCCAAATCAAGTCCCACGAGATGTGATAGAAAATCGGGGATAAATAGTCTGGAGAAAAGGAACTTCCAAATATTTGATTGTCCATATAAATAGGAAAGGTATGAAACTGTTTTTAAGAGGTAGAATTCGGACCACTATGTAGTAGTTTTATGAAGGTAGATCATACATCAGGATAAAAAGAGAGCGTTCACTCAGAGCTCTCCAAAGCGCTGTGGACTTCAGCAAAAGTAGTGAATTTTGCATTAGTAGAAAAAGTAACTAATATTCATGAAGCATCAGCCAGACACTGCACTTTTTCACATACTCTCTTATTTTACCTGCACAATAATTCTGAAAATTCTGCCTTCCACCCATATTGGATATAAGGAAACAGATTCACAGAGGTTAAATAACTTACACAAAGCACGTAGCTAATAATAGAAGAATGAAGTTTTGGTTCCAGGTCTGCCCAACACCCAAATCCATGCTCTACTGGGATATGTTGCCTGGTGAGCCTTCTTAAGGAGGGATTCATGTACCTAAAATCACTAATGATAATAATAAAAATAATAGTAAGAAGAGCTAATGTTCATTGAATGCTTACTTTATACAGGCACCATCTAGGCAGCTTCTACAAAGCAATTCATTTAACAGCTGTATGAAGTGGATGTTATTATTATCCGCATTTTACAGATGCTGAAGCTGAAGCACAGAGAGGCTGTGTAACTGGCCCAGGTAACTGTCCTACCCAGTATTTGGACTCAGGCCGTCTGGCTCTAGAGCCGGTGCCTTTAAACACATTTTCTGTTGCCTGTCTGCGTTCTCAGCGTCCATGAAGGGCCGCCGCAGTGTAGTAAACACTTTTGCCCAAGGATGTGAGACTTCAGTATCTGAATGGGATCATTTACTTTGACTCTAAGCTTAAATTCCCTTTGCTTCATTTGCATTGACTTTGGGTTGAAAGACGGTTGTCTCCATGTTGAGGTTGGTATAGGGCAAGCCTTTGTGTTACCCAGATGTTCAAGGGCACGGTCTGTACCACACTGTAGACTCCCCGTCCCCCAAGCCAGAGCACTGCACCTGTGAAAAACAAGAACGGCAGTAAAACCCACAGCCTTAGGAAGCTGAGATGGTTGAATACCATCTAGAATTTGGTAGAACTTTAATTAAACGCACAAGATATAAATCATTATACGTCTAGTGGTTTTCAAAAAAAAAAAAACCCTCGGGTTTCCCTGGTGGTGCAGTGGTTAAGAATCTGCCTGCCAATGCAGGGGACACGGGTTCGAGCCCTGGTCCGGGAAGATCCCACATGCTGCAGAGCAACTAAGCCCGTGCACCACAACTACTGAGCCCGCGCTCTGGAGACTGTGTACCACAACTACTGAAGCCCGCACGCCTAGGACCTGTGCTCTGCAACAAGAGAAGCCACCGCAGTGAGAAGTCCACTCTCTGCAGCTAGAGAAAGCCCACTTGCAGCAAACAAGACACAACACAACACAGCCAAAAATAAAATAAATAAATTTATTTTTTTTAAAAACCCTCATTACTCTTCCAGTGTAGCAACTATTAATAAAAGTTTCAGAAATGCAGTCAGCTAACCCCTGTGTCTACTGTGATTTGGTACAAAATGCTAAGGACATTTTTAGTCTGTTCTGTTGGCACCATGAAAGATTAGACTCAAGCCTCAAAGTATTTTCCTTAAATTGAAGTCTGTCCTTTTAAAAGGCAGGAATGGGAAGGGTGGTGAGGATAATACATAAGGTGTTTCTACAATGGCAGCCACTTCGGTGATGGCTAAACTCATTTTATCTCATTTAACCTTGGTCCTCCAAGGCTGCTATTAAAATGCCCATTTTCCTGATGAAGAAATTAAGGATCCCAGAGATTCCACAAGTTGTTTACAACCCCACCACTTCAAGTAGTGAAGCAATGTTTAATCTTTGTCTCTCGGGTTTCAGAAGTTATTGTCTTATACACTGACCCATGCTGCCCCCTGGTCGAGGCAGTAGGAACCAAAGGCTAAAGGATGACCATAACTGTGGTGCTACTCGTTGCAAATGCGATTGTTCCCTACGGAGGTCATCAGAAGCCTCTGGCTGCCCCAGTTGTTTGATCGGAGAATTATAAGCATCGCAGTGGGAGAACTCAGAGGGAGAATGGAGAAAGAGAAAGCGTATGTATGATGAGCACAATTCTTTAAGTGAGACATGGTGCCTAGGACCTTGAAAGGCTAATTAACGGATACCCAGTGATGATGTATTAAGCTTGCATGGGAGAGGACCACCCTTCCTGGGATTCTGGGGGGGCCTTTGTCACCAGAACTTCCAGTCAATACGCAGACCGAGTTGATGGCAGAAACATCACGATACGGTCTTCAACTTCAGATGTTCCACTTAGGAAGAATAGACTCTTCTCCACCAGGGGTTTGAAAAAGCCAAGGGCTGATTGCTGTAGCTGTTGTGGGTGATGGCCTGGAGCCCAGCTTGGGTCGCTTGCCCCTCGTGTGCACACAGACCTCCCGGAGAGCTTGTTCAAATGCAGATTCTGACGTCTGAGAAGAGGGTCTGGGGTGAAGTCGGAGAGTCTGTGTTCCTGACAAGCTCCCAGGCAATGCTGACGGGGCTGGTCCCTGGACCACACCATGAGGACCTTGGCTGGAGCTGGCGGGGAGTCGGGGTGTGCCAGGAGGAGTTGCGATTTCCCCCAAAAAACGAGAGTTAGCGCAGAGCTGGCCACTTAGAGGGATTTTTGCGATGAGAGAAACCACCACGATCTGTGTTCGTCGCAGTCAGGGTGTTCTTGCATTCGGAAAGCAAAAACAACTATAGCTGGACCTGGTACTTTCCAAATACATGTAAAGGCAAAAGGCAAAAATCATCCACGAGCTGGTGGAGGCCCTTGATGCGTGGAGGACAGAAAAAGAGCCCTGGGCTCTGAGATGGGATGAGAGTTACAGGGGAACATGAGGTGGAGAGTGGCAGAGGGTGACGCCCAGCTGTCCTGGCTTCAGGGAAACCGTAGCTCACCAATCTTGAGTTGCACAGGTCTGGGCTTGGCTGCAGGGCTGCTGGCTTGTGTCTATGTCTCGGGATGAAGTGGGCAGAGATTCGTGAGGGCTGGATTTATCCATCCCTGTAAATGTTGTTCTGATGCCTGTCTACTGCCTTTTGTGCTGAGTTTTGACCACCTGGAACATTTAGAACCATGACAGGCAGAGCAATGGTTGAGGCAGTTGATCCCTTCCAGGTCTACTGAGGACAGCCGGGAAGCCATGTGGCTTCTGAGCTGTGGCCCTCTGCAGGCCAGCAGGGTCTCCATTCAGGGTTTTCATAGAGAACATGCTCAGGGAAGATTCTGACTCCCTAAATCATCTCCTTTCTGAAATGTTACCAAGAAATGATGAAAACAATTGTGACGCTTGGTGGAGCCTTCTGGGAGGCTAGACTTAGAACCCTGACACTCCCAAATGCCCTGCCTTAGATGGGAAAGGGCCCTGCAAGTTTGCAGTGTGGGACTCAGGCCCCACTGGACTGGTGTTTTTTGTTTCTTTTTTAATTGAAATCTAGTTGATTTACGATGTTATGTTCGTTTGTTCTGTACAGTTAAGTGATTCAGTTATACATATATAACTGGGCTGGGCCCGGGCCTCTGCTCCAGGGTATTACTTCGAATTTTAAACTACTAGAATATGAATCACGTACTCGTAGATTATTGACTATAAATGGATCTCGAACGGGTCCTGCATTTCACAGATGAAAAAACTGAGGCCTGGGGACATAACAGCTAGTTGATTTTTAGATTTAAGAGTCCTACAGCTCATTTTCAGATTCCCAAAAAGGGCACTTGGGCAACTTTAGAAGGAGCTGTTGGTATGTGCCGTGGAATCCATGCAGCTCTGAAGAAGTCGCTGCTGGTAGTTCAGATGAAGGCAGTCCTGGCTGTGTGTGAAGGACACACAGGGAAACTGCCTTCAAACATCAGTGGGCAGGTCTTCCCGGGGGGGCACTGGGGTTGGGAACCTGCCTGCCAGTGCAGGGGACACGGGTTTGAGCCCTGGTCCGGGAAGATCCCACATGCCGTGGAGCAACTGAGCCCGTGCGCCACAAGTGCTGAGCCCGCGTGCCACAACTACTGAGCCCACGTGCCACAACTATTGAGCCTGCGCTCTAGAGCCCGTGAACCACAACTACTGAGCCCACATGCCACAACTACTGAGCCTGCCCTCTAGAGCCCGCAAGCCACAACTACTGAAGCCCACGTGTCTAGAACCCATGCTCTGCAACAAGAGAAGCCGCTGCAGTGAGAAGCCCGTGCACCGCAATGAAGAGGAGCCCCTGCTCTCTGCAACTAGAGAAAAGCCCGCATGCAGCAACAAAGACCCAACACAGCCAAAAATAAATAAATAAAACAAATAAATTTATATAAAAAAAATCAGCGGACACATAGCCACACACCAGTCTCCAGCCTTGAAAAGCTTTACAGCTAATATAAATCAGTTCCATCCCAGATGGCACATTATGGAATTGGCCTTGTCCATAAACACTTCTGTCCTTGAAATACAACAAAATTTCATTTCAACTTTTGTAAAATTCTTCTCCTGAGTTAACCCTGATTTTTTAGCCCCTGTTGAGTTTGTGGCATCTTTGTTTTACTCCAGGTTCAAGGTCGGGAGAACACAGACTGTTCATCCAACACTGAGTTACACAAATCTTTACATCTCTTCAGTTTGAAGGAAGCTGTTTTTTAAAAGCAAAAATCCATTGATAAGCCAGAGGTAGAGCCTTTAGGATAACTTCCCTGAATTTTTCTTTCTGAAGACAAAGTATGCCCATGGTTTTAAATAGTTTGGGCACAGCTCCTGAAAATAGCAAAGAGCATTGCCCACACATCTGTATAATTAGTTGCAGGGAGTATACCCTAAATCCACATGGCCATTTCTGCAAAATCCAGGGAAGCAGATTCTTCATGGTCAGCACTCCACACAGGCCCTTTGCACAATCACTGAGCATGAAGTAGCAAGGGAACCATTGCAACAGGCTGTGCTTGGTTTCCTGATTCTGTCCCGGCCGGTCAAGTGGGAAAGCACCTACTCTCTCTGTGATTAAGATATTCCACTTTACCTGGCACGTCAGACACCAGTAAGGTTTCACCAAAATAAATCCAGAGAGTGGAGAAGTGAATTGGGAGCCCCTAGTTCTACACTCAGCCCTGCCACTAACTAGCTCTGCAACCCTGGACAGAGCTCTTCACCTCTGTGCCTGAGCTTCCCTATGTGTAAACAAGGAAGTCGGGTCTCCCACATCCCTGCCAGCATGGATAGTCCGGTTTTACGATATCCACTTGCTAAACTTTCTACAGTATAAAGATGCTGATGCTGCCAAATATGCCTAGATATCAAGAGCCGAGTGGTGGTCAGTTATTCACCTAGGACAGTCAGGTGCTCTCCTAGGTCCTGGCAGGTACAAAGGTGCCTAAGACCCCTTCATCCAGGAAGAGACCAGTAGTCAACTGGAAGAGACATGGATGCAAACAGTAATTATGAAACTCTGGGGGGGGCGGTGAGGGAGCTGACACAGAATATTGCAGGGGCAGATTTGCAGGGTGCTGGGAGGAGAAGGGAGGTCGAAGAGGAAGCCCTGGTGGAGGAGATGCCCGGTAGCTCTGTGGAGGGGATAGCAGTGGAGGGGTGTCTTCAAAGTCCTGAAGCCCATGAGAACCAAGTTCAGCCCAGTACAGAGAACTGCCCTGATCCCTAACGAGGCAGGACCCCACCTCCGTGCTCTGCAGTCCTGGCTGGCTCTTGTGACAGCAGCTCTGATATCCTGTGGGCAGCTTTAGAGGACAGGCCATCAGGACAAGTATTGTTCATTCTCCTCTGAGAAAGGCCCAAGACAGCAGAAGATACAGCATGAGTGACAAAGTGACTGTAAAGTCAAGCTAAAAGTCCTTTGGAATCCGCATAGCAGAATTTAACTATCCCATTATACCATCGTTGCCTATCTGTGGGTGGATCTATGAAACACCTGTATGAAATAGCTCACTGTACATTGCATTACTCCCTTCAGAGCTTGGGCTTTGAAGATGGCCATTCTGACCACAGACCAAATGCCACTGCCTTTCATTGTGACAGAAGCAGAGAGCACCCCGGTCATTGGTCCAGGCCTCAGTCTCAAGCCTTGGACTTTCCATTGCAAAGATGGGAGACGGTCTGGGACAGAGAGAGAGGGCTGTTTACCCAAGGTCTTCAGGAAATTCGACCAGATCGTTGGAATTTCTGCTGGTCATCTTGCTGCATGGATAGAATCCCAGGTCCCTGAAAGGTGGTGTGGGAGAACAAAAGTGAGTGCATGGGCTCGGTCGTTGAACGAGGCTCTTTTGTTGAACAATTATTAGAAAGTTCTTCCTCGCAGTGAGCTAAATAGGCCCCTTTGTCCCACTCCAAAGCCCCAAACAAATAGCCACCCACTGGGAAGAAAGGCAGTCCGGCTAGCAGGTGAATACAGGCATGTGCTGTAGCTGTGGGTTCCAGTTCCAGGACTCTGGTGGACGCCGTCAGATCCCATATCACCCTATCCTTACGACGTCTGAGCTCTAGCTTTCTTTAGATGGCCAAGGAAAGGTCCACAGATCAGACATGACTTTTCCACTGTGATAAAAATGCTGTTGGGTCCTGTGTTGTAAAAATGTATTCCTGGTTCAAATCTTGACAGCTTAGTGAAACTCAAAACGAGTCCTTGCTGAAAGGCAGCAAAGTAGATGCAAAAGCTCAGCATCTGTAATTTTCTGGGACCCATTGATGCGGCGCCGGGTGCTCTGTCCCTCTGCTCTGTAGCGGAATGTGCTTCCTTAACGCAGTAGACGGACTCTTCCTGAAGCACCAGTCCCATCTCAGGGCTAACAGGCCTCATTAGAGCCCATCTGCAGCTTGTCTCCTACCTGCACAGGAGAGGAATCCCATCTTGCAACAGATGGTCCTGTGATGTCTTCTGCTACAGGAAGCCTCGTGTCCAATCTCATTGGGTTGAGCAGACCACAAGCCAAGGTTCCCAGAGCGGCTTTATTCTGAGCGGCAGATATTTGAAAGAACTCCCTAGAACAGGAAGAATGGTTTCTGATATCAAGCGGCTGTTTCAGACTGGGACGAAATGCACAGCAATTCTGGGGGCCCACCCTTCTTAAGTGGCCAAAGGACTTCAGCTGACGCTTGAGCCTCCACATATACATGGAAGCTGTTGGTCTTCCCTGTCTGCCGCTTCGATCTTCACCTTTGGATGGAGCACAGAAGTACTTACAGTGACCGGCAGGTTAGCCAGCAGCCCTATGGACAGGACAGTACTCAGGGAGCAGGCGCTCTCTCTGCACTTTTCAGACATTTCTGCTCTTTGATTACGCGTGCAAAAGCAGCTGAGCCCCAAAGAGCAAACAGATTCCTGTGGAGCAGGCTGTGAAATTCCCAGTTAGTGGGACACGTATGCAATCTGTGCTTCTCTGAGACACGGTTAAGGCTCGACCATTCCTGGGGGAACAGCTCAGGGAACAGAATTCTTTGTACGCTATGAATGCCCTTCAGTTCTCTCAGATCCCTTTCCAAAAAGGTCATCACCACTAACATCATGGAAGACCTATCTTTTTCTGCCTCTAAATGTCTCAGGTTTCTGTTTTAGGAACAGACCAATGACAAGATAGATAGTGGATCGATAGATAGAGATGCATGCAGTTTCAGACAGACACAATTTTTGGACTCACAGCTAACAGAGCACTCTGCTAGTTGCTCAGAAAACCTACAGTGTAGGAAACCAAGCTAATAAAATGATTCAGTATTTTTGCTGTGCTGTAAAACTTAATCTTTTAGATTGTTTAAGCAAGTCTTTACGACTTGATTTTAAGATACAAGGATACTTGGCTAAGCCTGGGTCTGCTGGGGGGGAGGGAAGATGTGTAACATTATAACATATTCATGGGGGCTTCCCTGGTGGCGCAGTGGTTGAGAGTCCGCCTGCCGATGCAGGGGACGCGGGTCCGTGCCCTGGTCCGGGAAGATCCCACATGCCGCGGAGCGGCTGGGCCCGTGAGCCATGGCCGCTGAGCCTGCGCGTCCGGGGCCTGTGCTCCGCAACGGGAGAGGCCACAACAGTGAGAGGCCTGCGTACCGAAAAAAAAAAAAAACCAAAAAACAAACATATTCATGGGAAATACAAACACATTTTCACCTACTTATGAACAAGGGTGGCTTACGTGGGAAAACCCATTTTACTTAAAACTCCCCCAACGATGTCTTAAAATGTTCAAAATAAACTAAAGCCTGATTCATAACTTTGGTTAACTGCTCTCTGCTTCTTCTGTCAACCTAAAGCTCTAAATTAATGCAAACACAAAAAAGGGGGCGATATAAACATTTACCCCAGTGTAACAGGATGCCACTCTGACTTTTGCCCTTTAAAAAGGTTTTATTTTCTAATCGCAGAATCTCAAAGATGAAAAGCATTCAGGACTATGGAGTCCAACCCCCTGCAATGCTGGAGTGATATCTTTTACAACTGCCTTACAGCCTGCTCATTGGTACTCTGAATGAAGATGCCAAGTGGCACAGGGCTGTATAAATACGCTGTGCTTCTAGGCCATTCTGCCATCTACCTTCCAATAAAGTCCTTCAGTATGTGCTGAAGTCTAAAGAACTACCCCTTGGATGCTAAATGAGCATCCAAATACACCCCCCAGGGGCTGGAAGCTAGTTCTCTCCAAGACACCTGTTTCTTTATAATACAGTTAGGTATCAGATATGCCCTAATGGGAGTCGGTAGTGAATTTTAAAGTAACGCTTGGGTCATCATTAAACCCCCTAACATTCTATTATGAATGCAGTTATTCTTCAGGAAAATTTCCTGAAATGTACAGAAAACTATAAGAACGAAGATATTTGTCACCTTTTTATTATCATAGGAAAAAATGGGTGTAATATAGTGTCCAGTAATAGGGAAACAGCTGAGACTGACAATGTAATCCACCAGCCCCAGTTCTATGCAGACTATCACAGAATATCCATGCAGTTATCCATGTGGAATCTCACTGCCCCAGAGCTACATAGATGAAATAAAAAATAATCCAGTAAGTAGAAAACCGTGTAACATCAAGGGAACATTCTTAGGAGATGTCATCAGTTAAAAAGCACGATATGGGCTAACGTGACACAGTGATCACACCTGTGTAAACACATCTCTGGGGGAAAGACGGGAAGCATCATCTCAGTCTGTTACCGAGCAATACTTTGGGAATTTATCCTGTGTCTCTGTGCCTCTGCCTTTCCCCAAACCCCCAATTACTGCCCTATTGATTTACTATTTTGCTTTTTCAGAAACTATTTTCATTTCTTCCATTACATTCTTTTACTTCTCCCATTTTCTTATTCCTTTTAACGTCTTCTGAGCCAGAACCCACACATTTAACTTTCTTTTGTGTATCCAAATGTACTTAAATGACATTTCATGTTTTTTCTTTTTTTTTTTTTTTTTTTTTTCCTCTTTGGCCGCGCGGCTTGCAGGATCTTAGTTCCCTGACCGGGATCGAACCTGCCCCCACTACAGTGGAAGCGCGGAGTCTTAACCACTGGACCGCCAGGGAAGTCCCATTAGATGACATTTTGTCTTAACTGACTGTAGGCCTTAAGACCTATGAAAGGAAGGAGATCAAAGGGTATCACTGTGATTACGGTTCTAATTTTTGCAATGCTAATATTTCCAGTCATGATTTTTATTTTCAATAAGTACGGTTTGTATTTGCAGCCAAAGGGAAGCCCAAATTAGTCATTCAGTATTTCATAATTCATTTAATTCTATGTTTTATTTCATACATAATTCAGTCTCTCTTTTTCAATCTATCTACCTAAATCTATATATTTTTGATCTTCGACGCTGTGTGTGTGTGTCCCTGAAATAGGATAACATATTCTGTCACCATCAATACATACTAACATTATTGCAAGCTTATTTCAGTACAAGCTGTGGACAGGGTTGGTGGGGGTCCAAAACACTGGCTGATTGAATTATTTCAATGACCCTGAGTCATTGAGTAAAAGAAACCAGACACAAAAGGGTACATGATGTTCAGTTCCATCTTTATAAAGGAAAAAATAAACCATGGAGACAGAACTCTCCATACTGATTATATTTAAGGGGATAAATAATGACTAGGAGAGGGCACAGAGGAAGCTTCTGGAGTGTTGGTATATATTCTATATCTTGATAGAGATGGTGTTACATGTATGATTTTACTTTACAAAAATTAAACTGTCCATTTTAATCTTTGTGCACATAAAGACATGTGTTATACTCCGATTTTTAAAAAAGAAAAAAGTAAAATAATTCCATTTACAATATGATCAAAAAGAATAAAATACTTAGGAGTAAACTTAACTAAGGAGGTGAAAGACTTGTATATGGAAAACTACAAAACATTCCTGAAAGAAATTAAAGACGCAGACAAATAGAAAGACATCCAGTGTTCGTGGCTGGGAAGACTTAATGTTGATAAGATATCAATAATACCCAAAGCTATCTACAAATTTAATGCAATCCCTATCAAAATCCCAACAGCATTTTTTTCAGAAATAGGAAAATCCATCCTAAAATTCATATAGAATCTCAAGGGATACCAAATAGCCAAAATGATCTTGAAAAAAAGAGAACAAAATTAGAGGTCTCACATTTCCTGATTACAAAACTTATTATAAACTTACAGTAATTAAAACTGGCGTGAAGTGTGATACTGGCATGAAGACATATAGACCAATGGAACAGAATAGAGAACCCAGAAATAAACCCTCACATATGTGGTCAAATGATGTTGACAAGGGTGTCAGGACCATTCAGTGGGGGAAGGGACAGCCTTTCTACAAATAGTGCTAGGAAAACTGGATATCCACATGCAAAAGAAAGAAGTTGGATCCTAACTTTACAACATACACAAAAATTAACTCAAGATGAATCAAATATCTAAATGTAAGAGATAACACTATAAAACTCGTAGGAGAAAGCATAGGGGCTTTATGGTGTTGTATTTGGAAATGATCTCTCGGATAAGACACCAAAAACACAGGCAACAAAAGTAAAAATAGATAAATTGGATTACATCAAAATGTAAAACTCTTGTGCATCAAAGGACACAATCAACAGAGTGAAAAGGCAACCTATGGAATGGGAAAAATATTTGCAAATCATATATCTGATAAGAGGTTACTATCCAGAATATATGAAGAACTCCTATAACTTAACAACAGCAATAAAAAGAAACACTGAAAAAATAAGTAAAGGACTCGAATAGACATTCTTCAAAGATGATATATAAATGTCCAACAAGCTCATGAAAAGATGCTCAACATCACTAATCATGACAGAAATGCAAATCAAAACCACAATGAGGGGCTTCCCTGGTGGCGCAGTGGTTGAGAGTCCGCCTGCCGATGCAGGGGACGCGGGTTCGTGCCCCGGTCTGGGAGGATCCCACATGCCGCGGAGTGGCTGGCCCGTGACCCATGGCTGCTGAGCCTGCGCGTCCGGACCCTGTGCTCCGCAACGGGAGAGGCCACAGCAGTGAGAGGCCCGCATAGCGCAAAAAAAAAAAAAAAAAAAAAAAAAAAACCACAATGAGATATCACCTCACATCCATTACGATGGCTAAAATTTAAATTTTAAAAAACCAGAAAATAATAAGTGTTGATGAGGATGTAAAAAAAGGGAACCCTTGTGTGCTTTTGGTGGAACGGAAAATGGTACGACCACTATGCAAAACAGAGTGACGATTCCTCAAAAAATTAAGCATAGAATTATCATATGATCCAGTAATTCCACTTCCGGGTATATGTACAAAAGAATTGAAATCAGGGTCTCCAAGAGATATTTGTATATCCGTGTCCTAGCAGCATTATTCACAATAGCCAAGAGGTAGAAGCAACCCACATGTCCATCAGTGGATGAGTGGGTACACAAAATGTGATATATACAACGGAATATTATTCAGCCTTAAATGGAAGGAGATTTTGACACATGACACAATATGGATGAACCTTGAGGGCATTATGCTTAGTGATATAAGCTAGTCACAAAGGGACAAATACTGTATGATCCCACTTATATGAGGTGCCTGCAGTAGACAGATTCATAGAGACAAAGTAGAGTGGCAGTTGCGAGCAGCTGTAGGGAGGGGAGAGTGGGGAATCGTTTAATTTAGAGTAAGTACTAAGTTTCAGTTTTGCAAGGTGAAAAGAATTCTAGAGGTTGGTTACACAGCATTGGGAATGTTTTTTTTTTGTTTTTTTTTTTGCGAATGTTTTTACCACCACTGAACTGTATACTTAAAAATGGTTAAGATGGTAACTTTTATGTTATGTGGATTTTACTATGACGTTTTAAATTTTTTCAAAGAAATAAAGCAGAGAGAGAGAGACAGCGTGAACTTTTGGATCCAAACTTAGCGGCACTTGAGAATCATTTGGAAATTCTTTAAAATACAATGCAGTCGCATTTTAATGCAAATTTGCAGTAACAAAATACAGGTATGACTAATGTTTCATTTATGCATAAAATTTCAAATAATGTGACTCCCTCGAGATTTTAAAAGTTAAACAAGGATCACAGTGTCAACTCGGAGAGGCCAAGGGAACTATAAATGCCAGGTGGCAGTGTTAACGTGAGCTGGCAAATAGAAACATGGTGCTACTGTGGGAAAACAAATCAAGATGTGTAAATGTTGAATTATGGAATGCTGTCAGGACTGACACCCTCATACGAACTGCACCATTCTCTACAGAATCCTAGGCCCCTCGCAGGAAAGTATGATTGAATATGTCTAGAGCTGAATCGAAGCAATTCGTATTTTTAAAAGCTCCCTGAGATTTCTAAGACTGATGGTCTGTGCATCACTGTTTGAAAACCAGTGGTCCCCCGTAAAGCAATAAGCACATTCATTCTGTAAAAGTAAATTATTTATTAACACATATCATGAGTCAAGCTCAGGGGATATAAGATGAAGCAGAAATATAATGAGCTTATACCCGGAGCTTACGTTCTAGTGAAGTCAGATGATTAAATTAGCAGTTACAATAAAGGGTCCTATACGTATGATGGGGCATCCAGGGCATTTGGGGAGCACATTTCAGGGCACTTCACTGAAGGGGGTATATGAACTGATACCCAATGGATGGAAAGAAACCAACTAAAGAAGGAGGAAGAGTGTTTCAGGGGAATAGAGGATCCGATGAGACCCAGAGCGGAGAAAGAAAGAACACTGAATCCAAGTGACTGTAATGAGTTCAAGATGGCTTAACTTCAGAGTAGGGGTGGAGAAGTGATGGATAAAGGCTACAGGATGGGCAGAGGCCAGGTCGGAAAGGACCTGGTGAGTCTGTGGGGAGCTTGACCCTCATCCTAAGGGGAAGTGAGGGAAGAGAAGGATCTCTCTGACTGCAGCATGGAGTATGGAATGGATTGAATTGGAGGAGAGGCAACCGTGGAGAGAAGCTCAGATTCCAGTGACCATAGTCCAAGTGAGAGGAGACAGAGGCATGGGCCAGGTGGTGGTCATGGCAATGAGATACTTAGGAGAAGGAACCTGTAAGCCTTGTTGATGAATGAGATGTGAGGAGGAAAAAGGAGACATTAAGAATGATTCCAAAGTATCTAGCCAGTAGAAGAAATATGAATCGTGGTACCTTCTGGTGATTGAGAATTGAGAGGAATTTGGGGAGTTCATTTGGGGAGGCTGAATTTTTGGTGTCTGGGAATGTCCAGGATGCAGATGGCACCAGATAGGAGAAGCGTCCTGACTACAGAGTCACTGTGGCTGGGCTTTGAAACTCTGACAGTAGATTAGACTGCTCAGTGACTGTTTGTAGGGTCAAAAGAAGGGGACCTAGAAGAGAACCCTAGCAAAATACCAAGGAAGGCTTGGGAGGCTGTGGAGAGGTAGAAGGAAACCCGGGGGAGTGTGCTGAGTTGGAAACCAAGAAGGTTGGATAAAGGAGGAACAGTCAAGGGCTTCCCTGGTGGCGCAGTGGTTGAGAGTCTGCCTGCCGATGCAGGGCACACGGGTTCGTGCCCCGGTCCGGGAAGATCCCACATGCCGCGGAGCGGCTGGGCCCATGGGCTGTGGCCGCTGGGCCTGTGCGTCCGGAGCCTGTGCTCCGCAACGGGAGAGGCCACAACAGTGAGAGGCCCGCGTACCGCAAAAAAAAAAAAAGGAACAGTCAACAATGTCAAAGGCTCCCAAAAGTAACACCGGGAAGCACCCATGGGATTCAGCAACTGGGAGGTCATTGGTAATCAGTCTAGGAGTTTGGGTGAGTGGTGGGGGCAGACACTGGATCAGAGAGAGCTGAAGAGTGAGAGAGGTGGTCACGGGGGCATGAATGCAGCTGACGGTTCTAAAATCTTGCCTCTGAAAGAGGGGAAGAGAGAGGAAAAGGGGCTGAAGGTGCTTGCTCGTGTTTTGGGGGCGTCTTTCAAGGTTGGCGAGGCTTAGACATGTTGAAATGGTGATGGAAAGGATCCAGAAGAGAGAGGGGGTCACTGGGAGTGTTCGTTGAGGAGTGAGCACAGGCTGCAGGTCTGGCTCCGCCACTATCTGATTGAACTTGAACGTGAGCGCGTCATTTAATCTGTCTGAGCTACGGGATCCTTATCTGTAACTAGTAGGGTTTCTCTGTATCTGTGGCTTTCAAACTGCACCCCTCAAAGCTATCTCAGGGTACTCACTTTGCAGCTTCAGTCACAGCAACTTGACCTCTCGTGTTTTTAAATAATTTTTATTTTTAGCATTTTAATACTTGCACATACGTTAGAAAAGCAAATGAATAATAAAAGAATTATCATTAAAAAATGCTAACTCCTGTTCCACACCCACTCACTCTCAGTCACTCCCAATTCTCCCAATTTTGTTTTATTTCTCTTGGGAGCCTTAAGTCTTGTCTTTATCCCTTTTTGCTACAAGTATATGTCTTGTCGTGGCTCTTCATTTTGCTTGGTGCTTGGTGAGTCCTTTCATTATGAAGACCCATGTCCTATAGTTCTAAAAAACTTTCTTGAATTATTTATTTTGTAATTTCCTCCATTTCATTTTTTCATTTTCTCTTTCTGGTGTTTCTTTTTAAGTTCAATATTGGACCTTCTGGCTTGACCTTCTCATATTAGCTTTTCTTTCTATCTGTCTCGCTCTCACTTTCACTCTCTCCCCCCTGCTCGAGTTTATCTTGACTGTATATTCTAACTCTTCTATTAAGTTTTAAAATTTGGCTATTCTGTATTTAATTTGCAAGATTATTTCCATTTTTATAGCCATTTGTTCTTGTGTCATGGGTGCAATTTCTTC
Organism: Phocoena phocoena; assembly: GCF_963924675.1. Taxonomy (NCBI): domain Eukaryota; kingdom Metazoa; phylum Chordata; class Mammalia; order Artiodactyla; family Phocoenidae; genus Phocoena; species Phocoena phocoena. The sequence goes on along the minus strand of NC_089234.1, from coordinate 78,842,121 downwards.
TCTCTAAGGATATTATATCTTCCCCAACCCCAACTGTATAAATCCTAGCTATCCTTAAAGGTTTAACTCAAAATCTTATCTTTTATGAGACCTTTTCCAATCAGTCCAACTCTCTCCACTTGATGGGAATTCTATAGCATTATTATATTCCACACCACCTAATAGGTGATTTTATTTAAACTTGCATTACTTCCTATTGAGGAATCAGTCTTATCCTCCCAATTTTACCATAATTTTTTTTTTTTTTTTTTTGCAGTACGCGGGGCTCTCACTGTTGTGGCCTCTCCCGTTGCGGAGCACAGGCTCCGGACGCGCAGGCTCAGCGGCCATGGCTCACGGGCCCAGCCGCTCCGCGGCATGTGGGATCCTCCCGGACCGGGGCACGAACCCGTGTGCCCTGCATCGGCAGGCGGACTCTCAACCACTGCGCCACCAGGGAAGCCCTACCATAATTTTTTCAAGAGGAGGGACTATTTACTTGTTTTGTATCAGCTACAGTGTCTGGAATTGTGACTATAACAAGTGATAAACAGGTGCTTGTTGATTTGAATTAAATGGCAAGCCATCCTAATCCCATCAAGCCAGCCTGTCCCAGTCAGAGTTCTTTAAAGAGAACCGAGAACATAGGTTTTTGTTAAATAATATGAGTGTAGAACTTAGAGATTTGTATGGTTTTCCCTATCTTTCACAGTGTTTCATTCACATCTAATCCGGTAGCAATATTTTAGTGACTTGCTTTTATTAAGTCTTCCTTGAAGCTCTCAATTTAGATTTCGTAGGAAAAGCACAACTTTCTTCTCTCAGTCATACTTCATTGATTTAGGAAATATTTAATTGAATTATGTGCTTGAAACATCCAAGAACAGTTGACACAAGCAGGACTGGAAACAAAGACGTTGAAATCTTGGCCAACACATGATTCAGTTAGTAGGAACCGCAGGGCTTGGGCATGCTGGGCAGTAACCTGCCAGCCTCAGGCCTTTCTTGTGCCAGGAATGAAGGGCATTATTAGACTGTCGCGTCAGCCAAGTGGAAATCAGGCGAGAGAGTATCTATTGTCCTCTCTTCTTGATACACCAAGAAGAGGTGGATTTGTGTTTATCATCTCTCTTGGGTCCCCTTGCCATCAAGGGTATATGTGGGCCATATACCCAAGCCAGCTGACGTGGATTAGTGCACAGTCTTGGGTTTTAAAACAGCACTAGGCTCACTGGCTCAGGGATCAATCATCTTGGTCTCATTAGAACCAAGATCTGCCCACCTGGCCCGTAATCCCCTGACCGTGAGTCCTCAAAGGGCCAACAGAGCTCTGCGGGGCCCAGAAATCTTGCCTTTTCCATCTCCAGGATGGGTCCCCACTCTCCTCCCCACTTCTGGTCAACAGCTTGGGCCATTCACTACCCAGCCATGTCTGTACCCCACCCATCACTTCTACAACCATCACACATTGGATGAATCAGACGTAGATTCTCAGAGAGGACGTAAGGTGTCCCGGTTGACTCTGTATGGCCCCTGCAGCAACATGAATCATTTTTTATAATAGGAGAAACTTGGAAATCCTCCTTGTGTTATGTTCCTTAAGTAGGGTAACAGCCTCTAAGTTGGGTTAGAATAGGTTGACATAAAAAATGACAAGAAAGAATACTTGGATTTCCTGTTGATCACTCTCATCACTTTATAGCCGCCATAATCACAAACATGAAGGAAGCTGCCCCTGGTCACGGTCCCTGGGGGAAAGAAGACTGCCCTGTAAATAGGGGCTGCAGAAAGACCCATGGAAAATGCAGCTGAACTATTGTATGAAAATTACACGGCAGGGCTGCCCTGGTGGCGCAGTGGTTGGGAGTCCGCCCGCCGATGCAGGGGACGCGGGTTCGTGCCCCGGTCCGGGAAGATCCCACGTGCCGCGGAGCGGCTGGGCCCGTGAGCCATGGCCGCTGGGCCTGCGTGTCCGGAGCCTGTGCTCCGCAACGGGAGAGGCCACAACAGTGAGAGGCCCGCGTACCGCAAAAAAAAAAAAACAAAACAAAAATTACACGGCAAACAGAAATATCAACATGTCAGTTAGGTGAAAGTTCCATTCATAGAGAGCCAAAAGGGAATCAATTCAGTTGAATTGGTTTCATGGTAAATTTAGTGATTTGAATGTTTTATATTTACCTGCTGTTGGTTTAGAAGCAACGTAAGACTCTGGGTTCAGCAAACGGTGATGAGTTTTCTGTTTCTTCTGTGGATCCCATAGTGGAGCAATGAATAAAGGCAGATTGCATCTGAGATTGATGAAAAGAACAAACAGGATTAAATTTAAAATCACATCACATCCCCTTTGACTCTTGTTTTCCATTTTCCTCCGTGACTGCTGCATTTTCATGCCGAGTGGCATGGGCTGCAGCTCTTCCCCACCTTAGCGCATATGGCTCATTCTTGTTCCATCTTTTCTCTTTTCTCTCCCTGACTGCTCACTCGCTGGTACGTGGGCCACCCTGTGAGCCTGGACAGTGATGGCTGTGGGGCTGCATGTCCTCACTCGTCCCTGTCCTTGGCCGGGCTCGTGGGGCAAGAACGATGCTCTCCACTCCCACCCAGGGCAGCGGACAGCTGTCTATAGAGCCAGGCCCCTCAGCCCTCTCTCCACACCCTCTGCCCACAGCCTCCTCTTCCCATCTTCTTCTGCCTGGGCCAGGTTGGCTTTCTTTTTCTTTTCGTTTTTAAATTTGTTTATATTACTTATTTTATTTTTGGCTGCGTTGGGTCTTCGTTGCTGCGCGCGGGCTTTCTCCAATTGCGGCGAGCGGGAGCTACTCTTCATTGCGGTGCGCGGGCTTCTCACCGTGGTGGCTTCTCTTGTTGCGGAGCACGGGCTCTAGGCGCGCGGGCTTCAGTAGTTGCGGCACGCGGGCTCAGTAGTTGTGGCTCGCGGGCTCTAGAGCGCGGGCTCAGTAGTTGTGGCGCACATGCTTAGTTGCTCCGCGGCATGTGGGATCTTCCCGGACCAGGGCTCGAACCCACATCCCCTGCCTTGGCAGGCGGATTCTTAACCACTGCACCACCAGGGAAGCCTGGCTTTCTTTTTCTCAAGCAGCTTTTCAGATATCAATGATCCTTCCCCTAGAATCTGGAATGATGGCACTGGAAAACTTTCTTCTACAGGCATTTCCTCACCTCTTCCTCTCTTAAGATGCTGAGCTGTTGGACCTGTTCATTCCTCCTGTGCTAACCTCTCAGATGGCGTGGGGACAGGCCCTCGCACTTGGTGAAATGACAAACTCTAGAAAGGGCCTCGTGGAGAAAATGTATAGACGGTTGACACCATTGATATCATAGCCAAACTATATTCGATGTGCCCAGGGAATGACTGCCATGGCCGGATCACAGACAATTTCACCTGGGGGCAAATTTGTTAAAAATACGTTTCAGTGAATTCTCTTCAATATCCAGCCCCCTGAGAAGAAAAGGTCTAGAGATGTCCTTGTCTTACTAGCCAAGTGGCGGAATCCCTTAGGCAGTCACCGTGGAATTGGGGCTTCTTCAGATCAGATGGTCCCAGCATTACCTTCTGCCGGCACCACCCATTCCAAAGCCAACATGGACAGAGGAGTAATCCACGACAGCACATCCTTGTGCGACACTTTCCTCAATGGACTGAAGCATAGATTGAAGGGCTTTGATAGAAAGATGTTGCTAAAACATAATAATAAACAAAAGGACCCCACCCCGTCCTGCATCTGCTAAAGATAAATAAATAAACTGGGTAGAGGGGGAAAAAATGGTCTGTCTCAACCCGAGAATATAATAACACTGACTCTCTTTCCTTGTTTTAGGGAATGCTGTCGATTTTTTGGAGACAATGGCTTGACTTTGAAGGTGTTTTTTACCAAGGCAGCACCCTTTGGTGTTCTTTGGACACTCACAAACTACCTGTACTTACATGCAATAAAGAAAATAAACACTACGGACGTGTCCGTATTGTTCTGCTGCAACAAAGCTTTTGTGTTTTTGCTCTCGTGGATCGTTCTCAGGGACAGGTTCATGGGAGTGAGGGTAAGTTCCTTATTCTCTGTCTTCCTCCCTCACTCAGTCATGCCAACCAAAACCTGCCCATCGGCTTGCTTAGCCCCCTGTGCTGGGCCGTTAAGCATAAGCTGCTATAGCCACTTTCCTTCTCATTTGCAGTGGAAAGGGAGCCCGGCTCTCGGGGTGCCTTGCCAACCTTCTTGCTTGCGAACCATTCTAGACAAGCGTTCATTAAAGCACCTTTCATTTCAAGCATTTCAACAAGCATTCCCTAAAGTGTGTGCTGCTCGGGGACCCCCTCTGGGAGGAGTGATGTGCTCACCCCGCCTTTCAGGGGTCCTGCGGCCTGGAGCCCTCTGCTAACACTGCCACTGTCTGCTTAGGAGGTATCTGAAAGCCAGAGGTCCTTCTGCATCCACACGGACGTGCAGTCTTGGAGGCCCTTTGTCTGGACCGTGGGTTCAATGCCCAAGTGGGCCGGACACGCTTATGCTAAGTCCAAACTTTGGAGGGACAGTTTCACTCCCTTCAACCCCAGAGCAAGGGAGAATGAAATGATACCCCCGAATCACCTCTGGTCGTTACATCTGAGACTGCGTAAATTCCCTTAAAATCGAGCCAGATTTAGCTAGTCACATTTCAGAACAGTTGTGTGAAATATGACAAGTGCGCTATCAAACAGGAGCCGAAATATAGATAAAAGGAACAGGTGATATTTAGCCTTGACAGAATCCTGCCGGCTTCTGCTTGTCTCCCTCTGCTGGCCAGGACCTGCCACTGCACCACCATCACCTTGTCACAAACAAGGACAGAAAGGATTCGACCAGGCAGCTGGTAGTCCTGTAGTCAGAGCGCCTCGCTTACTCCTTCCTGCACCCTCAGGCCGTGTAGGAAGCCCACGAAGCTCAGAGTCCTTTTGAAGGGCAGTCCCTTTAGAGCAGCGGTCCCCAACCTTTTGGGCACCGGGGTCGGGTTTCGTGGAAGACAGTTTTTCCAGGGACGGGGGTGGGGAGGTGGACGGTGGGAATGGTCAGACGGTAATGGGAACGATGGGAGCGGCTGTAAACACAGATGAAGCTTCGCTCGCTCGCCCGTCCGCCACTCACCTCCTGCTCTGCGGCCCAGTTCCTAATGGGCCGCGGACCGGTACCGGTCCACGGCCCAGGGGCTGGGGACCTCTGCTTTAGAGTGAACCCTGCTGGGAACCCAGCAAGGGGCAGACTCCAGGCTTGTGTCCTTGGCTAATTGTCCTGGGGACAGTGGCATCACCTTCATGGTGGATTCACGCCCACCTAGTTTCTCAAACAGCAGAGGGGACGTGAGTCAACTGCTGAGTCAGATTTTTGGCTTGCAGTAGGGGGAAAATTTGTTTTGAGGCCTCGTGTTAATTTTGGAATAAGAACTCAGCTCGCTGTGCTACCACCCAGAAAAGCTTTGAGCCAATAGACCATCGAGTACACCTCCACTAGAAATGAGGTACGGCCAGAGGCAATCGGTCCAATCGCCTGGACGCTAAAGATTCGGATGTCCTAGGACCCACTGCGGCTTTATTTTGAGGCCAAAAGCCAGGGGGATGCGTGGAGCATTTGGAGGCGTGATTCTGATGTCCAAAACAAATTCCGGATGAGATTGTTACTGTGAAGAGAGGCTTCAAGGTTCATCCTGCATCTAAGCAGAAGAAAACAGAAAGTTTTTGAGGTTAAAAGAAGGAGGTGTGAAAACACTGAAACCCACTTGGACTCACAGAGAACAGAGTGGCACACCCAGATCTTCTCTTCGTTGCTATTCATGGTTAAAGAGGATTTCCGCTAACATCCCTGAGCTGTGATTCAGTCCTGCCATCCTGGACGCCTGCCCAGCTTGGGCTGTGCCGACCCCTGTAGACTGAACAGATTTTCGTGTTGAAGCCTTTGGCACGAGGCCAGCACTGAAATGAAGATCCAGGAGCCGGTGTCGGTGATGGAACTTCGTAACCTGTAAAGCACCACGCAGTTGTGAGTCTCTCTAATAATCATCACCCCTCTTAGAAGTACGTGACCTGTCCTCTAAGGTCATCCCACGCCGAGATTTTACTAAGAGAGCTAGTAAAATCTGTAAGATGTCGGCAGCTGGCCGGTGTGACTGAAAGGCCCCCCTTGAGAAACAGATGGAGATTTGAGCCCAGGATGAGACCTAACCAGTACACAGGTTCTCTGAGACTGCCCTCGGAATGCTGGGTTAGCTGGCGTCTTCTACTGGGTCATTGCCAGAGATTGAAGGCAACTGACACTCTTTTCCATCCTGGAGGGCTGAGCAGACTGGCCTGAGCGTCACACAGATGTAGAGGACAGATGTTTGTGGAACAGGTGACGTAGAGGGCCTGAGTTATTAAGGCAGTGACTCAAATCACAAGGGCTGTGGTTCCTAGAAAACATCAACAGGGCCGAGTCATGCAGACAGACCAGAGAGAAGAAAATGTTTATCTTCGAATGCTGGGGAGATCGTAGCCACATGTGGCATCAGTGATGAGTGTATGAGAGGAGCCCACGTTGGCCCCCATATCACCCCTTGACTGTGTACTCAGATGTGCGTTTCACGTGTCTTCCAGGCTTGGGGTCATAATGGGTCCTCTAACCTAGAGTCGAGCGATGAGGGTTTGGGTCCACTCTCATGAGCTGTTGGACCTTGAGCTAGTTACTTAACATCTCTGAGCGTTAATTACCCGACGTTAAAATAGAATGTTAGTACTCAGAGAACAGTTGTAAGAATAAAATAAGGTATGCGTGCCCGACACGTGAAACCCGATAAATGTCATCTTTCCTCAGCGTTGTTATTCTTCTTATTCCTTCTCAATAAGAGGCGTTTGACCGACCTGTCCAGTCTTTGGCCGACAGTGTCAGAGGCTGGCAACTGTTTAGGGAGGCGGTTTGGTGTAGCAGAAGCAGCAGGAGAATGAGAGCGAGTAGAATTCTGGGGGCAGGAGGTACGGCCCCTCCCAGGCCAAAGTCCGCCTGGCTGTGGCCCGCAGCTGGATGAAGGAGCGGTTGACCAGCTGCACTGCCCGCAGCCCGCATCTCAGAGGAGGTGGCAGATGGGACCCTCAGCTCTTCAAAATCACCCACTGCAGCTAGAGCGTTCACACCAGGAGGACTGGAGGAGGAGCAAGGAGACAAGCTGAGGGATCATCTGGGCGGCATCCAACCACCGCAGCTCGGTCCTGGGGAGCCTGGACTTCTTCCAAGAGCAGTTCCCATCTCAGTAAGGTCCCAGCTGATGTCTTCCATAGTGACACGCTGGCGGCCTCTCCCACGGGGCCATCCCTGAACGGTAACCCCAGCTACTGATCCCGACTCCGACTTCTGTTTGGGCGGCTGTCCCCTTCCACCTGAGCACAGCCTGGGGGAGGGCACAGGGCACACAGAGCGTAGGGGAACCCGGGGCGGGGGATTCCCGGCTCAGACCCCTTCCCAGCCTCCGACACGAGAGGGGTGAACTAGAGCATCTGGAAATTCCTCCGGACTCTCTTGGAGTCGATGAGGGCAGCACGGCGGTCGGGAGGGGAAATGTTAAGGGGAGGTAAATTTAAAAATGAGCCTGTCCTCTCCCTTTTTTAAACTGCCCCAGACTGTGCAGATCTGAAATGCATTGCAGACGGGGCTCTGTCTGGCAGAGAACATGCAGCCCGTCACATCTTTAGCAGGAGTGAGAAGTGGCGCTGGTCTGAGAGGCGGGCAGACTCCACTGAGGGCTACACCTTACCTCTCGGCCTGACATCTGATGGGGAACAGTGTGCCATGGGGGAGACGGGGGCATCGGTGGGTTGCTGGGGCCCTGAATCCAGAGCCCTGGGGGCCGGGCAGGTTATAACCACACGGGCAAGGCCCCCATTAAGAGGTTAAACGGCAGCATGCTGGCCTCAGCGTCCCCCATGCCCATGTTTCTTCCTCTTCCCCGGGAAGATTTTCCCCAGCCGAAGTAGAGGTGGTGGCTGTCACCCCTGTTGGTCTCAGGCCACTGTCACCCATCTGTGTGGATCCCCAAGTTCTTGTTCAGTGGGATACATTGGGGTTGGGGGCAACAGGAAAGTGTGAGAAAGGAGGGGTGGGGGGAAGGAGGGAAATTCACTTGATTCCATCCTGAGACTCGCCGTTCTCCCCCAGGGAGGCCCGGATCTAGAAGGTGAGGACCACGTGAAACCACAGGACACGCAGGACCGGCCTTCCCGGAGAGTTCATCTGAGTGCAGGAAACAGGCAGGGAACGTTTCCAAATGTAAACCAAGAAACCAGACATGTTAGGGTGAAAATGTACTCTGCACTTATTTTTTAAAGAGATCTGGTATCTATCTTCAAGGGAATGGCAGGTTTGGGGGAAGGACGCTCAGGCTCTGCCCCCCAGAGCTGCAGGGTATGTTTCAACTCTGCTCTGCTATTAGGGGTGTTGGACGCGAGGTGAGCGCCAGCTTCCCCTCCAGCATGGCGGTCAGGGCCTCAGGCTCCGGGTCGGGGGTTCCAGGGGAACTCTTGATGCCCAGAGAGTGAGAGCCCTGTAATCGGGTGGGTCAAGCCTGTGACGTGTGGCGGGGACCCCCAAGAGGGGAAGCCCTGGAGGCGTGAACGGGGAGATCACTGTCCCCGGTGCCACCTGTCGGAATGAACCCACCGGCCTGGACTGGGCAAATGTTGGCCAGGAAGCCGGTGGCCACCCACGCTCTCTATTTCTTGCCTCTTCCCTCAGCTCTTCTGTACAGCACAGCTCAGGCGGAAGCTTTTAGCTGTTTGTCATTTAATCAATAGAGAAAAGAGAGTGAGGAGATCCAAAATCTGCCTTGTAAATCTTCAGGAAAAAATAACGCTTGTTCTCCTTCATCCCCTCAAACTTCATCTTTATGTTTGGAAAGACTCAAGTACCTTTGGAGATGCGACACATCGTCTGAAATGTAGCTGTATTCTTCCCTCTCTCTCTCTCCTTCCCTTCTTTTTCTAATTAGTTCCCTCTCTCTGTTTACCTGGCTGCCAGCTGGCAGCTGCCAGATGTATCCAGCTGCTGGATACATCATCTTTGCACCGTGCGTGTCCTCTGGAGCAGAACCCACACCCCTTGCCCTGCCTGCTTTTTCATTAGCCCCTTGTTCTCCTGGAGGGAAAAAAGGTCACTTACTGTCTTGTGCCTCTGTTTCTTTCTCTTAATGAAGAGTCGTACACAGTACGTGTAGCATTTGAATATAAAATGTGTGCATTATGTGATAATGAGAGATAAAGGTGAATCACTAAACCAGAAGGAGCAAGTAGACAGAGCAGGGATGGCACTTCTCTAGGAAATGATGATCTCCTGTTCTCTCAAGGGCCTCTGTGTGTGGGTGTATGTGTCTTTATATGAAAACACTGCATGAGGAATGCACAACTCGAGCTGCTGGGACCCAAGCACTTTACCTCTCACTAACCTAAACACTGCGTGCTTCAACCATGCAGGAAACCTCTCTTTAGATCTCAGAGTAGAATTGGCAGTGGCTTATTATGTGAATCCTACTTTCTGTGTTTATATATACACTGACTTTGCAATTAGACCTGAAATGTGTGTCCCTGCTCTGCTACACAGCAGCTCTGTGACTTTGGGCAAGTTGCTGAACCTCTCTGAGCCTAAGTGTCCATGCCTATAAAATGAAATGAATGATAATGTCTACCTAGTTTGAGGATTAAATGAGAAGATACACAGAAAACATGTATCCCGTGACCACTCAGTAAATGTCAGCTACTCGATATTGCTACAGAGAGCAGAGGGAATTTTGAGCAAATCCGTAAGAGAGAGAAACTCCCAGTAGATCCAGCGGTCAGAACTTGTGCTGCGCTCGTTTGTCCTGCCCTCCCCGGGTTCTGCCTACAGCGGCCCCTTAGCACCTGCCACCCAGCAACGTCTCTGCAGCTCCACGATCACCTCTGATTAGAACTTACGCTTATTCTGGGTGCTAATGCATTTCTCCTTTGCGAAGTGTTATCCCAAGTCAGTGGATCTCCTGTGCGCTCTGACAGTTTGACTTTGCACAGCAGGAATGTGTATGTGTCCCTGGAGCATCCACTCCACCTGAGAAGAGGTTGGAGGGGGTGGGCCGTGGAGGTCAGGCCCTGCAGTAGCCAGGGTTAGGACACTGTTTGTAGCCCTGATTGGCCCGTGACACACGCTCCCTCAAAAGGTCCTACTGCTGGCATGTAAAATGGGGCCAAGGCCTGTGGTCGTCACTGTGCCTTCTCTGTTGAGACATGAGATACATAAAAGCGGGACCCTATGAGGTGCTTACGGAAGGTTGCGAGGGAACTAAGAGGTGGTCACCACCAGGCCTCGTCACGACCAAATGGCCTGTCGTTGGGATTATGACCGCCTTCTCTCGGGTGCCCGGGAATCCCGCGGCTGCCCCCCTCCCACGTGATGCCGAGCCACGGTGCCACTCCTTGCTGCCAACCGTTCCCAGTTCCTGGGTCATGCCGGGCTTTGCCGAGTGCCCCCTCGCAAGCAGGGGCAAATATTTAGACAGGAAAGCAGCCTTTGCCTGGTCCCCAAAGAAGGACTGAAAAGGAGCCTCCCCGCCCTCGCACCCCCATGAACATGCCTACCCCTTGGCACTTAGGGGGCCCCTCCGATTCCCCACCGCTGCCCTGACCACCGTGTCTTCCTTCCATCCAGATCGTGGCCGCCATCCTCGCCATCGCTGGGATCGTGATGATGACCTACGCGGATGGCTTCCACAGCCACTCTGTCATCGGCATAGCCCTGGTGGTGGGCTCGGCATCCGTGTCCGCACTCTACAAGGTAGACGCGGGGAGCAGGCTCTCTGGGCCCTCCTGGGAGGGAAGGGCAGGCCTCGGCGTGGCCAGCCTGTTGCTTTGGGGGAGGCTGGGCTTGAAGGTGAGCCGTTGTTTTCCAGGGGGCACCGGGCACACGAAGCCTCGTGGTGATGAGACACACAGCAGCTCTTAGCCCTGGCTTTCCAGACCTTTCCATCAATGGCTGTACATTTGCAGCATTTGGGATAAAACGGGTGGAACCATGGACTGGCTGAGTCCGATTGGTGACTTTCTTGTTTGGCAAGGACTGGAGAAGGATCCGGGGCCCTAACTGGCTGGCTCAGTGTTCGGTCAGATACTTTCCTACCAGATTGGAAATGAACATTTGAATATCTGGTACAGCATTGAAATCTTTTATCACATGGTTTTTGAGCTCACCAGTATTCAACATGAATCCGTATGCATTTCAAGCGTTGCCCGTAGACTGAACGAATAAAAGCACAGCTACTATCATATGGGGAATTATAAAATATTTTTGACAAAATATTGGGAACTGTTGGGAGGCGTGGCCAACTGCAAGTCTCGAGAGAACAATTTTTATCCCCACACTCGCGCCTCACTCTCTCCCCTGCGCCATTCTGCCTCTCAGCCACTCTCTCCCCTCACCTGCCCTTCTCTTTGGATCCAAAGTCAAGAATGCAAATATTTTGTGGTCTCCAGGGTTGGGAAACTGAACTGGAGGATTCGGTGAGAAATGAGATTTTAGCTTCGAAACTTATTGGCCCTTTGTGGATCCAGACGGTTGGGCAGAGAACGTAAAGGATTGTAGAAAGTTCTAAGAAAAGGAGCTTTTTTCCGGCACTGGGAGGAAGACACTTTTGGAAAGTGAAACATCTGTACCATCTTACTTTTCGTCAGCTCCCTGGCCTCACTGCCCCACCACACATGGGCCATCTTCCCCCTCTGGGACACATCTCACTTAGAGGATGTGATAGTCTAGCCCCATTCTGGGACTCCAGAGCCATGGTCCAAAATGCAGAAAATATTGAGAGGTCACACTCTGCTCTCTTCTAACGGGAAGCCGAGAGCGGGTAGAAACGCGATCCACGATGAACACAGATATTCTGACTTAGACTTACATTTCCATCTCCTACACTGCCTGATCTTTACACAGAGAGGCCGGTAGGTGGAAGGATGAAAGCAATTGACTGTATTTCCCTTTCCGTGCTTCCTGCCCAGAAATGCCCAGAGATACCTGAGAGAGATGTGAAATGGCTGGAAGAGGAAGAAGGAGGAAAGTAGGAAGGACAGCAAGGCAGAGACTGAAATTGGACCATCAGGTCCGTAACTGTGGACGGTTCAGTAAACATGGGGGCCGGACGGTGGCCTCTGGGAGCTCAGCTTCCCGACTTCTCCAGTCACCTTTTTCCCTCTCCTGGCTTTTCATGCATCTCAGATACGTACAAACAGGAACAGGTGCACGAAACCAAAGTCGGGTGTGTTCTGCTAAAACCCATGCCACGTCGGCAACAGGGGTGGTGAGCTGGAGCGGAGAGCCGTGAGTGTTATAATCCCTCTCCCTTTGATTTATAGGAAATGTCTTTACAGCCAAAGCCCTGTTGTTTGGGGGGCAGTGGTCTTCAAACCGTGTTGTTCAAGGTCAGAGATGAATGTTAGGGGTCCCCGAGAGGAATGTGTAATCATGGCAGACGCTTCTAATTTAAGTGGCTTCTAATTTAAGTGGCTTCTAATTTATGTGGCTTCCTCGTCTTCAGTGCTCTGAAGCCGGGATGTGGTGTCGTGAATACAGCACAGAGGAATCAAGCCTAGTGTGACAACCTGTGGTTTCTGAAGTTGCTCTCTGTGTACCTGGAGAGTAACTCTCCATCGTGTTGCTCCTGGGCGTAGGTAAAGCCCACCACCCTTCACGGAAGGCCATATGAGGTAGAATTTACCTGTAACGTGGCTGTCGGTCCCGTGGTCCAGCCCCAGCTTGCCAGGTGCACTCGCTTCTCCATGGCAAGTTGGAGTCTTAGGTGAGCCATCACCCCTCCTCCTCTGCTCTCTCCGTCAGGTCCTGTTCAAGCTCCTCCTGGGCAGTGCTAAGTTTGGAGAAGCCGCCTTATTTCTGTCCATTTTGGGTGTGTTTAACATCCTCTTCATCACCTGTATTCCTGTCATCCTCTACTTTACCAAAGTGGAATACTGGAGCTCTTTCGATGACATTCCATGGGGAAACCTTTGTGGATTTTCGGTCCTCTTATTGAGTAAGTGGCGATCACGCTGTCAGAATCACCAGAAAGCAGGGACTTGACAGAGCGGCATCCGGCCAGCTCAAGGGGAGTCTTTGGAAACCCGTGTCCTGAAGGAGAAAAACGAGTCTGTTATTATCCTTAAGTTCCCCGTGCTGTTCTAGGTCATTGTGTCGCGAAAAGGAAAGCCTTTGAAATGGTGACACTGGATTCTAATTCCAGGACTACGGTCGCTGCAGTAGTGGCCATGGTCATTTGGTGCTCTGGATAGTGAACTGGTAGCCCAGTGTGCTGCGTGTTGTCTACTAATAATAGTACATCTCTTATAGAGGGCTGGTAAGAGGTTAGTAAGTTAGTGCATGCAGAGAGCTCTTAGAGCACTGCCTGATGATGTTCAGTAAATACCACCGATTATCAACATTAGTGTCGTCACCACCATTAGTTGACATAAGGCTGGTCCTAAGCAGGAAGGAAACCAAGGAGGTGCCTCATCCCTTTTCCATCAAAAACTGTACATACCACTTAAAAACGATTAGGATAATAAAATTTATGCTCTATGTATTTTACCGCAATTAAAAAAATTCAAAAAGAAAAAGAACTAAATTAAAATAAATTTAAAAATAAAAACGTACGTTCCAAAGCTCCTATTCGTAGTCATCCCAGAATCATTGCCAGCAACAGAGAAAAGCAAAGTTAGGAGGATACATAGGAGGGCCCCCAATCCTCTTTTCTAGTGCCTGCTCGCTGGTTACCTTTTCCAGATTTCTTTTCCCTTCCTCAAAGCTCAGGAAAGAGAGGAGAGCTGAGTCAGCAGGATGTTTGGCCCTGATCCCCCAGTTCTGGAGCCCTTGCAGGAACCCGGAATTCACTGAGTCAGAGTAAAGGGCAAAACACCTACGACTCCAGCCTCATCAGAGAAGCTGGGGTCCGACGGACCAGGGGAAAGTCTAGGGCCAGTCGTGAATAACACCTGTTTTTTTTAATTCTGTATTTCAGCATTCAATATTGTATTAAATTTTGGAATTGCTGTTACATATCCCACTCTGATGTCTCTTGGAATCGTCCTCAGTGTACCTGTGAATGCAGGTAAACCTATATGGCTTTCTGTATCTGCTTGTAAGCACACACACATGCAAACACACACAAACACGCATGTGCGCACACATACGTGTATTCTGGCTGTGGTATAGCAGGCATGTTTAACCTTCTCTGTAGAAAGAAAGCACTTCGGTAAAACGTTGCCGTTTGTGACACATGCAATATTTTCTCCAGGGCGGCTTGATTTTCACATGCCACACCAAGATACAGAAAGTCTAAAGCCATCTCCATTCAAACTGGCGTGGGGGGATCAGATGTATATCATGAATACTATTGATAAGTATAGACAAATATGTAGCAGAGGAAATTTTTACTTTTTGTTAAGTGGCTTTCCAGAAGAGACCGCTAGCTCAGGTTATGGAAGGCCTGAGGTAGAGGCATGTCTGCAAACTGCAAAAGCGTAAACACTGTTCCCCGAGTCCCAGAAGACAGCCCTTCTCCCAGCTGCTCAGGACCCGGCTCGCTCTTTCACTGGGGACTCGCCGACACGCTCAGCTGACCTGCCCCTCACCTCCTTCCTTTTCCTGGCTTCTTCTGCTATGAATTTCAGATTTTCCTCCCAGAACGCCCCCCGCCTCACACCTGCCCTCCCTGTAGAACCTGTTTGTGAATCACTTCTCCCCAGAGCATTCACCCCCTTGGGCTCCCGCCAAAGCCATCTCCTGACCCTCCCGCTTCTGGGCCATTAGAGGATTAGGCCCCCAGGGGATGGCAACCCCTTATCCTGTTCAGTCTGGCGTTAGTAAGCCTGGAAGCACAGGCAAAGCCGCAATCAACTTCCTAAACCTCTTCCTGCTGTCCCATTTCACACGTTCTGTATATGCCTCACCCTGGCCCCAGACTCCTTGGGCCCAGCACCATCCCTGCCCAGAGGGAGGATGGCGGTCCCCACGCATCACCTCTCTGGGCCTTTGCTTGTCCCCTAAAAGTGAAGGTCGTCCCCACGTCATCACCTTGGTTGATACGAGAACCACATGAGATGACCTATGAGGCAGAACTTCCAAAGGTAGGAAAGCCCCCTGAGCTCCTGGAAAATTGGTAAAAAAAGTGGTCCAGCTTGTCAGTTTCCATACACTACAGGCTTCTGAAAAATAACGCATCAACTTACCCCCGCTGCATCTTGGTGTGTCTTTATAGTCCCACAGTGTTCTTATTTCAAGGAGGCATATTCCAGGCGGCCCTGGTATAGAAGCTACTTTGACCATATCATACAGCCGAGTGTGTGAGAGGTTAATCAGAATTCTCTTACTACTTACCTGCAACGTAAGAGGGTCCGTAACGTGTCAGGGGAAGGAATTACCTTCAGTTCTCCAGAGGAGGAGAGAAGCCGAGGAGTCGGCTGTTACCCGACTGTCACAGCAGAGCCCTTGCTGGGCTTTCTGACTTTCCCTGACGCCCTCTCTAGTGCAGCTTGTATGGCTTGCTAACTGACTCTCCCCATCTGTGAATTAACAGGCCATGCTGCCAATATTAAAAATCAAACTGCTTCTGAATTAGAGTGAGATAAAAGTGGCACTTTAATTCCACAAAAGGGCTACTAACAAAGTGCCTTTTTTTTTTTTTTTGGTGGTACGCGGGCCTCTCACTGCTGTGGCCTCTGCCATTGCGGAGCACAGGCTCCGGACGCGCAGGCTCAGCGGCCATGGCTCACAGGCGCAGCCGCTCCGCGGCATGTGGGATCCTCCCGGACCAGGGCACGAACCCGTGTCCCCTGCATCGGCAGGCGGACTCTCAACCACTGCGCCACCAGGGAAGCCCACAAAGTGCTTTTTTTCAGGTTTAACTTTTACCTCTCTACCCACCCTCCAGACAGAGGTGAGAGTCAGGTGCAAGGGGGGATGACAGAGCAGCCCCCTCATGCGGCGGGCGAGCTGGGGGCGGGGGACAGCGGTCCAGCATGTCAGGCTTCAGAAGCGGCACATGCAAGTCAGAAAACCCTCTTTCACAAAATGCATTCAAAAAAAGCAATCTAGGGCTTCCCTGGTGGCGCAGTGGTTGAGAGTCCGCCTGCCGATGCAGGGGACACGGGTTCGTGACCCGGTCCGGGAAGATCCCACATGCCGCGGAGCGACTGGGCCCGTGAGCCCTGGCCGCTGAGCCTGCGCGTCCGGAGACTGTGCTCCGCAACAGGAGAGGCCACAGCAGTGAGAGACCCGCGTACCGCAAAAAAAAAGCAATCTAATTCTCCCTTGTGGAGAGGCAGGCCCTAAATTTTCTTTGTTTGATTTAGTTAGGAAAAGAGAACAAGAAAGCAAAAAAAGAAAACCAACATTTGAAACGCTTTTGATCTTTAGTTATGAAGAGAATGATGATCTAGATTTGTACGACCTGACATGAATCCTGTCCTCATTTTGTTCCCTCACCTGATGTGGGTCAGGAATGAGCTTCTTGGGCCTTTAATCAACTTTCATAATCGGTGGTGACACAGGTGGCATTAGAGCCTCACACTAATAATATCCTGGGGTGGAACAAAAGTTGGTATTTATTATCTTCAAAGAACCAGGTCAAGTTTGGTCTTCAAAACGTATATTATATATATCATGCTCTTAAATTATAAAAATAAAGTATGTCACTGTAGAAAATGTGAAAAGTGCCAAGAATATAAAGAAAGCAGTAACGTTTTAATTATCCTGCCAACCCGGAGGTGGCCACGATTAACTTTGGTGGATGTATATATTAATACACACGCACATCTCCAACTGCCCCTGGTGTTTCGTTTTGTCTCTCGCACAGATTAATGTGGGAACTAAGGTATCAGGTCAATTGGGGAAAGTGAAACACAGCGCAAGGCCTCGCAGCAGACAGGGTTTGTAAAGTTAACGGGGGATTTCTGGGAGGCAGCCTCTGCCCGCCTGGTCAAGGGAAAACAGCTCCGGGCCCGCGGAAGGGGGCGCCCCCCAGGCTCTGGCCTGGCCGGGGCCCTGCTCTCCTGATGGCCTGGCAAGATCGCCCCCCGCGGTAACCCACGCTCTCCATCCCCTGCAGTTGTTGATCGCTACACCAGTAAGATCGTCTTCAATGGGGTCCGGGTCATCGCCATGGTCATCATCGGCCTGGGCTTCCTCCTCCTGCTTCTGCCCGAGGAGTGGGACGTCTGGTTGATGAAGCTGCTCACCCGCCTGAAAGTGAGGAAAAAGGAGGAGGCGGCGGAGGGCGGCGCGGACCTGGGCTCGGGACCTCAGAACAAGGGCGGAAGGGCCCGGCCCTCCTTCGCCCGCTGACGGTCTGCCCGAGAACTCTGTGTGACGCTCGCGTGGGTGACTCGGAATCTCTTCCCCGCAGGGGGAACCTCGGTTTGGTGAGGTGTACATACCTGTACAGTTTTGGTAATCTGCGGTGAGTTATATGGTATTTATTGGCATGTCCAATTTGCTTGCACTTTTTTTCACATCAGACCTTTCAACTTAAGGGTACCAGTTAAATACGGGAGAGAAAAGAACCTCTCCGCTCTTTTTAGATGATAAAGCAGCAGAAAATGTTGCTTGCCTAGATTGTTTGGGATGACAGATGTTCTCGACAAGGCAGGGCAGGTGTTTGGACTCTTCCCAACTGAAAATTACACTGCATGCTGATTATTTTTCAGCTCTGGTAGGTCATACCGTGTTTTATACCAGAGCTGTACTCTTAATTTTAAGGGATTTCAATGAACCAAAAGATCACTCTGAGTTCATCTGGATAAACGGATTGTTGGATGGATGGGTTGATGTGGTGTGAAAAGCTGGAGCAGAAAAGGATAATGGACATGGAAAAAAACCACGGACTGTGGCTAACTGGGGGTGGCGATCGGAGGAGGACGGGCCCGAGCCGGGTAACAGAAAGGGAAGGTTAAGTCCCAGCCCCAGCTGGCTTGCTCTCACGTGTCTATGTAAGATCATGGAAGAGAAGTTACAGTGCCTTCTACAGAATTTTTGTCTTTACCTATGTGAAGCGAGGTGACTTTATAGGTCACTGGTGCCGTCTTATCATTTAGATGTAGAAATCTTTAGAAACAAAAGACTATACATTGTGTGTGTGTGTGTGTGTGCGCGCGTGTGTGTGTGTACAAAAGTGGCAAAGCTGATGACCGGTGTAGTAGAACACGGGTCATGGTGTGCATATAAGGTAGACTCCACAGAAGATGAATTGCTGGTTGCTTTTACTTCCTGAACAAGACCGCAAGATTTACCGAATCTGCAAACCTTTTTATGAAACTTTTAAGCACCGGGCTGTTTACTTCCACAATTGAGGTCTGCCAGAAAATTCTATCTGTGATAGATCTGTAAAGAGGGACAAGGGGGTTAGAGTTTACTATTTTTGAAGTTTACATTGTTACATAACGAATTGGAAACCTTATTTTGAAACGGTGTCATAACCCAGTGGTGTGCTCTGTAACCATGGAGTCTTTCGTTTCCTAGGGGAAAGGGCATTCGTGACCTGAACTTTTTAAGCAAATTATTATTCTCGGTTTCCATTACCTGTTTAACCAAACAGATTAATAAACGATTTAAAAAAGAAGCATTCGGCGCCGTCTTGGTGGCAACTCTGTTCCTTTCCCACTAGGCTAGACCTGACTTTCCAGCTTCCTCACCTTATACTTTTCTCCCAGCGAGCCCCACTCTCCTGAACCTTCAAGGCACAGGAAGCCATTCAGCCGTCTCAAGGGAAGAAAGTTCTTATTGCAGACAGAGTTGACTTTCACAAAAGAGAAATGCAAGACACAGAGGCGGCCTCGAAGGAAAGGTCTCCGGGCAGTGTTCCCCTCCCGTCCTCCTGCCCCGTCCTGTCTCCTCTCCTCGGATGCCGCCCTCTGTGTAGCTCTGGGGTTGCAGCCCTTTCCTATGCAGCCCGGTTCCCTGGCTCCCTTACACTCGGGCCTCAGAGTGGCAGCCTCGGTCCCTAAACTGACCTGGTCTTCCAGCTCAGCTCCCACACCTGACTTCTGCCTTAGGTGCCCTGACCTGTTCAGGCTCTAGAGGGAATTTGATGTAACGTGTATGTCACTGTTGCAGGCAGCTGTGGCCAGGCGCTCTGAGGTCCAATGTCTCTCATCCTCTGGCCACAAAGGGCTGGGTTCTCTAAGAGGGCGTGTGAATGGAGAGGAGATGACAGCCTCTTTAGGACACTTTGCCCCGACACCCATCCCTAGAGCATCTGTACACCATGCAACACTTGCTACGTGGGGTTGTAACCTGGGGAGTGTAGTCGTCCAGATCAAAGGGCTCCCCTGCCCATGTCTCCCGTGCTCGCCGGGAGCCCTACAGTGGAGCCCGAGCCCATCACCTCCATGACTGTCTGGGCTCCCAGCCTCTCGAGTTACCCCAAGGTGCCAAACAAATATTTCCTTTGTAAGCCATAACCTGAAAAATTGGGAAACCCTACACGAGAGCAGATTTACCTTCTTCTCCCATGGGCATAAAAGACTGTGAAGACCCCAAAGAATTAAGAGTAGGGACTCAAAGAGATCTTTATACACCTATAATCGGAGCAGCATTATTTACAGCAGCCAAGGGGTGGAAGCAACCCAGGTGTCCATGGATGGATGAATGGATACACAACACGTGGTAAACACGCACAATGGAATAGTATTCAACCTTAGAAAGGAATGCAATTCTGACCCAGGCTACAACACGGAGGAACCTTGAAGACACTATACTAAGTGAAATAAGCCACTCACAGGGGACAAATATTAGCTGATTGCACTAATATGAGGTACCTGGAGTCGTGGAACTCACAGAGACAGAAAGTAGGATGCTGGTTATTGGGGGCTGGGAATGAGGGGTTATTGTTCAATGGGTGCAGAGTTTCAGTTTTATAAGATCAAAGACGTTCTGGAGGTCAGTGGTGGTGCTGGTTGCCCAACAGTATGAATGTACTTCCTGCCTCTGAGCTGTGCACTGAGAAAGGGTCCAAATGGTAACTTTTTATGTTATGTATGTTTTACTCCAATTACAAAAAAAGACTATGAAGAGTAAGGTATGTGAAATAGAAAGGTTAGGTACGTGAAATAGAAAGGTTAAAACTTGCAGGAGAGGTTCATGCCCCTTTCAGGACATTATAAACCTGAGTTGGGGTGAGGGTTGGAGATGTAAGAGATTTCTTTCCAAGAATGCAAACCACAACTCCTCTGACCCCCTCTATCCCTACCATGCAGATTTCGAGAATTGGGAGGAGCTATGGCAAACCAGGAAGGACCCATGAACAGAAAATCTCAGGAAGGGGTTCCTTCTGATGGAACCTTGGGGGTGGCTTTGGGAAACAGGCTCCATTTTTGCTCCCCCTGGGGGGATTGTCTGCCCCCTAGAGGCCAGTCTGGAAAACAGTTAAAGGATTTCTCTATTTTTGCTCCTTTAAGGAACAAAAGTAAAATGAAGATGGAAGGTACAAAGAGGCTATGGGGTCTCTGCTGCTCCAGCCCGCCCCCCTCAGAATGTGGACGTTTGGGGCCAGAGGATACAAAGTGATCAGCCAGCGCCCCCCTGCCACACTGAGTCAGCGCTGTCTCTAGGAACCCACCCGCTGTGCAGACCCTGAGCTCCTCCTTACTTGGGCTGACAAGGGTAAAGAGACTCCAGAGGCAGGAAGCTGTGGTCAGAGACCTACCTCCTTACAGAACAGAGGTGTTTCCGAATCTAGGCAACGATGTGTAACATGGAGTTCTTTATCTTCAATTTTCAATACAAATGATTTGTTCTAAAATTAGAATATAGTGGTAGTTGTACAATCCTACAAATATGCTAACATTTTTAAAAATTGTACACTTCAAGTGGGTGAATTTTATGGTCCGTGAATTATTGGTATATCTCAGTCAAGTGGTTTAGTGAATAAATAGTTGCCTCACAAAATGATTTAAAATTCTTTTGCCCAAATCTCACCAGTAGGAAGGACATCTGTGGGGTTGTTGGCTTGGTTTTGGCTGCCCAGCATCTGATCTCTGTTGGAAATACCATCTTGCTGTTGTTGCAGAAGCTGAAGGGAATAGAGTCTCCATTTCAGACCCCAGCGTCCGGAGGAGAAGGGGAGGGTGTGAACTGGACTTGGCCAGTGGGCCAGTCTCCCAGGGCTTAACCAGACCCCACAGAACAGCCCAGGAAGGCCATGCTGACCGGCCAGTCCTCCAGGGTCCTGCTGTGGCTCCGGCCTCCTCCCACCATGGAGGTTTGTATTCCTCCCTTTTCCAAACAGATCCTTCAGACACATACAGTCTCTAAGAGGCTTCCAAAAAATGTTTTTTTGTTTAAGACAGCAAGAAGCCACTGCTATTGCTTGAATCCAAGAACTCTGAATAATATGTGGGAGAAAACTGGAATGTTCAAAGAAAAAAGTTGGACTCTTTTTTGGGGGTTTGTTTGTTTTTACTTTCTGGTACTCACACTTCTTGAATCTGGGCTCATTATGGCCTAGCAGGACTCCTTGGTCAAACTGCTTTAAAGAATGGAGGAGACTGATTCATAAGAAATACACCCATGATATATAAATAAAGAGGGTTTAAAATTTTTTCACAATGCTTAAAATACATTTAAAATTTTTTTAAAGAATAATATTTTCCCTTACATAATTTTTCATGTATTCAGCATTGTCAAAATCTTGAGAAAGTCATTTTCTTGAGTTAAAATGGTGGTAAGCTTCAGCTAAGGCAAATCTCTAAATTATCCAAAAATGTGGAGTTACTAGTAACAAATGAGATTTTTATGTAATGTAATGTATTATGTATTGTAAATTTTAACTCAAACAAAACATTGTGAATTTTTCCTCTTATTGAAAAAAGAATAGGTTTCCTGTAAAAAAGTGGGAAATACCCATCAAGCCACAAGCCAGCAAGAAGTGCATTTGTACCCAAAGCAGCAGTAGCAGTAATAGCAGTGGCCTCTGACACCGGAGAGTGAGCCCAGAATCTCACCAAGAAGAGCTGGAGGGAACCCCCAGGCTCTTCCTCTCTGAGGGTGACAGGCACCCCACAGAAGAGGCTCTCTGCCATAAGAAAAAAATGAGAGGGACTTCAAAACCTCCAGATGGAAATTTCAGGAGTCCCCAGTGTTTATTCTCCATTAGAAACAAGACTGCTGGCCCCCTAAAGCATTCAGTTTGTTAGGAATCTATGCTATGCTATCGACCTGGGGAATCTCAGAGGCTAGGAAGAGACAAGGGTTAAAGGGCCCTGCTTATGCCCACATACAGCAGTACCTGTGCAGGGGAAATTTGGGTATAAGTAAAGAAAAGCAGTTAGCATATCACTATGGTGTTCTTTTTCAACATACACCTATGTATCAGGGACTAGAGTTCGATGTTTTTTATGCCCCTGGCCACCCTCTTGTGACACCCCATTTATGGGAACTGTAGATTCAGTTACACCGAGTAGATGTACTTATTCAGCCAGTGTTCCCTCACTCTCCTTGTTACCCGATTTTATCCCCATAGTGAGAAAACTGCATTTATGACGTACTTTCCTTTATAATCTGGAGGGTGCAGAGCAGGCAGCCTTGTGGGGATGCTGGTAGCCTAGCGCTTTTCAAGGATTTTGCAAATGTCTATACTTTGTAGATAGCCCTGCTGAATGGTACTGCACCAGATGTTGGATTTCCTCAAGGACCTCATGTGTGAGTGTGTGCATGCATTTGCCACATGTACTGTGGGCATATAGTTAGCACATCTTTCCAATCAATTAGGCTATTTCTACTTTTTTTAAATTTTGTTTAAGTAAATCATTCATGCAAACCAATCACTACATAATAATCACTAATTTTTTTAATGATACCATTAAAGTTAGACGTATACTTATCCAGCTACAACCTAGTGACTGTCTTTAACCCCTTATCCCATGCAATCATCATTTAGGGACCTGGTGTTTTTCTCCAAAGCTTAACTTTTAAAACCAAGTCTTACCATTAGCACCAATTTAAAGTCCAAAGTACATTTGGACATTTAGCTGCCCCCCAGATCTGGCTTTCCTGAGAGCGTTATTGCATCAAAAGTTTAACGTGTTACTTTTGTCTAGATTTTCTTATATTTTCTGATAGCATTTATTTTCCTGTCTTTTCTTTAAGCAGAGAGAAGGTGCTGAGTTACTGTTTAGCAGTCTCAACTACTTTTCTGAATTCTCTGTCAGAACCTTTGCTCTCTCTTACCAATGACCATTTAGTAAGATGAAATTCTAGTGAATTCTAGGTTTTACCTGTTGCAGAGCATTTTTGCTTGGTGTTTCTCAGAAATTAAGAGAATAAGCCATGTTCTGTTATCTTTTCCCATCCAGGACAAATGCTGTTAGAACTTTAGATGCCAAGAGATCACTTAAAAAACATTTGTCCAGGACTTCGGAGTATAAGAGGAATGAAAAGATTTTGAGGCCAGGGACAATAGAGGGCCACCTGCTTCTTAAATGTCAACTGCTAAAATCAATCATAATACATAAAATGAAATGAAACCTGGTCTCCAGAGTTGTCAAGGATATGTTTGTGAAAGTAACTTACAATCTGCAGAATGTTCTATGGCTCTGTTAAGTAATTATCAAGGGACTTGCACAAGGCCATATGGCTGGGAGAGGCCGAGCAGATTGTCCCATCCCCCAGGCCCTGTTTGTGGGGAGACTGCACAAAGGGAAAAGGTCTTAGGACAAGCTTCCCTGCTGAGTGACCTTGTCTAGGGCCCTTCTGAAAGAAATGTCTCCTGGGACTTTGAAAGATTTCAGTTATCATGAAATCTCTGTAAGCTGGAAGTTTTCTACAAATACCATTATGCCCATAAGTTCCCCTCTGTTATTTCTTTCTAACTAAAGTCAGTGGTAGGTTTTTTGTCCTATCTCCAGATGCAGTCACTCCACCTAACAATAGCAGAATATATGTTCTTCTCCAATGTACATGGTCCATTCTCCAAGATAGACCACATGTTGGCCACAGAACAAGTCTCCATAAATTTAAAAGAGTGAAATCATACAAACTATCCTTTCCAATCACCGTGGAATGAAACTAGAAATCAATAACAGAAGGAAACTGGAAAACTCACAAGTTTGTGGAAATTAAACAACATATTCCCAATCAACCAACAGATTGAAGGAGAAATCATAAAGAAAATTATCAAATACTGAGAGAAAAATTAAAACAAAACATACCATACCAAAACATATGGGATGCAACAAAGGCAGTATGCAGAGGAAAATTAATAGCTGCATATGCATACATTTAAAAAAGAAAAAAGATCTCAAATCTCAAAATCTAACTTTACACCTTGGGGAACAATAAAAAGAAGAGCAAACTAAACCCAAAGCTAATAGAAGGAAGGAATAATTAAGATTAGAGTGGAAATAAATAAAATAGAGATAGTTTATTAGCTATTTATTAGCTAATAAACTAATTCAACAAAGTTGCAGGGGGCAAGATCAACGCACAAAAATCAATTGTGTTCTGTATATATGCAATAAACAATCCAAGAGAGAAATTTAGAAAGAAAAAATCTTCCATTTACAATAGCACCAAAACAGAATAAAATACCTAGGAATAACTTTAACCAAGGAAGTGAAAGATTTGTACATTGAAAACTACAAACATTGCCAAAAAAAAAAAAAATTAAAGAGCCCTAAATAAGTGGAAAGATATCCTATGTTCATGAATTGGAAGACTTAGCATTGTTTAAGATATCAGTACTATCCAAAGTGATATACAGATTCAAACCAATCCCTATCAAAATTTCAACAGCCATTTTTGCAGAATTGGAAAAACTGATCTTCAAATTCTTATGGAATTTCAAGAGACTCAAATAGCCAAAACAACCTTGAAAAAGAAGAACAAAATCAGAGGACTCACACCTCCTGATTTCAAAATTTACTTCAAAGCTGTAGTAATTAAAATGGTGTGGTACTGGCATGAGGATTAACAAATAGACCAATGGAATAGAAATGAGATTCAGAAATAAACCCATATATCTATGGTCAATTGATTTTTGACAAGGATGCCAAGTACACCCAATGAGGAAAGGTCAATCTCTTTAACAAATAGTGCTGGGACAACTGGATCTCCACATGCAAAAGAATGAAGTTCAAACCCTACCTTATGCCATATACAAAAATTAACTCAGAATGGATCAGAGACCTAAATAAAAGAGCAAAAACCTCTTAAAACTCTTAGAAGATAAGATAGGAGTAAATCTTCATGACTTGACTTTGGCAATGATACCAGAAGCTTGAGAAACAAAAGAAAATAAGTTGAACTTCATCAAAATTAAAAATTTTGTGCATCAAAGTACATTATCGAGACAGTAAAAAATACAATCTACAGAATGGGAGAAAATATTTGAAAATCATATATCTGATAAGGGTTGAATAATCAGAATATATAAAAACTTCTAATGCTCAACAATAAAAAGACAAACAACCCATTAAAAATAAGCAAAGAACTTGAATAAACATTTCTCTAATGAAGATATGCAAACGGCCAATAAGCACAGAAGAAGATGCTCGACATCACTAATCATTAGGGAAAAGCAAGTCAAAACCACAGTAAGATACCACTTCATACCTACTAGGATGGCAATGTTTATATATATTTTTTTAATTAAAAGTTTGGTTTGCCCCAATGCCTCTCT
Source organism: Phocoena phocoena (assembly GCF_963924675.1). NCBI lineage: Eukaryota > Metazoa > Chordata > Mammalia > Artiodactyla > Phocoenidae > Phocoena > Phocoena phocoena. Next base: position 78,816,450 of record NC_089234.1, on the reverse strand, counting down.
GTTGAATAAATGAGTGGGTAAAGTGAGTATTTAATTTCGCTTTATAATCTTAGTTTCTAGGACATGCCTGCTACATGGTGGGTGCTCAATAAATATTGAATTATTTATGACTTTTTACTTGGATATTAACTTACAACTGCAACTGAAATGTCAAATCCCAACTCCCAACCTTTACCTGAATTTGGGAACAGTCAAGTTTTGACCTGAAAAACCTAAAGAGCTGCCTCACTTCCCATTTTTGATTGGTTGGTGGGGCCCTGTAATATATATGTGTGTGTGTGTGTGTGTGTGTGTGTGTGTGTGTGTGTATGTATTTTTAAACATTGATCTGGTTTGTGAGGATGTGGGAAAATTGGAACTCATACATTGCTGGTGGGAATGTAAAATGGTACAACTACTGTGGAAAAGTTTTCCATTTCCCCAAAAAGCTAAACATAGAATTACCATATGACCCAGCAGTTCCACTCCTAGGTATAGACCCCAAAGAATCAAAAACAGGAATGTGAACAGATATTTGTACACAGATATTTGAACACTTCTACAATGTTCACTACAACATTATTCACAACAGCCAAAAGGTAGAAACAACCCAAGTGCCCATCAAAAGATGAATGGATAAACAACATAAAATATAGACATACACTGGAATATCATTCAGCCATAAAACGTATGAAGTTCTGATGCATGCTACAACATGGATAAATTTGGGAAATATTAAGCTAAGTGAAATAAGCTGGTCACTGAAGGACAAATGCTGTATGATTTCACTTTTACAACGTACCTAGAATATTAGGTACTCCACAAACTTACTGACATAGGCTTAGGAAGTAGATGAGAGGTTACCAGGGCCCAGGAGGGAGAGAAGGAAATGGGGAGTTATTGCTTAATGGGTACAGAGTTTCTGTTTGGAGTGAAAAGTTTTGGAAATACATAGTGACAATGGTTACATAGCAGTTTGAATATAATTAATGACACTGATTTATATGGTTAAAGTTGCAAATTTTATGTTACCTTTATTTTACTACAATTTTTTTTTTTAAGCATGGGCTATGGATGGAGACAGAAAATAGAATGTGGTAAGTACTACGATGGTCATATATCCAAGGACAGATGGGGTGGGACTGGAACTGACTAATGGCCTAGGAAAGAAGGAGCCCAGGAAGACTTTATAGATGACGTACCACTTAAGTGAGCATTTTCAAGGTAAATAAAGTGGGAGAGGAGTACTAAAAACAGAGGGAAGAGCAATATTTATGGCAGAAGATAATCCTAGAGAGACACGTAGGGTGCAATCATGAGTATTAATCCTTCCAAATACCCACCTTTTCCTGACTGATGCATAAACTGTGACTAAAAAGAGCTTAGGCCAAAAGGACCATTGGGGAGGTGTCCTATCCTCACAAAGCACCATGATGGAACTCTAGGAGGGAGCAGGTAGCAGGCATCTGTCTAAAAATTGACAAAGAGCAGAGCCAGGGGCGATCACACACTGTCAGAGCAGGTGGAGGCAGGCTGGTCCTAGAATCCCATCTGGGACTGTACATGGGTGCCATGCTGATAAGATCAGCTAATGGACTCAAGAGTGGCTGCTTTCAACAGAGATGTGACCAGATCAATCAAGCAAGCAAAGAATCAATAAGGAGGGCACTTCAGTTCCCCAGCCAAGGTCTGGCAGAGAGAGTTCCGTGTGGATGAAGAGTCAGCAAGTGGAAAAGTCAACTAAAAATAGAAACTCTTTTAACTTTTATGGGAACTCGTAAGTGTATACTACACGATTTTATTAACATTAGAATTAATAATAGATGTTTGCAGGAAACACTACATGTTTCCAAACAACTCAACCATAGGGAATCCTAAGACTCTTTTAGGCTGTTGCTAGGTTATTTTATACGTCACTCACGATGAAGAAATCGATTCTAAAAATTCTGTGTATGCTAAAGAACATATTTCCTCTTTCATCTGTAGTAGTCTGTCACTCTCGTGTATGAATCTGGGAATTGTTCTAAACAATTCATACTAACAACTAGAAACTAAAGTGATTTCTTCAGCATCTATGATGTTTTGCTTTAGTGCATTACTTTTGAGGTTCTATTAATTAAATTCAACATTTGATACAGTTCTAGCTGTGCAGCAACAGCAAGAAAAAGCAGCAGTCATTATATTCAGTGGCTTGCAGTTTCTGTCCAGTCTACACCAGGCCTCTGAGCAGCCCCGGGAGTGGGGAAGCAGAAAAGAGTCCTTTGATCTGCTCTGGCTATGTGTCTACAGCTATTAGCTCACTACCTCGGTCACTGGAAAATACTATGGAGCCACTTTTTTGAGGCAAAGCACACCATTTCCAGAAAGGCCTTTTTGAAATTCAAAGTCAGAATCTGGAAAGAGCCATCCGCCATCCACTGAGCTCATGGAGCCTGTTACTCAGAATTCGCTTCAGTGACCGGCCACCAAGTCACCCCTTACACCCCTGAGAGAATGTGACACAGGGCAGCTAGGCTCTTTTTCTTAGTCAAATAGTGCCACGATGATGCCGCATTAAAAGTCCACCTGGAACTCAGTGGCTTCAACACGCATTTGTGTGCCTGGGTTCATGGGTCTGCAAGGGATTGCGCTGTGGCTGCCAGGCCTGGCTCAGCTGAGCGGCCCGGCGGCAGGTGAGGGTCTGCCTGGGCTGGCTGCCAGGCTGGTGCAGGGCTCAGCTGAAGGGGATGCGCACGTCTCTTCTACTATGCAGCTGCCCTTGTTCTTTGTTCTTATTTTTGTCTTTCACTCTTTTTCTGCCTTTTGTGGTTTTAATATTGAGCACTTTACATGATTCTATTTTCTCTCCTTTTTAGAATATAAATTATACTTATTTTTTTTAACTGTTGTTAGTGGTTGCCGTAGAGTTTGCAATATACATTTACAACTAATCCAAATAACACTATACCACGTCATGTGTAGTGTGAGTACCTTATAATAACAAAATAATCCTAATTTCCCCCATCCCTTGTTATCATTGCTGTCATTCATTTTATTTATATGTAAGTGTACATATACACACATATGAAAAAGATGCATAAGCGTACATAATCGCATACATTGTTGCTATTATCGTTCTTAATAAACTGTTATCCACTAAGTCAGTTAGAAATAAAAATAAAAATTTTAATTTTACCTTTACTTACTCCTTTTTCAAAGCTCTTCCTTTCTTTATGTAGACCCAAGTTTCTGACCTATTTTTTATTCTCTCTAAAGAATTTGTTTAAACATTGCTTGCAAGGCAGGTCTACTGGCAACAAATTTCCTTGATTTTTGTTTGTTTATTTCTCCATTTTTGAAGGATAATTTTGTGGGATAAGGAATTCTAGATTGGTGGGGGTTTTCTCTCAACACTTTAAATGTTTCACTCCTTTTTTTGGAATTTATTTATTTATTTACTTACTTTTATTTTATGGTTGCATTGTGTGTTCGTTGCTGCGCACGGGCTTTCTCTAGTTGCGGCGAGCGGGGGCTACTCTTCATTGTGGTGCACGGGCTTCTTATTGCGGTGGCTTCTCTTGTTGCAGAGCACAGGCTCTAGGTGTGTGGGCTTCAGTAGTTGTGGCACGCGGGCTCAGTAGTTGTGTCTCACAGGCTCTAGAGCACAGGCTCAGTAGTTGTGGTGCATGGGCTTAGTTGCTCCACGCATGTGGGATCTTCCCGGACCAGGGCTCGAACGCATGTCCCCAGCATTGGCAGGTGGATTCCTAACCACTGTGTCACCAGGGAAGTCCGTTTCACTGCTTCTATTGCCTGCCTGGTTTCTGAGCAGAAACCACCTGTAATTCTTATCTTTCTCTGTAGATACAGGATTTTTTTCCCTATCTTTGATTTTCTATAGTTTGAAAACGATATGCCTGAGTTATTTTGTTTTTGTTTTTGCATTTATTTATATTATCGTGTTCTCTGAGCTTCCTGGAGTTGTGTTTTGGTGTCTGACATTAAGTTGGTAGAAATTATCAGCCATTATTGTTTCAAATATTTCTTCTGTTTCTTTCTCCCTTTCTTCTCCTTCTCGGTATTCCCATTTTGGGTGTGTTACCTGTCAGTGTTGTCTCACTGTCCTTGCATATTCTGTTCTGTTTTTCCAGTCTTTGTTTCTTTGCTTTTCAGTTAGGGAGGTTTCTATTGATACATCCTCCAGCTCAGAGATTCTCTCCTCAACTGTATCTAGTCTACTAAGAAGCCCATCAAAGGCATTCTTCATTTCTATGACAGTGTTTTTTATCTCTAGCGTTTCTTTTTGGTTCTTTCTTAGGATTTCCATCTCTCCCCACTTACATTGCCCATCTGTTCTTGCCTGCTGTCTCTTTTACCCCTTAACACATGAATTATAGTTGTGATAAATTCCCAATCTGAAGATTCCAACATCCCTGTCATTCCTGCTTCTGATGCTTGCTCTGTCTCTTCAAGTTATGTTTTTTTTGCCTTTTGGTATGCCTTGTAAATTTTTTCTTGATAACCGGACATGCTGTACCAGCTAAAAGGAACTGTTGTAAATAGGTCTTTAGTAACGTGGTAAGGTATAAGGGGAGGGGAACCATTCTATAGTCCTGTGTATGATTAGGTCTCTTTCAGTGAGCCTGTGCTCTGGACTGTAGACTTCTCAAATGAGTCTTATTTTTTTCCTCCTCTCTTAGGTGGGAGAGGATGGCTAGAGTGGGCTAGAGTTGGGTATTTCCCTTTTCCCACGTGGAAGGCTGTTGCTGTCTGGAGTTGGGTATTTCCCTTGCCCAGGTCTCTTGGGGTCTGATAATACCCCCAGCAGGTTCGGCTCTGGTTAACTAGTTTCTTCTGATGGAAGGCTTTGTTAAGAAGAACAGAGTGCACCAGCATATTTCAGAATGGCTCCTTTTCCCCTCCCCCTGCTAGAAGCATGAGGGAATTTTCCTCCGATATTTACTGTGGGAACCTGGTTGAGCTCCTGGAGGTCAGTTTCACAGTCGTGGAGGCCCCCTATGACCGGGTCCCCCTGGAGTTTTTAACTCTCAGAGTGGTCCACACTGAGCCTCTGGCATTTGTCAATTACAGTTCTGACTTTCCTACCCTGGCACTCGTTCCCACGTAGTTTCTGTTTGTTTGTCTCTGCTAAGTTTTCTCTGTGTTCATCTGTCTGTCTCTCCAGTCTTGGGGGCAGTGGTTTGCCTTCTGTCCTAGAACAGTTGATTTTTTAGTCTGTTCAGCTTTTTACTTGTTAGGATGGAGTGGCAAATTCTAAGCTCCCCACATGCAGAGCTGGAAACCAGAAGGGCTTTCCTTACTCTTTCAAAATACTCTAAGAAGTAATGAGGTGGACCAAAACAGAAATGATTACAGAAGCACAGACTGCCCAGACATAGATGCCGCTCCCATCCGACCCTCTGATCCTTCAGCGAAAGGGCTGTTCTACTCTGCAGGCTGCCGGCTGCCCCTCCCCCTTCTCCAGTGGTCACTTCCATCAGGGCTCTTGGCTTGACGCGCACGTTTTCAGCCTAACTCCTGCAGTGGTCATCCTTCTTGGGCTCCCATGCCGATTCATGATTCTCAGCCTGTCCCTTATTTCCCACCATAAGATAAACCCATTCCTTTTTGGCCAGTGTGTCCCCATTCTGGCCATGGCCAGAGACATAGGATTCAAGCTTCTTCGTCTCTGTAGGGCTGAGAATGTGGAGAGATTTACTCCAGTCCCAGGGTGAGGAATATGCTGTTATTGGCAAGGTAAACGAGAATTCACCACCCTGCAGGTGAAGCCCTTCCCACCATAAGCACACCGTCTAGCAATTCTCTAAGCATCCGATAATCAGAGGCCGTATAGAATGATAATTGCCTCACATCTCGTAACACGACAGTTGTTCACTCACCTGGAGCATGTAGCCTATGTTTACATTAGCTCTTAGTGCCCACGGTAATTGTACTTATTTTACTTGCAGTCAACTAGACCCCTAAGATTTAGTTAGATGTTCATTCCGTCCTATTCCCCTGAAATTGTTTTGTTTTGGACACAAACAGGATTTCACACTTACCGTTTATTTGTTTGTCCCATAAATACTGTAAAAATGGAATCTGCATAACTGAACCAGCTCCTGTCTTTAAGAAACTTTGAAATTAATAAGAGGACTGACCAAGGTCACCAGGACCTCTGATATTAAGGCAGCGTGAGACGATTGACTCTCAGGGGCAGACTTTGTGCTGTTTGGATCGGGAGGGATTGCAAACTACTTCATGAAGGAAATAACTTTTTGAGTTGGGCCTAATGAATAGGGTTTTCAGAAACAGGTGGGTGGCTGGGCAGTTCAGATGACTGGAAGAGCAGGAAGAGAGGCAGAATGTTAGAGGCAAGATCTGGGAACAGCAAATAGCTAAGATAAAGAGATGGGCATCTGTAGGGAGCAGTAGGAGATAAAGTCAGAAGACAGGCTAAGTCCTAATGTGAGGGTCTTCAGTGCCATGCTGGGATATCAGGGCATTTGTTGGTCAGCAATAGAAAGCCACTAGAACTAAGTAAGCCACTAGAACTAATTAACTAATTAAGTAGCATGATTCAATCTTCTTTATACCAGCCCATCATCCTAACCTGTTGAGATCCTTGAGTCTTTCACTAAAACTATGAGCTATCGCCTCCATCCCCAGACCCTATGCAGGTTTGATAAGCATCCTTGATTACGCTTCTCTAATTCAACTACAAAATATATAAAAGTGATAACCCTAGTCACAACTCTAAAAGTGACCTTCCTTCAGGGTGATTACCCAGATTCCTTGGGCTATGCTTATCCAACCATGTATCACTCACGTATAGCAGCATCTAGTCCACAGTTCTCAAGAGCAGATATTATTGATTGCTTATTTCAGTACACATGATTTACACTCATTATCTTTTTTAAACCTTTCGCCAGCCCTCTGAGATGAAGCTATTGAAGTTTACTGTGCATTCTTTTAAACTGCAAAATCTTTCCCATCCCAGACGTTTGAATCTCAACCTTGAATGGATTGGTCTTCAATCAATCTTCTAAGAAAGTATGGATTTTATCAAATAGATCCTTCATAAAACCTTTGGTGAACTGTAACTCCTTTAATATCTACCTGGTTAATATAAAGAATTGTAGAATTCACAAGATCAATTAGAAACTTCATTATTGTTTGTGTTTATTGAGGCTAACTAGAAAGTTTCAAGTCTGGCACAGGGGAATAATGAAATACAGTTTCAACCTAGCCAAGAAGCTAAGTAGACCTGAATTTCCTGACAATTTTTAAATAATCTAACAGTACCAGCATGAGCCCTTAGTTGCCTAGGTAATAAAGCAGGTTTCCATGGAAACCCATTGGTCTGTATCAAAGAAATGCTTTGAATTTTAATGGGGTGAAAGAGCATCATCTAAGAAAGACCAAATAGTTATTGCTAACTGAACTGTTCTTGGTGGTGACGGCCTTTTATGTTCATATTTGTTAATAGCGGTGGTTGTTTTTGCCAGAAAAACAAGCTTTAGATATGCAAATAATCGTAATAGCTAATACTGTCTTCTCTCCTCTACACACCACAAGAGAGTTTCTTTTTTTTTAAAGAAATATTTATTTATTTATTTATTTTTGGCTGCGTTGGGTCTTCATTGCTGCGTGCGGGCTTTCTCTAGTTGAGGCGAGCGGGGGCTACTCTTCGTTGCGGTGCGCAGCCTTCTCATTGCGGTGGCTTCTCTTGTTGCAGAGCACGGGCTCTAGGTGTGTGGGCTTCAGTAGATGTGGTACGTGGGCTCAGTAGTTGTGGCTCGCGGGCTCTAGAGCGCAGGCTCAGTAGTTGTGGCGCACGGGCTCAGTTGCTCCACGGCATATGGGATCTTCCCGGAGCAGGGCTCGAACCCATGTCCCCTGCATTGGCAGGCGGATTCTTAACCACTGTGCCACCAGGGAAGCCCTACCAGTATATTTTATATACTTAAACTATATACATACACACAAACACACACTCATTTTATCCTTACAGCAACTGAGTTTGAATTCCCTGGAGATCCAGTGGTTAGGACTCCGTGCTTTCACTGCCGAGGGCCCGAGTTCAATCCCTGGTCGGGGAACTAAGATCCCGCAAGCTGAGTAGTGCAGCCAAAAAACAAAATAAAACAAAAAACAACAACTGAGGTAAGTGGTATTATTATCCTCATTTTACAGATGAGGAAACTCAGAGATAAGAAATGGAATAACTTACCTAACATCATACAACCAGTAAGAAGACAGCTGTGATGTGAAGTAAGGCAATCTGGCTACTCCACACTAAGCCTTTATTCTGTTAGCTCTCTACACCCCCCTCGCCACCCCAGCTTGTATTCCCTCCATCCCCCTAACTTAATTTTATTATGATTTTTTTGTTTTAAGATTTTTTGATGTGGACCATTTTTAAAGCCTTTATTGAATTTGTTACAATATTGCTTCTGTTTTTGGTTTTGGTTTTTTGGCCCCGAGGCATGTGGGATCTTAGTTCCCCGGCCAGGGATTGAACCCATGCCCCCAGCAGTGGAAGGTGAAGTCTCAACCACTGGACCACCAGGGAAGTCCCGATTATGATTTTTAAATGAATAGTTAGTATTTACATTATTGTGGCTATGCCAACCTTGCTAATTTCTGAGCCAAGTAATATACTATTTACATATTTCTTTTCTTTTTTCTCCTTCCTTTTTACTGAGGCTTGATACTAGCCCTTTTGGGGAGTCTGAAATTCTACCTACCTATTGTTAATTTTCTTCTCAAATGTGCCAATGTTTCTGCCATATGTACATTAACAGTTTGTGTGTTTATTTCCTGAGAACACTTTCCTTCCTTTCTTCTGCTATGATACCTATTGGCTCTCTGCAAAGATTTCATTGTGAGATTTCCCTTTGTGCCACAGATCCTCTTTCCTGGATCCTGTGCCATGTCTTCCTTTTGATTTCTTGTTTTTGGTGGAAGGTATTCTCCATAGCCTGTTACAGCAAAGTGTATGAGAGGTTTTCGAAAATCTGAAAATGTCTCTATCCTGCCCTCACAATTGATTGATAGTTTAGCTGGCTCTCGAATTCTAAGCTGCAAATAATTTTCCCTCAGAATCTTGAAGGTATTTGATTTGTTGTCATTTGCCTTCTGATGCCACTTGAGAAAGACAAAGCCATTCTGATTGCCAGTAATTTGTAAGTAGTCTTTATTTAGCTTAATAGAAGTTTCCAGGGGCATCTCTGGTGTTCTGAACTTTCACAACATGCCTCGATTTGAGTCTCTTCCACACCTTTTGCTAGGCACACGGTGAGCCTTTTCAATCTAGAGTCTTGTGTCCTTTGGTTCTGGGAAATTTCCTCCCCTCTCTTTTCTCTCTTTCTTGAACTGTTAGTAGGATGTTTGGATTTAAAGGACTGATCCCCTAATTTTCTTTCTTTCTCTTATATTCCATCTTACTCTTATTTTCTTTGTCTTTCAGGAAGATTGTATCAAGTTCTTTTTATTTCTGCACCTCAAGTTAACAAAGACTTAAAGTCATGCCTTCGGCAAGATAGGAGTTTAAGTATCTCTCATGCAAAAGTCCAGAGGTAGGCTGCCCAGTGTTGGCATGACAGCTCTGCTCTATGAAGAGGCCCCATCGGGCTCCTTCTATGCCCACATGTGCATTATGGATCACACCAGTTATCTTTTTAGGAAAGTTTCCTTAGTTGCAAGAAAATACTTTTACTCGCATGTCAAGAATTAGTCACATAGCTATATCTACATCTCAGTTGGAGAATCCACTCGGCCACATATTTTATGCGTGTCTTGGACAACTGGAATCCTCTTGTCATCTATAAGTACATTGTCTAATACGGTAGCTGCTACCTACATGTGGCCGCTGAGGACTTGAAATGTGATTAGTCCAGATTAACATGTGTTTTAAGTTAAAATAGACACTGGATTTAGAATAGTATGAAAAAAGGAAAATCAAATATTTTAGGTTGATTATAGGATAAAATGATAATATTTTTAATATATTGGGTTAAAAGAAATATATTACTATAATTCATTCCGCCTGCTTCTATTTTCTATTTTACTTTTTTTAATGTGGCTACTAGAAAGTTTTAAACTACATATGTGGCTTGCCTTATATTTCTATTGGATAACGCAGCTCTATAAAATGGGAATAATAGAGTGCCTACCTCAATGGCGCTCTATTATAAAATGAGAAAGATTAAATGAGATCCTAAGTGTAAAATGTTTAGCCCAGTGCCTGTCAAAGAGTAAATACTCGGAAAAAGGAAAATAGACTAGTTAATAACGTAGTGTTTCATTGACTCTAACACGTCCATTCTTGTTCCTGCATTTTCACACCTCGGACTCATCGTACCGGGGATGGCACCCAACTGTCGCCAGACCCCAGTCATAACATAGTTGTCACTGCCTGTGTGCGCATACACGTCGAAAGCACTAGCATTCCGTACTTGCAGAGTGAGTGTCCGTGGCCTAGAAGACAATCTAGGAGATCAGAAGGGGGCACTCTTAACCTCTAAGAATCAAAATGTTAAGGAGACAGGTGGAGGGTCATTCTGACGTGTTTAAGCAACATTCCCAAAATAGGAGTGAAGAGTAAGCTCCCTGTACCCAATTACAAAGTTGGATGAATTGTTCAGCACCAATGGCTTTTAGCTCTTTAGTGGATCTGGAAAGACAAGAGGAGGGGAGGGGAGAAGATACGGTAAGAGGACTTGCTCAAAGTGCCTAATGCCATTGATGATAAGATTGGTGGAAAAACACAGACATTGGTGACCGAATCAAAAAGTGATTCTGATGACTGGAACTTGAAATGTAATGAAGTTTCATGAATACCGTAATCAATTTCTGCTTTTATTTTCCTTATTCTGTATGTATTACTGTGATACGATTTTTTAAAATTCATGCCTAAATACGTCTAAATAAGTTTAAGATAAGAATCTTAGGTAATGAAAAAGCATTGTGTTATAGTTTAATTGGCAGCGCTTTTTCCTTTCTTAGGGGTACGTAAAACAATGGGGCAAATTATAATTAATGCATTTTAGATTTGATGAAACATAGTATTATTCCCTTTAAAGGACTTCTCTCTAAGTCCAAGATCAAATGACCTCTAAAATATAGTAATACTAATAACTAACATTTATGTTTTTCTTTTTCCTATGACACTTTTCTGACATACTATATATAGAATTTATTGTTTATGGTTATTGCTTATTGTCTCCCTGCTAGGTAGAGCAGCAGTTTTCATCTATATTGTTCTCTGATGTCTCCCAAGCCCCTAAAACAGTGCCTGGCACAGAGTAAGTTCTCAATAAATACTTGTTGAGTGAATGAATGAAATCTTTGTAAGTGCTGTTCTAAGTGCTTTGCTTGGATTATTCTATTTAACTTTCACAAGAAACCTAAGTAGATATTAGAATCATCAACATTTTCACTTAAGGAAACCCATGTATGTAGAAGTTCAGGAACCTGTCCAAGGTCACACAGCTTGACATCACTGGTGGGGGAGGGGGGCAGGATTCAAGCCCAGTCTGGTTCTGAACCTACACTCTTAGCCACTGAACTTTGCTGCCTCTAATACTGCCTGTGTTTCCCTTCTTGATTTAACTCCTGCTGGGCTCCCGCTGCATTTGGTGCATGCCTCTCTCATAGGTCTTATTACTCTTTATTAGAGGAGAGTATGGCCTGTGTCCTCCATAAGACTGAGCTTCTCAAGGACCAAGATCTATCCTTATTCATCTTTATATCCCCAAGGCTGACCACAGTGCCTGGCACTGTGCAAGCTATGTAAGTACAGAGCAAGAAGGATGAAAGAAGGATCAACGGTTCCCAACTGGCAGCTGAAGCACTAGTAGATCCGATGAAAAGGAACAGCTTAGAAAGAGAAGCTTTCCTGGAGAAAGAATACTACGAGTTCCAGTTTTGAACTTATTGGAGTGATGGAAGGACAAACAAATGGAGATAGCCGTCAAGGGACTTGGAAAGAGAAAATGGGCACAAAGGTTCCATTAGGACTAAAACATAGACTTCCAAGTCTTTTTGAAAGAAGTGCTAACTGAAGCTCCGGGGGTGAATCAGCTCACCATGGAAAACAGAATGCAAAGAAAAGAAAAAGAGAGAAAAAAAGGCAGCATCTTGGAGCGTACCTATAGTTAATAGGAGGAAAAAGGACAAGGAGTCAGCATAGAGATCTAAAAGAAATTCAGAAGGATCTCTGCAGCAACACTGAAGTCAAAGGAATCTTTCTTGTTTGTGTCCCTGAGTAGGTGTCTGTGATGACTGCTTTGTAAAACAGTACAGATTATAAATAAAAAAGTCTGTGGGCAGCAACAGAAAAACAACACATACGTTTTCAGTGCTACTGGGTCTGTCTGGCCCTGCCCACCATTGGTTTGGGGAGCAACTTAGTTCAGACCGGAGAACACCCACATGAAACTCCTCTCGATGGTAACACGACATGTCTTCCACCTCTTCACACTGACTTCTCTTCACCTCCTCTCTCCTCCAAACATAGGTTGGAGATTACACCCTCTCTGTATCAAAACAGCACATCTGAAATCATCTCATGGCACCCACATTCTTTTACTTGCCCATAGTCTTCCAAATTTTGTAAGGTGAATGTGGCCTCTCCAACTCTTATCCTGCATTATTGCTGTTGTTATTAACATATATATATATATTTTTTACCATATCTACACCTCAAAATTTCTCTCTTCTAGTTGTTTTTGCTCTGTTGGCTAGACCACAGAGCTCCTTGAGAGTAAGCTGGTGGGGGAAGGGGCATTATTGCAATTCATTGACTCTTTGGTAATACTTTATCTCTGCCCTAGGCCTACTACTGACCAGTAGGAGTTGCTTAGCTGCCCAAGTGACAGTTAGCACTAGAGACTACTGACTTTTGACCTTGAAGGCCACATAAGATGGTAAATCCATTAAAAACTTAGTCATCACACTATAAATATTCTGAATGACCATTATTTTTACCTTTCTGTGAATCAAATGTACTAAAGATGACCTTTCTCAGGCAAACTACTCTACTTTACGTAAAAATTATGACACATGTCATGCATATACGTGACATATATTCATTCTCATTCACAGAAGAGTGTATAAGATTTACTTGTACAGTTTATTTAAAGAATAATTATAAAACAACTATCCAGTTTCAGAAACAGAACATTGTCAGCCCCTCAGAAGCCCTCCCTGGTCACATCCCATTTCTCTTTTCTTAATAGTTTTGCTATTTGATGTATGTATCCTTAACAGGAGAGTTGAGTTTTGCATTTCTGAACCTTATGTAAGTGGAAACACAAGATATCTATTCTTTGATTGACTTGCTTCTTTCACTCAATACTGAGATTCATCATATTATTATAAATGGTTATAGTTGTTCATTTTCATTGGTGCATTATACTTCACCTTATGACATCATAATTTATCCATTCTATTGTTGATATGTTTGGATTGTATATTGTTTTTAGCTATTACAAACTTGCACATATACAAGAGATTCTGAATAGAATTGCTGAGTGATAGCGAATGTGTATCTTCAACTTTACAAAAGTCAGTTTTCCAAAGTGACTGTATCAATTTATACTACCATTAGAGTATCTCTTGTTGCGGAGCATGGACTCTAGGTGCGTGGGCTTCAGTAGTTGTAGTTGTGGCTCACGGGCTCTAGCGCGCAGGCTCAGTAGTTGTGGCGCACAGGCTTAGTTGTTCCGTGGCATGTGGGATCTTTCTGGACCAGGGATCGAACCCATGTCCTCTTCATTGGCAGGTGGATTCTTAACCACTGCGCCACCAGGGAAGCCTGATGTAGGTGTTTTTTATATATTCTGGGTACTAATTCCTTGTTATATGCTTTGCAAACTTCTTCTCCCATATTGTGACTCTTCCACTCACTTTATGGTGTTATTTGGTAAACAAAAGTCCTTAATTTTAATGTAGTTGAATTTATTGATCTTTTCCTTTATGGCTAAAAAAAAATTATTCTCAATCCTAAAGTCATAGAATCATTCTTCCATACAGGTCCACAAAATTTATCTGAAATACTTGGAGACAGATGTGTTCTGGAATACAGACTTTTTTGGATATTGGAAAGGTACCATGGAATGTACAATGTATACTATGTAGCAAGAACTGGGACAGTACCTATAATCAAAAATATCAATATTTCTACAGCAAAACTTATAGTCAACTAAGTGATGTATAAATAACGACTATCGTGACACTAAGTTACATTTTTCAACAAATGAGTTCCAAAGAGTTTGATGTTTCAAGGTTTGGGGATTTTGTAATTAGTACAAAAGTTATGGTAGCCTCATACAATAAAAATGGAATTATTTCAAAGTTTGAAGGAACTTACCAGTGGAGCCATTGACCTGGAATTTGTGTGTGAACCTTCATTACTACTGATTCAAATTTTTAATGGTTTGGGACTATTCATATTTTCTCCTCTTTAGTCAGCTAGTGTTTTTCTTGAGATTTGTACAATCATCTACATTTTATTTGCATCAGATTGTTTACAAGATGTTGTGTTTTGATTTCTAAAGTATAGTTTTTGTTATTGACATAGGTTGTTAACATCTCTCCTTTCATTGCTCAATACTGTTAAATATTTGTCAATTTTATTAGTCTTTTCCAAAAAAAAAAATCAACTTCTGGATTTTTAAAATCTACTGTATGCAGTGGTGTGCTAGTTAATTAGTTCTGAACATAATGAAACAAAACACTACCAGAAGAGGTGTGCACAGTTGGCTCTCCTGAGCCAGTGAAGGCAGTGTCTGGCACACCACTACTTTCATTTCCCATTTCATTCATTTCTGCTTTCAGCATTATGTCCCTCCTTCCACTTTCCTTAATTTTACTCTCCTTTTTCTAACTTCTTGAAAGGGAATGTTTAGCTAAAGACCTTTCAGCCTCTTTTCTAATGTACTTACTTAAGGCTATAAACCTCCCTCTACGTACTATACGTTAACTTTATTCCACAGGTGTTGCTATTATATTTTATTATTCAGCTCAAAAAATTTTCTCATTACCATTATGACTCTTTGGCTCTGGGTTACATGGACTTGTTTTTAGAGTTCTTTATTGATTTCTAGCTTAACAGCACTGTGCTCAGAAAACACGTGCTCAATGATTTCAATCTTTAAATTCGTGGAGAGTTGCTTTACAGCTAAGCGTGCAGTTGATTTTGGTAATATGTCATGTTTACGTTCCAAAAAACATGTTCTGATTTTGGTTGTGTTTTTCTGTGTATATTCATTAGGTCAAGTTTGTACATCATGTTATTCAAATTTTCTATACCCCGATTTTTCTTTCGTTTGTCTTAACAATGACTGGGAAAGGCCTGTTAAAATCACCCACTATGGCCATATATTTTTTTCTTTATAATTTCATCGATTCCCTTTATATATTACATATATATATATTTATTATTAAGTGCATAAAAATTTTAAACTTTAAATATTTTTTTTTCAACTCATAAGTCATTCAAGACTCCTTCCATCCTTTTTGTATCTCATTAGTCATACTTTAAAAATACTATCTTTATATAAACTGCCCTTGATAGACACAGTGTAAAAGAATTGGTGGTCCTGGTAAAGCTAAAGCAATCCACTTAGTAGACTCCATTAACTGTTACAGAAATCCTTCCCATATTGTAGAACATATGTTTGGTGGTACTTAGGCTTCACACAGCCAACCTGAAAATCTGCGTATGTTTATTTGTAAAGGATTAAATACCAGCACTGAGTGCAGAGCTGTAAACTGCTTGTGAGTTTTATAAGCACTTAGAATTCAACAGGACTAGATGATGCCGCAGATGGGATCTTTAAGAGACCTGGACGACTGACCTGTATCTACAAACGTGCTTTCAAATAAAGATATTGCTGAGATATTCACTAAAATATTAAAAAGAGCATATTTCAAAATATCTGGAGCAGCGCTTTTCATTCCTTTTGAAAAACACCTCAGCGTTTAGGGAGTAAAAAAAGCCACAAGTAAGATTAAAACAATAATACAGGTATTAATTTTACCCACTCTCCTGACCAATTTGTATTACCTCCGTCAACTTTCAGATCCAAGTCCAAAGATCTTAGCTGTAAACTCTAATCGGGCTCACATTTTAATCCCACGAACTATCAGATCTCAGCCGACTGGAACTTGGCTTTCATATTCTTTCACTAGATGTCTCCCAATACCAACTAAAAGGATCTTGTCCATCTACAGAAGAAAGCCGCAAAGGTTCAAGCAAGGGAAAGGTGACAATGTTGGTAAGTGTAACAGGATCAAATGTGAATCAGGAAACTGGGAGCTGGGTGCCCTGGGTTCTCAGCTCTGTCACTTATTTGCCAAGTGTCCTGGGGTGTCACCCGCCTCTTTCTGGGATCAATTCTTTCTTTTCTTTCCTTTAATTTAAAAAGCGACGAGTTAAGCCTTCGCGGCCCTTTAACGGTTCGTCCCGCTCTCATCTCAGGTGCCAACTTCCACACAAAGCCGCCGTTTCCGGCAGGGCTCGCACGTTAAGCTTTCCGAACGGCGCTTGGCGAGATATATGCAGAAATTTAGATTCATGAAAGAAGCACAGTTCGTTAAAATCACGAAAAACTGCAGGGAGAGAGGCACCGAGACGTTAATAAAGCCAAGACCGCTCTGAGGAGTGA
The DNA here is from genome assembly GCF_963924675.1 of Phocoena phocoena. Taxonomy (NCBI): domain Eukaryota; kingdom Metazoa; phylum Chordata; class Mammalia; order Artiodactyla; family Phocoenidae; genus Phocoena; species Phocoena phocoena. The sequence goes on along the minus strand of NC_089234.1, from coordinate 78,799,816 downwards.
CCCGATCCCACTCACTTCCCACCCCCACAGCCCCAGGACCCGCCTCCCTCGCCCGAGCAGGCCCGGAAGTCACTGCGACAGGTAACAGAACGGAACAGGAAGTCCCGCCCTCCTGGAACAGCGAACGGTAGCCCGTAAGGATCATTCCAAGGCCAGCGCATTCGCCGCGTGGATTGTTTCCTTGAGGGGGCGGGGTTCTACGACGCTTGAGTTCCGGCGGGCGAGGCGGCAGTGCGGCGCCAGTCTTCGGCACCGCGACCTTCTTTCTTGGTTGCTGGGCTGCGTGCCTCTGCTCCAGTCGGCGCCGAAGGGAGCCTGGTTCTGGGCGGGCGGAGAGGTGGGCTTGCTGGCGGGGCTGGCGGGGCGGGCCGGGGAGGGTATGGACCCCGGAGGTCGCTGACTTTCTGCGAGCCTTCTGCAAGACGCAGCAGCACTCCGTGTACTGCCTGGTGATTTTGCCCTCGTGCATTTATTTGTATAGCACTTTGGTTCGAACAGCAACCTCGTAAAATGGGCACCGCTCCCCTGTTTTATCGAAGGGGAAACAGGCTCGAGAGGATAACTGAAGTGTCTTAGTGACAGACCGTGTGAGAGCCGTAATTCTAACTTCGGCTTTTTTTTTTTTTTTTTTGCGGTACGCGGGCCTCTCACAGCTGTGGCCTCTCCCGTTGCGGAGCGCAGGCTCCGGACGCGCAGGCTCAGCGGCCATGGCTCACGGGCCCAGCCGCTCCGCGGCATGTGGGATCTTCCCAGACGGGAACGAACCTGCGTCCCCTGCATCGGCAGGCGGACTGTCAACCACTGCGCCACCAGGGAAGCCCCTAACTCCGGCTTTCTGAGACCAAGCTGCCACTCCAGCAATGGAGCAAATTACCTGGTGTAAGGGATAAGCGTCAAAAGCGAGTGCTCTTACGATACCGTTAATGTAATAGAACTGATTGGTTTCAGTCACATCATTAAGAAACGGAGGCATAACTTTGAAAAAAGAGGGGTTTGGAGGGAGCAACAGTATGTTTTCTTTGGCTTACCTTCTCTCGAATTACAAGTTCCTTGCTAATATCACATGTTTTGGTTGGCAGCTTGAGCCCACTAGGAATGGCAGCCCCATCTATGAAAGAAAGGCAGGCTTGCTGGGGAGCCCGGGATGAGTACTGGAAGTGTTTAGATGAGAACACAGAGGACGCTTCTCGGTGCAAGAAGTTAAGAAGCTCATTTGAATCAAGCTGTCCCCAACAGTGGGTAAGTCACACTGGGACGTGTTTCTGTTTGCTGTCAAAATACATAGAGCTTACGGTGAGTGGTGGGCTATGAAATGAGGCACCGTTTGAGGCATGTCAAATGAGCGGTTTCCGTGAGCAGCAGAGAAAACCTTGTCTCGTAATCCAGGCTTGTTTTATGTACATAGCAGGCACACCTTTGGAAAATGTCACCTGACACTTTAAAGATGATTGAAAGCAAAACATACGCACGCTAACCAAAAAATTCCAGCCTTCTAAATTGGTAGATTTCTCCTGGATCTTCTGAAGGGATAGTATTTACTCTTGGGCAAGAGTTGGCAAATTCATTGGCCTAGAGCTGCTATCAGAAATAAAGCATTCCCAGTTGCCCGCCACAAATCATATGGTCATATACCCAAAATGCAAATACAAAGGAGTTTAGAAAGTGGAAGAAACTAAATGATCATATGGTGGATTTTGCCACCAGCTGCTCCAAGTGCCTCGCCGACACGGGCTCTTGCTCTGTATTGCCAGTCCTTAGAATGGGAGGGGTTGGAAAAGGGAACTAACATCACTGGGCTTAGTAAGTGCCCCTGTGTGAGTGCCTGATGCTCCTTCATCACTACCCTTTGAGATGGGCGGTGTTGCCGTCAATTTCCAGAGGAGGCGACTGAAGCCCAGAGCATTGAAATAACTTGCTTTTTCACTGTTGGGGCTGGAGAATGGGATGCTCGGAATTGAGATTACGGCAGGGCTGTGTTTGTTGGTAAGGACGAGGCCTAGGCTTTGATCCTGGCAGTAAGGTGGGTTGGAGGACAAGATCATTGAAGAAAGAGGCCAAGGACCTGAGAGGCCAGGGTCTGGCAGGATCAACCACATGGATACTGAACCACGCAAGAGTTATGACATGAACATTGTTAGAGAAACTGACAGTAACCTACAAAGTTATAGGTTACGCCAACAAAGAAGGGAGCGGTAGAGCAAAGCAATCAGAATAACTGCTGCTGCATCTGACACTGACAGCCGTGCTCCCAGGGAAAACCGTTGTCATCTGCAGACTATTCTTAGTCTGTAACTGAGCTCCCTTTCCCAGCCTGCACCCTCAGCCCTTTGCTCCCTTTTCACCCGTGCTCTCTACTCAGGAGTCATGCCCAGTGGCCATAGAATAAAAGCGAACGGTATTTACAGAGATTTGTGAGAGAAGGTGGGGAAGGAGACAGAGGGAGAAGTGATGGGAGTATTCTCTGAGTGCATTCTGTGTGAGAAATTGTGTTTCCATTAGCTTTAATTTTCATTCAGTCTTGTGAGGTACTATTGTATCTCTTTTATGTAATAGAAACTAAGGCTCAGAAAGGTGAAATGATTTGTTCAAGATCGGCTAACCAGCCAAGTAGTAGAGAGGGGATTTGAAAGTAGGTCTCTCTGATTGCAAAGTTTGGATTCTTTTACTTAGCTGAAGCCACAGCCAGAGAATAAAGGTAAAAATAAAACCACCAAATAGAGATTCACAATGAATACTTCTATGATAAAACACTAAAAATAAAAATTTCTTACATAATAAATATGCCATAAAACTGTGCTGTCACAAAACCAAATTACTCTTCTCTGCCCCTTTGCTTATCCCTTTTATAGTGCTCCTCAGTCGGCCTTGCATAATGGCCCGATTTAAAGCCTCCTATTGGTTCGTAACTTAGGAAGGAGCAGGGATCACGTCTGTTATTGTAGCATCATCCAACGCGGTCTTCCACAAATAGAGCAACCGGACAGCCAAGATACTTGATCCTAACATCAATTTCAGATACTGTCTTTTCCCTGTGAACCTTTGAAATGTCTCAGAAATTCCAGTATTTTGGCATTCATGCTACTATCCTGCATCTCATCTAATGGCTTAGAGGACACTAGCATTATACATACACAGTGCTTCTCAAGAATTGCTTGTTGGTTTATTAGCCTTTTGGACATTAGCCTCTTCGAGGTGCCACATGTCGAGGGTCCTCAACTGTTAATTGAATGGAAAAGACTGGAGCAGAGCTTTTCAAGCAGAGAGTACGGTATATGCAAAGGCATGGAAGCAAGATGCATGAGAAATCAGCACATTCAGGAAATGGGGTAGCTCTGGACGGGTAGCATTTCAGGGACTGGTGGTAAACCCAGAAGATAGACAGATGGGCAGAGATTGAGCCATGAATGACCTGATTTGTCTTACTGAGAAGTTTGGATGTTGACCTTGAAGGCAGTAGGGATACCTTGAAAGATCTTTAAACAAGCAGTGCCATGATCAAATTGGAATTTCAAAAAGATTATTCTTGGCAGCGGTGTGATGGATGGATGAAGGAGGGTAGAGAAACCAGTTAAAGAGCTATTAAAACAATCCACGTGAGGAATGATGTGGGCCTGTACTGTCGCGATCAAGAGGGGGAAAGAGATCGGAGCATTTGGGTGGACAGTGACGCGGTCACTGAAATAGATGACGGGAGGAGAAACATGTCTGGAGAGGAGCTGAGTTCTGGACAAGTTGGGACTGAAGTATAAGTAGGACCACTAAATGGCATTGTCATTTAGGCAGTTGGAGATGTGACAAGAGATGCAAAGATCTATTGATTTGCCACAAAAACGTTAAGAGCATTCTCCACTTCTTCATCTGGTGCCCTTTACATATAACACCCGTCCCAGCTCAGTCAGCCTAAGGACACCAGGGGTGTGGAGTCTGACAGTGAGATTTATTAACGTGCTCTAACCAGGGAGCCCCACGCACTGGAGCTGCTGTGGGCGTTTCACCAGCCAAGGGAAAGGAGCTATCAGAGCGTTTGGGGAAGGATGGAGTTTAGGTGAAACTGAAATGAAGTGGTGCTTTGATAGATTCAGAGCAAAGCAGGGCTGTGTATAAGCAGGTCGTCAACTCTGGACTGAGAAGTGGACCCAGGGTCTTATTTTCCACAAAGATTAATGCTTCCATGTCGTCATGCTCAGAAATCCTTATGTGAAGTCCTGCACCTGAGTTGGAAATCAAGACTGCTTCTTTTTGTCAAAGTGCCTATCAGATCCCTCCCAGGCAAAAGTGGGGTGTTGCATTCTTACCAAAACAACTTCAAAGAGCAAATTTCTGATAGTTTGATTTTAGAGAACAGAGTTTCTTGGTGAATAAGAAAGCGGTAGGGACTTCCCTGGTGGTGCAGTGGTTAAGAATCCACCTGCCAGTGCAGGGGACACAGGTTCCAGCCCTGGTCCGGGAAGATCCCACATGCCACGGACCAACTAAGCCCGTGCGCCACAACTACTGAGCCTGCGCTCTAGAGTCCACAAGCCACAACTACTGAGCCTGCGTGCCGCAACTCCTAAAGCCCGCACTCCTAGAGCCTGTGCTCCACAACAAGAGAAGCCACTGCAATGAGAAGCCCGTGCACCGCAACGAAGAGTAGCCCCTGCTCGCTGCAGCTAGAGAAAGCCCGCGCACAGCAACGAAGACCCAACACAGCCCCCCCCCAAAAAAAAAGCATTAGTCACTCAAAGGGGTCTCTTAGGACAGTGTCTGGCTGCGGTGTGTCCTACAGAGGAACGTTAACTTTGTAGCTGGCTTTATCTGAGTCTCTTATCCCAGCTTGAGACAGGGCAGGCACAGTTTTACATTCTTAACTCAGGCTCTACTGAAATATTTAAGAATTAAATCCTAAGAAAAGCTTTTCTGTTCTGACAGTGAAAACGTGTGTGGTATCATGCCTTTGTCTTGTCTGCAAAGCAACTCAGGTGCAGATGCTATGAGGATTTGGTGGTTGGCCTTGATTTTCTACTTCTGTGATTTTACTGTTTCAGGATATGGGGATTTAAGAAACTCCAAATTCCCTATGGCAAGAGGAGGATGTAAATAGAAATAATAAAATGAAATATTTAGTGTATGAAAGTTTTGCCATCAGTTTACTTATTCATAGTTCACGAATATAATTTTTAACTATGTGTCTATCTCCTTAAATGTATGTTCCGGATAAGATAAACTTAATACAAATATGATGGCTGGTGAATTAAAAAACTTGTTGAACTTAGTTGACAGGAAAAACCTGTACAATGTCTTTAAATCATGAAGTCCTTTTTTTTTCTTAACATCTTTATTGGAGTGTAATTGCTTTACACTGGTGTGTCAGTTTCTGCTTTACAACAAAATGAATTTGTTATATATATATACATGTTCCCATATCTCTTCCCTCTTGCGTCTCCCTCCCTCCCACCCTCCCTATCCCACCCCTCCAGGCGATCACAAAGCACCGACCTTATCGCCCGGTGCTATGCGGCTGCTTCCCACTAGCTCTCTACCTTACGTTTGGTACTGTATATATGTCCATGCCTCTCTCTCGCTTTGTCACAGCTTACCCTTCCCCCTCCTCATATCCTCAAGTCCATTCTCTAGTAGGTCTGTGTCTTTATTCCTGTCTTAAACCTAGGTTCTTCATGACATTTTTTCCCCTTAAATTCCAAATATATGTGTTAGCGTATGGTATTTCTCTTTTTCTTTCTGACTTACTTCACTCTGTATGACAGACTCTAGGTCTTTCCACCTCATTACAAATAGCTCAATTTCATTACTTTTTACGGCTGAGTAATATTCCATTGTATATATGTGCCACATCTTCTTTATCCATTCATCCGATGATGGACACTTAGGTTGTTTCCATCTCTGGGCTATTGTAAATAGAGCTGCAATGGTACATGACTCTTTTTGAATTATGGTTTTCTCAGGGTATATGCCCAGTAGTAGGATTGCTGGGTCATATGGTAGTTCTATTTGTAGTTTCTTAAGGAACCTCCATACTGTTCTCCACAGTGGCTGTATCAATTTACATTGCCACCAACAGTGCAAGAGTGTCCCCTTTTCTCCACACCCTCTCCAGCATTTATTGTTTCTAGATTTTATGATGACGGCCATTCTGATTGCTGTGAGATAATATCTCATTGTAGTTTTGATTTGCATTTCTCTAATGCTTAGTGATGTTGAGCATTCTTTCATGTTTTTGTTGGCAGTCTGTATATCTTATTTGGAGAAATGTCTATTTAGGTCTTCTGCCCATTTTTGGATTGGGTTCTTTGTTTTTTTTCTTATTGAGCTGCATGAGCTGCTTGTAAATTTTGGAAATGAACACTTTGTCAGTTGCTTCATTTGCAAATATTTTCTCCCATTTTGAGGGTTGTGTTTTGGTCTTGTTTATGGTTTCATTCGCTGTACAAAAGCTTTGAAGTTTCATTAGGTCCCATTTGTTTATTTTTGTTTTTATTTCCATTACTCTAGGAGGTGAGTCAGAAAGGATCTTGCTGTGATTTATGTCATAGAGTGTCCTGCCTATGTTTCGCTCTAAGAGTTTGATAGTTTCCTCCCTTCTATTTAGGTCTTTAATCCATTCTGAGCTTATTTTTGTGTATATTGAAGAATCCTTGCATTCCTGGAATAAACCCCACTTGATCATGGTGTATGATCCTTTTAATGTGCTGTTGGATTCTGTTTGCTAGTATTTTGTTGAGGATTTTTGCATCTATGTTCATCAGTGATATTGGCCTGCAGTTTTCTTTCTTTGTGACATCCTTGTCTGGTTTTGGTATCGAGGTGATGGTGGCCTCGCAGAAGGAATTTGGGAGTGTTCCTCCCTCTGCTGTATTTTGGAAGAGTTTGAGAAGGATAGGTGTTAGCTCTTCTCTAAATGTTTGATAGAATTCGCCTGTGAAGCCACCTGGTCCTGGGCTTTTGTTTGTTGGAAGATTTTTTTTTTTTTTTTTCCACTAAGCAAGACTTTATTACTTGCCATAGAGGAAGCTGATGATCTGATTCTTCTAAAATAAAAAAAACAACAACAAAAAACACAGCTCCAGAGCCTTTTAGACACTTGCCTTTAAGAAGACAGCTCGATTAGAACGGTTTCTGTCTCCAGGCTAATTTGTGAGTTACTCTGATATTACAAAATTTACAAAAATTCAGTTTTTCCCCATGTTAATGTATTGCTTAGTTTTTTTGTTCTTTTTCTCCCTCCCTCCCACCCTCCCCATCCCACCCCTCCAGGCTGTCACAAAGCACCGAGCTAATATCCCTGTGCCTTGCGGCTGCTTCCCCCCAGCTATCTACCTTACTACGTTTGTTAGTGTGTATATGTCCATGACTCTCTCTCGCCCTGTCAAAACTCACCCTTCCCCCTCCCCATATCCTCAAGTCCGTTCTCCAGTAGGTCTGCGTCTTTATTCCTATCTTACCCCTAGGTTCTTTATGACATTTTTTTCCCCTTAAATTCCATATATATGTGTTAGCATACGGTATTTGTCTTTTTCTTTCTGACTTACTTCACTCTGTATGACAGACTCTAGGTCTATCCATCTCATGACAAATAACTCAGTTTCATTTCTTTTTAAGGCTGAGTAATATTCCATTGTGTATATGTGCCACATCTTCTTTATCCATTCATCCGATGATGGGCGCTTAGGTTGTTTCCATCTCCGGGCTATTGTAAATAGAGCTGCAATGAACATTTTGGTACATGACTCTTTTTGAATTTTGGTTTTCTCAGGGTATATGCCCAGTAGTGGGATTGCTGGGTCATATGGTAATTCTATTTGTAGTTTTTTAAGGAACCTCCATACTGTTCTCCATAGTGGCTGAACCAATTCACATTCCCACCAGCAGTGCAAGAGTGTCCCCTTTTCTCCACACCCTCTCCAGCATTTATTGTTTCTAGATTTTTTGATGATGGCCATTCTGACTGGTGTGAGATGATATCTCATTGTAGTTTTGATTTGCATTTCTCTAATGATTAATGATGTTGAGCATTCTTTCATGTGTTTGTTGGCATTCTGTATATCTTCTTTGGAGAAATGTCTATTTAGGTCTTCTGCCCATGTTTGGATGGGGTTGTTTGTTTTTCTGTTATTGAGCTGCATGAGCTGGTGGTAAATTTTGGAGATGAATCCTTTGTCAGTTGCTTCATTTGCAAATGTTTTCTCCCATTCTGAGGGTTGTCTTTTGGTCTTGATTATGGTTTCCTTTGCTGTGCAAAAGCTTTGAAGTTTCATTAGGTCCCATTTGTTTATTTTTGTTTTTATTTCCATTACTCTAGGAGGTGGGTCAGAAAGGATCTTGCTGTGATTTATGTCAGAGTGTTCTTCCTATGTTTTCCTCTAAGAGTTTGATAGTTTCTGGCCTTACATTTAGGTCTTTAATCCATTCTGAGCTTATTTTTGTGTATGGTGTTAGGGAGTGATCTAATCTCATACTTTTACATGTACCTGTCCAGTTTTCCCAGCACCATTTATTGAAGAGGCTGTCCTTTCTCCACTGTACATTCCTGCCTCCTTTATCAAAGATAAGGTGTCCATATGTACGTGGGTTTATCTCTGGGCTTTCTATCCTGTTCCACTGATCTATCTTTCTGTTTTTGTGCCAGTACCATACTGTCTTGATTACTGTTGCTTTGTAGTATATTCTGAAGTCAGGGAGCCTGATTCCTCCAGCTCCTTTTTTCGTTCTCAAGATTGCTTTGGCTATTCGGGGTCTTTTGTGTTTCCATACAAATACAAGTTGCGAAATTTTTTGTTCTAGTTCTGTGAAAAATGCCAGTGGTAGTTTGATAGGGATTGCAATGACTCTGTAGATTGCTTTGGGTAGTAGAGTCATTTTCACAATGTTGATTCTTCCAATCCAAGAACATGGTATATCTCTCCATCTATTTGTATCATCTTTAATTTCTTTCATCAGTGTCTTATAATTTCCTGCATACAGGTCTTTTGTCTCCTTAGGTAGCTTTATTCCTAGATATTTTATTCTTTTTGTTGCAGTGGTAAGTGGGAGTGTTTTCTTGATTTCACTTTCAGATTTTTCATCATTAGTGCGTAGGAATGCCAGAGATTTCTGTGCATTAATTTTGTGTCCTGCTACTTTACCAGATTCATTGATTAGCTCTAGTAGTTTTCTGGTAGCATCTTTAGGATTCTCTATGTGTAGTATCGTGTCATCTGCAAACAGTGACAGCTTTACTTCTTCTCTTCCGACTTGGATTCCTTTTATTTCCTTTTCTTCTCTGATTGCTGTGGCTAAAACTTGCAAAACTATGTTGAATAAGAGTGGTGAGAGTGGGCAACCTTGTCTTGTTCCTGATCTTAGTGGAAATGCTTTCAGTTTTTCACCATTGAGGATGATGTTGGCTTGTCATATATGGCCTTCATTATGTTGAGGAAAGTTCCCTCTATGCCTACTTTGTGCAGGGTTTTTATCATAAATGGGTGTTGAATTTTGTCAAAAGCTTTCTCTGCATCTATTGAGATGATCATATGGTTTTTCTCCTTCAGTTTGTTAATATGGTTTATCCCATTGATAGATTTGCGTATATTGAAGAATCCTTGCATTCCTGGAATAAACCCCACTTGATCATGGTGTATGATCCTTTTAATGTGCTGTTGGATTCTGTTTGCTAGTATTTTGTTGAGGATTTTTGCGTCTATGTTCATCAGTGATATTGGCCTGTAGTTTTCTTTCTTTGTGACATCCTTGTCTGGTTTTGGTATCAAGGTGATGGTGGCCTCGCAGAAGGAATTTGGGAGTGTTCCTCCCTCTGCTGTATTTTGGAAGAGTTTGAGAAGGATAGGTGTTAGCTCTTCTCTAAATGTTTGATAGAATTGGCCTGTGAAGCCACCTGGTCCTGGGCTTTTGTTTGTTGGAAGATATTTAATCACAGTTTCAATTTCTGTGCTTGTGATTGGTCTGTTCATATTTTCTATTTCTTCCTGATTCGGTCTTGGCAGGTTGTGCATTTCTAAGAATTTGTCCATTTGTTCCAGATTGTCCATTTTATTGGCATAGAGTTGCTTGCAGTAATCTCTCACGATCTTTTGTATTTCTGCCGTGTCAGTTGTTACTTGTCCTTTTTCATTTCTAATTCTATTGATTTGAGTCTTCTCCGTTTTTTTCTTGATGAGTCTCGCTAGTGGTTTATCTATTTTGTTTATCTTCTCAAAGAACCAGCTTTTAGTTTTATTGATCTTTGCTATTTTTTTCTTCATTTCTTTTTCATTTATTTCTGATCTGATTTTTATGATTTCTTTCCTTCTGCTAAATATGGGGTTTTTTTGTTCTTTTTTTTCTAATTGCTTGAGGTGCAAGGTTAGGTTGTTTATTCGAGATGCTTCCTGTTTCCTAAGGTAGGATTGTATTGCTATAAACTTACCTCTTAGAACTGCTTTTGCTGCATCCCATAGATTTTGGGTCGTCGTGTCTCCATTGTCATTTGTTTGTAGGTATTTTTTCATTTCCTCTTTGATTTCTTCAGTGATCACTTCGTTATTAATAAGTAGTGTATTGTTTAGCCTCCATGTGTTTGTAGTTTTTACAGATCTTTTCCTGTAATTGATATCTAGTCTCATAGTGTTGTGGTCGGACAAGATACTTGATATAATTTCGATTTTCTTAAATTTACCAAGACTTGATTGGTGACCCAAGATATGATCTATCCTGGAGAATGTTCCATGAGCACTATAGAAAAATGTGTATTCTGTTGTTTTTGGATGTAATGTCCTATAAATATCAATTAAGTCCATCTTTTTCAATGTATCATTTAAAGCTTGTGTTTCCTTATTTATTTTCATTTTGGATGATCTGTCCATTGGTGAAAGTGGGGTGTTAAAGTCCCCTACTATGAATGTGTTACTGTCGATTTCCCCTCTTATGGCTGTTAGTATTTGCCTTATGTATTGAGGTGCTCCTATGTTGGGAGCATAAATACTTACAATTGTTGTATCTTCTTCTTGGATTGATCCCTTGATCATTATGTAGTGTCCTTCTTTGTCTCTTCTAATAGTGTTTATTTTAAAGTCTATTTTGTCTGTTATGAGAATTGCTACTCCAGCTTTCTTTTGGTTTCCATTTGCATGAAATATCTTTTTCCATCCCCTTACTTTCAGTCTGTATGTGTCTCTAGGTCTGAAGTGGGTCTCTTGTAGACAGCAGATATATGGGTCTTGTTTTTTATCCATTCAGCCAGTCTGTGTCTTTTGGTGGGAGCGTTTAGTCCATTTACATTTAAGGTAATTATCGATATGTATGTTCCTATTCCCATTTTCTTAACTGTTTTGGGCTCGTTACTGTAGGTCTTTTCCTTCTCTTGCGTTTCTTGCCTAGAGAAGTTCCTTTAGCAGTTGCTGTAGAGCTGGTTTGGTGGTGCTGAACTCGCTCAGCTTTTGCTTGTCTGTAAAGGTTTTAATTTCTCCATCAAATCTGAATGAGATCCTCGCTGGGTAGAGTAATCTTGGTTGCAGGTTTTCCTCCTTCATCACTTTAAATATGTCCTGCCAGTCCCTTCTGGCTTGCAGAGTTTCTGCCGAAAGATCAGCTGTTAACCTTATGGGGATTCCCTGGTGTGTTATGTGTTGTTTTTCCCTTCCTGCTTTTAATAAATATGTTTTCTTTGTATTTAATTTTTGACAGTTTGATTAATATGTGTCTTGGCGTATTTCTCCTTGGTTTTATCCTGTATGGGACTATCTGTGCTTCCTGGACCTGATGAACTATTTCCTTTCCCATATTAGGGAAGTTTTCAACTATAATCTCTTCAAATAATTTCTCAGTCCCTTTCTTTTTCTCTTTTTCTTCTGGAACCCCTATAATTCGAATATTGGTGCGTTTACTGTTGTCCCAGAGGTTTCTGAGACTGTCCTCAGTTCTTTTCATTCTTTTTTCTTTATTCTGCTCTGCAGTAGTTATTTCCACTATTTTATATTCCAGGTAACTTATCCGTTCTTCTGCCTCAGTTATTCTGCTATTGATCCCGTCCAAAGTATTTTTAATTTCATTTATTGTGTTGTTCATCATTGTTTGTTTCATCTTTAGTTCTTCTGGGTCCTTGTTAAATGTTTCTTGCATTTTGTCTGTTCTATTTCCAAGATTTTGGATCATCTTTACTATCATTATTCTGAATTCTTTTTCAGGTAGACTGCCCATTTCCTCTTCATTTGTTAGGTCTGGTAGGTTTTTATCTTGCTCCTTCATCTGCTGTGTGTTTTTCTGTCTTCTCATTTTGCTTATCTTACTGTGTTTGGTGTCTCCTTTTTGCAGGCTGCAGGTTCGTAGTTCCTGTTGTTTTTGGTGTCTGTCCCCAGTGGCTAAGGTTGGTTCAGTGGGTTGTGTAAGCTTCTTGGGGGAGGGGACTAGTGCCTGTGTTCTGGTGGATGAGGCTGGATCTTGTCTTTCTGGTGGGCAGGTCCACGTCTGGTGGTGTGTTTTGGGGTGTCTGTGGCCTTATTATGATTTTAGGCAGCCTCTCTGCTAATGGGTGGGCTTGTGTTCCTGTCTTGCTAGTTGTTTGGCATAGGGTGTCCAGCAGTGTAGCTTGCTGATCGTTGAGTGAAGCTGGTTGTTGGTGTTGAGATGGAGATCTCTGGGAGATTTTCACCGTTTGATATTATGTGGAGCTGGGAGGGCTTTTGTGGACCAGTGTCCTGAAGTTGGCTCTCCCACCTCAGAGGCACAGCACTGACTCCTGGCTGCAGCACCAAGAGCCTTTCATCCACATGGCTCAGAATAAAAGTGAGAAAAAGTGGAAAGAAAGAATTAGAAGAAAGAAAGAAAGAGAGAGAGAGAGAGAGAGAGAGAGAGAGGGAGGGAGGGAGGGAGGCAGGGAGGAAGGAAGGAAGGAAGGAAAGGGAAGGAAGGAAGAAAGAAAGAAAGGAAGGAAGGAAGGAAGGAAAGGAAAGGAGGAAGGAGGGAAGGAAGGACGAAAGAAAGGAAGGATGGAAGAAAGAAAGAAAGGAAGGAAGGAAGGAAAGGAAAGAAGGAGGGAAGGAAGGAAGGAAGAAAGGAAGGAAGGAGGGAGGGAGGGAGGAAGAAAGGAAGGAGGGAAGGAAGGAAAAGAAGAAAGGATGAAGGTAAAGTAAAATAAAATAAGATAAAATATAATAAATTTATTAAAGTATAAAAATAATTAAGAGAAAAAAAATTTAAAAAAAAAGGATGTATAGAGCCCTAGGACAAATAGTGGAAGGAAAGCTATACAGACAAACTCTCACACAGAAGCATACACATACACACTCACAAAAAGAAGAAAAGGGGAAAATATCATAAATCTTGCTCTCCATAGTCCACCTCCTCAATTTGTGATGATTCGTTGTCTTTTGGGAGGTCTGAGGTCTTCTGCCAGTGTTCAGTAGGTGTTCTGTAGCAGTTGTTCCACGTGTAGATGTACTTTTGGTGTATTACTTGTGGAAAAAGTGCATTCCATGCTGGGCCTGGAAGTTCCAAAGCTCAGTTCTGTGAGTAAATTGCAACCAAGATTTATAAACTGCAAAAAAGATAGTGGTTCACATGTACGTCTTTCGATAGACGGTATTTTATTACAGGATAAATCTCCGGCCCGCCGTCCACACGAGTGTCGCAGCTTCGGCCTCCGGGGCCCCTCCAGAACCGGCAGCCTCAGTGAGGCCGCCCTCCCCTTGGCCTCCGGGGAGTTCCGTGACGGCGTAGGGAAGAGACCCCGAGCTGCCGGAGTTCTAAATCATGAAGTCTTATGACCTGAGAGTCCTATGGACTGTGAACTTACATAGTACATTTCACATGTGTAAGCACATACACTTCTTGAGAAGGTGCACAGGGCACTCAAATTCTCAGCAGGATCAGTAACTCAAAAAGGGTTAGGACTCACTGGTCTATACTCTCTTTAGAGACTCTTATACATAAGATGCACTGATTCAAAATGGTTCTAAAATATAAATTACTTAGGCTACTTACATGATTTATATTGAATAATTAGTTACATTTAAATCTGTGCTTTTGTTTAAGCTGCATAGCTTGCCCTTATCTCAGACCCTTTTTTCTCAACAGATAAAATATTTTGATAAAAGAAGAGACTACTTAAAATTCAAAGAAAAATTTGAAGCCGGAGAGTTCCAGCCTCCGAAAACAGCCGCAAAGTCCTAGGCTGTTCCTGAACATTTCAGAAAGGTTGAAATTATTTTTTCTGGACATTCAAAAATGCTCTATGTGACAACAGTAGTTTGAATGATGGCAAACACCAATGCTTGTTCCATATATACAACTCTTAATTTAAATGGTCAAGTAACAAGATTCCAATTTTCAAAAGACAGACTTGAAATAAAATGGTATGAAATATGCTTAATTGAGTAAAAAACACATATTTTAAGAAAAAAAACAAAATTAAAGCTTATTATGAAAACATGTACCTTTTTTGTTGTTGGAGGATGGGTAGTAGGCAAATACTATTATTGATAGAGATATGGATATACACTGAAAAAAATAAGATTTGCCATTGTCCTGGGAGTTAGCATTTTAACACAGACAGAAAAAAATGAGGAATGGAAGAAGGTTCAACTTAAAATATACAGGTAAAATAATAAAGACCATCAACAAAAAACCCTACAGCTAATATAGTTAATGATAAGACAATGAATGCTTTTTCCCTCAAATCAGTATCAAGGGAAGGATATCCTCACTTCTCCTATTCAACATGGTACTGGATTCCTAGCTACCTCAAAAGAAAAAAAGCACACAAATGGGCAGGAACAAATAAAACTGGCTCTATTCATGGACAATATGATTATCTCTGTAGAAAATCCCAAAGAATCGACAAAAAGAGCACCTAGAATTAATAAGTGAATCTTAGAAAGGTGGCAGGAAACAAGGTCAATATACAAAAGAAAATCATATTTGTGTATACCAGCAATGAACAGCTGGAATCTAAAATAAAATTTAAAATGTGCCATTTACAATAGCATTAAAAAAACTAAAAATAAAAGGAGTACTTACATATAAATCTAACAGTATGTGCAGGACCTATATCCTGAGAACTACAAAACACTTGAAATCAGAGATCAACTTAATTGGGGAGAGGTACAGTGTTCATGGATTAGAAGACTCAGTGTTGTTAATTTACTGTTAAGTTCTCCCCAGTTTGTTCTATGTTCAAAACAACCCCAATCAAAATCTCAAGATTTTTGGTAGATATTGACAAGCTGACTCTAAAATTTGTATGGAAAGTCAAAGGACCTAAGATAGCCAAAAGAATTCTGAAAAGAACAAAATTGGAAGATTCATATTATACGATTTTAATGCTTATTGTAAAGCTACAGTGATTAAGATAGTATGGTATTGGCAGAAGGATAGACACATAGTTCAGTAGAACAGAACAGAGCCCAGAAATATACCCACACAGCTAGAGTCAACTGAGTTTGGACAAGGTGAAAAGGCGATCCTGTAAAGGATAATCTTTTCAGCAAATGGTGCTGGAAGAATTGGATGTCCGTGCACAACAAAAAGAGCCTTGACATAAACTACACCTTGTTAAAAAGAAAACACAAAAAAACTCGAAATGGGTTATAGACTTAAATGTAAAATATAAAACTATATAACTTCCAGAAGAAAATATGGAGAAATTCTGCATGATTTGGGGTTTAGAAGTGAATTTTTATAACATCTTAAGTTTTTAAAAAATTTGTTTTATTTATTTTATTTTTGGCTGCATTGGATCTCCTTTGTGGTGTGTGGGCTTCTCATTGCAGTGGCTTCTCTTGTTGCAGAGCATGGGCTGTAGGCACACAGACTTCAGCAGTTGTGGCTCGCGGGCTCTAGAGCACAGGCTCAGTAGTTGTGGCGCATGGGCTTAGTTGCCCCGTGGCATCTGTGATCTTCCTGGACTAGGAATCGAACCCGTGTCCCCTGCACTGGCAGGTGGATTCTTAACCACTGCGCCACCAGGGAAGCCCTGGAGGTGAATTTTTAGATGATGACCTCAAAAGCACAATCCATAAGAGGGAAAAAAAAAAGCTAAGTTGGACTTTATCAGTATTAAAAATTTCTGCTCTGTGAAAGATACAATTAAGAGAATGAAAAGATAAAACTGGGACAAAATATTGCAGATCACATATCTCATCAAAGAACTTGTATCCAGAATAACAAACCCTTATTTTAAATATAGCCCAAGTTTAAAAAATAGGCAAATTACGTGAATATTTTCACAACTCTATTCATAGTGTTAGAAATATTATATTATGAAAAGATGCTCCATATTATTTGTAGAGTAAATTAAAACTGTGATGACCTATCACTACACACCTATTAGAGTGCCTTAAATTAAAAAAAGTTGATAGTACCAAGTACTGATGAAGATGCAGAGCAACAGAAACCTGGCATTCACTGCTGGTGGGGAAAGGGGTTGACTCTGAAAGGGTTACACAAAGGAATTTTTAGCTGGAAGCTGTTTTCTTTGGCACTGTGGTGGTGCATCCATGTATGCACTTGTCAAAGCCCACAGGACTGTACACTGTAGAGAGTGACTTTGTGTGCACATTAAAATCAAATCAACCAGGGGGACTTCCCTGGTGGTCCAGTGGTTAAGACTCTGCACTCCCAATGCAGGGGGCCCGGGTTCGATCCCTGGTCGGGAAACTAAGATTCCACGTACTGCAGCAAAGCCCACATGCCACAGCTACTGAGCCCACGCGCTCTAGAGCCTTTGGGTCGCAACTAGAGAAGCCCGTGCGTCTGCAGGAACGAAGAGCCCACACAGCCTAAAGAAAAAAAGAAAATATTAGTCCCATCCATCTCAAAATAAGTAAATAAATAAAAATGAAATCAACCAGGATTTTGGAGGAATTCTAGTTTGGAACGAAGAATGGTAAATGAATCTAAGTATTATAAATATATGACAAACTCACTGAAAGGGATGGATAAGAAAGGGGCTGACCCACGTAACTTTGAAAAATGGAGTTCTGACTGGATTCTGTAAGACTGAAGACAAAAAGAACTATGCACATCGCTAAATTTCACAGGGCTGTGGGGCAGCAATTCTGAAACTACAGTCATGAGAACCAGGTTTGTGTTAGGAAAAAGCAGTTAAAAATAAGAGGTGCATGTTAGAATGAACCTTGTGGTGTTGGATTGGTGTCAGAGATAGCGGGAAGAATTCCTGTTTATGTGAACATATCTGGACCTAGTACTTGTACACACATGGGCTGGTGGACACCCAGGTCCCCTAGCTCTGTCCACTGAGAGGGCCTGCAGTGACAAGTCCAGGAGCAACGAGCACATCCAGCACCCAGATCTCGATTTCTAATAGTATTCACCAGTAAATGGAACCAGTGATCCTTGGAGAAATGTCTGACTCTACAACTGGTACAGAGGGAGTAAAGATGAGCCTGGAGCATTGTGTATATAAGAATGTAAGAAAGTACTTTAAAAAAAAAAAAAAGGGCATGCCAAAAGACACAAGAGCCAACCATCCACCCTGCCATAAACAGATGACTGACGAAAGGACAAGACTTCCTTACAGAGGAATTCCAGGTAATAAAGGAGCAGCATCCTGGATGCCAAAGTCAGTGCTCCTGGAACAGAAGAAGTGTTACTAGTGGGAAGTGGAAAATCTGGATATAGATCAGGATTGTAGTCCGCTTAGTGAACAGCACCATTATCAACGTTAACTGCTTAGTTTTGATAAATGTCCATGGTTATGTAAGATCCTATTAGAGGCATCTGGGTGAAGGGCATATGGAAACGATGCACTATCTTTGCAGCTCTCCTGCAAAACAAAAATTATTTTAATAAAGCTACAGACACGCCTCCCGGGAAGAGGCACTGCCCCGCCGCGTGGAATTCCTGGTCTGGGTCTTGCTGGAGCTCGGTGGCCGCTCTATCACTAGTCTGAGTCGGGTGTGCCAATACGGAACCCCGGAAATACGAGTCAACAGTATGATTCAAAGCAGCGGAACGAGCAAGACCACGTCTGCGAGTCTTCACTGCGGCATTGTTTTCACTGGAAAAGTGGAAACAATCCAGAATGTTCCGCGGCAAGCCCCCACATGGTAATCTTACAACTTGAGAACTCTCCCTGGAAAAGTAAGAGCCCAGAAACTGCTGAGCCTCCCAGTCTCCAGTTCCTTTCCCAGATTCATCACGTAGGTCCTTGGGGATTACATGAGAAAATGCACGTAACGTGCTTAGTGCCTGGAATGCAGAAACAATGAACGACAGAGAACTTGGCATCCGCGTTGACTAGCTTGGCCCTTGCTGCAACCTGCATTCTCACTGACAAATTCCAGCAGGTTATGTCTGGAATTTGTGATGAGTGACTTCAGAAGGGCCAAGGCTTTCGGTGCCGAACCGAGGATGTTCACATCCTTTTGTCTGGAAATCAAGCTGACTCTTATTACACTAGTCTGATTTTTGAAGCCAACTGATGTGTGAGACTGTGAGAAAGTCACCTTATCACTTTGTTCCTATTTATTTCCGTCTCTGTGCCAGGTGATGGGGGTGGATTACTGTACCTGAAGTATAGAGAAGTAGGAGGAGAAATGTTGTTCTGGGGCTTCCAAATGATATAATTCTATTCAATCCCACCACTGAATATTCTACCCTGGATTTATGTGGCGTCCACTTTTACTGTCCCCTCTCCATCCTTCACCAGACTTTTAATTTTTTCCTCATGAGAATGTATTATTCTTACAGTAACAACGAAGAGCTAATGTCAAATGACCAGCAACAAATTGACTCTTTTAATTCTGACTTGAGCCTCCAAAGTGGAATGAAGAATGTGAGTGCAAAATTTGCTTTATGATATAATGGGTGGAAAACCCCACCTAATTCTAATTATTCTCTACATTTCTTCCTCTATATGTTTGTATAGTCTCGGCTATTTTCTTTAAATGCAAGTTCTTTGTATTCATTTTCTTTTTTTCTTTTAAATTGAAGTATAGTTCATTTACAATATTGTTAGTTGCAGGTGTACAGCATAGTGATTCGGTGTTTTTACAGATTATATTCCATTATAGGTTATTTCAAGATACTGGGTATAGTTCACTGTGCTATACAGTATATCCTTGTTGCTTATCTATTTTATATATAGTAGCTTGTATCTGTTAATCCCATACCCCTAACTTGGCCCTCCCCCCTTCCTTCTCCCCTTTGGTAACCACTAGGTTTTTTTGTGTGTGTTTTTTTTTTTCCGGTACGCGGGCCTCTCACTGCTGTGGCCTCTCCCGTTGCGGAGCACAGGCTCCGGACGCGCAGGCTCAGCAGCCATGGCCCACAGGCCCAGCCCCCCCCGCGGCACGTGGGATCCCCTCAGACCGGGGCACGAACCCGCGTCCCCCGCACCGGCAGGCGGAGTCTCAACCACTGCGCCACCAGGGAAGCCCCCACTAGGTTTTTTTTTTTTTCTGTATCTGTGAGTCTGTTTCGGTTTTGCATATAGATCCATTTGTATTATTTTTTAGATTCTACATATAAGTGATATTGTAGAGTAAAAAAATAAATTAAAAAATAAAGCTACAGAAGAAAAAAGTACATAACAGGTAACGAACTCTGAAACTTAATTACTATTAAAAAAGGACCCAGGGGCTTCCCTGGTGGCGCAGTGGTTGAGAGTCCGCCTGCCGATGCAGGGGACATGGGTTCGTGCCCCGGTCCGGGAAGATCCCGGAAGATCCCACATGCCGCGGAGCGGCTGGGCCCGTAAACCATGGCCGCTGAGCCTGCGCGTCCGGAGCCTGTGCTCCGCAACGGGAGAGCCCACAGCAGTGGGAGGCCCGCGTACCGCAAAAAAAAACACACACAAAAAAAAAAGAAAAAAAAAGGAAGGACCCAGACATGATTGAAGTGCATTGCTGGATGGTGACAGTTACCATTAAATAATAAAGTAATCCTAATATCAAACAAAAAACCCTCAGAAGAAGAGAAACAGCACATCAACCCTCGTGGGTTCCATTCCCACTACTGGTAACGATGTGCAAGGGTGTCACCTCCTTCGGGTCCACGTTGACAACCGTCAGAAGGTAGACTATTTCTAATCACTAGTTGAACCCTGAGCGAAGATGGCATGTGAAAATTTCCTAAAAACTTCATATGAACGATTATGGCCTAGTTTATGGCTTTAAAAATAAGTTATGAACTTCACAGGGAAGCTGGTTTGGCACCTTGCCAAGCACGTTTCCTCCCTGCGAATCAGAAGAGGCCAATGGCTCCTCCTCACGCTGAAGCTTTGCTCCCCCCGCCCCGTGCTCGCTCGTGACAGGGGTGTGGTATTCACAGGTAATCAATCAGAGCTGCCCTAATTCTGCCTTCCTCCTACCATGGGCCACATTTCTGACAATACTAGTTTCTAGGACAGAAATGACCTTTCTATAATACATTGTTTTATTTCCACAGTTGCTTAAAAGAAGCAATTTTATTAAAGAAGCAATACAACTTAGCTTTAAAAACGGTTTATTAAAGGGGACAACATACAGCAATATAGTTAAGGCACATGACAAAGTTTTGGCATTAAACTGCAAATAAAGAAATGCAAATTATCCCAACAGATTTCAGAATCTATCTCATCAGTCCAAATAGTTCTAAACAATGTTTCAACAGCACCGATAGATAACTCGATAACTCGTCTCAGACAAGGCACAAGCCTCAGGACCCGGGGTCCCCCTGCTTCAGCAGCTGCTGCCTGGTGTATTCCCAGATGAGCAGAGCTCCACTCACGTGGACGTTGAGGGAGCGGATGATGCCCTGTTGAGGAATTTCCACACACACGTCCAGTTGCTGGATCAGATTTGCTGGAATTCCTTCCCGTTCATTTCTGATTCAGAAAAATGGGAGAAGAAAGGTTAGTTTTCTTATAATAAACAATTTTCTTCTCAGCTATCCTGGATGTTACTGGAAGAGACAGGTTAACACAATGACACAAGTCTGTGGTACCAGGAAGATAAAGAAGAGTGTAACAAGAAGGCTTATGGGTCAATTCTGTGTTCACCTGACCATCCCAAACGGGTGAAATAAAACGAAAACTTAGGGGGGCTTTCCATAAACCTTGCAAGTCAAAAGCCAGGTACAGGTGTATGATCAAACTGTAAACCTTCTGAAACGTTTTCTAGACAGACTCTCAAGACAGTGTTCTTACCCCAACAAGAGTAGAGACTTCTCAGGGAAGCAGTACTGGGTTAGGTCTAAACTTTTCACAGTCTGTTCCACACCCACGATGGTGTAACCTTCTGCTTTTTTCTGTTGCAGATAATCGATCAGCTGAGGTGGTTTTACCTTAATATTCGTTTACAAAGAGCAGAATATTAAATCATTCATTTACAGCCCTCCTGGGGGTAAAATCAGTTCAAGAAAAAAACACTTTCATGAAACCGAAATTTGTTAAAAGGAAAAGGACAGAATTATTATACACTATAAAAAAGAACGCTCCCAACAGCTCATAAATTTATCAAACGAGAGTGACTTATAACAGGACACATTTTACTGAAAAGAATTCTACATTATTGATTTCTAAAAATACAACAGTGTGAAAGATAATGAGAACAGAGTGGGCTGTAGTTTACTTTTCAGTATTATTTTTAAGCTATCAAAGGCTGGACTACTGCAAAAGGGTTGATAACGTGAAGACAGAGTACTACAAGAGAGTCTAGCAAATGAAAATTTTAATAATACATCACTTTGCGCCCACCTCCACTAAAGGAAGCCACTGTTCTGCCGAAACGCTGAGGTGCTGAAACTGCTTGTCTCTGATGCACTGAAGGCTGCCAACCACGAGCGCCGAGGCCCCGAACACCTCACAGGTCCGGCACAGCCCTGCACAGGACAAGCCGGGGTTACTGCCGCCAGTCTAAGGCCAAGTTCACTAGGTCCCAGGCATTCCTCTGAAGCTCCCGGAGGGGGGGAAATGTGGAAGAGAGGCCACAAATGGCACTGGGTCAATTACAAATTCTCGGGATCAGAAGATGTTAAGCAAGCCCAGTGGAAACTCCAATTTTACCTCCTAAGTTGGTTGGTTTGTCAACGAGTGAGGCCACCACAATCAGTCTGCTGCGTGACTTCCCAAGTTTGGCCACACGATCCTGAAATACCAGCTCCAGGTCTAAGTCGGGAACACTGCTTCTCCAGGGGATAATCTTCTTCTGAACATCACTGCACTCTGACTCGATATCTGCTTCGCCTGAGTTAGAACCTGGGAAAGAAAAAGAAAATATAAATCTCCCTCTCTATTGATTTACATGCATATATACTTTTTTAAGAGCTTAAAATGATAGTTTAGAATGAGATTCATTGACTAAAGAACTTTATTTGGATTCAGATACACTTGTCATTTTCGGTAACAGTTTAAAATGTTCAAATTCTACCCTGCTAACCAAAATACGACAGTATTTCATGAAAATCAAAGATGCACATTTTTTCCATTTTAGCATACCCCGAATTGGGAAGCATCTTAGAATCCATAAGGGTACCATGGGTTTGGCAGCATTTTTTTCTTAGAGTTACATAAAATAATGGCGTATCTTACAAACAAGGGTGTTATTAGATTGGAATTTTCTGTAGAAATATTGTATGCCGGAAAACAACAAACAGGCTTTATCTTAAATTATCTTGCAAGTACTTGGGGGACCTTTTCTAAAAACGAGGACTGTTCTTTGGAGCAGTTATCTCTTGGCTACCGCGATGAGTACACGGATGTTACCGAGCTGTCTAATGTGCGTTGTGATCTCTAGTTCAGGACTGAGACTCTCCTTCCAGGCTCTCCTTCCCACTCCAGACCTGACTGAGCAAACGGGGGCACTCAGGTTACTGGGGAGGGAAGAGACACGCATGGTACTATACTGAGGGTGTGCCCACACAGACAGGAGTTGCTAATGTCTGGGGGAGGGAGGGGCCAAAAAGCAAGACGCAGGAGGGCTCAGGGAAGGGAGTGTAAAAGTCTGCAAAGGAGAGCGAGTGGGAAGGGCGGGGCAGACTGGACATGTTGCACACGGGCAGACGCGGAAGGACACGGACTCAGGCATCGCTCACAGCCTGCAGTGGAGGGAGGGACGTGACTCAGACCAGGTCGTTAGGGCTTTGTGTATAAAATGATAAAGAATTTATTCTACAGACAGGAGGCAGTACAGGGTTTTAAGAAGGGGGGTAACAGTACTGGTTTTGTGTTGCAGAAAAAACCCCTCTTAAAAACGAGTGGGGAGGGAAAACCACCGAGAGGCTTTCACACTAGCCCAAAAAAGACAAAAACAGTCTCTGCAAGAGGGGCTGAAGAGGAAGGGCAGAATCGCCAAGATCTGATAACGGACAGACGGATGTGGCTAGAGGGACGGCAGAAGAATGACTCCTGGGAGACCACTAACAGGAAGGGGATTAGAAGAGGCGCGTCTGGGCAGAAAGGTAACGTGGATTTGGATGCTGAGTTTAAAGAGCTTACAGATGAGCTAGTGAAGCGTCTAGAAGGCTCAGGAAGGAGGCTGGCCAGAGATAAGGATCTGAAAGTTGCAGTTACATGGTGGTGGTTTCCAGTTGTGGAAATTAATAAAAACGTGCAGGGAGAGCAAACAGAATGAGAAGAAAACCAGGCCAATGAAAGCATTTTAGCATTCATGTCTCAGCAGAGAAACCCTGTTGCAATATCCCCCTCTTTACCAAAAACAAACAAAACACACAGAAAGACCTCTGTAGCCTTCTCCCCATCCAGTAACTCCCCACTTCTCTGCCCCACTCACGTCAGACAAGATGTGCAGATGTGCGGCTCCCCTCTCCTCCCCTCCCCTCCCGGTCAGGCGGGCCCCTCCGCCCTGAGAAGGCTCCCGTCACTGTCTTTTGCCCCCAAATCCACATTTGCTCTTCCCCAGGCTTTGCCTGACTTGCTGTCACTTCATGTAGCCTCTGCTCGATGTCAACTCCTTAAAAAGGTCTTTTTAATCCTCTCTCACACTCCTTACTCTGCTTTCTTTTCTCCATACTACCTGACATCTTATCTGTTTGTTTAGGGTTGTCCCCCTGGAGGAATGTAAGTGCCCTGAGGGCAGGGCCTCTGTCTTTTGTTCAGCACACAGGGGGCAATAAGTCAATCTTTGTTGACCTAGTAAATAAATTTAAGGTGATCGTCTTAAAATGAACCACCTAGAGTATTCGATTAAAAAAATGCACTTTCCTAGAACTCTCCTCCAGACAAAAATCTAAGGGTGGGACCCAAGAATCTGCACCTTCACCATGATGTCCAAGGGATTCCTGAAAACGCTAACATTTGAGAGAACTGTAAATATAAGGGACGAGGGAGGGGAACTCAGAGGAGAGTGAGGAAAGTCAGACTGAGGAGAAAAATCAGGAGAGCAAGAAATGAGCAAATAAATGCTACGCAGGGTCAGGTATGGTAAGAAAAGAGCATCTGTTTAGATTTTGTAAAGAAGTAGACAAAGACAGTTTCTGCTTTTCTGAAAGAAGTTTCCATGATGCTTATGGGCTGGGGAAGCCAGAAGGAGGACAAAATGTGATTGACAGAGATGCTGAGAACGCAGATCGCTACTACACATCTCTTAAGGTTAGTTGTGATTTTAAAAATGGGCGGGGGACTTGTTCCCGGTTTTTTGGGGCAGCTGGACTGTGAAGGGAAGGAGGAGGACGGGAAGTAACAGAGGGAAAAGGGGGGGTCCTTGAGAAAGCTGCAGGGAAGGATGGGGGCGGGGGCACATGGAAGGAGGGCTGGAGCCATAGGGAAAAGAGGGGTAAGAGATGAGTGATGTTCGGCCAGACGGAGCAGGGAATGCAGAGAGCTCTGCTTCACTCCCAAATAGGACAAGAAAAGAGATTTCTTAATTTGGCCCTTTTTTATATCTGTATTTTTTCAGAAATAGAGAGTAGAAGGGCAATGAATATTTATTATCAATACTTCAAAGAAGACAGAAGCCTTTAGCTTTATATAGTAAAGCCGGTCAAGCTCTCTTTGGCTATTAAGAGCAAAGCCAACGTCAACAGAAAGTACTAGTCAGAGTGACAGCACGCCTTCTGTCTTTCCTCTTAAGTGGAGCAGAATTCACCACATCAATGAAAAAGTGGTACTATCAACCACCTATTCTAAGTAACGTGAATCAATGAGCCTGACCAAGGCTACAGGGAGGACAAGTAAAACAGAAGTTTTTCTTACCTGTGTCCTGCTGGGACCAGTCACCTGGTTTTAGTTCACAAAGTTGAGCTGGAGAAAGGTACCACTGAAATCTTGCGTCTAAAGGAATGTCAGTGAACCTGGTGAATTTACCAATGGCAATCCATTCGTCCTCAACAAGGCCAGAAAGGCGTGGAAGGGTATAAAATATGGTCTGAAAGGAGAATTGTAAACATCTGAATTTTCTTCCCTTAAAAATAACAAAGAAATACATGATAACATGTTTAAAGTACAACTTAATTATTATTACTGATGTGTTCTCCCAAACTATCACATCTGATCAAATGACATACTTTCATTTATATCTTGTAGCAACTATCTATACTTCTTATCTTCTCTAAGAAATTAAGGGATTAATTTAGGAAATCCTTGAGAGCGGGCAAATCTTCCACTCCAGTATTTCTAACTGTATGTAACATAGTATACACCGTGCTCTTAATACAAGCAAGAAGTGTTTTGGAATTAATGAGCATTAATGTTGGACAACATTTGGATAAATGCTATTTATTGACAACCAGACACCTCCGTAAGCAAAATCAAACTCAAGCTCCTGTGGTGCCAGATCCTCACTCTCGCTGCCAATATACAAATTTAGAGTCTAGATTTTGCCTCGACTGTATCTTAGCTGTGTGACCTTAGACAAGCCATTAGCCTCTCTCAGCTTCAACCTCCTCGCTGGTAAAACGAGGGTAAAATCAGGTAAGAAGAGCACATGAAAGTGATCTGTAAACTGTACAGTGTGACACCACTGTGGACAGCAGTTATTCAGTCACTACATGACAATCCTCCCCTTTCCTTACCTATGACAAGAAAACTGAGATCCAGATAACCCTCAAATGTGAAAAGGCACAGGAGTCAGAAGCACAGGAGGCAATTTAAAAACAAAGTAATAAACTGATAACAATGTCCAAGTCTTCATACAAGTTTTTAGAATGAATATGGTTTTCTCTTTATTAGCAATATCTGTGCAAATTGAAACTGGCATGATGAATGCAACTGCTTATTAAGTAGGTACCAAGTATAGCTCCAAATGTACAGAGAAACAGAGTTCTTGTGTGCCACTATTTTATTGATATGTACAGTTATAGTTCGTATAATTAATAGAGAATAAAATATATAAAACATATGAGGGTGAGGCAGTCAGAGTCAGGATGAAGGAAAAGTGGAAGCAAGGGACTTACTCCTGCTGGAGAACTGAATAGAAAAGGCTGACTTAGCACTAGAGAGTTATTAAGAGTCCTTCAGAAAGATGTCAAACAAAGCATTCTGGGTGCTAAAGGACACAGAACAGAGCACGTTAAAATATTTGAAAAATCCTAAATAATTTTTGCAACGAAGCAACAAAGTACACAATAATGTTTTATGATGACTATCTCACAACATATCTGTATTTTTTTTAAAGGCCAGTTTACTAGTAATCCACACACACACACACACACAACCCAACAACAACAAAAAAAACTGCTTATGCATGGTCGCTAAAGTTTCTGACACTTCCAGATTCCTAGATCGCGTTTTAAATTCCAAGGCTGTAACTGTAGTCGAAAAGGAGAAAGTAACATATGTACAAATTTTAATAATCTGTACATTGATTCACACGCTAACTGTAACTAAAGAAGTTATAAGCACATTGTGTTAGGATCACTGAGATGGTGGGTCATTTGCTATACAATTCCAGCCATCCAGAACCTAAAACAGGCACTTAACAAAAGAGTTGGTCTTCTCGCTCTTTCATAACAATGGGCTTCGTTCGTTACAACAAATCTCACCTGCACAAATGTTCTCACTCATTTCCTTTTAATGTCAGAACAGATTTCTGTTCAGAGTTAAATATTCCCCCTTCCAGTGTTTACAAGCCAGACACTGCCTGAGAAACAGAAAGTGAAAATGACTAGCCAGTTTTCAGTGCTGAAGAGTGAAGCGCAAGCAGCCGTGACAAAATTACACGGAGCACTTTACGACCGTGAAGGCGGTGTTGTAAGGACAGTTAACCTCAGTACACTTCAACAACCGCGGCAGAAAGGAAGCACCGGGACTAAAGATACGGAAGAGAGTCGTTCCCAAATGAGACCCTCTGCTCACCTCCAGACAGTAGTCCTTAAGTGGGTGGAACGCTGCAAAAAAGAAATGCTCCTGGATCCGTTGCCAATTCTTCTTCGCGTTCCTAAGTGTTAAAGATACATGTGAGGTACAGACTAGTGAACCCACTCTGGTAAGGGGGAAAACCAAATAGCTCTCTTAAAGAGGCACTGCAGAATTTAGAATGAGTGGAAAATATTGTGAATTTTATCCCAAGATTTATAACCCCTATCTCCAAGGTCAGCGTCCTTAAAAGCTGACCCTAAATCTGACGTTTTGAAGTGAAACTGAAAGACAGACAAATTAAATAACACTCTCACAGTCCTACGTCAAACAATGACTCAACAAGAATGAAACTCAGGTCTCCACTCCATCAAAGAGACAGTCGTCAGTCAACAGACAACGATGGGAAAATCTCACAGGAACGGCTGCCGCAGGTACAACTCCCTTGCTTGGGCAAAAAGAATTCTAAAAGGGAACCGTGTAAGAAATCTAGGCTGGGATCCTTATGTCTCTCTCTGGCCATAAATGCTTTTTTTTTTTTCCCAGGAGAGAAAATCGTTACATAAGTTACTTTTTTGTTTTTGGCTGTGCCGCGCAGCATGTGGGATCTCAGTTCCCCGACCAGCGACTGACTGCCCACTGCAGTGGAAGCGCGGAGTCTTAACCTCGGGACTGCCAGGGAAGTCCACGTAAGTCACGTTTTCTACCCTGAAGATCCACGACACGCAGCCAAACTCTACCAACTTCTGTTAAGCCCGATGAAAGTAAGAGGTTTTAAATACTTAGGTACATACTCACAAACAACAAAAACCAAAAATTTGTCAAGTTTTAGAAGGCAAAAGAGGGAGGAATAAAAGTGACAAAACATGGCCACCGGCAGGTTTCAGTTTAGATTCATGACCAACAACCCAAAAGCTACGCAGCAATTTCAAGACGCCCTCCCGGTGAGATCGTTCTGCTCTGGCCAACGTACCCCCTTCACCCCCGAGTTCCCAGCCCCTCCTGCACTGCCGGCTGGGCCCCAACATCAGCGGCGTGAGGAGAGGAGACCTGAGATGAGAGACTGGCCCCTCCTTATGCACCTGTCTTCTCCGCCCCTTGGCTTTCAAGGGTCTCTTCAAAGGACAGCACCCCAATGTGTGTCCGAGCTCCCATCCCCCTGGGTTTTGCTACTGAGTCGTGCGCCCTGACCTACTCCATCACAGCAGCGGTGTTGTATCTGTTTGATACTGAGCGTCTGACTAGGATTTTGTTTGGGGGATAGAGAAGTTCTCTTAGAAAAGAAAAAGGCAAGAGCTTCCAGCTTTAACCCGGACATCTGAGGGGTTATGAGCACGGCTTTAGAGTCCAGTCATGCTACTTCTCAGCAGTTCTTTGACAACAGAGGATGAAAACATTTGGCTACGCTGAAGAGAAACGTCTAGAGGTCCCTAAATTAAAGATCAAGGATTAAAGAGCAAAAAAAAGAAAAAGAAAATAAGTCAATGACGGAGCTGACAGCACCCAGAACTGTAATAAAACCGCACATCCAACAGTGAGCTGTTTAATCCGAGCTCTGTGCACTGCAGCGTGATGGGCCCAACAGGAGCTGCTAAAAGCTGGGCACCCTCTCTGCCCTCTCTGCACACAATGCTGGACCGAGGGGTAAGGGGACAAGGCCTGCTTACCCTGCTCCATGCATGTTTTCCACTTGATTCAGACTGGATTCAATAACGGAAGTCAACGCATCAAGTTCTTCAACGTGCAATGTCTTACACATGCTCCAGATTTTCTTAAGAGCAACTAAGGCATACAGTCGGATGCTAAAGTTGTGATTAAAACACCAGTGCAGTACGACAATAAGGGCTTGCTTCAGAATTAGTTTCTGAAAAGGAGAAACATTCTTCAGATGTAAACATGGACCATTTTACCCTTGACTGTATGACCAAGAACAGGTGACAAAAATGCTACAAAGTAAAATCTCATTTCACTGTTTCTGCATCGTCATTCTCAGACAGATAAACTGGCAGGAGTGATTTCCTCAAGAAGGAAAAGTATCTTCCCAGCTCTTTAGTTTTTATTTACCATGCTGCCACACATGTTCTCCCCCATACTCCGGTACCTAGGTTAATCTGAATGAAGTACTTTCATGCTAACCACTGTATGACCAGTGTTTTAAAGATGTCTCCATCACTTATTACCTTACCATGGGCTGAAAAAGTTAGAAATATTAAGTGAACTTGAGCAAGGTACCTCATAAAATGCTGTTTTCCCATGGTCTGAACTACTCTGTTTTCCCTAATAGTGACCTTGGACCCACACAGCACTGAGTGGTGGCAGGAAAATTAAGAAGTGGGGAGAAAAATAATAAGAGTTTAAACTTCCCTGTCGTCTTTTCCTGGGAATTCACAGAGTTTTTCACCTTCACAGCCAGGAGATTTTATGCAATGATAATCCCTGATTTCTAAAGCCACACAGTTCAACAGATATTGAAAGGCAAAGGAAGTGACATGTATTAATGTGGAAACCAGATGGACTCAAACTTTTAATACAGTTATCAGGAGCTACCTTAATGCTCCTACAGACGGCTCATCTGTAAATGTTACTGGGCTACACCAAGCTAAGAGCCCTGCAATAGTAGTTTCCTGTCTGTCTTACTTCTCTCAACAGATTGTAAGCAAATCTCTTCCCTGCACATATTTAAAACAGAAAGAGAACAACTGCTATTACCGGATGCTAGAGCTTTCGTAACTCTTACCAGAAACACAAGTTTTCACGTAACTATAACTAACACACTGCCATCTGGCGGACAGACACTGTAACACACCATCAATTTTAAGATATTATGGTTTTTGAGGTTAAAATGTGGTGGGAAGAAAGACCTGTTCTTAGGATTGATGAAATAGGTGAACAACGAAATCTGATTGTTACCATGCCCAAAGACAACACTTTGAAAAGTTCTAGGAAACCTATCCCCCCAATATTTTTGCCTCACTTTCAACACCAAACAACATTTCTTTCAGACAGCTGACCACTGAACAACAGGGGTTTGAACTGTGCAGGTCCACTTATACGTGGATTTGTTTTCACTAAAGACGTACTACAGAGCGACAGGATCCTCGGGTAGTTGAATCCACAGATACAGATGAGGAACCCTGGATTACGGTGACTGTAAAGATACGTGTGGATTTCCCACTGCGCAGAGGGTCGGTACTCCCAACTCCTGTGTTGACCGAGGGTCGACCGTGTTAAGTTTCTCCCAGAGTTTACAACATATAAGGACACTCTGTGTAGATTCAATAATATAGAATCTTGCTCTAGATCTTTACCGGCAGGTTTTCCTGAATTCTCCACAGTTACCACGGTGATTAACCAGAATGAGCTAAGATCTCTACTTATCTAGGGAAGATGCTTTAAACCCGAGAAAGGTGAAGAACTGGCTTTCACACTCTGCATAGTGACAGTCATTTTATATAAACCTTCCGTAACACAATGGCTTTTAATACTCTGACCATGAGTTTCTTTGTACCAGCATTTGTTAAGTAACTCTGCCAGCCAAGGAACACTTAAATGCAATAGGGGAAGGTCGTCTTTAAATAATCTTACGTAAATACCTGCATCAAGTTAAGCCCATTCATTTGTCTAGAGATTTAACATGGGCTCAGGCGTTATCTCAGTGTGTGTGTGTGCCTGTGGTAACACCTTACTGTGCATTTGTGTCTAAGTGCGTGTGCCATTAGGAGGGGAGTGGAAGGGAAGGGGAGAAACGGCAAAACACACGAGGACTACTCTAAATGAGAACAGTTAGCACAAATGTGTAAGTTCTATTTTGATGTCAAGTCTGAACTCTTCTCAGAAACGATATAAACCTACCTTCTCTGGAATATTTTCAGTAATGATGTCCAAATGCGACAAAACTGATAAAAACGTACAAATGCTTGTTTTAAGGTTTTCTTCGGCCTGAAAATAAATCAGATACACGAAACAGTCACTCAAGGCTGCCGCGAGCCCGTGCACATCAAGGCACCGGGCTGGATGCTTGGGGCCCGGGCCATGAGGCCGGCTCTTCCCCGACGCAGCCACGGCCTGGGTGGCAGGAGAGGAGGAAAAGCGAGAACGCACAGGAATGTCCCAGAGCGAAATGCCGGCACGCACAGCACTCATCCAACACACGGCCGCTAACCACTCAGGCGAGGAGTACCTGGGGGAGACCAGGGTGAGCTCACTGCAGGGAGAGAAGGGCTGGCTGGAGAAAGCGGGGGTGGGCGGGGGAACAGGTGAAGATGACCAAGACGAACCAAGACGGGCAAGCGGGAAGCAAAGGCCCCCGTGCGGAGGGGAGCAGCAGAGGTTAAATGGGGCCCTGCAGCTGCTTAAAAAGAGCCTCAAGAGGGCTGCCCTGGTGGCGCTGTGGTTGGGGGTCTGCCTGCCGATGCAGGGTACACGGGTTCGTGCCCCGGTCCGGGAGGATCCCGCGTGCCGCGGAAGCGGCTGGGCCCGTGAGCCGTGGCCGCTGAGCCTGCGCGTCCGGAGCCTGTGCTCCGCAACGGGAGAGGCCACAACAGTCAGAGGCCCGCGTACAGGGAAAAAAAAAAACACAAACGACACGTGAACTGCGATCTGAAGGAAGAGCAGCAGTTATGCAGGCAGAGAGGAAAAAGAACAGAAAAGGTCAGGGTGGTACTCGGCCACATGGGGGCCCCGATGAAGCAAGCTGTCCAGTAATCAGGCCCTAAGGCGGGCCACGCCCCCTGGGGGGCTTGGTCACGCCATCCGCCCTGGCCAATAAGCAGTCCTCGGCACCCTGAGCGACCACACACACAGCTACAGAACCAGTGGTGCCCGGCCCCGCGGCTGTCCCCACTACTGCAGCCAAGGTGAGCTTATCACATGGCCAAAGAAGTCGTTTGCAGGTCCCAGCCCAGTGGACACCACAGGCACGACAGCCCAGCCTGGTCCTGTCAATCCAGAAGCAGGAAAAATAGCAGAGCGTTGTTCACACCGCTGGCCTTTGGAATGTTCCAGCAACAGAAAACTGAGCCCATGCATGCATCCATGACTCGAGTGCAGAGGTGGGAACGCGGGGCACACGGACTGGACGGGGAAGAGGGCACAGGCCACGTGAGACCTGTAGGCCACGCACGGCTGAAAGTGGACGACCTGATCACATTTTCATTTTGAAGAACCTGCTCTGGCCTCGGTGTGGAGAGGAGATCGAAAGGGAGGAAGAGGGGACGCAGTCCACCGAGGGGAGCGGTGCAGTGGACGATGCAGCCTGGACCAAGGCCAAACGCAGAGACGGGAGATGGTGACTGAGAAACACTCGGGAGGTAAGAGCGACAGGATCTGGTCCAGAGTCAGGAAGAGCGCTGAGTTCCCTGCTTTGTGCAGCTGTACAGACGGTGGTGCTGTTTACAATAGTAGAAAAAGATCAAGTTTGGGGCAAATATAAGGCACCTGGTGTCAGACATCCAAGTTTTAGATGATTTATAAACATTCAAGAAGAATGTCCACAGCGGGGGTCAGCAAAGCTTTCTGTAAAGGACCAAACAGTGAATAAAAATACAGCTCTGAGGTCCATACAGTCTGCTGCAAACACTCGACTCTCCTTTTAGCTCAAACACAGCCATGAACGATAGGTACTGATACATGAACAGGCATGGCTGTGCTCCATCAAACGTGGCCAGGCCGGGCGTGGCTGCAGTCAGCCTGATGGGGCACTTAGGGGAAGATGGCTGGAAGAGAAAGAGAAATTATTGGGTGATTCACATCAGATAATAAGTGAATCCATGACCCAGATAAAACTGACTATAAAACAAGGAGAAATTAAGGAAAGAAGGCGGCCCAGCCTTGAGAGGCACTGACATTTAACAGCTGGGCAGGGAAGGGAATGCCCAGAAAGGACACAGAAAAGAGGAAACACAGGGGCAGGGGGAACCAGGGAAGTGTTACTGAACCAGGAACAAGGAGGTCGTCTGCAGCATGGACGGATGGGGGGAAGCAGGAGGCTGACCACCGACCCTGGCGAAGGGTCGTCTGAGAAGTGACCAAGCCGGAGGTGGGTCCGCTGGACTGAACTGTGGGCAGAGAGAACATGAAAACCCCGAAACTGGCATACACACACTTCTTTCAGCAAGTCTGGCTCTGACAGGGTAGGGAGATAGGTGATTACAGGCGTCCTCTATAGGAGCAGCTCAGTGTAAATACCCGTAACAATGGATGAGAAACCACCTGGTTAAGAAGGGGACACTAGGTATAGGAGAGAGACCGAGGGCTAAGGTTCCCGAGAAGGCAGACAGGAAGAGAAGCCGGAGAACAAGCAGAGGAATTACCCCAACAGCAGATTCAGGTAGGTCCTTGATGATATAGGAGGGAAGCAGTCTTGGGTGGATATGGACAAGGTATTGGGTTGGCCGAAAAGTTCGTTCGGGTTTTTCCAGAAGACGTTACAGCAAAACCTGAATGAACTTTTCGGCCAATCCTATATATTTATTTGCGTGACTGCTCTTGAGAAGGTAAAGGTATTCCTATGCGATGACTGCCACTTTCTCAGAAACATAAAAGCTAAGGTCACCTGCTTCAAATAAAGGAGGAAAAGGGTGTAGTGGACACTGCCTGTTTGCGGGTATCTCTTCTGAATCCCCTTCCCAGTTCAGGGAATTCTTCACCTTATAGGTCTTGTGAGAAGCTGGAAATGCCAGACATTCATTTTCCCAGCCTCCCTGCAGCTAAGAGAAGTCACCTGACCTGGATCCGGAGACACCTGCCCTGAATGCTGGGTTGAGAACTGTTTACCCAGAGAGGCAGAGCCCACAGAGAACCCACTCCATGCAGGCGGACGGCTGGCCAAGGCTGCAGCACTGCCGTGACGGCGCCAGGCGTCCAGTGGGGTGAAGCAATGTCCCTGGTGGACCCGCTCTACGGCACGCCTGTGGCTACGGTTCTGGAAACCACCGAGCCCCACCTTGTTCCTGCCTATTTTCCAAGCTGGATTCTGCAGCTTTCTGGGCTACCTCACTTCCCCCATCTCCACTGTCTGTTTTCCATCCCTTTGATTCAATCAGCAAACGTTTTACTTGCTTACAGTGAAAAACCCTGATGTCCACAAGGAAAAGATGTGAAGAGACTATACCAGCTCTGAGAGCTCTTTATGGAAAATGAGAGACTGAGCAGAGTGGAGAAACGGGACGGAACTGGTGGCTTGACCAGGGACAGGAGAGTCAGGGGGGCTGGAAGCACACCAGAGCCAGGGGCCTTCCGTGAGAATTTCTGAGGCAGCGCCCACCCTCTCGAGAGCAGACAAACAAGATTAATAAAGCAACAGGTCTGAGAAGCAACGCAAGGAAAAAATGTCAAAGTATGTTTCTTAATTCTATGGGCATGAAGAGAAGAAGGAAGAGCCAGGAGAGGAACCTTGGAACAGTGAAGGCGAACGCGGCTTCTGAAAGGAAACAGACACCTGAATTAGAGCTTTGTCATTTCTTAGTGGTGTGACAAGTTACTTAATCTCTCTGGACTTCAGTTTTTTCACTAAGTAAAATGTAAAAATTCTGACCTACTTTTCAGGATCACTGTGAAGATGATGCCGCCATGCTTATCGTAACAGCCAGGTTTCAGGAGAGGAGCCTGGGACAGTGAGTGAGTGAGTGAGTGAGTGAGTGAGTGAGTGAGGGTGTGTGTGTGTGTCCAGGTTTCAGGAGAGGAGCCTGGGACAGTGAAGGAAGGAGTGTGTGTGTGTGTGTGTGTGTGTGTGTGTGTGTGTGTGTGTGAAGGACCGCGGTGTGTGTGTGTGTGTGTGTGTGTGTGGGGGGGGGGATTTCAGGCAAAGACATGCTCATCAATTTCGTGTTACACAGGATGAAGTTTGAAGTGATTACGTTAGAGGGCCTAGGAGGTGGCTGGGATGCAGCAAACCAGCAGAGACAGGGAGTATAGGAAGAGAAGGACAAGGGACTGGAGAAGGGACCACCACAGTGTACAGTCAGCTGGAGAAAAAAAGCAACAGTCAACGAGAAAGGCTGCGCGGCAGTAAGGAAGAGGAAGAAAAAGACAAGGCTGCTTGTAGCTGCACATGAAGCCCTCAACGTGTGACTTCTGAAGATGCGGGAAAGCCCAGTGGTTTAAGAAGAGCAAGAGAGAAAGGCAAAGATACTCACTCTCGAAGTTTAATAGAAGGAAAAGAAGACACTAGGACGATGGCAGGAGGGAGCAAAAGTCAACAGAATAAGAGTGAAGAGCTCAGGGCACATAAGGACACAGCTACAGATGAGCAAGAGAGAACAACAGTTTCTCCCCCTGAAACAGAAAGGAAGAAACAGAAAGAGATGCTTTTCACACACAGAAGGCAAGGTCATTTACCCAGAAAGGGAAGGGTGAACTTGGGAACCAGCAGAAAATACTTGAGGCAAGTATTTAGAACTGATGTTTAGAAACAACTTGCTATTTGTCAGGAAGCCCGCAACTGCAAACTCTATCACTAATCTTAGTATCGATGCCTTACAAATGATTTTCAAGATTTAAGAATGTTGGGGATGAGGTGTCAGAGGTGTGCGTGAGGGTACAGAGGAGGTAAGAATGGAAACGAACTGACACTTGCTTTTGGCTGGGTGGTAGGGGCTCCCTTCTACTCTCTCTGCTTTGGTTATATTTGAAATTTCCCTACTAAGAAATTCTTTAAAATTGTAAGGAATGCATTTAATTCCTCATCATTCTTTGTTGTTGTTGTTTTTTTTTTTTACTTTCTGGCTGCACCCTGCAGCATGTGGGATCTTCGTTCCCCAACCAGGGATCGAACCTGCACCCCTGCGTCGGAAGCATGGAGTCTTAACCACTGGACTACCAGGGAAGTCCCCAATTCCTCAGCATTCTTACCTCTAAGATCAAACAAAGACTTTGCTTGGTAAATGAAAATATAGAAAGCACCTATTCCCCTTACTCCTTAACAACAGAAACCTTTTCCCTCTTTGTTTTGTTGGAATAGAAGAACTCTCAAATAAAGATTATGCCATACTCAAGATAAACGCCAGGGCTTTCTGTCTCTGTCTAAATTAATTCAAATCTTGCAAAACACAAT
The DNA here is from genome assembly GCF_963924675.1 of Phocoena phocoena. NCBI lineage: Eukaryota > Metazoa > Chordata > Mammalia > Artiodactyla > Phocoenidae > Phocoena > Phocoena phocoena. Next base: position 78,763,541 of record NC_089234.1, on the reverse strand, counting down.
TTAGGATATCAGTACATTAGGGGCAGGGCAACTGACAGCCAGAAAACTATTGAAGTGAAACAATCTCCCAGCATAGCTAAGATCTTTTCCTCATTAAAAAAAAATTATGAAAAATCTCCTTTACTTACGTAAGAAAAACAGTCCCAGAACTTCGGAAGAAATTGAGGGAATTTATGAAGAATCAGTATAATAATCCATTCTATAAAATATTTTATGGATGCTTGATTATTGATGAAACCAGCCTGGAAAATCTTGTCAATAATTCTATTCAAGAAATTCTGAGAAAAATAAAGCACACAAATTAAACTGTTATGGTTATTAATTTTAAAAAATTATTTTTATTGAGATATCACTGACATATAATGTATAAGTTTAGGTGTACAACATGTTGATGTGATGAGACATTTATTTATTTATTTATTTTTAAACATGTTTACTGGAGTGTAATTGCTTTACAGTGGTGTGTTAGTTTCTGCTTTATAACAAAGTGAATCAGTTATACGTATACATATATCCCCATATCTCTTCCCCTTGCGTCTCCCTCCCTCCCACCCTCCCTATCCCACCCCTCTAGGCGGTCACAAAGCACCGAGCTGATCTCCCTGTGCCACACGGCTGCTTCCCACTAGCTAGCTATTTTACGTTTGATAGTGTATATATGTCAGTGCCACTCTCTCACTTTGTGATGATACATTTATACGTCGCATTATGACTACCACCTTAGCAGCACTAGTCTCTCTCATGTCACGTAGTGATTTCTCTTCTGTGGTGGGAAAAATTAAAATCTATTCCTTATCAACTTTGAAAATGGTTACTAATTTTAATTAAGAAATAGTCACTATTAAAAAACAGCTTAAAGTTTTATCGTGGCATATGAGTCTTTAAACAGTTAAAATATTACAATAAAATACTGAGGGGAAAAATATATTAAATGGGGCCATGTAAATCAGTTTCCAATTTATTTCTACAACACCTAATTGCCTTAGTATTCTATTAAAAAAACTTCTGAATAAACTTCAATTTTAAGAACTAAAGTATAAATTTTAAGCAGACGACTTTCTCAATTTTAAAGTAGCACGTGACAATTTCTACTACATAGTTTATTCATATGAAAACATTACGCTTTAAGGTACGAAGGTAATAAATGTTATACCTGATCGAATCTGGGGAAAAGTACAAGCAGAGTCTGCCATATTCGGTTCTTCACTCTATGTTGTTGAGAATTCACATAGTATCGAGTTCTTGACTTGGACACCAATTCATCCTTGGGGGGCGGGGGAGAGGGTGGAACCAATATTAAATTACCTACTGAATTCGTGATTAATGAAAATAAAATCAGTGACAACTTCAAGTTTAAAAAGTATAAACTGGGCATAGGAGCCTGTTATACTCTGAAAGGCAGAAGGATAAGAAAGACACTTTCTTATGATACTTTTCCCAAGTTTCCTTTCAAAACAATGAATTTCGTTCTTTTGTTTAACTTATCTTTTTTTTTTAAGTTTTATTATTCTTATTTAATTAATTTATTTATTTTTATTTCTGGGCCACGCCGCGCAGCATGTGGGATCTTAGTTCCCTGACCAGGGATCGAACCCATGCCCCTTGCATTGGAAGCGTGGAGTCTTAACCACTGGACCACCAGGAAGTCTAAACTTATCTGCTTTTAAAATTAGAAAAGGAACCATACAAATTTACGTAGTAAAAAAAGTACCTGAAAATATACTTCTCCTTCCTTGTGCCCAGTTAAGGGGGAGACATGGGGTCACAGGGGTGGACTTGGCACTAAAAATTTTTTTAAGTTTATCGTATTTTAGTAAATAGTGACAGATCTGAAGAATATATATTAGCAAGGGAATACAACGCCCCTTGATTGTGTAAGTTTGGAATGATGGGATCTACAATTTGATATAGACCCCACTAAGACAGGGGCACCTCAGTAAACGGACAGTGCCATCACCAGACACAAGGCAACAGCAGCACAGAGTCCTACGTGAGCAGCGCTCTCCCCGGCTTTAATGGTCTGGGCTGTCTAAATTCAGCCAACTGGCAGGTTTACTTCTGGTACGTCACTGCTACTGCTTGAACTGCTAAGTTAAGATACCTGAAGGTAAAATAAAGCATATTTACTTTTTCTAATAGCTTGACTGCAAGATCTTCCATAAACAACTTATGAGACATATTTGAGCCATCTAATAAACACAGGAATTTGACAGCACAAATTCTCACATAATGGTCCTCTCTTTTAGTACTAAAAAATATAAAATGATAGATTATGTTAATACATTTTCAAAATTAAAAAATACATTAGATATTAATTTCAAAATATCAAAACCTTCCAAAAGTTTTCTAAAATTAAGTAGCTTCATATTTAATGACAATGCATTTTATTATTATGTTTTTACATCTTTATTGGAGTATAACTGCTTTACAGTGGTGTGTTAGTTTCTGCTTTATAACAAAGTGAATCAGTTATACATATACATATGTTCCCATATCTCTTCCCTCTTGCGCCTCCCTCCCTATCCCACCCCTCTAGGTGGTCACAAAGCACCGAGCTGATCTCCCTGTGCTATGCGGCTGCTTCCCACTAGCTATCTATTTTACGTTTGGTAGTGTATATGTGTCTATGCCACTCTCTCGCTTTGTCACAGCTCACCCTTCCCCCTCCCCGACAATGCATTTTAAATCAGGATAGACAGTGGACGGTAACAAATACATCAACAGGAGATCCTGTACACAAAGTCTGAATGAGCACAAATTCACCCAGACTTCTGGAAAAACAAGGCACACACTACTGATACTGGGTCAATAATACCTCATCTGTGGACAAAACAGATCACAGCTCATGACACTGTTCCTGGAAGAGGACCACAGACACCTCCTGCTCAGGGGCAAGAACACACATCAACACCTCGATGCTGTCGTCACTGTGTAGTCTAAGTGCACGTCTCTAGGTGAAGGGCAAACTCAGAGAGCACTCACTGTGTGTGCTGAGCATCCCAGCATTTTCAGTATCCAAACGGGGAAAAATAAATTCACTGAAATTGTTAATTATTTCCAGGTTCATTAAAATGACTATCATGTGAGTAAATGTCATTTTAACTTAACAATATCTGTCTAGTAGAAATCAAAATATTCTGGAAACGTCAACTAAATAAATTTCACTTATTGTTATACTCCAACCAGCCAAGAAAACAAAAAATTAATTAAAATAATTAACAATGAAAAATGTATATATTTAATGAAGAGTGGCAGAGTTAAAACACAGCTGTGACTCTTAGAATAATAAACTTTGTGGTAACTGTACACAATTGTCATTTGTTGTCCTAAACTCGAAAATCAAAGTGAATCATGACAACACAATTTATTATCTTCTTCATAAACACCTATGCACAAAGTTTTGAAAATTATGTGAGAAAATAAAAACTTTTTAAAAAGCTCCAAAAAAATTATTTCAGCGGTTAGATAAGAATAGGCTTATCCCAGACATCAAAACTTTAGGGCCTACTCCAACAGTAATTTTATTTTTGCGTGAGCATAGTGACTTGTTAAATAGTGGATTTTAGCCAAAAAAAAAATAAACTATGTGCACTGATGATCACCCCTCCACCCAAATAAAGAAGAGGGATAGGAATTGCATATTCCCCACAGTTATTTCCTTATTTATGCTGGACTTGGCACTAAATTTTTTTTTTTTTTTTTTTTTTTGCGGTACGCGGGCCTCTCACTGCCGTGGCCTCTCCCGTTGAGGAGCACAGGCTCCGGACGCGCAGGCTCAGCGGCCGTGGCTCACGGGCCCAGCCGCTCCGCGGCATGTGGGATCCTCCCGGACCAGGGCACGAACCCGCGTCCCCTGCATCGGCAGGCGGACTCTCAACCACTGCGCCACCAGGGAAGCCCCACACTAAATTTTTTTAAAGTTTATCATGTTTCAGTAAATAGTGACAGATCTGAAGAAAACATATGAGCAAGGCAATATAATTTCTAACAGAATTTGGAAGGCTCATGCAGTATCTTATACAGAATGTTTCTCACATTTTGAATGCCGCATTTATATCAAGATATGGAAGACCCACCATACTTACTTTTCAATAACCGTGTTCACTGCACACTCATGCCCAAGATTTTCTATGAAGGTCTGTACATCCTGAATAAGTCTTTCCATAAAACACATGTGACAAAGAACAACAAGTTTTAGAAGAAAAAAATTAAAGTCCCAAATTAAAAATTAATCAATATTCTTCTAACGGAAAGCCTTAAGATAAAGACACAATTCTACCCAGATGGACACTTACTATAAGTTACGTGAGGCTGAAATAATGGCATCTTTTACCTTTGATCACGCCGAAACACTGTTCCAAATATACACGCCTCAAGGACAAGTTCGCTGTAATTTTTAGCAGTAGATAAAGACACATTTGAAGCAGAAACGATCCAAGATTGGCAGCAATAACTTATCAATATATTGAAGACTCCAGTTTTTATAGCAGACATTTCAATTATCCTGTACATAATCTGGAATGAAATACAATAGTTACTTTATCCTTTGACCAATTAAGTTTTTTCAAAAAAGAGAAAAAAAAATTCATGTTGCTAAAAACTGTTACTTGAACGCCTTCAAATGATAGTTTCAACATAACCATAAATAGAGTCTAAAAAATTAAAAACTCTTCACTGTTTGCACGATGTTAACCAATCACAGAATGCTAATTTCTCATTTCTTAATACTAAAAATAAATAAAATTTTACTGATACTGATATTCACCCAGAACTATCCCAGAGGAACAACTGCCCAAAGTGATAGGGAATGAAAGGGAGAAAAAACGCCTCACCCTTGACATTTTCAGTTTTCTCTGCACTTGCCAGGGGCCTCCCTTGCCTCAAAACAAAAGAGGCCCCCCTCTCTAAGTGTGTACCGTGGGTCAGGAAAGGATGCAGAGACAGCAGGGTAATAAATGGATTTATTTTCCATCTTCCCCTTTGGATAAGGAGTGTATGTGAGTCTGAGGCATGATGTAATTCCATCACCTTATGTTCCCTACTACGTATCAGTGACTGTAAACACACATGCCTCCAGAAACCAGAAAGACCTTTGGATAGGTTATATTCAGAGAAATATTTCCTTGAACAAGAAAAGCAACCGCACAGATGCACTGACAAATGGCACGTGACGTTTGCCCTCAGGGTCCAGGAGAAATCAAGCCACGGTCTGGAGTGGAGCAACAGAAAGGGTGTGCCCCACCCGGAAGGGCCAGGGACCAGTGACCACCGGGGGACACTGCTCTCATGTAGGAATGACCAGCATTGCCAGATCGTACAATTTTCCAAGAGAAGAGGAAATACAGATTTTCATGCAAAGTTCCCAATCCTTAAAAGCTGGCAACTAATTCAAAAGATTTTAATTTGATTATATGAACCAAATATGTTTGTAAGGCAGATGTGGTTCATGGGCTACCTACTTCTTTACATCTAGCAGACTTTGTTCTTACTCATGACACTGAAGAAGGTTCAAAATATTTACTGACTGAATAAATAAATAACAACAAATCTAATACGTAATTACAAATATAACTCTCTTCTTCTTCATGTGCTACAGGTCACACAAATTAAAATGAAAACAAAAAGTTCCCTCTTTTTTCTAAAATCATCAGATTCACAGAAATAAAGTAGAACGGTGCTTGCCAGGGGCTGGAAGGCGGGGTGGGGAAAGGGGAGATGCTTAATGGGGACAGAGCTTCAGTTCCACAAGATGAAAAAGTTCTGGGGGTCTTTCACAATTATGTAAATATAGTTAACACTACTGAACAGTACACTTAAAAATGGTTAAGATGCCACATCCTATGTTACATGTTTTTTAATCCCAATTTTAAAAAAAGTTACCTCTTTGATTTTGAAATATGCCTGGCCCTTGATTTTTGCAGCAATGGTAAGAACTTTGGGATCAAAAACAAACTGAACAAAAGCTTTTAAGTTAGACCAGAATATCAGCTGAGTGTTGCTTAAAGAAGCTATGATTTTCCAAGCCATGTCAAAAGACACTATGCAGAGAGATTCAGAGGAGGTCAGAAGCTGGTAGGGAAAAAAAAAAAGAAAAAGAAATACATAATTATCACAATTTCAGAAACTGATGGTCTGTTCTTATGGTTATTCTTTAATTCAGGTCTCACTGTATCTTACCTTGGGAACCAAAATTTTCATGCAGTGGAACACAGGTAAAACTTGATCAGAAGGAAGAATTGTGAGGGCTTCTAGTGCGGACTGCAAAGTCCTTATTGGCATTTGAACAGCAGGTAGAATGGGTTCCAGAATTTCATCCTCTGAGGCTGGTATAAGGGTGTGATATTTTTTCAACAAGAAAGAGAGGCAGACCCACTGATCGTGAATATATTGTGCAACTATTTTCCCCCATCCTTGGGAAGATGACGACTCTTCAAAAAAACTGAGACAAAAAATAAAGTCACTACCCCATCCTTCTTTAAGCCTGTCTCCACTTCTTTTGCGTGTAGTAGTACACTACCCTTACAAGGGGAGAAATTAAACAGTCATTATTAAACATCCTGTCTACCAATAAACGAGGAAACGACACAAACCTCAATTTCCTAACTACACTGAAAGTAGGTGCTTGCACTCACTTTAAATGATTCACTGAAAACTAAATGCAGAAAAGTTAATGGGCTTCCAGTAACAGGGATGAATAATTTGATAATACGTTATCATCCTGAATGAAGCCTCATCTCGAAGCTTCCATGACCCTTTACGTAAGGTTGAGCAATCACTAATTATCTCAATGACTCAAACAAAAATGGACTTTTAAACATGAGCAAAAAAGATGCCTTTCACGTATATGCTTCTCTCCAAGGGGTGAACACACCTGCTGTCCTCCTCTGTGTGGGGCTTCTGCAGCGTCTGATTGAGCTGGAGAGAGGAGAGGAACCTTTCCGTGGCTCCCGCATCCTGAGAGTCCAGCTGTAGCTCTGGCTTCTGGTCAATGGCCTCACACACCATGGCCAAGGCAGCCATACTAACGACTCTCTGAATCTGTCTACCCAGTGTCGGTTCCTGGGGAGCAAATGGGACAATCTTTTATCGAACATAAGCAAATCCTAACCAATAAGGACCTGAGCTCCCAGTCTATGGGAATCTCACGCCCTCCTTCCCCTCTTTGTGCCTGCTACTGAATATCAGAGGAAATAAAAGGAAATCCAATATACGTCACTCTTTACCATTTCTGTACAGACTGGTGGCAAACAAGGTGGCAATAAAAATTCAGCAATTCAGACTGAAAGACAACTTGGATACAAAGTTCCTATGGGTGAGTCTTACTTCAACTGTTTGGCTAAAACAGACTTAAAAAAAGACTCCTGGCATATATATAAACAACTCCTTCAGTCAGCTGTATGCCGCTTTTGGTGATACAGCACAGCAGTTAAGAGCTGGACTCGAACCGCATGGCCTAGGTCTGGACCCTGGCTCTGCACTTACCACCAGCTGACTGTGGACACGCTACACCTTGGTTTACTCATCCGTAAGATGGGGACAGTAACAGAATCTACTTCACAGGATTATTGCGAAGATTCAATAAATCGGTTATTTCATGTAAAGCACTTGGAACTCTACAGGCAGGAGCAGAAAGGAGGAAACCAAGACAGCCTGGCTTTGTTCTTACAGAGAGAAAGTCAATAATCTCAACCAAGAAGCCAGGAGTGCAGGTAAGAACCTAGATAGGGAAAATACTTCCCTGAGAGACCAAAGCAGTTCTCCCAAATACCGCCCACCAGTAACATCTCTACAGAAAGGAACCTTCTACTACTTATTTCATACCTTCCCTCACCACCACCACAGAAAATCAACTCTCTGTGCAGATAAATTTTACTCAGCAACACTGCCAATACAGGAAATAAAATTTAGGGCTACTTTTGAGCCAGTACGTTCCCTATTAACCTTAAAGTAATTCAGTGAATTAGTAAAGGGAGTAAGCCAATCTTTAAAAATCACTGTGGTATGGTTCACAATTCTGGTCTACATTCAAAGCTCACAATGTCCTTCTGTAACACTAATACATTAATATTCAGTAGACAGGATGCTGAAATATTAATCAGTCCTCCTTATAATTTTCTTTTAATACAGTTCTCGAAAACTACTTTAAAAATTAGATTATTAAAGCAATCAAGTAGCTCTTTTAATTAGCAGCCCAGACTAGACTATGATTCAGCTCAAATTTTTAAAACCCTTACCGTGTGTGTTAAGTGAAAACAGCTAACATTTACTGAGGACTCTCTACGTGCCAGGTACTGTTCTAAAGGTTTACCATGCATGAGCTTGCTTTAATCCTCACATCAACCTTATAACCCTTATTTCGCAGGTGCAGTAAATGAAGCACAGAGAGGTTAAGTAAGTTCCCCAAGGTCTTTACAGCTAGTATCTTTACAGCTAGTAAAGATAAAGCCAGGATTCAGAACCAGGAAGTCTAACTCCAAAGCCTGTGCTCATAACCACTATGCCTTATTATATCATGTTTCAGAAATGCCTCTAGGTACTGAAATCTAGTGAAGAAGACATATATACATAAATTATTCCAAAAACAAGTAAGATGGAAAAAAACACAAAAATGGAGGCATAAAGAGCAACAGGTAAATGAAGAAAAGAATGAGACACTGATCAAATTTCATTTAAGAGAAAATGTAACTTGAGCTGGGACGAAAAGGATGCACCAGATACTGACAAGTGTATGTTGAGGGGAGGGCGTTCTCAGTGGAAGGACGAGACACAATGAAAGCCCAGATGAGGCAGGATATGGCATGTGCTGTGATCTGTGACGCTCCCTATGGTGGCCTAGCGTGACTGCAGCATAGAGGGGCTCTGTGGAAAGGAAGGGGAGACGCTGTGAACTGGGCTAGAAAATGACGTAGAAATCCAAGCATGGAGGCTCTGGACACTGGACTGAATTTGGACACATTAAAATGTCCCTTACTGGTACCCAGGCAAAAGACCTAGTGAAAATCCACTATCTGTATCTAAATGATTTTACGATTGCAGTTCACCACACCTTCATTATGTGCCTAATATTATGACAGGAGTCCCAATCTTCATCAAATATGATGAACAAGGGATATTATTTTCAAAATTAAATTTCAGCAGATGCTTTTTATGTATCAAAATATTGTCCAATAGTCAAATATGTATTCTGTGTATGCCTCACTCAACATAATTACAAGCCTTGAAGCAAAGAGGATTACCTGTCCACGGTCCATCTCTTGAAGATGCCGAATGGATGCGTTTTTCAAAGGAGAAATAACTCTCCAAATAGGGTTGCCTCTTTTCCATCCAACCTTCAAGTGGAGATTTATAAGTTCAGTTAATACCATCAGGTACAAATGGCAACGTTCCAGATCTGAAACCTAAGAGAAACAATAAAACACTTAACAAGCAAGGTTCATGATTTTCACAAAGCTATGAGAGTTTAGGCAGGAAATAAATTAGTTTATCTAAAAGTACTGAAAGATGACATTGATGAGAGAAGTCATCTCTTCCAAGAAGCCTTCCATCAACTCCCCAGGCAGAGCTAAGCACGTCCTCCTCTGTGCTTAGACGGTGACTCTGCAATCAGCACGACTTACTCAGCTGGCTCCCCACCTTGATTACGAGACCCTGGAAGGCAGAAACTATGTTCTACCAATTCTTGCATCCCAGGCTAACACATCATAAATAATCACAATAACAAGTATAGCAACTGCCACTGCCACTTCCTTTCCTTCAGGCAGTTGTAATACTCCATTCTCACAAGGAACGGTCACTGTCCCGCTTTCCGAAGTTCAGAGAGGTTAAACAACTTACCCAGCATATCAGAGCTAGTAAGCTGGATGGGGGGCAGGGAAGGGGGCAGAATTAAAGGCAGGGCTTCTCGACTCATAGACACAGGCAGACTGGGTTCGGTCCAGCTCTATCATCACCAGCTCTGTGACCTACTGCCAATGACCTAACCTCTTTGGGCCTCAGATTCCTGACCCGTAAAATGGGGAGGGTAGTATCTCTCCATCACAGGGTTTTTGTTGAATTAAGTGAGAGAAAGCATTCTGAAGGGACTGGCCCTGAGTGGTAGCCTTGCTTATTATCGCCGTGCCAATTCCTCTACCCTCAGGCTTCTGTGGCACACAGGAAGCACAGAATCCATTCAGTTTATCAGTTTTTACCGAGCAATGCTTAGATGCCAGACACTTTGCCGAGCGCTAGGATACAATGCAGAGAGAAGGAAACAACGCCAGGGCTTGGTGCCAAGACTGAACACAGCGGGTGAGAGTGAGGGATAAAGCTGCCAGGATTCCCAAGTTTTAGGCTTGAAGAAACAGGCTGGATCACGCACATCCCCCGAGAAGGGAACCTGGGGCGGGGGAAGGCGGATAACCTCCTGCAGGAACGAAAAGGAGTTCAGTTTTAAGTAGCGTATATGGGGGAAATTCAACCTGAGTTGCCAAACAGCAACTCGCTGAATGGGCGTTCACCTCAGGTCAATCTGAGGTAGAAAGGAATGTGACGGTCCCCGGCATAACTAAAGCTGGGGATGCCGGTGAGGTCACCTAGACAGGAGAGAATGAGAAAAGGAGGGGCCCGGGCCAACCTGAAAGACTCTGACTTCCAAGGCTACGCAGCAGAGAATGGACATTCGTGGGAGTAACGGCCAGAGGGAGGGGAAACAGCAGGAGGAGGATGTCATAAACGCCGGCGTCTCAAGGCGGAGGCGTCAACAGTGTCCACTGGGGCTGAGGGGGTCGAGAGAAACGTGGTCTGCAAAGCATCGCCAGGTGCAGGATAAAGGAGCCACTTCTACTCACCAGAGCTGCGGGGTCTGTTTACAGACCAGCTCACAAAGGGAAGGAAACAGGGCACCAGAAGGAACGCGGAATTGAGCGGGTTCTTGTTAGATGAGGGACCCTTAAAGCCGTTTCAGCGCTCATGGAAAGGATCCAGGAGGAAAGGAGAGGTGAGAAATACAAGAAAGAGAGAGGCTGATCAACAGGGTAAAGTCGCTGAGCAAATGGGAGGGGATGAGGTCCAGACCACCTTCCTCTCCTGTAAGGGAGGGAAGGCAGGGAGGATGGATTCAGGGGCGGGTGAGGCAGACACCGGGCAGTCTGAAGCGGGGGTGACGCCGGCCGAGGCTGCTGTTTCCTCTGTGAAGTGAGGGGGACGGTTCATCTCTCCCTGATTCATGGCCCCGTGCGGGTACCTTGAAATCAACCACAGGAACTAATAAACACTACAAATCAGGGCTTTTCCCCCAAGAGCCAGTTGTTAAATACTGACCATCACGCTGCGGAGGGGAAGGAAAATGGGGAAGAGATTTTTATTAAACTCTAATAAGCTACCAGACAAATGTGCTTAATTGGGAATTCTAATACCTAATGTATTAAAGAGTGGGTTTTTCAAAATAATTTTAAACTATTATATAATGAGTTTACTTTTAAAAATCTTTCCATCTGAAGGATAAAATCACATTAACCTTTCCTTTTTTTTTTTTTTTTTTTTTTTTGCGGTACGCGGGCCTCTCACCGCCCAGCCTCTCCCGTTGCGGAGCACAGGCTCCGGACACGCAGGGTCCAGCCGCTCCGCGGCATGTGGGATCCTCCCAGACCAGGGCACGAGCCCGCGTCCCCTGCATCGGCAGGCTGACTCTCAACCACTGCGCCACCAGGGAAGCCCTAAAGCTTGTATCTTTTTCTGCTCCCAAAGGCCACTTTTTGAGAAACTATCACGTTAATTTTCAACTTAATTCAGGGCCTGCCAGTCAGTAATCACTCAAAATATTGATGAAAAGACTGAAAAGTTACTCCAATACATACATACCCTACTTAGTTCCTTCATAGTAAGTCTTCTGAGAATAAATTCCGAAACGCTCTCTGTGGTAGACATGACAAAGTTCTGAAGGAGAGTAAACACCTCATCTGTATGCGCAACTAAAATGAGAGAAATAAGTTTATTTGGTACAAAGTACACCCGACGGTCTAGTAAAAGCTCACCTATGTTAAGCATATACATGAATCACTTACCAAAAATGAATTCTAATAGAATAGTCATTGATACCATGGGGATCTCTACAATTAATCTTAAAAATCATTTAGGCGTTTTAGTTCTGGATAAGATACAACAAAGACACACTGCCCTCTCTCACTGAATTCAGCTACAAAACCTGGACGGAATATTCAAAACAGCTATTTGAAGACTCTGAAAGGCAAAAAGCAGCAGATGGATTCAGAAAGAAGTAACCCTGAACGGCGGTGAGTTTGCGCCTGTCCTCCTACAGACTGGACCCAGATGGCGGAGCAGTCAAGAAAGTGGGCGGCAGACTGGGCGCCCACCTTCTGCTCAGGGAATGAAAAAGGAGAATCTCAGAGAACCGGACGGTGAGTACTTAGGAGATTCCAGAGAGGGAGGCGCTCAGGAAAATGGCCCCAGCAAGTGGCTTATGAAGTGCTGGGCTCACCCCTGAACTGCTAGGCCTGGATGTGATACTATTCAGCACGTCAAAGACTTTCAGAATGGAGCTAACAGACAACTGGACAGGTCCCAGCCTGACCACCAGATGGAACACGTGGGGCACAGGTCAAGATAGCATTGCAGAGGACATGAAAACAAAACTGTGGAACCAGCACCCACAAAAGCCGGAACATCAGGAATTGAGGCCTAAACCAAGCCAGACTGACTGTCTGCTACACGAAAATATCAACACTGTCTCAGGATCTGACCAAGATCCAGGGCCTCACAACACAATATTCAAAATATCTAGGATACAATCAAAAATAACTGGGTATATGAAGCATGAGCTATTCCTTATCTCACATGGGAAAAGAATCTACGAATGAAAACACCAAGATGATGGTGATTTAAGAATAACCTGACCAAGACTTTAAAGCAGCTATTAAAAAATGCTTCAACAATCAATCAACACACACTCTTGAAACAAATGGAAAACCAGAAAGTCTCAGGAAAGAAAGAGAAGATATACACAAAAACCAAACAGAGATGTTTATCACTGAAAGTACAATAACTGAAAATTTAAAAACTCACTGGATGGGATTAATAGAAAGGAGATGCAAGAGAAAAGAATCAGTGAACTTGAAAACCAATCAATAAAATATGCAATCTGACACGGTGTAGCCAAACTGCTGACAACCGAAAACGAAGAAACAATCTTGAAAGCACAGAGAAACAACTTATTGCCTGGGGGAAAAACAATGTGAATGACTACAGAGTTCTACTGAGAAACCATGGAGGCCAGAAGCAAATGCAACACTTTTCAATTGCTGAAAGAAAAGACCTATCAAAGCAGAATTTTATATCCAACAAAAATACTACTCAGAAGGCAAAATAAAGGCATTCTCAGATGAAGGGAAACTATGAGAATTCATTGCCAAGAAACTTGCTACAAAAGAAATATTAAAAGACATTTTTCGAACACACGGTATACAATGCCACAGGAAAACACGGAAGGTCAGGGATGAAAGAGCAAAAGAAACTGTAAATATCTTGGTAAATACAACAGACTCTTCTCTTGAGTCTTTAAAATGTGTTTGATGGTTGACAGCAAAAAACAGAACATTGTCCAGTAGGATTTTCAACAAGAGTAAATGTAAGATATCTGTAATAAATGGGGGAGAGGAGGTTAAGGGACCTATAAGGTAGTAACATTTCTATGTTAATTTTAAGTGGTAAAATATTAATTCTAAGCTGACTGTAAAAAGTATGTACATCATAATCCTTAGAGTAAAAGATAAGTCCATAATTATAGTTGGGTTCAACAATCCTAAAATCAGCAAGAATACAAAAAACACCATGAAGCTCTTGAATACAACTGACATTTATAGGACACTCCTCCCGACGACAGCAGAACACATACTCTTTTCAAGTGTACATGGAACAGTCACCAAAATAAGCCATACCTAGATCATTAAATAAACCTTAACAATTTTTTAAAAGTTGAAATTGTACAAAGTATGCTCTTTTGACTAGAACAGAATTAAATTAAAAAGCAATAACAGAGGGCTTCCCTGGTGGCGCAGTGGTTGAGAGTCCACCTGCCGATGCAGGGGACGCGGGTTTGTGCCCCGGTCCGGGAAGATCCCACATGCCGTGGAGCGGCTGGGCCCGTGAGCCATGGTCGCTGAGCCTGCGCGTCCGGAGCCTGTGCTCCGCAACGGGAGAGGCCACAACAGTGAGAGGCCTGCGTACCGCCAAAAAAAAAAAAAAAAAAAAAAAAAAAAGCAGTAACAGAAAGACAATAGAAAAATCTCTAAATACATTTGCAAATAATTCACGGGTAAAAGAAAGTCTCCCAAAAAAAATATTCTTAACTGAAAATACAACATACCAAAATTTGTGGGATGCAGTTACAACAAAACTTAAGAAAATCTAAATGTCATTTTAAAAAAGAAGAGAGATCTAAAATCAATGATCTAAGCTTCCACCTAAATGTCAATAAAAAGGCAAAATAAACCAAAAGTAAGCACAAAGATGTAAATATAAAAACCCAGAAATCAATGAAATTGAAAGGAGAAAGATCAACAGAGAAAATTCAATGAAACCAAAAGTTGGTTCTTTGAAAAGGTCAATAAAATTGATAAACCACTAGCCAGTCTTAGAGAGACAGAGAGAGAGCACTGCCACTATCAGGAGTTACAAAGGAATTACATCAGACCCCAGATCCTGCAGGCATTTAAAGCATAAGGGAGCACTATGCACAACCCTACAAACACAACTGTCCTCATTCACAAATGACATCTCTGTCTACCAAAAAATCCCAAGCACCTATTAAAAACACTGCTACAACTAATAAGAGCTTCAGCAAGGTTACAGGACGCAAGGTCAACACACAAAAATCAATCACATTTCTGTATACCAGCAATGCACAACTGAAAACCAAAACATTTTAAAATATATCATTTACAATAATCTTCCTCCAAAAGATATAAATCTAACAAAACCTGCACAGGATCTATATGCTGAGAGCTAAAAAACTCTGATGAAAGAAATAAAAGACAGCCTAAATAAATCAAGAGACGTACCATATTCATGAATTAAAAGCCTCAATATAATAAAGAAAGCAATTCTAAAAAAATTGATCTGTAGATTTAATGCAATTCCAATCAATTCCAGCAGGATTTTTTTTTTTTTGGTAAATGCAAACAAGCTGATTATAAAGTTTATATTGAAAGGCAAAGGAGCTAGAATAGCTAGAAATATCTTTGACAAAGAAGAATAAATTTGAAAGAATCACAATACCTATTTAGAGACTTACTGTAAATCTACAGTAACCAAAACAGTACAGTATTGGCAAAGGGATAAAAATACAGATCAAAAGAATCCAGAAACAGATCCACATAAATATGGTCAATAAAATATTGAGCTATAAATCACATCTTACAATTCACCCATTAAAAGTGTATAATTTAATCGTGTCTAGTACAGACACTCCCATTTACCACTGCAACAAAAAGAATAAAATACCTAGGAATAAACCTATCTAAGGAGACAAAAGATCTGTATGCAGAAAACTGTAAGACACTGATGAAAAAAATTAAAGATGACACAAACAGATGGAGAGATATACCATGTTCTTGGATTGGAAGAATCAACATAGTGAAAATGACTACACCATCCAAAGCAATCTACAGATTCAACGCAATCCCTATCAAAACACCAATGGAATTTTTCACAGAACTAGAACAAAAAAACTGCACAATGTGTATGGAAACACAAAAGACCCTGAATAGCCAAAGCAATCTTGAGAAAGAAAAATGGAGCTGGAGGAATCAGGATCCCAGACTTCAGACTATACTACAAAGCTACAGTAATCAAGACAGTATGGTACTGGCACAAAAACAGAAAGATAGATCAATGGAACGGGATAGAAAGCCCAGAGATACACCCATGCACATATGGTCACCTTATCTTTGATAAAGGAGGCAAGAGTATACAATGGAGAAAAGACAGCCTCTTCAATAAGTGGTGCTGGGAAAACTGGACAGCTACATGTAAAAGAATGAAATTAGAACACTCCCTAACACCATACACAAAAATAAACTCAAAATGGATTAAAGACCTAAATGGAAGGCCAGACACTATAAAACTCTTAGAGGAAAACATAGGCAGAATGCTCTACGACATAAATCACAGCAAGATCCTTTTTGACCCACCTCCTAGAGAAATAGAAATAAAAACAAAAATAAACAAATGGGACCTAAGGAAACTTAAAAGCTTTTGCACAGCAAAGGAAACCATAAAAAAGATGAAAAGACAACACTCAGAACGGGAGAAAATATTTTCAAATGAAGCAACTGACAGGGGATTAATCTCCAAAATATACAAGCAACTCATGCAGCTCAATATCAAAAAAAACAAACAACCCAATCCAAAAACAAGCAGAAGAACTAAATAGACATTTCTCCAGAGAAGATATACAGATTGCCAACGAACACATGAAAAGATGCTCAACATCACTAATCATTAGAGAAATGCAAATCAGAACTACAATGAGGTATCACCTCACACCGGTCAGAATGGGCATCATCAAAAAATCTACAAACAATAAATGCTGGAGAGGGTATGGAGAAAAGGGAACCCTCTGCACTGTCGGTGGGAATGTAAATTGATACAGCCACTATGGAGAACAGTATACAGGTTCCTTAAAAATTAAAAATAGAACTACCATATGACCCAGCAATCCCACTACTGGGCATATACCCTGAGAAAACCATAATTCAAAAAGAGTCATGTACTACAATGTTCACTGCAGCACTATTTACAATAGGCAGGACATGGAAGTGTCCATTGACAGATGAATGGCTAAAGAAGATGTGGCCCATATATACGATGGAATATTACTCAGCCATGAAAAGAAATGAAATTGAGTTATTTGTAGTGAGGTGGATGGACCTAGAGTCTGTCATAGAGAGTGAAGTAAGTCAGAAAGAGAAAAACAAATACTGTATGCTAACACATATAGATGGAATCTAAAAGAAAAAAAGGCCCTGATGAACCTAGGGGCAAGACAGGAATAAAGATGGAGACGTAGAGAATGGACTTGAGGACACGGGGAGGGGGAAGGGTAAGCTGGGACAAAGTGAGAGAGTAACACTGACATATATACACTACCAAATGTAAAACAGATAGCTAGTGGGAAGCAGCTGCATAGCACAGGGAGATCTGCTCACTGCTTTGCTACCACCTAGGGGGTGGGATAAGGAGGGTCAGAGGAAGAAGCAAGAGGGAGGGAATATGGGGATATACATACAGCTGATTCACTCTGTTATACAGCAGAAACTAACACAACACCGTAAAGCAGTTATAGTCCAGTAAAGATGTTAAAGAAAAAAAAAATGGTTAAAGTGTAAATTTTGTTATGTATATTTTACCACAATTTTTAAAAAATAAAAGCTACCTCAGGAAGAAAAGTTCAAAGAGACACAAAAGATCAAGGCCAGAAAACAAAAGCAACTCAGGAAAAAACTGACAGCAACAAGGATTACAAGTGGATATTGTATGTGGATATATCCACATATATTGGGTTGGCCAAAAGTTCATTTGGGTTTTTCCATAAGATGGTATGGCAAAAACGGAACGCAATTTTTGGCCAACCCAATATATTATATGTAGATATTGTGACACATTCAGCAAGTAGTCAGTGATTAGGCTAGTTACTTTGACCCATATAATCCAAAGCAACAAAGGGAGAGTTACAGTGTAACTATAAGTACGTTTCCTCAAATATTAAAATAAACATTGTACAATTATTCTGAATTAAAATAAAATAACCACTGGAACATCATTTATTTAGAGCTTTAAGCTGACAGAAGCAGCAAAGACCATTTAACCAAAGTTATGAATTAGGCTTTAGTTTATTTTGAACATTTTAGGACATCTTTGGGGGAGTTTTAAGTAAAACGGGTTTTCCCACATAAGCCATTATTGCTCATAAGTAGGTGAAAATGTGTTTGCATTTCCCAGGAGTATGTTTTAATTTTACATATCTTCCCTTCTGCAGCAGACCCAGGCTTAGCCAAGTATCCTTGTATATACTATATAAATAGCTGTAAATAGTTGCTGGAGCACGGCAAATTCAAGTTTTGCTTTTTGGAACTTTCTGGAATCTTTCCCCTGAATATTTTCTGCCCATGGTTGGTTGAATTCATAAATACAGACGGCTGACTGTACCTAGTTATTTCTGACTTTACCATTATGTGTTCATTGACCCTTGTACTAGTAGTTAATCCTAGATTATTTACTCATTAATAAAACGGAAAAACTCGTTTCCTCTTCCCCCATCAAAGAAATCCTTTCAGGATTTAGATCTATTTAAAGTTCGTTAAATAGATCTAAATTAGCAGATGTAAGCTATTATATATAGAATGGATAAACAACAAGGTCCTACTGTATAGCACAGAGAACTATATTCAATATCCTATGATAAACCATAATGGAAAAGAATATTAACAAAAGGTAAATATATGTATAACTGAGTCACTTTACTGGACAGCAGAAATTAACACAACAGTGTGAACAGCTATACTTCAACTAAAAAACCATAAAGTTAATTAAGCTTATTATGGTTTACCAATTATCTGGAAGTCAGTTACTATCAAAATTACACACTGATTTCTTTGGCTCTCGCTTGTAGTATAATGAGAGATGCAGGAGCATCAATGGGAACTTACATTCTGCAGATGAGAACATAAAACGTGTACACAACTGCTTAGAAAACCAATTTTCCAATATGCACATACTCTAAGAACCGGTCACTTTGGCCCCAGGGGCACGCATGTGCCCTGGAGAGACACAGGCCTAGAAGAGACACGTAGACAAGTGTTTAAGGCAGCGCTGTACACAATAGTAGTAGACGGAATGCAATCCAGTGTCCAGCAACAGAAGAACGCATAACTGTGGTGTCATCACACAACGGAAGGTAACACAACGGGGAAAACGCGCAAGTGTAAGAAAGGACACGCACGGATGATTCTTAGAAACCTGCTACGTGAAGAAGTTACAGAAGGCTTCTTACAGTAAAGTGACATTTCTATAAAGCTCAAAAGCAGGAAAATGAGACCATATATTGCTGAGGAGCATCGATGTATGTGGTAAAACCATTTTTTAAGTGCATGGAAGTGATACAGATAAAAGTCAAAATAAGGAGGCAAAAGGCAGGGATTGAGGAGTCACAGGTAAATCCCTTCTTAGCAGCAAATGCCGTGGTGGTGCGTTCGTGGGTGTTTATTCCATTATTTTGCATCATAATTACATATAACCATCACACGTTCTTGTGTGTATCAAATATCACGATTTTCCAAAAGGTACCTGTAACCCAGTCCTGCACTTGAAGGCACTGAGTCTAGTGCTTTCAACAGTCAAGACATGTCAAATGAACCCAAATTTATGCCCTTAAAGGAGTTAAAAGTCTTATAAAAAGTTACTGTTACGTGTACAGCATTCGGTTCTGCTACCATTACCAAAAATACCAGAACTTGGAAACAAGCTTTAATATTTCACAAGCCTATATTAAAACCTAAACTTCCACATTATCCTCAGGTTTAACCTAATACCAATGCTTCTCTAGAATACTCTTTTCTAAATAGAAAATTTCTAAAATTCCAAATGAAACTGGTCAGAAAGATTGGGAATCAAGGCTTACCCATCGATATTCTCATATCTGATGTCCATGGGTTTTCAACTACTGTTTTATATAAATCTTAGTTTAAGGAACGAAGAAAGTGTTCAATGCTTCCATCTACCACCCCTGTACTTCCTGGATGAAGTATTTTCTACTTAGAGGTGCTGAGGGATGAACATATTTAAAAACAAATAATTATAAAATTATTGCTATTCTCATGCTTTACTTTCTGCAACATCCAGCAGCACAGTGGCAATTAGAAATGGATCTTGGCTTAAAACATGTATGAAATAGTGATCATTTTCAGTAGTCTGGAAATCAGTGAGAGCCCATTGGAAAAAAAAAAAAAAAAGAGCAAAAGCAAATGCAATCACATTCTAAAATCAACAGCGAGCAACAAATGTAAACATTAAAATGTCAGCTCGGTGAGGGCAGTCTGTTACTCTGCCTCTGCATCCCCAGCACCAACAGGAGATACTCAGTAAATATCTGTTGAATGCACGAAGTTAAAGGGTCAGGAATTTCCTCTCATTCTGAGTACCAACGATATATCCAGCAAAACACCAACAGAAACCAATGATCCTCACCATCTTGGGTACCGGAACCTTGCAACAAGCAAGTGTGCAGTAACTTCAACAGCAACTGCAGGCATCTGTCAGTTTTCAGCAAGGGCATGTAGGCATTTGTACCAAACTTCACAAGGGCATCCAGGAGAGGATCTAAGAATATCCTTAATACATTCTGTGTCCTCCGCTTTTCACTAGACATTAAAAGACACGCCCAAATCAAGCATTTCAAAAGCAAAAAGAAATTGTTTTCCAGCTACAGTCGTAGAACTGGTTAGCTAATGATTCCATTGGACAGAATTACTTTTAGGGATGATCCAAACACCTAGAACCTATTAGGATGGACCTTTCTGTTTGTGCTTTTTCAGTGGGTTCAGCGATTCACTGGAGGAGAAAGCACAGGAAGTAACACAACTCTGTTCTCAACTCTGGGCACAGTACGAATGAAATCCTATATCCGATTTACTGGCAAATTACAATGCTGAGACCTCGCTTCCATATCTCAAAAAAACCAAAAAACAAAACAAATACATGCCAGCCAAGGAAATGAGATATGTTAACAAAAATATATACGAAGCACTGAAGATTTGTGAAAAACTGTTGTCACTAACTTTAGTACTAAAACTTTGTCTAGAAAAGAGATTTGATGTTAATCAAATTAATTGTATTATCATGCAAATGTGTACACTACCTAATGAAGCTGCTTACTGCAACAATTATAATCTGGTGACAATATGCTCACGTTTCTCAAAATATAGATGAGATTGTTCTATCTTTATTACCTTTTAAAAAAATAACACATTTTACAAAAGGGTAAAATCCAGTAAATGTCTTTACCTAATCTTATGCTAGGACCTTACAACCCATTCTTCTAATATTCTCATACAAGACCTGTGATTCGTGTATACAGTTTTTTTTTTTTTGACCGTCTCTAGTTTAAACCTCTCATCCTATGAACTTATTGTTAATTTTAAACATTTTTAAAGTATACTGCCAATGTTCTAGTTCCTTCCTTGAATACACTGATCAATTCCATACCAATCATTGAAAAGTCTGAATATGTACCATAAATCTGATTAGCCTTTTTTAAAGAAAGTTTTCTTTTCAAGTTTAGAAACACTTACCTATATTGACTCTTCATTCCTTCCACATCTATGGCCAGCAAGACCATCACAGCAACAAGCTTGGCTTCAAGCCAATCAGGCATACAGCAGTTTTCTCCTCCTTAAATAACAATAGTTAAGGTTTGCAAAGCATTATCAAAATCCTTCCAAGATGATGTTTCAAAAATAACACAGCTAAATGATTATGTTTTATCCATATTAGAGGAATACAGCGGAGAAGAAATATAGTAGAACACCCCACAGCATGGCTCATTGTTACATACTTAACTGTGAACACAAAGACATCTCTGCACGCCGACTACGTGCCATGCACTGGCCTCAGTGCTGCAGACACAATGGTTCCTGTCCTCACGATACTTAGAGTGCAGAAGAAAAGAGCATTCATCAAAGAATATGCAGAGAAATGTAAAATGATAACTGTAGTGAGTGCTCTAAATGGTGCAAGTAGAGTGTATAATGGGAAGTAAGACAAAGTCACTCTGAAGCAATGACAGTTGAGCTGGGTATAAAAAGCTGGGAAAGAATGAGGTAGGTGAAGGGAGACATGACCTTTCCAGGTGGAAGGAAGTACATGTCAGGGGCCTCCAGCAGGGGAGAGGCACACCATATTCCGGGAAAGGGCTGAGGTAAACAATAGGAGGGAGCACCAAAGATGAGGTTACAGGACCAGGCGGGAGAGACCAGGGACTTCGTAGGCATGTAACGGGTGTCTGTCTTCATCCCAAAGGCAAGAGGAAGACACGAAAGGTCAAAGTGAATGTGTGTAAAGAAGTGGAGGAGACATCTGTTAGATCCAAGTTTGTATTTTGAAAAGACTTCTCTAGGTACAATGTGGAAAAGCGATTTTAGAGGAAGCAAGAGTAGGTGCAAGGTGACCGGTTAAGACGCAATTCTGGCATCTCAGTTGAGAGGTGAGAGTTCCCTGAAGTGGAACCAGAAAGGGGATGGACTGGATACAGACACCAAAGGCTTTGCTTCTTAGACCTGTGTTCAAACCCCAGTCCTACTCTTTGTTAGCTGTGGGAGTCTGGGACAGACGAATGTTCTCTCCGAAAGCTTAGGTCATCTTCTATGAAATCAAACTAAATAAACCTATGACTTTCCTTGGGTTTATTATAAAAATTAAATAATATATGCAGAGTTCCTAGAACAACTTTTGGAAGACAGAACTTGGTTAACTGATAAAATTATTTTCCTATCACTGAAAGCCAGTTAAAATAAAATAAATCATAGATAGAACATTTCACTTTCATTCTGTTGTAAGATAATACTCTTCATCTCAACTCCCAAGAAAAATTTGCTTAAGGGATCTAGTTTTCCAGCCCAGCGGTTCAGATACTTAAAACATATTTTTAAATATTCTAATAAATTTGGGGAGTAATTTAATATATTTTGATACAAATTAGTTAGAACAGTACAGAAGACAGACAATACTAAAAACACACTCGTATGGAGGGCAACTTAGTTTAAAAATGCAACAAAAGGATAAACTTTATTCTTTAAGATGTTATAAATATCATTTAGTTATCAGTAAGAAATCTGTATTTTTTAGAAAATCTAAAAGTTGGTGCTCTCCAAGATAGGTTAAGTTTATAGGTGTTTATAAAAGTGAATTATTGAAACTTGTTCTCTGAAACATTTTTACTCACATTAGCTTCATATCCCACATTTACATATAAAAACTCATTAATGAAGATTAAAATGAAATCAAATGCCAATTCAGTATTCAGTTGCCTATAATTTCTAGCAATCATATAATCAGATACTTTTTGACCTTGTAGGAGGCAGGGATCAGGTAGGGGTGCTATTTGAGAATGAAATGTTTCCAATCACAATGCCACTTTTTGAAGTCCTAAACAATTTTTCACTTCAGATACTGAAAGGGAAGGTTATAAATCAGAAGTTTAGTGGATTTTTAATGATTTCTGATTTCAAGGAGAGCCACAGGATCAGGCTGATAACATTAGAGTGGCCAGTGGAGGCCACTCCTGCAGAGTTTTCTGCCAAGTCCTCTACCACCACACTAGGGAAATCCAGGCTACAGAACAGTGGGTCGCAAACCTCAGCATGTATTAGAAGTCCCCCAGAGGGCTTGTTAAAACCCAGAGGATGAGCCCTACACTCAGAGTTTCTGATTCAGCAGGTGTGGGATAGAGTTTGAGAATTCACATTTCTAAAATGTTTCCAGGTGGTGCTGATGCTGCCTGTCTGGAAATCCTTCTCGGAGAACGACTGGCAGAGAATCCTTTTTACGCTCTCCCCCCTTTCTCTCTCTGAGGCTAGAAAAGTGAAAGTAAGCAACAATGGTCTTAAAGAAACAAAAGGTCACTGGCTATCTTCAATCACCTTAATTTACCCCTAAATTATCACTCAAATCTTGCTACCACGAATTCTAAAAACTGAGTGTAATTCTAGAAGATGCAAAGTAATCTATAGTGTCAGAAAGCATACCAGGGTTGGTCTGGGGATGGAGAGGGACAGGTAGAAGTGGGAGACAGGGATTATAATACAAAGAGGTGTGAAAACACTTCGGGGGTGGGGGGTGATGGATGTGTTCATTATCTTGTGATCCTGATGGTTTTGTGAGCATACACAGAGGTCAAACCCATTACACTGCATAGTTTAAATACGTGCAACTTAATGTATGCCAGTCATACTCAATAAAGCTGTTTCTAAAATCCGTTACACAGCTGCAGTATACTACTTTGGGATTATTACACATCTTCAGCTTGGTTACGTTTTAAGTAGGCACATCATTTAACTACAAAATCTTGACTCAAAATATCCTTTCTGATGGACTCTCTAATTTATGTATAAATTTCTTCAAATATATTTCACTTTTTGGTTGATCTTAACATTTCCAAGTTTTGACAAGCTTTTACTGCTGCTTCCGAACTCTATCTCACTTTCTCTATTTCTGAAAGCCTTCTCTGAAAGCTCTCCAACATTTCTGCTTGTTGATGACGCTGGTTTTGTGTGGTTTTAGTTGTTGTTGCTTTGTTTTGCTATATATCACATATATGGTATGGTACATATATATCTACCTAACATATATCCATCCTTATCTCTTAACCATTCCTACCTGGGGTCCATGCTATAGACAGACAGAAACAGATGGATGCCTACCTACTTTCAGTTCCCTGGATGCAAGTTCATCCAAGCCTTGCAGGATACGCCTTCTCCCTTTCCACCTTAATTTCTATTCACTCGTTAGCTGTCACCTCATCTGGTGACCTCTCCTGACCCCCACAGGTCTACCTGTTCTGGATCAGTATTGCTTACCCGGGTTCCCCATCCCAGTGCTTATGGCTTTCAGGGCATTGCGCTAAGATTATCTGCTCACTTATCAACTCCCTTGCTAGACCATGCTCTCTCTGAGGGCAGGGGACATACCTTTTATCTCTGTAACTCCAGTGTCTGGCACCTAGAACTAACATTTGATATATGGTTGCTGAATCATCCGTGTAAAATCTATCTGTACTGACCATGTCAAACCCAAAGGAAAAAGCTCCTTCAGGCGTAGAATCTGATTAAAAACATTTGAGCTGAGGAGTCTTTATATAAAAACAAATTTGAATGTTATATGTATTTTATGCTCAAAAACTCAAGTTACATGTGTGCTTTGGAATTTATTACCTTGTTCTGAAAACTGCCCAGTAATTGATAACTAAACTAAAATTTTATAAAGGCACTTAGCCAAGGGCATTAAGAGTCAAAAATATTCCACACACACACACACACACACACACACACACACACACCTCCTTTGCACTTGAGATCAATTTTTTAAAAACTTAACATAGCATATTATATAAACAGTATATTTTAATTTCTAGAAATGTTAAGGAAGAAACTCTAAAAATCTTATTTTATCCAATTTTGAATTATTTAATCAGACTTGATGCTGTTATGTACTGAATTATAAGACAAGTTCTATAGATACTTCAGGGAGTTGAATCTATGTTTACTCTAGTAGGGACTAAAATTTATTTACTTTTATAGGCCTAAGAAAAGAATCTCGCAAGTAACAGTACAGAAAATTTACTAGACGACAAAGAGAATAAAACATAAAAGAGAAATGTTCTAAGAAGAACAAACAGATAAACTCATGTATTTTGGAAGGATAATTATCTAACCATTTAAGACCTATTCCATGATCAGATTAGAGAAATCAGGAGATGAAAATGACTTGGTCTGAGACAAAGCTAGGAAATTTAAGACACCTTAAATTCAAAGGTGCAATTTACCCCAATTATCACTAATGACTTTAATGATGAGGAAGCATTAGAAGGCAGTCTTAACACATTTCCCTAAAGAAGATGCAAAATTGATCTTTGCTAAGTATCTGGTAAAAAGAAGAAACGAACAAACATAATTTTTCTCTAAAATTACTTTTCATAATCAGTTCACACTAAATGTAATGCTTTGAAAACAAACAAAAGATGAACAGATTTATCTACAAATATTTCCACTACCGAGGCTCCAAAAACCCATCTGCAGATCGAGCCAACAAAGATTCTGTACTTATAGAATAAATTAATAAATGGACTTGTGCCCGAGTCCTACCCAGGCAACTTCTTAAAACATTTAAAATGTTTAAAATCTCAAGTTCTAGAACAAATAAGTACAGGTTACGAAACAGTATTTTTACATTCTGTTTATTCACATTATTTGGCTGAAATACAAGTCTGACATCCATAAATTGGCATATATTTGGTTAAGCCTGAATCTCGATCTGAAAAACTACTAAAAAGCTCTTTGAAAATGTTTTGGATATATCAGTCCATAAAAATGATTTCAGACTTACCTTCCCAGGCAGGTGACTTAATATACTCTTGGACTAGGTTCTTTACATAAGCATTTAAAGAGGATGTCTCGTGAAGTCCCATGGAACTACAAGTTAAGGGTCGCCTAAAACAGCTTTCATTAACACGCAGCCAATCACAGAGCTAGAAAAGAAAAGTGATTACTTATTTTAAAAGCTTAACTGAACAAAGGGTTTCTAACTTCCCTAAGCCAATTTTCTTTCCTCCACAATAAACTGAATTTAAATGACTGAACACAACAAAGTAACAGAACATTTATTGTCATGATTGAGTTCCGCAGATAGCTCAGACAGAAAAGTGTTCGTATGTATGTGTGTATATACACATACGTGTGTGTGGTGTGTGTGTGTTTTCTAACCTCTTCAAAGAACTTATAAACTTCATTAACAGGCAAGAATTTTTAAAGCACCTAATATAAAATGCACATTTTGATAAGGTGTTCTAACGAACATCTCTACGAAAAATAATGCACAACATTATGCACAACAAATTACAGTCTTAAATTAAAATTTATTCCAGCTTCATATACTAAAACGAGGTATATATTTATTTATGAGAGAACATAGAATTTGAGATATAAGTTATAATGAAAGTTCCTACCCTTCTTGCAAGTTTATTTTCTATGATATGTGCATTTTAAAATACAGTTGATGCAAATGTAAGGCCAGGACTTCCCTGGTGGGCAGGGGTTAAGAATCCACCTACCAATGCAGGGGACACGGGTTCAATCCCTGGTCTGGGAAGATCCCACATGCTGCAGAGCAACTAAACCTGTGTGCTACAACTACTGATCCTGCACTCTGCAGCCTGCAAGCCACAACCAGTGAAGCCCGGGCACCTAGAGCCCGTGATCTGCAACAAGAGAAGCCACCACAATGAGAAGCCCACGCACCACAACGAAGAGTAGCTCCCTCTTGACGCAACTAGAGAAAGCCCACACGCAGCAACAAAGATCCAACACAACCAAAAACAAACAAACAAAAAGTTAGGTTTAAAAGAAAACCCCCACACACACAAATGTAAGGCCAGACACTTTAAAACTCTTAGAGGAAAACATAGGCAGAACACTCTATGACATACATAGCAGCAAGATCCTTTTTGACCCACCTCCTACAGAAATGGAAATAAAAACAAAAATAAACAAATGGGACCAAATGAAACTTAAAAGCTTTTGCACAGCAAAGGAAACCATAAACAAGATGCAAAGACAACTCAGAATAGAAAATATTTGCAAACAAATCAACGGATAAAGGATTAATCTCCAAATTATACAAGCAGCTCATGCAGCTCAATATCAGAAAAACAAACAACCCAATCCAAAAATGGGCAGAAGACCTAAATAGACATTTCCCCAAAGAATATATACAGACTGCCAACAAACACATGAAAGAATGCTCAACATCACTAATCATTAGAGAAATGCAAATCAAAACTACAATGAGATATCATCTCACACCAGGCAGAATGGCCATCAACAGAAAATCTACAAACAACAAATGCTGGAGAGGGTGTGGAGAAAGGGGAACCCTCCTGCACTGTTGGTGGGAATGTAAATTGATACAGCCACTATGGAGAACAGTATGGAGGTTCCTTAAAAAGCTAAAAATAGAACTACCATATGACCCAGCAATCCCACTACTGGGCATATACCCTGAGAAAACCATAATTCAAAGAGTCATGTACCACCATGTTCACTGCAGCTCTATTTACAATAGCCAGGACATGGAAGCAACCTAAGCGTCCATCGAGAGATAAATGGATAAAGAAGATGTCACACATATATACAAGGAATATTACTCAGCCATAAAAAGAAACGAAATTGAGTTATTTGTAGTAAGGTGGATGGACCCAGGGTCCGTCATAGAGAGTTGAAGTCAGTCAGAAAGAGAAAAACAAATACCGTATGCTAACACATATATATGGAATCTAAAAAAAAGGGTTCTGATGAACCTAGGGGCAGGACAGGAATAAAGATGCAGATGTAGAGAATGGACTCGAGGACACGGGGAGGGGGAAGGGTAAGCTGGGATGAAGTGAGAGAGTAGCATTGACATATATACACCACCAAATGTAAAATAGATAGCTAGTGGGAAGCAGCCGCATAGCACAGGGAGATCTGCTCAGTGCCTTGTGACCACCTAGAGGGGTGGGATAGGGAGGGTGGGAAGGAGACATAAGAAGGAGAGTATATGGGGATAAACGTATGCATACAGCTGATTCACTTTGTTATACAGCAGAAACTAACACAACACTGTAATGCAATTATACTCCAATAAAGATGTTTAAAAAAAATACAGTTGATCCTTAACGACACGGGTTTACACTGTGCAGGTCCACTTACATGTGGATTTTTTCAGTAGTAAATACTATGATACTTCATGATCCATGGTTGTACACGTCCTCAGATGAAGGGCAGTTTCTTAAGAAAACAAACATACTCTTGCCATAAAATCCAGCAACTGTGTTCCTCGGTATTTACTCTAATGAGCTGAAAAGTTATGTCCACACACAAACCTGTATGTAAATGTTTATACCAACTTTACTCATAACTGCCAGGACTGAAAAGCGAACAAGATGTCCTTCAGTTGGTGAATGGATAAACAACGGCACACCCAGACAAAGGAATATTATTCAGTGCTAAAAAGAAACGTGCTACCAAGCCATGAAAAGACATGGAGGAACCTCAAAGGCATATTATAGCTTATTGAAAGAAGCCAATCTGAAAAGGCTTCACAACGTATGATTCCAACTGCAGGACGTTCTGGAAACTATGGAGGCAGTGAAATACCTGGGGCTGCCAGGGGTCTGGGGGAGCAAGAGAAAACAGGAATTACTGGGTGAACTGGGGATTTTTCCAGCACGGAAACTATTCTGTGTGATACTGCAACGGTGGACACATGCCAGAGCCCACAGAATGTATGGCACAAAGAGTGAACCCTAATGTAAATTATGAACAGTAGTTAATAATAATGTATCAGCATTGGCTCATCAATTGTAACAATGTACCATGTTTAACGCAAGATGCTAATAATAACAGCCACAGGTGTTGGATGCGGAGGGTACCCAGCGGGTATATGGGAACTCTGTACTTTCTGTTCATTTTTTTTCTATAAACTTAAACCAAGCAGCTATCTGATCAAACCAAGGGAAAAAGACAATAGTAGCCGTAGATATTTACACTTAGCGTGGGCCAAGCACAGTCTGAAACATGTTTACATGCATTTTTTCATTTAAACCTCACAGCTCACACCAGATATCAAAGTAAGTTCCAGGTGGATTAACCACCATTTACAAACTATACATATTGATCCAATGAATAGACCTTATTTGGGTACTTGAATAAAACTGACTATTTGAACAAACAAAATGCAAAAAACAAACAGAAGAACACATTTATTGAACATCTGGATAAATTAAACACCAAATATTTGAATCAAGAAATTAATAACATTTTTAGGTGTGATAAGGGCATATTTCTTAGCAGTATCTTCATCTTTTAGTAGTACATATTTCTAGATGAAATAAGATATGAAGCAGAAGTCCAACAAAAGGAACTGATTAAATAAATTCTAAAATATTTAATCAACCGAATTTTTAAATATCCCATATTGGGGAACTATTTAGCCAACATGCTATATAATATTCAAATGTAGGTAAAGATGAAAAATAAAATTCAAAAACAGTATAATCTTAATTTGTTTAGAAATATCATATGTATTAATATATCATTTAAAATCATCACTCCCAGGACATCTCATCCGGAATCGGGATCTGCCCACTAACACTGCCCCCCGACCCCAAACCGGTCCTTCTCTATTCCAGATACTTCCTGCCCCCGTTTCTCCATAGGAACCTCAGCAGCGTTACTGGTTACATCCACTCAAAGCAAATAAACAAGTTTTAAAAACCCCTGGTGACAGATAGCAAAGCAATCATATTTTACATAAAAGGCTAGTAACGAATTCAATTAGATAACAATTTTTCACAAAGTTTTCAAAGACCTTATCATTAAGTTATTTTCAGGCTCACCTCTGTCCACAATGAAGTTCCTCGTCCGAAGGACTCCTCTTGTCTCAGTGACATGACAAGAGATGAGACATCAGAGAGGGATACTTTCTCCTGGGGGGGGGGGCAGGGCAGTTTTAAAAAAATTACTCATTTAAAAATGTTTGAATCAAACATCACTGAATCAAAATCACTGCAAAAGCAGTCTAGCAGACCACTTACAGTAGAATACTATTTGGTAAATCGAAAGCTACTTTCTAAAAAGAAAACATTATTCAACTTTTAATAGGAAGACATTGACTACAAACATGCAATTATATGCAATTATCTATGACCATTATAGAAAATGAAAGATCACTTCATATATCTAGTTTCCTTAAAATCGAGGTTGCTATCTTAGAGGTAAAACAGTCACAGATCTAAAAGCAAAAACAGAAACAGCCTGTAAGAAATTACTTATTACTTAAAAGCGAATCTTACTTTTCAACGCTGCAAAAATGACCCCGCCTTAAGAAAACCACCCGGGTCTTTTCATTCCCTGAAGGTTGAGCATCTTCAATTAAGATAGCTTGCTCTAAGCCGGGGGTCAGCAAAACCACTCACAGCCTGTTTTGTAAGTGAAGTTCTACTGGAACACAGCCATGCCCATTTATTTATAAATGGTCTATGGCTGCTCTTGAGTAGTTGTGACAGAGACCGTTTGACTCAAAAAGCCTAAAATATATACTAATCCAGCCCTTCACAAAAATGTTTGCTGATCCCTGTTCTCAGCAGTAGTGTTACCGGAGCTCTGTGAAAAACAGAGAATAAAGGTTTTCCTTGAATGTCAATTTCCTGGAAGACGTGCACAAAAAGTACAGAGGAAACCAGGTGAAAGCTTCCAAGAGTCCTCTCCCGGTACGGTCATCCAGCTACCCCACCGACGTGTAAAATGCCTACCAGGGGAGCTCCTTAGAGACCCAGCACCCAGGGTTTTTACTGGGAGCTGGTCACACAGACACCCCCTGCATCGCAGCTACAATTCCAGACCCCGGGAAGGAAAGCAGGTGTTCAGTAGAGACCACACTGTTTGTATGAGTAGTGCAGGCACAGTAGGTAGGATGGTGGGAACCCTCCTGAAATCCAAGTTCCCAGATGCCAGCCAAGGGCCAACCTTATAAGCAGGGCTTTCTAACGACAGCATCACAGGCCTGCTGTGTTAACTCTTCTATGAACAGCCGCTCACTAAGAAAGACTAGGAAACTGGAGTTAACATTAGGAAGAAAGATAAACTCACCACGTCTACCAGATTCATGGCCGTCTGAAGGAGATAGCACTGCGCTGCCCCTCGCAGCAGGATCTGATGTGTGATCATGGTGCACTGAAGAACGTCCCTGACACAGGAGAAAACACATGCACTTCCATGGTCTCAGGACAATTCTGATAGTTTGTGGTAACTGACAACTTGATTTAATATATCTACACTTTCTAACGCAGACAGTCACTGCCAGGAGAATTTCAAAGCTATTAAATAATTAAGGCCTCTAGTGGAGCTCAATTTTAATATGAAACAAATCTCCTTTTAAAAACAACAAGATAAGGACTTCCCTGGTGGCGCAGGGGTTAAGAATCCGCCTGCCAATACAGGGGACACGGGTTCAATCCCTCGTCTGGCAAGATCCCACATGCCATGGAGCAACTAAGCCCGTGTGCCACAACTGCTGAGCCTGTGAGCCACAACTACTGAGCCTGTGTGCCACAACTAATGAAGCTCGCACGCCTGGAGTCCACGCGCCGCAGCAAGAGAAGCCACCACAATGAGAAGCCCACGCACCGCAAAAAAGAGTAGCCTCTGCTCGCCGCAACTAGAGAAAGCCCGCGCACAGCAATGAAGACCTAACGCAGCCAAAAATAAATAAATTTATTTTTTAAAAAAAGACAATTTCAAAGTAAGAATTTTACACTTTTTTGAAATACTTTGTAATCAATAGTAATATTTGTTATTTTATCTCTAGCTTCCTACATATCAATGTAATAAAAACAACTTACTGGCCTTATTTTTAAAGTGACCATAATCCAATAGTATGTATTATGGCATATATTTAAATTAGTAATTCATAAAACAAAATAAATTCAACTATATGAACAGATTTTTTTAATTTACTTTTTTATTATATAAAATTAAGAGCGAAAAATCCCGATGCTGATATTAACTAAAACCACTCACTAGGGATTAAAGCAGAAGGAAAAACAAAATTTACTAATGGAAAGGTACAACAAATAACCGTATGTGAACATACTCAGAGTACATTACCTCAGGGCAAGAAGCCCTTCTATACCCAGGGCTTTACATCTTGGGATATTTGCCAAAGCCTTAGATAGAAACAAAATGGGAATAGCACACCAATGTCGGCTCGTCATCTTCTGAATAAACTTTAACAGGAAACTACCTGAAAGAAAAAGTTTTAAGACGTCATTGTTGCCAACAAGCACATGAAAAGATGCTCAACATCATACTTTATGTAGAGAAATGCAAATCAAAAACCATAATGAGATACAACTTCACACCCATTAGGATGGCTACCATCAAAAGGACAGACAATAACAAGTATTAACCAGGATGTGGAGACATGAACGCTCAGACATTCTTGGTGGAAATGTAAAATGGTACAGCCAGTGTGGAAAAGAGTTTGGTGGCTCCTTTAAAAGTTAAACACAGGGCTTCCCTGGTGGCACAGTGGTTGAGAGTCCGCCTGCCTATGCAGGGGACACGGGTTCGAGCCCCGGTCCGGGAGGATCCCACATGCCGTGGAGCGGCTGGGCCTGCGAGCCATGGCCGCTGAGCCTGCGCGTCTGGAGCCTGTGCTCCAAAACGGAAGAGGCCACAACAGCGAAAGGCCCGCGTACCGCAAAAAAAAAAAAAAAAAAAAAAAGTTAAACACAGAGTTACTATTTGACCTAATAATTCTACTCCTAGGTATATAATTAAGAGAAGTGAAAGATTACATTCATATAAAAACCTGTATGTGAATATTCATAGGAGTTATTCCTAATAGTTAAAAGTGGAAACAATCCAAACATCTATCAACTGATGAATGGATAAACAGAATGTGAAGTATCTCCACAGTGGAATATTATTCAGCTACAGAAAGGAATGGAATATTGATAAATGTTACAACATAGGTGAATCTTAAAAACATTATGCTAAGCAAAAGAAGCCAGACATAAAATACAAGGCCACGTATTATATGATTCCATTTATATGAAATGTTTAGAATAGGCAAATCTAGAGAGACAGAAAGTAAATTAGCGGCTGACAGGAACCAGGGGAAAGGAAAATGAGACTTGATTACTTATGGGCAAGGAGTTTCTTTTGGGGATGATGAAAATATTCTGGAACTAGTGGTGATAGTTGTATAACTTTGTGACTATACTAAAAAACCACTGAACTGAACAATTTAAAAGGGTGAATTTTATGGTGTGTGAATTATATCTCAATAAAGCTGTTGGGAACAAAAAAAAAATCAATGTCATTTCAATTTCATTCCTTTTTAGTAAGGTAAGTATTCTAGTGCATTGTAGAAATTCTGATAACCATGTAGCTATATATTTAATAGTTAAGGTAAAAGATAATCTTTTTACTGTTGGAAACCATTCATCTGTTGGAGATATTAAAGAAACACAGGATGAGAAGTACCAATGGTAGCTGGCCTCTGGTATCTGCAAGCAGTGATATTAGATCTTTCTCACAGGTTATTTCGTACCTACCCTGGATCTAATCACTGTAATTAAGTATTTTGAGATACAAAAGGATGGTGCTCTATCCCGCTTTCTCTGCTAATATGTGATATCTTAAGGATCTTCAAGTCATAGTAGTTAATAAAAATGTCTGTTTCCTGAGATCATCACTTACGATGACTTTTAAGAAATCCCTGGACGCTCCTCAAAGGGTATGACCTGTATTTTATATCTCCCGAAGTGCCTAGCTCAGAACTAGATACGCTTAGGATATTGTTGACAGAAAAAACTACAAAGTAAGAACTGTAAATAAACATTCTACCTGCCCTCCCTCCTGCTGGACTAATTCAGTTCCCATCTTCTGCCTCACAGCTCTCTCGTGACACAAGGACGATGGCAACAGCCATGCCTCTACTGCTTGTTCACTCACCACACTGACAGGGTCACACGGCCACAAACTCTAGGCGCTCAAACTCTGGGGGGCACTGATCACCGTCATGACGTGAGATGTGCCAATGTGGTTGGCAAATGAATCCCCAGACTGTAAGCTTCCAAATTCTAGCAAACTAAAGAACGGCTCTGACAGTTATCTTCTCCAGTTTAACTTTTTAAAAAAGTCATCAAAACAATCCATTTTCTATAAATCTAAAGTTGTGATATACAGGTGACCATCTTTTCTCTTTCTTCCCTGACTTTTGAATACATAGTACCACTGGTCATTGGTCACCCTATTTGCAGATTAAATACAAAAGAAAAAGTATATATATATATATATATATATATATATATATATATATTTTATAGCCAGGGTCACTTTCTAAGTCACAAAGCCCAGAATGAAAAAAAAGACTCGGAAAGAAGAGCGGGCCCTGCTACTCGGCAAGCAAAATACCACCGGTTTTCTGCTTTGCTTACCAACATAGCCCATCAGGAAGAAAAGTACATCTCCAACCTGAAGAAGTGGGATATTTCTAGGATACAACGTCTTACGAAAAGCAAGTATTTTTTCCCTTTCTTATCTTTCTGAGTCAATATCTATAAAGGGACAACTTTGCCACAATAGACACTCTGTTTATAACTTTTTCCTAAGCCCAGGTTCTTTCTTTCTTCGACCTATTTTGCTCATTTTTGAAACTGAATGGAGACAAGTGGAAAGAACAGCCAACTGCAGCACACACTGCAAAACTGCTTCCATGCTACGGATACCAATACTGGTATCACGTTACATACAAAAGTAAAATTGTGTACTCAGTTTCAATGGACATGTGTATAATTCTGACAAAATTTGCATACTCTGGAAAAAGGAACTATTTTGATAATACTGATTATAATAGTCATAGGTTGGTGCTTATAACCAACATACTAAAAATTTAAGCTAATAAATTAAAAAGAAACTCTTTACTGACACATACTCTTTATTTCTTCTGGAAGAAGAGAAATGTAAGTGACTAAGAACTTCTGTAATTTCAATCCCAGTGGAGAACCACTTCCTATCAGCTGGCCTGGGGACCTACAGACAAAGGGGAAAAAAAACAAATATTTTAAATCTATTTACAAATAAGTAGACTGAAACTAAATGGAATATGGCCCAAATGTCTTTCAACAATAAAACAATAAAACCATCTTCTTCTTCTAAACCTGCATTCTATTTTTCAGTAAAATCTTGAGGATCCTTCTGCTAAAAACATCAGAGATCTTCTAGGAAAACAGACGTGAGTTAGCAATGTGCGACACTAAGCAGGCATGGATTTCTTTTTTAATGACACTTTCTCTGACACACATATATGAACCTTGCCAAATAGTATCGTTTAAAAAAAAGTCTAAAAATGAAACTTTAAAATTATATTTTATTGTTCCCAACACCTAATCCAATGATTTTAAATCTTTAAGTATTAAATAAAAGGAATAACATTCACAGAAAGACATATGTTAGTAATAAGTAACTTTTGCAAGAGCATTTAATTATTAACATCTACTGAAGTCACATTGTCTTTTTTTTTTTTTTTTTTTTTTTTTTTTTGCTATATGCTTTGGCCAGGGACATTATCTGTTAATTGAACACATTAGGGTGCTAGGGAACTGAAGGCATTTCGTAATAAATGTGTTTGTCAACTCTCAGAAAGCACCACGTTGGTTTTACTGCTTTCCAGCGGTCTAATTGCTTCAGAAAACTATTCAACAGTAATGATTATTTGAAATTGAAAAATAATCGGCAAATCTAGCGTTGCTATGCTCTTTCGATATTCAATAGGACTAAATATTAATATAACTTAGCACAGACTAACTTAAAAATTTTAAAGAAGTTGGTGGTGAGTTTTTTTCTATTAGAGGTATACCAAACAAGACTTGCAAGTATAAAAAAAACGTAGTTTTCAAAATTAGACAACATAATTTCAAAAGCAAGGGAACTTTTTGAAGATATAATTCAAGAATACAGGTAATGCTCAAAAAATGAGAATAAGGCACAATACTGACAAACTCTTCCCAGTATCAACCTGGACAAAGGGTAATGGCGTCAAATAAACAATATGTCATGGAGAATGGCCTCCACCGTCAGATAGGGAAAGGGGGAAGTTAGAATGAACCCTGTGGTAGTGGACTAGAAATGGATGTGCTGGTGTGAACTGATGGTCTTTAATATGGATGGATGGACAGACAGATACTGAAATATAGACGGTAAGTCTGCTCAGCAGACAGAGCTAAGAAACAGAGGTATACACACACACACACACAAAATCGTCATGAGAGAGAAGACGATTAAGCACATATGGTTAAACAGTATCACTTAGGGAATGTGGATAAAAGATAAATGAGAATTCTTTGTATTATTCTCACAACTTTTCTATAAGTCAAGATCAAAAGTTAAAAGAAAAAGGAAAAAATAAGTGTCAAGTGTTGGTTAGCCAAAGTCACTACAATTTCCAAGAGGGCAGAAATCAGGAGTAAGGGAGAAGAAGTAGCTATGTAAGATATCCTTCCCAAAAGGTCAAGAATGGATGGGTTCAAAGTAGGAAAGGAAAGAAAAAGAGAAACACCTGACACAACTACTGGAAGAAAGGCAAGAAGAATAACAAACACAGAAGGGATGACATGGTTAGAAAAAGCTGAATATCTACAAGGCAACGTATATTTATGGAACAAATTCATTAAACAATCTGGTCATACTTCATAATCACATTAAATTTATATACCAAATACATATGACTGCATTGCTGCTAAATAACAATGTTTGTTTACCTGCTGTATAGAGAGCTCTGTGAAAGTGCATCCATTAATGCCCCAACAATAAACTAAAAAAAAAAAGGAAAAAAGTATTTGATGTTAAGTTGTAACTGTAATTTTGAACAGTCAGCTTGCTGTAACTGCATATCCTACACAGGGCTACAGAAGAGCTGTTACAAGCAAAGCTGATCTCTCATGCTGTAGGTTGGTTTATGATAGTCTTGGAGGATACCTTAATTCCACCAGAATAACAAAACAAATACTGAATTTTCCCACCTGATAAAAACATATGGAATACTGAGAGGAGAGTGAGTACATGCTGTGCTGAGAAGGAAGAAAAGAGTCCAAAGAAGGGACACATGGTGGAAAATAAAGATAGTAACAAAGGAAAAAACAAAAAGATACTCAAGAGGAAATTCAAGCCCCTATGCCTGGAAGATAAAGGGGGAAAAGTATATCTTCAAAAATGTTACTAGACAAAAAAGCAAGCTTCCAGAAGTGCAAGAAGGCTACGAGAATGTAGAAAAATGATGCATATTAAAACACTATACATGTAGTTGGACAATTAGGAAAGTTTACTTCAGTTACCTCTAAATGAGAGGTACATTACCATACCAAAGTCAGGGACCACCTGACTCATGTGGCACCATAATATAAAACTTTAAGTCACAGCTGTAGCTCTCACACTCTCTTTGCTTTCTGTGATTTCTGATAAATGGAAGCATAGATGCTAATAATATAGCTCTAAAGGCAACCTCTGCTCAGTACAGTCGATAGTAATTCATCGACTCAGAACTGGGGGACTAGCGTGACTAAACAAAGAGCGGTAATTCTGTGATTCAGAACTGTGGAAACAATATCACTAACACGCTTCTATACCAGTTTTCATGCTGTTGACTTTTGTTCAGAATACTGATAACAAAGAACTACTGGTAATGATGCAGGCAGCCTATCGACAAACTACATGACAGAAAGCGTTCTCCCAGTACGATAGCTAAGTTTAGAGAAATAGGATTTGTTGTATGCAAACCTCTAAAATGCTACTTGTGATTTTCAAGGCCTAGTGTATATTTTTTGAAGATCACATAGGATAAAACAAATACCTTCGCCCCTCATCTTTTGACAAAGGGAAAAAGGAAAGGGAAAGGCTGTCATTACCTCAGAAAATTCTGCTGAAAATGGAAGAACCCTTGTTTCATAGAGCTCCAAAAAATGGGTAACGCCTTCTTTGGTCAGGATTTTATTTTCACTTTCAAACATTCTTTTATAAATACACAGATGCCAGGATGGGTGAAAGAGCCAACATCCTGTGGAAATAAACACCAAATGTTGACTTCAGATTCTCACATCATGTTGCCCCATGTAGACTATATATTCAAAACTAAACACAAACACATTAACTTCATTACAACACCGCAAAAGTGAGTCTCTTTTTAATCGCATCTGAGGGTGTTTAATTACTGAATAACCAAAATAACTTCAGTATTTGGCATTCCATTTTCAGAGAGATTCATTGAGAAAGGCCGCAAGCGAGTGTCATAGTGGCTACAGCGTACAAAAATTAAATACAACCCCACGCAGGTTGAAACTCTAGGTTTGGGGTGATTTCAACCAATTCTTCTCTCACCTTACTTCAATCCATTTTTCATACAGAAACGTGAAACTGTCCCTGCTCTATTTAAAACCCTTGCGTGGCTTCTCAAAACTCAGACTGAAAAACAAGCGAGGCATGAACTGCTTCTGACAACTACTCCGACCTTAACCCGCCTTCCCACACCACTGTGCTGTGGTTTACTGGTTGGGTCCTCTACCCCACTCAGCTGTTCCCATCTCAGGGCTTCTGCACCCAGAGCTGTCTCCTCAACCTCTGTGTCACTCTTCAGGCAGGTCTTTCCTAGCTGCCCTCTCCAAGGTATGGCCTCACTCACTAGATAACTCCATTTCTGCCTCTTGTTTGTTGCCTGTCTAGAACTTATCATCAAAATAACTCCATTTCTGCCTCTTGTTTGTTGCCTGTCTAGAACTTACCATCAAAGCTATTTTTTCCTGGAAAACAGGTAAAAATCAAGTGAAAAAGAGTACATCTGTCTCACCACTTTATCCCAGCGCTTAGCATGTATTGGACACTAGGTAAACATCTATTAAGTAAATATACAAATGAGTGAGAAACAAAAAATGGAGTATGTACCTTGGACATACTTTAACTTTTTTGAAATATCCTTTAACACTATTAGAAAAAAAACTCAGCATTTTTAACTCATGGCATTCTATAAATAAATCAGTCTTTTTTTTTTTTTTTTTTTTTTTAATTTACACCAAGATGCTTGTTTAATCCTTTGGCAGTGATTTTACAAAATCTGTCACCGCCATTTGATTTGGTTTGCCAAGAGCTGTGGGCAAGACGTGGTAATAAGAGAATCATTTTAACAGTAAATGCATAAGTGAAGTCACAACAGGATTCAATTAAATTCTAGCCCCAGGTGGGACTACAGATTCCTACGGTCTGTGAAAAATCCCAGTGTATCAGAAAACAACCATAGCAATCAGCTGAATAAAGCTCAATTCCTAAGGGGTCGAACTACTAAAGTTGTAATTATCTAAAGTAGGCACTAAAACCCATCTACCTAGGTTATTTCTCATGT
This sequence comes from Phocoena phocoena, assembly GCF_963924675.1. Classification (NCBI taxonomy): domain Eukaryota; kingdom Metazoa; phylum Chordata; class Mammalia; order Artiodactyla; family Phocoenidae; genus Phocoena; species Phocoena phocoena. The sequence continues at coordinate 78,723,785 of NC_089234.1, read as the reverse complement.
GTAAACATGATAATGTAGCATTTTATCATTCATATGAATACAAAACACCATGAGCTTGCATTTAGCTGTCTCGTTGATCTAAACTTAATTTCATAAAATAATTTTAAGAAGCTCCAGCTTCATTTTATTTCTCCTGAAAAGCCCTCATAATATAGAACTGATACAGGACTTAAAAACCGTATTTCAAATAGCATCTTGGAATTTTCTCTTCCTAAGAAGTCCAACCTACAGAATAGCTGAAACCCGAAGAAAATAACTCTAACAATGAAACAGATACATTAAGAGAATAAGGATGGAAAGCACTTAAAATATGTAATACCAAAGAGCTCTTATTAAAAATGAATAATACACCATGACTAAAACATTACCAAAGAGCCCTTATCTTTCAAGGATATATACTGAAAAAAATTACAGATGAAATGATATGCTGTCTAGGAATGGGCTTCAAAATCGTTTGATGGGGAGGGAGCAGGAAAGGCCACGTATGATGTGAGACAGAGACTGGCACAAGTTGATCACTGCTAAAGCCGGGTGGTGGGGTTCATCATACAAACTCTTCTCCTTCCATGAATGTCTGAAATTTTCTATAATCAGAAGTTTATAAGTTACCAGACCTCTAAATTATAGAAAACTCTGCAGCCATTTAAAATTAAATTCTCAAAGACTATTTAAGGACATAGGTAAATGCATTTGGCTATACTGCTGAGTGAGAAAAAACCATGAACAATCAATCCACAAGGTGTGTATCTGGAATGTTAGCAGCTGTCTCTTGGTAGCAGTAAATTCATATATTCCTATAACATGCTCTATAATGAATAAGAGTTAATTATAAAATTAAGGGGAAAAACTGTAAGTGTTACAAAAAAGCAAAATAAAGTAACTGTTACCATTTTCCTCTGACACTGCATATTCAAACAGATTGTTTAGCTTTGGTAAAACTGGCTTTATAACATGTATCTGAAAAAACAAAAGCAAAAAGCCACAGGAAATGAAAATTCACCGTTCAAAACTCAAAAGACTTTTCATCTATTTATACAACAGTCACTCTGTTCCTCCTTACCACCCTGGAGAAGAGGCAGGGCCTGTATACCAATATGTTACAAAGAGGAAAAAATACTGCGATGCTTTATCTAGTTACTCACGTTGCTCAAGGCCACACATTTAGAAGCAGAGTCAGTTCTGAGTTCAAGGCTCTTCGTTCTTAGACTCTGCTACAGATACCAGCGTCTAATTTACATACCCTACAAACTAAAGGTAAATCACAGTTTCTAAATAGCGAGGGTCTTGAGGATATACTGATTCAGGAAAACCATAAGTTTAGAAATGCTTTTCCTTTATTGCTCATCCTTGTACCTACATATATTTAGTACATATGAGTAATTATTTATTTTAGTCCACAAACAATGCGTCTGGACTGACACCTCCCAGCGGCTCCACGATGGCAGGCCCCGCACCTTATGGACTGAGAACCCCTACAACAGGGGTTCTCCAAGTGTGGTGCCCAGAATGGCAGCTTATGGATCTCCAAGGAACATGTAAAATATCTGACTTCTCAGGCCCCACCGCAGACCTACTGAATCAGAAACTTTGCAGGCCAGACACTTTCATGAGCCATCTGGGTGATTCTAATGAATGTTAAAGTTTGAGAACATTGCACTAGAGTAGGTAATCTTAAGAGATTCTTCTCAACTTAAAAACTCTTAAGATCCTACAAAAATGAACTCAAAGTTGACTGCAAATGATTTTTCAAGTTTCCATTCTCAGGACCAAGAATGCAAAGATGTAAGAGAGAGAGGGAGGGAGGGAGGGAGGGAGGGAGAGACAGAGGGGGAGGGAGGAGGGTGGGAGGGAGGGGGAGGAGGGAGGAGGGTGGGAGGGAGGGGGAGGAGGGAGGAGGGTGGGAGGGAGGGGGAAGAGGGAGGAGGGTGGGAGGGAGGGGTGGAGGGAGGAGGGTGGGAGGGAGGGGGAGGAGGGAGGAGGGTGGGAGGGAGGGGGAGGAGGGAGGAGGGTGGGAGGGAGGGGGAGGAGGGAGGAGGGTGGGAGGGAGGGGGAGGAGGGAGGAGGGTGGGAGGGAGGGGGAGGAGGGTGGGAGGGAGGGGGAGGAGGGTGGGAGGGAGGGGGAGGAGGGTGGGAGGGAGGGGGAGGAGGGAGGAGGGTGGGGGGGAGGGAGGAGGGTGGGAGGGGGAGGGAGGAGGGTGGGAGGGAAGGAAGGAAGGAAGGAAGGAAGGAAGGAGGGAAGGAAGGAAGGAAGGAAATCTACAAAATCAAAGGGCCATTATAGGGTCATTATTTAGTTAATAACAATTTACCTCAGACTTTAAGTAACATTTCCCTTAGTGTGCATTTCTTAGGAGATTATTCATAACATCAAGAAACTAAAAACTCGTAAACATTTTAGAAGTAAATGCCAAGGGAAGATCAAATAAGACTGAATTCTTTGAATGATAACTTAAGTCACCTGAAAGTATTCTTTAATTTCCTGAGTTTATATTCAATCTTAAATTGCCAGAAAACAAAGTACGCTTTATGGAGCTTTACTCCATTATGCTACATCCAAGTTGGCCTTTTTGTATTGCTTTTACAGAATGTTTGGGAAAAACCCCCAAGAACTGCATTTACATAGGATTTGTTAAAATATGAAAACACTTACCTGATTTCCTTCAAGAGTTTCCATAATTAATATATAGTTTTCCCAAAACTTTAGAAGCTCATCTTTTTTCTTCTCAGACCACCAAAACAGACTTGGGCCTGATATGGTTTAAAAAAGAAAATTAGTTCCTAGATTTAGTTCCTAAATCAGAAACTTTCATAAGCTTCCAAATGATAACAGTTCTTAAAATTATGCTACTATTACCAAATGTTGTTTTCTCTAACAATGGAGGGTGCCCCTGTATTAGAGCCTAGGTAGGAGGCTTGGGCAAACAAGAATCTCAAAAGGAGGTTTTTTCAAAAAAAATTAAGGTTACTACCTTGGAACTCTGGGTAAGGATGACAGATTTGAACACATGTACTCTACTTTCTCTCCCTAAGAATCTCACTATAACAGTAAGAGATTTTTCAAAGGCAAAAACCCAAGAATTGGAGAAAACAGGGGAGCAGACAACAGCAATGAAATCAGGAGCCACAGATCAGATTAAAAGCAAGCAGAATCAAGACAAGTGCCTAGTAAGTTGGCACAAGGAAAGCAAAGAAAAAAATCTGATTCACACTACAAAATCCCCCCAAGCCTAAGGAACTGGCAGAAAAAAATACTTCAGTAAGTAGAGGTGAAAATCAAGGCTAAACTAAAAAGGATTTGTTTAACGTGTTTAAGAAACAGATCCCCAGATGCCCTTTCCTGTGTTCTGAACAGGAAGAAGACTGGGATTGATTCTCTGGGGAAGGTAAAAGAGTGGGTCTCCAGATTGAGGGGCACTGGACACGGCTGATGTCAGGGTGAGTGCCACATGAAAATGGGAAGTGAACACGTATGCACCCTGGATGCTGAGACCCCCTTCCACCTGCCCCCATCACCGTCTTGGCCTCTCAGGTCCCAGAGGACCATCTCCATGGCATGTGGCCACCCCAAGAGGAAAGACCTGAAAATACTTTCACCAGAGATTACCTAACAAAATGCCCTGGCCAGATCGCCTTACAGCGAAGTGCACAGTCAACAAGCACCACGCATGTGTTTAGAGCTTTAAACTTGACTTTTCGTCCCACATTCTTACGTACATAAGCAGGTGTCTAAGGCTCACCAGACATCTAGGGAAACCTCTACACTAAAGATCAAGACCAAAACAAATAAACAAGGAAATCTGGAGAAAACAAAACTACACAGGAAAAAGAAAACCTAAAAAAGAAAAAACTTTCACTAATATTTTAAAGGGAGATAAGATAGTGTGGTTATGATATAAAAACAGGATACTATTAACAAGGGGGCATTCCAAGAACAAAAAAGATCTCATGAGAATAAAAATCTGATAGCAAAAAGAAGAAACTCAAAGAAAGGACTGGAAATAAAGTTGAGGAAATCACCCAGGAAGCGGAGCACAAAGACAAAACCACAGAAAACATGAGAGAAGAGATGTGTTAAAGGCCAGTCCAGGAGGTTCAATAACCAAAAAGAGAACAGAAAGCAAAAAAGGAAGGGAGGAAATCAAAGTAATACGAGGGCAGTTCTCAGGACCGAAGGACACGATTTCCAGATTGAAAAGGTCCGAGTGCCCTACACCAGGATGTAAACAGGCCCTCAAAACGGAAAGGGCAGAAAGCTGGGGACACAGTCTCTATAATCATCCATGGAGAAGAAACAGCTCACATACAAATAAACAGGATTCAAATGGTTTCAGACTTCTCAACAGTAACAATGGGAGCTCGAGCCTCTAAGACATCAGATGGATGGATGCCTTTAAGATTTTGAACAGAAATGTTTTCCAAGCCAGAATTCTACCCCAATCAAACCATCACTTGAATGTGAGGGCAAAATAAAAGTGTCTAGATATGCTTGGTCTTGGCTTCCAAGAAAGCCACAAGAAAACATTACTGCCACACCAACAAAGAGAAGAAAGGCTGGATTATCAACAAAACCCTAAACTTTTTTTTTGTGGGGGGAGGTCCATCAGAGAGCTGAGGTCGCATTGCTCTCTGAATTCCAAAGGGCAAAAAGCCTCTCCAAGAATAAGACAGGACACACGAACTGCAGTTAAAAAATAAAATAAAAATTTGACAAGTTTTTAAAAGCCAAGTGTGGACAACTTAGAAACTCTGGGAACCCCAAGGGAGTCTACACCCACTCACCAGCTCTTTTCCTCAAGGCCTCCCCCATGTGTTCAAGAAAGACTGTGGGCAGGGCAGGGGACCCTAGAGGCGTGGGCATGCAGGGCCCATCCATGCCCTGCAGGAGCACAAGGTGGTGGTCAACTGAAGATGCCTGCCTGCACCCTGGACCCTTCCCTGACAGGAGGCCAAAGCTGTCGGCCGCCGGAGGAAACCCTCCCACAATCCCACCCTTGTCCCTGCTCTCACACCAGGCAAAGTTGGCTGCCCCTGGGGATGGCTAAACACTTGCTCTCCCCTCGACCCTGCACTGACACGAGGAAAGCCTCTTATGTGTCCGGCACTCATATGAAGCAGGTCTGCTGCTGTGGAGGAGGGCAGAGTATCAGCCCTCAAGACCCACCACAGATATAAGCAGAATGCAGCCGCCACAGGAGAAGTTAAGGAAACTCTTAACCCTTCATTAAGTAGGAGGCAGAGGTTATGTGCCACTGGAGAGGGAGCAGAGATGGCTAAAAAGTTTGAACCCTGGGCTTCCCTGGTGGCGCAGTGGTTGAGAGTCCGCCTGCCTATGCAGGGGACACGGGTTCGTGCCCCGGTCCGGGAGGATCCCACATGCCGTGGAGCGGCTGGGCCCGTGAGCCATGGCCGCTGAGCCTGCGCGTCCGGAGCCTGTGCTCCGCAACGGGAGAGGCCACAGCAGTGAGGGGCCCGCGTACCAAAAAAAAAAAAAAAAAAGTTTAACCCTAAGGATCGGGCACATGGGGCCTAAGAAGAGGCTGTTGTAGGAGAAATGAAAAGTTTCCGCCTTCCCCATCTCAAGCTTTGCACCAGGTAACCAACACCAGCAGTCTACCCTCGAGGGAAGGACAAAGGCATGGAGGAAGCTCTCCATCCGTGGAGTCGGCATCGAGGGCTTGAGAAAAACTAGAACACTGAGAAAAACCTTATAGGCTTCACACTAAACATTAGGAGGCAACAATCCACCACCAACAAAATCCAAAGCCAGCTCACCAGAGTGACTCAACCCAAATAGTCTAACAGAGAGGAGTGCCTATCATCGAAGGCATAAATATTTCAGTCTCTGCTGAAAAAAGTGATCCCACTGCCAAGAGATAAAACAGAAAACAAAACCAAACTCAGATATGGTCCAAGTACAGAACTTGTACATAACTATGATGAGTATGTTAAAGGATCTAATGGAAAAGGTAGACAACATGCATGAACAGTTGGGGATTTTCAGGAGATGGAAACTATAAAAAAGTGACAGATAGAAATGATAGAAATGAAAACATATCAGACATAAAGGATCCTTTGATTAAATTATCAGATATGCAAGGTCTTAAAAAGTTTTATCTCAGGGAACTATTAGAAAATACATTACAACAAATGAGTAAACCAAAGAAGAGGATGAACTCCAGGAAACAAGAGCCCCAACACAGAATCAGGTGAAGGGAATTTCCCAGATGATAGTGAAGGCAGATCTAAGAACGTCAGCTGTGCACCAGACTGAGCTTGTAAGAGGACTCTAGGAGACACTTCTTCAGGAAAACTTATAATGCCTGATGATCTGACTTTGTACAGGAAAGATTTAGACAATTAACTAAGAATCTGGGGTTGAATTAGTGATAAGAATGGAGACAACGAAACATAAATGACATTAATCTAGCAAAAACTTGCAGGAAGGAAAAAAACCATCATATATATACACAGATCACCTGTGAACAGTATTTTCATAGTCATAATTTTGTTGAACTCACATTTAACCAAAATTACAAGAATGACAATGGACTTTATGACATTACTAGATCATTTCAAGATACGGGGGTAAATACCAAAATAATCAGCTAAAAGAGGTAAAGGTGGCTGCCCTCTGAAATGAAGGAAATGGGCGGGGGCACAAGCATGAGACCACTGCTTATCTTTAAAACTGCAGAATGACTGACTCTTTAAAATAAATGAGTGTTTAACTTTGGTAATTTAAAAAATGTTTTCCAGTGACGACTCTCATTGGATGATCACCAACTTTTGGACTGTTAAAATATTTACTACCTGATGTTTTAAGCTTATATAAAAATCTAATCTACTCACAACTTCAGCCAAACAAAAATCCTTTACCAGTATAAATAAGTAGGCAGCTCCAGTTGAAAAAGTAGACATTTTCTATCAATTGAAGCAGTTTTGAATCAGTCAATCCATTTTTGACTTTGATAGCTCAAACTTAAGACGAGAATTTTACTTTCACATAATTTCAGTGAGCAAATCAATCAATAGGAACATACCAAATTGAAGGGAGGCCTTGCTATTTCATCTACTCTTGTTCTGTAATAAAGTGGTAGGAAGCACAGGCTCAAAATGTAAAAAAACTGAAACCTCACTCAATTAAATCAATTTCAAAAATACTCTCCAAAGGTCGACTTAAGGTCCATATGCTTAACAAATATTTTAAAATCCTGCTAAAAGAACTACCAAGGGAAATTTCAAAAGAATGTGCTAGTTTCCATTACAAAATTCTAACACTCGAGACTCAATTCATCGCTCAGTACATGTAAATAATTTTCCTTTCAATTTGATGGGCGCTAACTCTTCTTCCCTGTTAGAACGGACCTACCACGATATAGTGCAAATTTGGTCTGTAAAATCCTGCCTGGGCTCGTTCCTAAATTATTCCCACGGATGCAGTATTCCACCTGCTCTGGCTCAGAAAGTTTAGGAGATGCAGACTCCTCTCGGCTGCAGTGATCTGTGTCAGTTCAGAAAACACCCTCGACACGAGGTTCCCAAGGTTTTTCAGGCTTTATGGGGACCATGAGAATAATCCAATTCAGTACGGATCTCGGAGACTACCCCAGGAGCTGACTGCCGGAAGCAGGGGGCCTCCCTCCCAGAAAGCCAAGTAGGGATGGGCCCGGGGGCAAAGAAGCAAGTACCGGTTCCTTCCTGGGGGGCGCAGGCGCAGTCGGTCCCCAGCTCCGCCGACACCTCCACAGCCCGCTGCAGCAGGTAACGCGCCCGCTTGCGCGTCAGGGCGTCCTCGGCCCGGGTCAGCCCCGCCTGCACCGTCCTCCAGAAGCGCCAGCAGCGCCGGGCGTCCGGGTCCGCCTCGCGCGCCGCGGTGGCGCGCTCCGCGCCAGGCTCGGGCAGCAGCTTCTCCGCCAGGGCGCTCAGCACCAGCAGCTTCGGCCCGACTCGGCCCGGGCCCTCGGGAGCCCCGGGGGCGACCAGCCCGCCCCACAAGGCCCGCAGCGCCGCCCCGCCGCACCGGCCCAGCGCCGGCAGCAGCCGACCGGCCACCAGCGCCGCCGCGCCCTCGGCGGGCCCCGCCTCGTCCCCGCCTAGCGCCAGGGCGAGGGCGGCCCGCGCCACCGCCTCCAGCAGCGGCGCGTCCTCGCGGGGCCGCAGGCAGGGCCCCACGGCCGCCAACACCTCCACGGCCGCTTCGGCGGCCCCGTCGAGGCCGGGCGCGGGGCCCGCGGCGAGCAGGTCGCGCAGCGCCTCCTCGGCCAGCGCGGCCGCCAGCTGCGGGCCCCCGGCGAGGCGGGCGCACGAGCGCAGGGCCGCGCCCGCCGCTCTCAGCACGCGCCGGCGCTGGCGGGCCGCTGGGCCGGTGTCCGCGCCGCCCGCGGGGCGCCCGCGCAGGCCCCTCAGCAGCGGCACCAGGTACCCGGCGGCGACCTCGCGCGCCGCCTCCGGGAGCGCGCCCGCGCCGCCGCCGCGCGCCTCCTCGTCCTCCAGTCGCTGCAGAAGAAAGCGCAGCGTCTCCACGCGCTCCGCGGACGCCTCCTCGCAGCACAGCGCCCCAAGCAGGACCCGAGGGTCCCGGCTCTGCGAGAGCAGCGTATCCGCCAGCACCCACTCCATTTGACCCGAGCGCCCGCAGGAAGGCGCCGGCGTGCGCTAGTGCGTGCGCGTGCGCGGTGGGCCCGGGCGCGCGCCCGCAGGTAGGGGGCTTGCAGCCCTGCCCTAGTCCTGCTAGGCGTGCTTTGGGCAGGTCTCACCAGAACTGCCTTGGATCTGATCCTCTCGCTTCTGCCCCTTACTTTTGTAAGAGGAAAAGAGGCCCTCGTTAAACGTTAATGTCGTATCTATACCAACTCCATCGATTCCTAATTGGAGATTGGCCCGCCCGAGGGCTTTAAATCATTCAGGCGCTGTGAGGATGGGCCAGAGGTACACCACTCACGATCACCTAGAAGCTCTTTTTTCAAAAAGGTGCAGCCTGGCACCACCCACACAGAGACTGACACACTGGGTCCGAAATGGGTTCCCGATATCTGCATAAAAAATAAATAACGAAAACCCAAGAATGAGGTAGAGGCCCTGAAAAGTACTCTAGCTATGAGCCAGGGATAGGGCTGAAAACGAGATACCCACCACGACGCCGGCAGTCAAATGCCCAAGTGGACTCTTGCATGCAGCCCTTCGCACACAATGCTTATGCTCCCACATGTAGAGTCCCCCAAATAGTCCACGTGTCTGTATGTTCTGTATATCTGACAGCATCTACTGCTAAGTACAGAAACCTCACCTTAGCATGCACGGTACTGGTTTGGTTTCTAGCTCAATCCTAGGCAAACTGAATCAATGACTTGGGTTTTCACTTTGCCTTCAACCATAGAGAAGTCCATGGAGAAGTCACAATCTCACCTTCAAAGAGCTTGATGTGTAATAAGCATAATGGATAAAGTTATTTAAGTTTATTTTATGTAATTTAAAATTATTTAATTTTTAGATTTTTGGTTTTATATAATTTAAAGTTATTTACAGTTATCTGACATCATATATGCAAGATTTTTTTTCCGTATTTCAGGGTCATTCAGTTTTCCATTGACAGATGCGTAAAGGGTTCAGCTGTAAGCCTACTTAGAATGTGTCAGTAAATATGCATTGCCTTCAACATTTAATGTGCCAATAAAATCAGTTTCCTTCAACATATATTCTTCATATATCTATCAAACAAAAATATGCAAATGTCTTGAGCAGACACTTAACAAATGAAGATGTGCAAATGTAAGCATCTGAAAAGGTGTGAGTATCATTATTCCTTAGAGAAATGCAAATTAAACCCTCAAAGAAATACCACTTCACACCCATCAGAATGGCTAAAATTTCAAAGATTGAAAACACCAAACGGCTGTTGAGGATTTCCTTTTCTTGAAACTCTGTCTTCCTCTAGTTTTCATCATATAGCTAATTCCTGTTTTTTTCTTTGTCCTGTTTCCCCAGCTGTTTCTTCTCCATCTCTTTGGGGGAAGAATCCTCTTTCTCTTCCTGACTTCACCTGTTCATATGGATGTTACCAGAATTACAGCTTCAGATCCCTGCCTGTTCTTCTCACTCTAAATTTTCCCTGAATAACTTCATTAAAACTATAGATTCAACTATGATTTACACACTAATGATGAAAAAAATCTAGATCTCCTGCACAGATCTCTCTCCCAAACTGCAAACTTATCTACCTACTGCCTACCAGATGTCTCCATTGAATATCACTCAGGGCATCAATCTCTGCTTTTATGAAGGTCACCTCACTGTCTTCATTCCCCCATCATCATTACTGCACCCCCACCACCACCACCAGTATACTTCTTCCCAGGTATTTCCTATTTAGGGGAATGGCTGTCACGCACTGAGTTGCCCAAGTCAAAAAACCTGGGAGCCAATATGTTACCAAACCAACCTTGGGTCCCCTTGCCTGCATGCAGGAAAGTCGATCTACTGACACAGGGTCGTGGTGAAGGAAAGTGCAGCATTTACTGCAGGGCGTCAAGTAAGGAGTCCAGGTGGCTAGTGCTTAAAAGGTCCGAACTCTCCAAAGGCTTTCAGGGAAAAGTTTTTAAAGACAAAGTGAGGGAGGGGCATTGTGGGGTGTGTGATCAGCTTGTGGACACTCTTCTGATTGGTAATCGGGAGTCAACTGGTCTGGGGTTTACGTGCTTGTGGGCAGCCTACAGTTAACTTCCCCCACCTGATGGGGGTTTCAGTAGCTGCAAAAGAGCTCAAAGACTATGGCTCAGAATATCATCCATAGCCCTTGAGGAGGAACTAAAGGTCCTTGACTTTGTTTAATGGCTAAACTATTATTATTTTGTCTTGCGTGACTGCTTTTCTTTTTTTCTGCATTTTCTCACTTCTCTGATTAAATTTACTCTTTGTAACTCGGGGAAGGCCTAGGAGGCTAAAGGTATTTTTACAGACAAGAGGCAGGCAGAGGACACTGGGGTAGGTGTGGTTTGTTCTAGGAAGGCCCTATAGGGTCTTGCTCAGTTACAAATAGACTTCCCACTCTCTTCTTTGATTCCTCAAATCTATCCATGAAACTTCCTAAATTTTTTGGTGTCCCCACCTTTCTGTCCCCCACTAACAGCTTACTTTTAGACTCTCCTCATTTCTTACTAAGATAAGAGCAATAACTTCCTGCCTGATTCGCTCCCCACCCCAATACACATGCCTTATTACTACCAGGATGAGCTTCCTAAAATTAAACCACGACCATCCATAGCCCCCAGAATGATTGTTGAATTTCTTAGCATGACATCCCAGATGCCCCTTGAGGTGGTCCTGCCTACCTCTCCAGCCCCATCGTCCTCATGCCCCATATACACCTGGATTTTGAAGTCCCTAAAACATGCCGTGTGCTCTCACTTTGTCTTTTCAAAAGCCCTTTCATCTTCTGGAAAGCCCTTACTTCTACTCCACTTGTTCAAGACGCATGGTCCAATGTCATCTCTCCAGAAAGTCCTTTCTTAATACCTCACTCCCACCACCAACACCCACCCCACCTAAGTGAGGTCACCCTCTTCCAAATTCCCCAAACATCCTAGCATATACCTAACACAGCATTCGTCATGCTGTTATAACTGCAGGTTTACTTCTCTGCCCCCTCCCCTCCCAAGAGCAATTTGAGGGCTAGGCAGGGGTTACGGAGTTATACCTTTTATCACATGAATCCCAGTACTTGCACCTCTCGTTATATCATGCTCAAGAAATGCTTATCTTCTACTCCTCAATGAAGACCCAAGCTACAAGGCATCTCTGAGAAGCCCCTCACAATGCACCTAATCATACTTCTTCTGTCTTCCCCAAACTTTCAGTTGTGGTAATAATAATAGCTAACAATTACTTATCATACTTATGAAGAAGACATGGTAATATCTTTATACTACTGCACTGAATCCTCAAAACAACTCATAAATGAAGTGCTATTATTTTTCTCATTTTACGGATGAGGACACTGAGAATAGGAGAGGATAAGTAACTTGCCTCGGTGTCACACAACAAAAAAGCAGCAGAGCTGTCTGACTCAAAGCTGTGCACTCTGCTACATTACCTCCAAACCATCAAGAAAGAGAAGTCTACAGTTACTAACAGGTTTACCGCCTACATGATCTGCACTCCCAGGGTCTAGCAGACAGTAGGCACTCAGTAAATGATTGTTGTAGGAAGAAATGAATGAATATGTGTTTCCGCCACAGTTTATGAACTCCTTGCAAATTAGGATTTTGTTTTTAATTCATTTTGTAGCCTACATGCCAAACATAGTACCAGAAGCATGATAGCTGCTCAAAAAGTGCTTGAAACTGGGTGAACAAGAATTCAGTATTTTATAGTGAGAGTGTTATAAGTTCATCAGTCAGAAAATTTCCAGGGACATAAGGACTCTTGAAACATGAGCATTTGAAAGCTGAAGTCCTTGTCGCCCGGTTCAACATGCAACGATACACTGCTTTGAGACACAGAGGAGACCCCGTGTGAGACCCCTCACGAAGATGAGGGGTTGCTTTGGATATGATATGGGAATAGGCTTTACAAGGGTTTGCTTCCCTACCCCTTGCAAGTTTCCTGTTTTATCCATAAATGAATTAGGGTTTATGACAATTTTTTTTAACATATAGTTGATTTACAATGTTGTGTTAGTTTCATGTGTACAGCAAAGTGGTTCAGTTATACGTATACATATATATACATTCTTTTTCAGATTTTTTTTCCCTTATAGGTTATCACAAAATATTAAGTATAGTTCCCTGTGCTGTACAGTAGGTCCTTGTTGGTTATCTATGTTACATATAGTAGTGTGTATCTGTTTATCCCAAACTCCTAAGTTAACCCTCTCCCCCCTTTCCCCTTTGGTAACCATAAGTTTGTTTTCTATATCTGTGAGTCTATTTCTGTTTTGTTTATAATTTCATTTGTATCATTTTTTTTAGATTCCACATATAAGTGATTTCATATGATATTTGTCTTTGGCTTACTTCACTTAGTATGATCATCTCTAAGTCCATCCATCTTGCTGCAAATGGCATTATTTCATTCTTTTTCGTGGCTGAGTAATATCCCATTGTGTATATCTACCTTATCTTCTTTATCCATTCATCTGTCGATGGACATTTAGGTTGCTTCCATGTCCTGGCTACTGTGAATAGTGCCACAGTGAACACTAGGGTGCATGTATCTTTTCGAATGATGGTTTTCTCCAGATATATGCCCAGGAGTGGGACTGCAGGATCATATGGTAGCTCTATTTTTAGTTTTTTAAGGAACCTGCATACTGTTCTCCCTAGTAGCTGTACCAGACTAGCCGTTATTTTAACCTCAAAAACAGGTGCCAGTATGGGCAGTTGTTAGAGTTGCGCTATCTTCTGTGCAGCAACTACACCCTAGCCCATACATTCATGTATTCATTCAACACTCTCTGGCATCACTTAGACCCCAAGCCTGCCCCGTGCTGTTTCCTCAGGCAACACATGTGTGCGGTTCTGAGGAAGAAACTCTGCCTGTGCTGTGCGTTGTGGATGTGAGTGTCCGGCAGTGGCCTCTGAGGATCCATTTCGGGGGATGCGCTCCATCCTCCACCTCTGGCTCTCACAGCTGACCTACTGTCTATCCACTTAGGTGCTCACAACACTGGTTCCAACCTGTGAATAACTCCCATGTATGGGCGTTGGTCGTCTACACCATATATTTTACATCTTTCCAAGAGATCTCGGAAGATGCATATCCTTGATTCCCTTCCCATCTGAAATAGAGCACCCATAAATGTGATTGCTGGGAAGCACCCTGAATTTTAATCCCTTCTCACTTTCCCAACTTAAAATGGATACTGCTTCCCTCTCAGTAAAGGTAACGGAGAGAAGAGCAAGAGAGACTGGGGAGAAGGATGTGTAAGTGAGGGAAGAGGATCCAGATGAACGTTCGCTCACATGTCTCCTCCCTCTAGGAGTGTTTGCATGAGCTCACTGTTTGCTACTGTTGAGAGCCCTGCAGATACTTAATTTGGTTTTTCATGATGCTACCAGGGAAGCAGTGGGCAGGAACGCCACGACAGGACGAACAGATATCCCCAGAAAATAAGAAATGATGAACATGCTGACTTCAGATCGGTACACAGGGTGCAGCCACCACGGAAAACGTTGTGGAGGCTCCTCAAAAAACTAAAAATAGAGCTGCCATATGATCCAGCAATCCCACTCCTGGCCACGTATCTGGAGAAAACCATCATTCGAAAATATACATGCACCCCAGTGTTCACTGCAACACTATTTACAGCAGCCAAGACGTGGAAGCAACCTAAATGTCCATCGACAGATGAATGGATAAAGAAGATGTGGTACATATAGACAATGGAATATTACTCAGCCATAACAAAGAATGACATAATGCCATTTGCATTATGCAACATGGATGGACCTAGAGATTATACTAAGTGAAGTGAGTCAGACAGAGAAAGACAAATACCATATGATATCACTTATATGTAGAATCTAAAATAGGACATAAATGAACATTTCTACAGGACAGAAACAGACTTAGAGAACAGACTTGTATTTGTCAAGGGGGAGGGGGGTGTGGGCATGGATTAGGAGTTTGGGGTTAGCGGATGAAAACTAGTATATACAGGATGGATAAACAACAAGGTCCTACCGTAGAGCACAGGGAACTATACTCAATATCCTGTGATAAACCATAATGGAAAAGAATATGAAAAAGAACGTATATATGTATATATATACGTATATATATATGTATAACTGAATCACCGTGCTGTACAGCAGAAATTAACACAACATTGTAAATCAACTCTACCTCAATAAAATAAATTTTACAAAAAGATAGGTAGCCAGGGCTCAAAACCCACTGAAAGAGTTCTTCTTAAGCGTATGCATCTTACATGACTATATGCTCTGGAACGAATGGGCTGTGGCATAACCCGAAACTCGGATCTGTTCAGAAGCTGACATTTCTTTGGACAGAAGATGGTGCTATTGTCAATGCAGTGTGCTTTTTCCATCCTTTCAACTTGGTGCAACGTGGAAGTCAGCGATAGAAAGAAAATAGCAATTGCAGAGCAAGATTTCAGCTGGAGTCTTCGGTGAGCCTCTGAGGGTCTAAGAACGGACTTGACGACATGGAGGGTGGGGAAGGATAAGCTGGGACGAAGTGAGAGAGTAGCACGGACGTATATACACTACCGAATGTAAAATAGCTAGCTAGTGGGAAGCAGCCGCATAGCACAGGGAGATCAGCTCGGTGATTTGTGACCACCTAGAGGGATGGGATAGGGAGGGTGGGAGGGAGACACAAGAGGGAAGAGATATGAGGATATATGTATACATATAGCGGATTCACTTTGTTATACAGCAGAAACTAACATTGTAAAGCAATTATACTCCAAAAAAGATGTGGAAAAAGAAAGTTTCTGCCACGAATGTTTCTCAAGGGCTCATTTTTTCCTCATCTTTTCAATCATTTCAAATAAAAGTCCATAGAGCAGCAAAAAACAAAAACAAAAACAAACCAATGGGAGGGAGCTGCCTGATAAGCTGCTGAGATTCTTGCCTTGTGATGTCTCCCCTGAAAGCCCTTCAGAGAATCTCCGCAGACAGAATTGCCATCGCAGTATGGGTAATAGGTTTACGTGAAGGGCAACGTCTAGAAAACTCGAATTCCCTGTGGGGAGTCAGTGTCAGCCACCATTATTTATTTATTATTATTTATTTATTTTTTTGCGGTACGCGGGTCTCTCACTGCTGTGGCCTCTCTCGTTGCGGAGCACAGGCTCCGGATGCACAGGCTCAGCGGCCATGGGGGCCCAGCCGCTCCGCGGCGTGTGGGATCTTCCCGGACCGGAGCACGAACCCGCGTCCCCTGCATGGGCAGGCGGACTCTCAACCACTGCGCCACCAGGGAAGCCCCACCATTAGTTATTAACCCGGTATCCATCCTCCCTTCTCCTTTGCCCACAAAACTCTGGTTTCCTTCAGGATGTCGGTATGTTAACCCTTGAGGCAATGTCTCATGCTCACAGCACCCAACCTTCCTTACAGTTAGGGGATGGGGGCTGGCCCTGTGTCCCAGTCCTGGGCAATGAGACTTGAGCGGATGTCGGTTAGGGTATGTCTGGGAAAGCCCTTGCTTTGTGATGAAAGGAGAGAGACCATCACTGCCTCAGCCTTCTTCTACCCCTTCCTGCCTGAACACAGTGTGTCCTCTGGACCTCCAGCAGCTATCTCCAACCCACGAGACAAAGGACCGGAGGACAAACTCTGCATTAAAGGTAGCAGGGAAGGAGACTGAGAAGAAGCCTGGGCTCCTGGGAGCTGCTCAACCGACAGAAGTATCCATTTCTGGACTTACTATTCTAGGAGAAAAATTGGCCCCTATTTGCTTAAGCTTCTTTTGTTGGATTTTCTGTACTTGCAGCCAAGTATTCCTCCCTGATAAGAACTCCTACCAGTTGTATATTATTTAGTGTTATTAGCTCAGTTTGTTTTGAGCATCTTACTCTTTCCAAGCTGAGGAGGTTTTCTGACCAATCGCTGCCATCATTCCTGCCTTGAAACTCGCGTTCCCTGGGCCAAGCCCCGCTAGCCCTGGCTGGCCCAACTCAAAAGGAGAAGGCTGCACAATTGGTTCTAGACATCCACTGCCCCTTTCCCTTTTCCTCAACTCAAAGGCAAGTGACTGAGCCATGTAAAGTTTGTTGGGACTGTCACTACCATCTGATGAATACGTGCATGTTAGCTCTGCCTTTCTAGGAAAAAAGATCTTTACTTGTGTCGGCCTAACCCAGTGGTCCTCACCTTGGTACCCAGTAGAATCACCGGGAATCTTTAATTCCTGGGAGCAGCGCGTTTACACAGAATGTCTGGGCCTCACCCCAGACCGATGAAACCAGAAACCCCGAGTGCAGGGCGCAAGCGTCTGAATTTTTTTAAAAAGCTTCACAAGACGGTTGAGAAGTGCTGCCTTTGCTCCTGCCTCCCCACTCTCATTATAGATGTTCACGGGAATTAGGGGAGGAAGGGGGAAAAATATTGGGGGAGTAGCCATCCTTTCAACCCTCAGCAAATTACCCTATTATGAATAGATACTGTCTCATTTCCACTCGAGATGGATGCACAGGAAGAGAGGTGTGGGGTGCTGAGCGATTCACTGGCATAAGTAGGAAGAGTGAAGGAGTGTGACTGCGGTCCCCAGGAGGGACAGGCCTATTCTGGGCGAACTGGGTCCACGTCTCGCCTGAGATCCCAAGGAAACTACCGTGAAAGCCACCAAATCTTCCATCAGTATATCTTTAAAAACAATCTAAGAGCTTTTAAAAAGAAAAAAAATAAATCACTCTTACTCCCATCTTTCCTTTCCTTGTTGAATTTTCTGCAAACCAAAGGGGTCCCGCGTGGGTGTGCTTCTCTGACGCAGTGGTTGTAGAATGACCCACAAGATGCTTTAATCCATGGGCCTCAGCCTCAGCTGAGTCAGACTTTGGCAGGCGGGGAGTGCAGGACAAAGCCTGCTCATCCGGTCTGTTTCCGAGGCAAAGTCAGAATTCTCAGGCCTTCTGTCACTGTCAGAGTCTCACTCTGCTGCTTCCGGCCCAGGGAAGCAATGGCGATAGATTCAGTCACACGAGGATTCCTGTTAAATGATGAATTGCTATTCCATAGCGAGCAGCCCATCCCTGCAGGAGAGGTTGAAGCCCAGGGAGCTGTCGCCAGTGTAAGAGCAGTGGAGGGGCCTTGCACGGCTGCAACTGCTGTAAAGAAGGAGGTGAAATCCATTAGCGGCTGTCTTTATTTTGCTAGCCCGCTGATGAGTGAACTCTACAGAAAGCTCTTTCCAACGTATTTTACCTGCTTCTTTTAGCCAGACTTGGACCTATCAGGCCAATCAAGTTCTCACCAATAATAGCAACTACTCAAGGAGCTTTTCCCGGAATACTGGGAATCTCCTTCCCGTGCAGGATAAGTAGAAGTCCTTAAAGGAGGTTTGGCACATGGATTTAAATGTTTGTACCTGGCTTTAGAGCCAGAGAGCAGTAAGTAGGTATTGCTGATTCCTCATTTAGGAGTGTGACAAGGCTCTGACGGTGAGCTCTTGAGACAGTTTCCAAGGTTTTGTGCAGGGATATTGTGTGGTTGATAGTTTTCCTGCTTAGCTAAGGCAGGAGTGCCACAGAGCAGATGCCACTGGTGTCACTCACCTCTGCAGTGCAGTTGTCAGGCTTGGTTCTAGTTCTTGCGCAGGCTGGCACCTACTTTTTTCCCTCACTTGTGTGTGTTCTCACCTGGGTTCTCTCTCTTTGTAAATGTGTGCATACAAGAGACGATTCATTTTATGTGTCGACTTAGAGCGTGTTTGGGGTTGAGATTAAGAGTATATTGGTGGGCTTCCCTGGTGGTGCAGTGGTTGAGAGTCCGCCTGCCGATGCAGGGGACGCGGGTTCGTGCCCTGGTCCGGGAGGATCCCACGTGCCGCGGAGCGGCTGGGCCCGTGAGCCATGGCCGCTGGGCCTGTGCGTCCGGAGCCTGTGCTCCGCAACGGGAGAGGCCACAGCAGTGAGAGGCCCGCGTACCGCAAAAAAAAAAAAAAGAGTATATTGGTGAACTTTGAGCAAAGCAGATTGCCCTCTCTAATGTGGGTGGACCACAGTTGATGGCTGAATAGAACAACCAAAAACCCCAGTCTCCCTAAGCAAGAGCAAACACTGCAACAGATGGCCTTCAGACTTCATTTGCACCGTTGGCTCTCTGGGGTCTCCAGCCTGCCAGCCCACCCTGCAGACTTGAACTTGTCAGCCTCCCTAATTGCGTGAGCCAATTCCTTAAAATAAATCTCTTTCTTTCTATATCTATACACATAACCTATTGGTTCTGTTTCTCTGGAGAATCCTGACGAATACACACGAGTTCCCAAACATGTAAGTATGTCTAAAAACATTGTTTATTAAACGCAATGTTAAAGTAAAAAAGAACGTGTTTGCTGAGTGTTTCAAGTTCATTTTAAAGACTGTTGTATTTTTAAGTTGGAGATCTCATATCTTTCTAATGATGGGCAGTTTTAGTTAAGTTCAGTGCTGTTCTCATTGGCTAATAAAGATTTCAATGTTTCTGAGTCTATAAGAGGTAGGTACTCTTTAACTATTTCATTTTTTGCGATCAAGTAGTCAGTCAATCAGGAGGTATTTATAGGGGCTTCCCTAGTGGCGCAGTAGTTAAGAATCCGCCTGCCAATTCAGGGGACACGGGTTTGAGCCCTGGTCCGGGTAGATCCCACATGCCACGGAGCAACTAAGCCCCTGCACCACAACTACTGAGCCTGTGCTCTAGAGCCCGGGAGCCACAACTACTGAGCCCGTGTGCCACAACTACTGAAGCCCGTGCGCCTAGAGCCCGTGCTCCGCAACAAGAGAAGCCACCGCAATGAGAAGCCTGCTCACCGCAACGAAGAGTAGCCCCCGCTCGCTGCAACTAGAGAAAGCCCACGTGCAGCAACGAAGACTCAACCCCGCCAAAAATAAAATAAATTTTAAAAAAATTGTGAGTTTGAGTCAAAAGTGATGTTTTTTTTTTAAAAAAAGATGGATTTATAAACTGTATAGTTTATAAAAATCAGCATAACAAGGCAGGTGTATCTCCCTCCCACTTTCCCTGTTCCAGCACCTCCCCAGGCTAAGGTAAAAGAAGGGGATAGAAGGAAGCAGACAGCCACTCAGCCTAAGAACATACAGGAGATGTGCTAGGAGGAGGGTGATCTTTTCACCGTAAAAGGTTGAATTGTTTTTTAAGGTCCTCCACCAAGAGAACAGATGAACAGACTTTAGAAAACACCTCTTCTTGCTCTGTCCTATACACACACACACACACACACACATACCCAGAGCATTCCACCCCTTGTCCAGCAGCAGATGGTGAGAACTGAAAAAGTGTGAACATTCTAACTTCAGGAGACCAGATCCAAGAGGTAGAAGACTTTGGGGGCAGGTGGAGTTGGGGGGTGGGGAAAGGAGAGTTTTGAGCCGAAGTGTTAAAAAAAGACAAAGTACAGAGGAGATAGAGAAATAATCCTTTATCCATTCATCTCTCGATGGACACTTAGGTTGCTTCCATGTCCTGGCTACTGTAAATAGAACTGCAGTGAACATTGTGGTACATGACTCTTTTTGAATTATGGTCTTCTCAGGATAAAACAGAAACTAACACACCATTGTAAAGCAATTATACTCCAATAAAGATGTTAAAAAAAAGGAAATCCTTGATCTTGTTTGCTTGCAACTTGAAAATCTAGGTATCGGCAAACTACCATTAAATCTAGTATTTGGGCAACTTCTTTTTGTATCTAGAGCTGACATGATGGAAACTTAATGTCCCTGTGAGTGGGCGGGACCATGAGTTTAGCTCGTGACCACAGTTCTCTGTGAATATGGGTTCCCGTTGGTTATGGACTATGGTGGAGCTTGGTCTCGCTTACATTAGGAACCACAGGTGGCTGTAGGCAAATGAATTTACATTGCCTGGGGTCTTTTGTCACACCCCTGCAGATGGGACTGGCAGAAAGAGTCCACGTCAGTAAGGACGTGAAATCGGGCTTGTTCATCCAGCTCGTTCATAATGCCTGCTATGTGCCGGGCACGGTGCGGAGGGCAGTGAGTAGCCCTGTCCTCAGGGAGCTTATGATCCAAAAATCTTTATAAATAATTAATAACTGTTATCATAAGTACTATGCGAGAGAAGCAAGAGCGTGCTGAGAGCCTGCAACCAGAGGCCCCGGTCTGGTCTGGGCTAGGACTGACTTCCTTGTTAAAAAATATGTCAGCTGACACCTAAAGAATGAGGGGAATTAGCCAGTTCCCCAGGGGAAACCCTGAGAGAGGAGGGAGCCCCAGGGTGTGAAGGGTAAAAGAATGGGGGGTGGTGGGGAGAGATGAGGCCAGCCAGGTGGGCCAATAGACAAGGTTAAGAATCTCAGGCTTGATTCTTGGTGGGAAACCACTGTTGGGCTTTTTGAGGGGAGAAGGGGATGTTGAAGGATGTGATCTGCATGTTTTAAAAGTCTAACCATTCTGTTGAAAGAGTGGGGCTGCAAAGGTACAGTGGAAATCATCCACAAACTCCTTAATTCAACATTCCAGGCCTATTTCCTTCTTTTTTAAAATTGGTGTAAAATACACATAACATAAAACCTACCATCTTCACTATGGTGAAGTTGTGCAACCATCTTGCAAAACTGAAACTCTGTCCCTGTTAAACAGTAACTCCCCATTCCCCTCCTCCAGCCCCTGGGAACCAGCATTCTACGTGTGTCTCTATGAATGTGACCTTTCTAAGTATCCCGTATAAGTGGAATCATACAG
The DNA here is from genome assembly GCF_963924675.1 of Phocoena phocoena. NCBI lineage: Eukaryota > Metazoa > Chordata > Mammalia > Artiodactyla > Phocoenidae > Phocoena > Phocoena phocoena. The sequence goes on along the minus strand of NC_089234.1, from coordinate 78,702,397 downwards.
TGTTTGTCCTTTTCTGATTGGATTATTTCACTTTGCACAGTGTCTTCCAGCTTCATCCATACTGTAACATGTGTCAGAATTTCCTTCCTTCTTAAGCCTGAATGGTATTCCTCTGTATGGACATAACACACTTTGTGTATCCATTCATCCGTTGATGGACACTTGGGTTGCTTCCACCCCTTGGCTATTGTGAATAATGCCGCTATGAACACGGGTGTACAGATGTCTCTTTGAGTCCCTGCTTTCTTTTTTTTTTTAATTAATTTTTACTGGCGTATAGTTGATTTACAATGTTGTGTTAGTTTCAGGTGTACACCAAAGTGAATCAGTTATACATATACATATACCCACTCTTTTTTAGATTCTTTTCCCATATAGGTCATTATAGAGTATTGAATAGAGTTCCCTGTGCTATACAGTAGGTCCTTATTAGTTACCTATTTTATATATAGTATCAATAGTGTGTATAGGTCAATCCCAATCTCCTAATTTATCCCCCCCCAGCCCCTTTCCCCCTTGGTAACCTTAAGTTTATTCTCTACCTCTGTGACTTTATCTCTGTTTTGTAAATAGGTTCATTTGTACCATTTTTTTGAGTCCCTGCTTTCAATTCTTTTGAGCATATACCCCCAAAGGCTATTTCTTGAACTCCCTTTTCAGGAATGACACTACACTAAACACTATAGGGGTTTAGAAAAATGAAGATGACACGGTCCCTGCCATCCCAGTGTAGATAGGACAATGCCTCCTCTCTCTCTGGAGGTTTTGGTGGAGTAGACAAAGAGATGGCTGATACAGTTAGAAAGACAGACCTGGTTAAGGGTATTAGGTTAATTCAGTAAAAGATAGTGAACCACTGAAGGATTTGGTTTTTCTTGTTGTTTTTTGTTTTTGCCTGCTTGGTTAATTGGCTGTTTGATTTGTTAAAAGCCAAATGAAATTAAAAATAGAACAAGCTGAACTGAATTGGGCTACAGAAAAATGGTCTTGTAGTCCATAAGTAGAATGCTTTGGGGTGGGCAAAACTGGAGATAGGGGACTCAGATCAGAGGCTATGGCACTAGCCCAGGTAAGAAAAAAATCAAGGTCTTAATGAGTGTGATACCAGTGCGGGATGGAAAAAAGGCATTTTGCTTTAGAGTTTGTGTTAGCCATGGTCGAAGCCCATGTGCTCTTGGTTGATTTCAGAATGGCCTGGTCTCCACCCACATGGCAGTCTCCTCTCTCAGGAGCCATCAGCCTCTGTCAGAGGGAGAAAGTCTCTTCCTCCAGGGTTTCCTTCTATTAAGGAGCATCTCGGTCCGCTCCAGCTCTTGCTTCCTTGTGACCGGATGAAAGGCAGCCCAGGAGAGCGCCCAGCACACACCAGCTCTGGGGGTTATTTGGAGCAACAGCTTTGAAGGACAGATTCTTGAAGCAGGAACTCCCACCGGGCAACTCAAGAAGGCTCTGGGCAGCTCAGTCCCTTTAGCTATTTTTAGTGTGCCTTTTAGATTTAGAAACAGCAGCATTCTGTAAAAACTCATTTTTTCTGCCTCCCCCAGGCAGAAAATTTCAATCCCAAACCTTCACACTAAATGACACAGCATCTGAGCATTCAGGTTGCTTTCTTCCCTCTGTGTTACCTTTCCATCATACCTTGAAGGATGCTAAAAGCTTGAAATCTTACAGTCCCAACTCAAGCAGCAGACAATTGCAATTCATGGGGTCCCTAACCATATCAAGACCATGATGTCAAGCTGTGCGGAGAGGATGCAATAATTGTACAGTAGTGAGAGATACGAACCTCAATGTCCACCCCCCCCAAAGTAGTACCCCAAGTCTGAACATGAACATACTCTAAGTGGTCCTCAGATCCTGGGTTCATCTTAAAAGATTCATTCCTTTTAAAAGTACTCTTCAGGAGTATGAGAAATCTAGTTACAAAAAATTGTACCTTATCCTCTTCACATGGTACCATTAAGAACTCTTAAAAAAAATGGAGCCATATGACAAGAGAAACATCAATGTTCCATTTACTTATTCTTATTTGTGGGACCCACTGTTAAGAGTCAGATGGCTAACAAGTGTCTTTAATTGGCCACTCTCAGAAGTGCTGAGAAGCATCCAGACGTATAGGACATGGGCCGGCTACACGCGTAGCTGGGAATATGATATAAATTTGTCCTTTCAATTTTTTTTTTCATTTTGAAAATTGTCAAACGTACAGAAAAGTTGAATGAGTGATACACCATTCAAGGACATCATATGACTTTCACCTAGATTCACTGGTCGTTTATATTTTGCTCTACATGCTTTCTCTTTCTTTTTCTCTTCATACATATGTATATATATAGATGGATAATATGTGTGAGAATGTACACACATACACACACGTCAAACCATTTGAAAGTAAACTGTAGGCGTGATACTCCACCCTAAATGCTTCAGTGTGTATCTTTTGAGAACAAAAACGTTGTTCTTTATAATCCCAATGCTATGATCACACCCAAGAATAATAACATTGATATGTTAAAGGAAAATGTTCGAAAAGGGAAAATTATGATTCTTATCCAAATATAGAATGAACATGTGTTAAAGATTTTGAGTCATGAACAGTGAGGGAACTGTTAAGACGTCACAACGAGTTCAAAAGAGAATCCAAAGAACAGGAACATTTGTCGAAGAGGGAGGTTGGAAAGAATGAGCAAATGGAGGAAAAGCTGGCTTCCTCGTGTCGAAGGGCAAGGATTATTTTGCATTCCTCTCCATTATCTACAGCCTAATAAGCTGTAGAATAGCTCAAAGGTAACAAAAGGTGCAGAGCCCCCAAAGAGTCAGATAACCCTGAGGGGTGTGCTCAAATAGTTGGCAAACTTTTTCTATAAAGGGCTAGATAGTAAATATTTCAGGTTTTGCAAGCCATGTGGTCTTTGTTACGACTATTCAACTCTATTGTTAAACGAGAATGTAACCACAGATAATCCATCAAGGAATGAGTGTAGCTTTGTGCCAATAAAACTTTATTTATAAACCCAGGTGACAGGCCATATCCGGCCCACTGGCTGTAGTTCGCTGACCCTGCTCTAAAGAATGCAGTTTCCCGCCGAAGCACAAATTTTCTCTAACAGATACAGAAACAAGATGGTCTTACGAGTTGAACTGTGTCCTCCTCAAAATTCGTATGTTGAAGTCCTAACCACCCCCCTGCCCCAGTACCTCAGAATAGGACTGTATTTGGAGATAGAGTCTTTAAAGAGGTACTTGAAATGAGGTCATTAGGGCGGGCCCTAGTCCAATATGGCTGGTGTCCCTATAAGAAAAGGAGATTAGGACGCAGACACATACAGAGGGAACACCATGTGAACATACAGGGAGAAGACAGCCTTCTACAAACCAAGGAGAGAAGCCTTAGAAGAAATTGCAAGAAAATAAATTTCTGCTGTTTGAGCCACCCAGTGTGTGGTACCTTGTTATGGCAGCTGAAACAGACTACCACAGACGTCTTTCACTTTTAAGATATGGCTATCTAATCATGGGTCAAAGGAGTAGGATAGACTAATTTCTCACTAAAGTTGTTTTATCAAATGCATTATCTTCAAGACGCACTTGAAGGTGGAGATGGGGGGAAATTTCAATGTCAAGTTTAGAAACTATAACAAGCCATAGCTCCTTCTTAAATAACCCCTACAATGTCAGTACGTCAAAGCTCTTGAGATGTCCTACGGTAATACCTGTTTTAATTTTGTGTCACCCAGAGTTTCTCAAACACAGAGTGCCTTTTTTAAAGATACAGTTCTTTTGTTTTGTTTTGTAAATAAGTTCATTTGTATCATTTTTTATTAGATTCCACATATAAGTGATATCATGATATTTGTCTCTTTCTGTCTGACTTACTTCACTTAGCATGATAATCTCTAGGTCCATCCCTGTTGCTGCAAATGGCATTATTTCATTCTTTTTTATGGCTGAGTAGTATTCCATTGTATATATGTACCACATCTTCTTTATCCATTCCTCTGTCAATGGACATTTAGGTTGTTTCCATGTCTTGGCTATTGTAAATAGTGCTGAAATGAACACTGGGGTGCATGGATCTTTTCGAATTATGGTTTTTCTCCAGATATATGCCCAGGAGTGGGATTGATGGATCATATGGTAGTTCTGTATTTAGTTTTTTAAGGATCTAAATAGACATTTTCCTAAAGAAGACATACAGATGGCCAAAAAGCACATGAAAAGATCCTCAACATCACTAATTATTAGAGAAATGCAAATCAAAACTATCGATACAATGAAGTATCCCCTCATACCGGTCAGAATGGCTATCATCGAAAAGTCTACAAACAGTAAATGCTGGAGAGGGTGGGCAAAAAAAGGAACCCTCCTACACTGTTGCTGAAAAGATACGGTTCTAAATAATAAAACCAGTATTCTTGGAACACGCTTCGGAAACGCTAGCGTGAGCGAAAAATGACGCAGATATTCTGAGAATGTAGAGGTGCCGTGAAGCGAGACTTGGGAAGCGTAGGATTCTGAAGCCTGGAGAAGAGAACCTCAGTGTGTTCCAGGCAGGGGCAAGAGGGAGACTCTTGTGCCCAAGTCTGTGTGATCACGACGTGGAAAGGAGAACAAGAAAGGCTGGATGGCCCAGAGCTGAGTTCTTCTGGTGTTGTCCTAAAGGAAGGATCAGTTATCTCTGTTTCGAGGAGATCCTGAGGCCTCGAGCATCCCGCTGTAGACTAAGGAAAGGAATTTAGAACAGTTGGCTCTTAGTGTCTTCCTCCGGGACCCCCGATGATCACCTCCCAACAGAACTTAAAAGCCCACCGTACGCTCCTTCTGTGAAATTACTGCAGATCAATGGGGTAAAAGCCCGGGTGGGGCCCTCGATGTCAGCCTCTGGCCACCAGATGGCGCGCGGCATCCACAGTGCACGTGCGCCCGCCTCGGTCCGCCCAAGGGCTGGCCCGGGGCCCAGAGGAAATGTGTTTCCGTGTCTCCTCTTACAGAGTGCCCTGCAACGTTTTTACACTTTAGAAAGCTCATCTATAGAGAAGCATGTGAAACAGCACACTGCACAGCTGTGTTCTTCCTGTCCTGTCCCTCCTGGGGACACGTCAGCTGCGTTTCCCCTTGTCTGTAGAGTTTCAGAGCCTTCTTGCACATTTGTTCTCACTGGAACTAGATGTAGGGAGTGTTTTGCTTCCATTTTGAAACCCGCAATCCTGCTGAAATAGAATCTTTTGAAAAAAATATCCCAAGGATTATTTATTAGGGCAGGCAACCACATTGCTGGCGTGAAAACAAACTCTGCCAACGCTTTTGTTACCCTGGTGTTCTGACAGCTGACACAGAGGGGTGGAAGATTTTGGCGTCATTCCAAACCTCAGCCCCAAGAGTTAATGATGTTACTCATGCCACTGGGGCATGGAAGAAAGACTCGTATTTTGGGGTGGTTATTGCTTGCCCAGAGCGGTGGAATGAGCCATAGGGCTGAAGGCCAACGGACTCGGGCCACCCATGCAGTGAAATAATCCCCCAGAAATGCGCTGCCTGGAGTGGAAATGAAAGTCAAGTGAACGGTCATTCCAGGGCATTTCCTAAATATTATGAACAGTCATTCAGTCTAAAGTTTGTTTGACTCTCAACGCTGCAAATCTCACATTTGGGATACATTACATAGATACCAAGAAATGATGGGAATCAAACAATGGTCAAGTTCTGGGTCATAAGCAGTGAGGCCTGTTCTTATTTTCTGTTCCAATGGCAATGAATAATTAATAACCTAGTTTTTGAATGGAAAGAACATTTCAATAGACGCGTGATGCTTTCAGAAGGGCCTCTGCGAGTCACTGTTTATTTCCTTCTTTCTTTCTCTTTCTGAAGTAGGGCCCTGGAAAGGAAGACAAAAGCAATATTCAAATATGACCTACATTTTTGACCCAATCAGAGACTTGTATGAATAAAGAAAAGGAAACCTTGGCACCTGCATTTTGCCAGGCACTCTGTTCCATGTCTTAAAAGTACTTCAGTATTTAATCTTCCTGACAATCTTCCTGGCTTTGGCCCAGGTTTTCAGATGAGAAACCTAGGTTCAGAGAGGTTATGTAGCTTGCCAGAGGTCACACAGCCAGTAAATGTGAGAGCTAGGAGATGGGCCCAGATCTCTCTGACTTCAAAGCCTGGGTTTGTTCTTCACCAAGGCATTTCATAGACTCACAGAACCTCCGAGTTGGGAGGGATCTGGGAGGTCATTTAGATAAACCCTCTAAATAATGCAGGAATCCCTTTTCCAGTATTCTCCATAAGTTGTAAGGATAAATGTGCCTGAAATCAAAAGCTGAAGCCTGGAAAGAAATAAGAGCAAGACTTCAGAATGCAGACAGATTTTGTTTCAATTTTATTCAAAAATTTAAAAAATATATATATACAAAATTAGATACACACACACACACATACAGGGTGGGATGGCTGTAATATTCTCAAGTGTGTGTGCTTTAATTAAAAATGATTCAGAGGAATACTACTATCTCAAAACACCTTCCCATACCAGAAAGATGGTTCTGGTAAAAAGCCCCCTTTCAATACTGGAGACAGTTAACTACATGGAATGAGGGTAGGTGACTGGCCTCAGGCCACACAGCAGGTCGTGGCTGAGCTAGAAATAGAACTGAATGCTGTGTGTCCTAGCTGTGCCTCAGCGCTGTTTGTCCTTGCCACCTCACACTTAGTCCCTTGTCATGACTAGCTCTGTGTGAATTTGGTAAGGAAACCCAAAACCGGGTTTCAGTTTTCATTACATACCGGAAACTTGGCCTGAGATCACTAAAAAGTTCACTATGGTTTGTGAACCTTTCAAGCAGATGGAGCCAGGTTTCTGCCACGTGCCTGCCCCCGCGATGCCAGGAGGGATGCTGAGTGGGAACCAGGTACAATTCCATAGCCTCCGCAGTGCCATGTCCCGGGTACAGGCCAGCCTGGGGTGACACTGGGAGACCAGAAACCTCTGCAAATCACAGCTGCTGTGGAGTTTCTTTCCACTCCAGCCAGGGAGAGAGAGAAAAGGAGGGAATGATTTAGGAGGTGTGCATATTCATTTGCAAAGAAAGTTACGGAAGTTACTAGGGAGATTTATATTGGTAATTAAGTGATAACGGCTGTGTAAAGCTGCTTGAGTTGGAATTCCTGGAAAATACAGGAGGGACTGTGGCCCTTTTGAGAAACATCTTATTGTTAACATTTTCAGAAACAATTTGGGTTTCTATAGTCCTTTGTATCCACTAAGAGTAACTCCTCTAAACACCCTCGTGCGGCAGGCCCCTGGGCCAGCCCATCTGTGCAGACCCCAAATATGGATCATCTCTTGCGGGGCTTGTATTAGGCTCACCTGACTCCTGCCCCAGGCCAGCGAAGGAAGGTCGAGTAGATGTCCTTCAAATGGCATGGCCAAGTAGGGAATGTCTTGTTTTGTTATAAATCATTAAGACCCTCTGTACAACCAGCTTGAAATTATCCAGTTTAATTGAGGGCCTTAGGGGAATTCTGAAGAAACCAGGTTCAAAGATCTTGCAAGAATTCTAGTTCAAACTACCATGGAAAACAGAAATGGCTCTCTTCGCTCGCTGGCTGGCAGTGGTGGGCCAAACATCCATGAGGCTGAGGAAAAGGAATAAAGGAGAAAAATATTCTCTAAATATTAAATATATCATAATATATATAAATATGTGATATATACTTTTATGTATTCTAATTACATTTTAATTATATATTATAAGATATATAAATAAATAAGATATATATATTAAATATATATTATGAGATACAGGATACATATTATAGATTTGTGTATATACTTTATAATAATATACATTATCTTATATTTAGAGAGAGACTCACTTATGTGAGCATGACGTGTGCAGTGCAATGAGGTACATCTCTTAAAAAATTGGTCTGTGGTGTTCTTAGTTTTCTCCTTTGCCTTAATCATGGAAATCTAAATAAATATTGCCTTAGGACCGAGAGTGGAGGAAATAGTTCCCTACTTATGATGGTTCGACGGAACGATTTTTCGACTTCATGATGGTTCAAAAGCGATATGCAGGACTTACCTGGTGGTCCAGTGGTTAAGACTCTACGATTCCACTGCAGGGGGCATGGCTCCCATCCCTGGTCGAGCAACTAAGGTCCTGCAAGCTGTGCAGTGCGTCCAACAAAAGAAAAAAAAAAAAAGCGATATGCATTCAATAGGAACCGTACTTCAATTCTGAATTGTGATCTCTCCCCAGGCTAGCGATTTGTGCCACGATTCTCCATCCTCTCTGGTGATGTCCGGCAGCGAGCCACAGCTCCCGGTCAGCCCTGCCATCACGCGGGTTCGCGCCTGATACACTTAAAATCATCCTGTCCCCAGACAGCCACTCTGTCTTTCACTCTCAGTACACTATTCAATAAATCGCATGAGCTATTCAACACTTTATTACGAAATAGGCTTTGTGTTTGACGATTTTGCAGGCTAATGTAAGTGTTCCGAGCACGTTTAAGGCGAGCTGGGCTAATCCATGATGTTTGGTGGGTTAGGTGTGTAAATACATTTTCTACTTGCAGTATTTTCAATTTCCAGTGGGTTTATAGGGATGTGACCCCATCGTAAGTCAAGAAAGATCTGCATTTTGAATGTTCGACGTGCAGCTTGCTTATGGGAAGTAATGAAAAGCTTAGTTTCTTTTCATGTTTGTCCCCTTTCAGGGTTTTAAAATGCTCTTTCAATTCTTGCGGTCATGTGAGCAGGCTTGGGGATGGGTATCTCTGTAAGCTGAGGACACAGGGACTGCCCAGGACCGGCTTTAAAATGATGGTGCCCCTTGATTCAGGGGAGGAGGGTAAGGGCCGACTCTTCCTGTCGCATCTTTGGGGTTGGTATCTGTTGCCAGCATCTCTGAACAAACCTGGTAGTGCAGGGGACCCAGTGAGGCACCCAGGCTCAGTGGGGACCCGTGGCAAGCACTCCCTGTCTGTGTAGTTTTGAGAGGAAAGAGAGGGCCGAACAGGAGGCACCATCAGGACTTCAGAGGGGCCTATCTGAGGCTGTGACAATTTGGGGAACGTCCAGAGGGAAGGGGTGGTGGTCTTGCTGGGCCCTGAGGCGCACCTAGGACTAACGTCGTGGGAGGGAGGAAGGGGATCCAGGAATCAGAGCTCAGATGGACAGGCTGATGCCGTGTCAGCACGCCCACTCAGCACGTGGTGAGTACCAAACGTGCTCATTGACTCAAGACGGTACTAACTGTCCTCCAAATATGAAGAGAAAATAATTTACAGTAATAACCATCTCATCACACGTCTGAAAGTGTAGCACGCGAACGTACCAACCACGACTGAGCTCAGCTCTTCTCCGTCAGGGTGGATGGTGGGAGCTTTGAACATGCTTGGTGTAGCGGGGCAGGGGGTCTGGGGTCCGTGAGGGTGCAATGAAGCCCTGGGCTATGAGGGAGGATGAAAGGAGGATGACCTTCATTCTCTGGAGGGCATCAGTGTCAGAGATGTAAGGACAGAGAAAATTGGACAACTGGGAAGGTATTTTGTTCTGAGTGACTGACTGCTAAAGATTCATGCTCAAGCCAGAATGTTACAGCAATGCACACCTTCTCTTTCTGGGGGTTTCTAGATTATGTGCCCTACAAATATAGGTCCCCTACACCTGGCTGATTAACAGTCCATGTTCCCATCTTCCTTCCTCTGCCATTTCCTGGTTGTCCTATTTTTTCCTTAAGACTAAAGGGACATTGGAGAACCTGAAGGTGATGTATGTGTATATATATGTATTTATGTGTGTACATATTTATGTGTATATATAGATATGTGTATATATACGCACGTATGTGTATACATGTATGTATGTGTATATGAGTATGTGTGTATATATGTGTGTGTGTATATATGTAAGTATGTGTATATATGTATGTGTGTATATATGCAAGCATGTGTATATATCTATATGTATAAGCATGCATGTATGTGTCTATACATGCATGTATGCGCACGTGTATGTATGCACGCATATGTGTATATGTATGCATGTGTGTATATATTATGTGTGTATACATGTATGCGTGTATATGTGTATGTATATAAGTATGTATGTATACATATGTGTGTGTGTATATATGTATGTGTGTGTGTGTGTATGTGTGTATATATATATATATATATATATATATATATATATATATATATATATTTTGGCCACACAGGGCAGCATGTGGGATTCTTGTTCCCCGACCAGGGATCAAACCCGTACCCCCTGCACTGGGAGCCTGGAGTCTTAACCACTGGACCACCAGGGAAGTCCCTATGAAGTATATTTTGAAGATAATTGCTTGTTGGGAATTTCCAGAGGTGGCCTGAATTATCATATTATGTTTTGTATAATTAGTAACCTTTTTCCTATACATTTTTCCTTCCCTTGCTTAGCTAATTCTGGTTCTTCCCAAAGGATATTCGTCTGAAAATTGACGACTGATGTTCAAAAGAAACAGGCCAAAATCTTGGTTCTTGAAAGACTGTAAAGCAAAATTATCTTTCAGGATTATCCAAAGACAGGATTAAAAAAATGTCAACCGGGCATCTGACCATACAAACACACACTTACAACGGTGAGCACTCATCGGAGGCTTATCAAGTGACTGACCATTGTGCAGATTGCACACATGAACGTGTCTAACAATGGAATAAAATGAACCACCACCCAAATGGGTGGCAGTGATTTGATCGCTGGCTCCACTTTTTCCCTCACCCCTGTCCCCACTGACCTTTTCACTGCTTTATGCTCCATTTTAGCAAACACGTCAAAGACTTAAATATCAGGTTTTCACCAGCCCCTCCCAAATTACGTTGTTATCTGTGAGCTTTCTCCTATGCCTACAAGATAGCTTTACTCAATCCGGTCATAACATGAAAAAGAGAGAGGGCTCTCTCCCCGCCAGAGGGCTGCTCAGCCTGGGTACATCACCACATCTTCTACCTTAGGTTCCTGCATCAGTTAGATTTCATACTCTGGAGGAGTGCATGGGTTAAACTATAACCCCCCAGAAAAAGATATGTTGTGGTCCTGACCCCCAATACCTGCAAGTGTGATCTTCTTTGGAAATAGGGTCTATGCAGATGTAATCAAGGTAAGATGAGGTCACAATATTGTAGGTGTACCCTTGATCGGTGTGACTGGTGTCCTTGTAAGGGGAGGAGAAACACCCACCAAGACAGACACAGTGGGCCAAAGCCCGCGTGATGACAGACAGAGAGAGAGAGAGAGAGAGAGAGAGAGAGAGAGAGATGAAATGCCACAGCTACAAGGCGAGAATTCCTCGACTCACCAGAAGCTAGACGAGGCAGGAAGAATTCTCTTTAGGCCCTGCCTGACCTTGATCTCAGACTTCAAGTTTCCACAGCCATGAGACAATCAGTTCCTGTAGTGTAAGCCACCCAGGGTGAGGTACTTTGTTACACCAGCCCTAGCAAACTAATATGGGCGTGCTATGGGGGAGCAGTTGAAGATACTGCAGTTTGAAATCAGATCTGAACTTGAGTCAAGTTTCAATGACTTACTTGCTGATGATTTGGGGCAGATTCCTCGCTGGGCCTCAATGTTTCCTGAGACCTAAGTGGCCCAAGAAAGGGGAATAATAAGACTAACCTTGCAGGACTGTTGTGATAATTAAATGGGATACATACGTATATCAGTTAGGAAGGTTGTTTTAAAATTATTTTATTGAAGTAGAGTTGATTTACAATCTTGTGCTAATTTCTGCTGTACAGCACAGTGATTCAGTTTTACATATATATATTCTTTTTCATATTCTTTTCCATTATGGTTTATTACAAGATATTGAAGGTAGTTCCCTGTGCTCTACAGTAGGACCTTGTTGTTTATCCATCCTATATCTAGAACAGTTTGCATCTGCTAATCCCAAACTCCCAATCTGTTCTCCTCCCCCACCCACTTGGCAACCACAAGTCTGTTCTCTATGTCTTTGAGTCTGTTTCTTTTCGTAGATAAGTTCATTTGTGTCACATTTTAGATTCCACATATAAGTGATACTGTATTTGTTTTTCTCTGACTTAACTTCACTGAGTATGATAATCTCTAGGTCCATCCATGTTGCTGCAAATGGCATTATTTTGTTCTTTTTGATGGCTGAGTAATATCCCGTTGTATATACGTACCACATCTTTTTTATCCATTCATCTGTTGATGCACATTTGGGTTGCTTCCATGTCTTGGCTATTGTGAATAGTGCTGTTATGAACATTGGGGTGCATGTATCTTTCTTTTTTATAAATTTATTTATTTTATTTATTTATTTGTGGCTGTGTTGGGTCTTCGTTGCCGCGCATGGGCTTTCTCTAGTTGTGGTGAGTGAGGGCTACTCTTTGTTGCCGTGCGCAGACTTCTCATTCCATTGGCTTCTCTTGTTGCGGAGCACAGGCTCTAGGCACGCGGGCTTCAGTAGCTGTGGCACGTGGGTTTCAGTAGCTGTGGTTCGCGGGCTCTAGAGCACAGGCTCAGTAGTTGTGGCGCACGGGCTTAGTTGCTCCACAGCATGTGGGATCCTCCCGGACTAGGGCTCGAAGCCGTGTCCCCTGAATTGGCAGGTGGATTCTTAACCACTGTGCCACCAGGGAAGCCCCACGTGTATCTTTTCAAATGATGGTTTTCTTTGGATATATGCCCAGGAGTGGGATTGCTGGATCATATAGTAGCTCTATTTTTAGTTTCTTAAGGAACCTCCATACTGTTTTCCATAGTGGCTGCACCAATTTACATTCCCACCAACAGTGCCGGAAGGTTCAGTTAGGAAAGTTTTAATTGAAAGGAACGAAACTCTACAGGACTAAGTAAAAATGGGACTTCGGTCTAAGAATTATGGGATGTCTTGCAGATCCCAAGTGTGGGAAGGTAGCTTGGTCTCAGGTGTGAACACTGACCAACTCTTCTCCATCTATCATCCCTGCCCCACTCCCCCCATCCGTGCACACCTGCTTCTTCCTCACTCCCTCTCTCTCCCTCCCTTCAGACCAGCAGCCTCCACTCTTCCAGTCTTTCAAACTTGAGTTCTTACAGCTTCAGCCACCAGAAAGAAACTCATCTGAACCACTCTTGGTTTCCAAACCCAGAGTCCAATGGAAGAGACTTAATGGCCCGTGTGGGGTGAGATGCCCCCTACCCTCACTCCAACCAGCTGTGCCCCAGGAACTTGTCTTCCTAAACATGTCTGTTAGGGACGAGTTGGGGTGAAAATCGCAGGAGACAACATGTAAAATTGCTTTGGGAGCCGGGGCAAAGGTAACGAGCATCCTTTTGCATCTTTCTGCCTCTCACTCCCTCATCTTTTCCCCAGCCCTCTCCAGTGTCCTTCTCACCTTCCCGCTCTCCACCCAAATCCATTCCAGGTTCAAGTCTTTATGCGCATCTGCCCTCCCAGAAGCTCCCTCCAGCTACCTGTATCCACTCAATTTTCTTCCTTTTTAAATCCCTGTTACCCTTACACTTATTTTCATAAACCTTAGCCCAAAACCTCTTCTGATTGGACCCAAGTCTAGATTCAACCTGAGGTCAGGAGGACTGCCTTATTGGGCTCTTAGATTCCCTCTGCTATTTAAGGACACCTCCAGGCATTAGGCGCTGCTGGGCAGTAGCTCTGCACCTGTCACAGCCTTGTCAGCTCTTTGGGGGACAGCGGTGCTGTCTGTAGGGTGCACCACCACGCTTCACCCCCCTGGGACTCCAGAGAGGCTCACGGTGAACCGGACAAAAGCTCTTGTTTCTAGAAACCAGAAGATTTAGACAGAGCTGCTACTCTTCTAGGTCTGAGAGCTATCTCGCCCCAAATAACCTCAGGAAGCAACCAAGTCAAGTATCTGGGTCCCATTTCAACTCCAGGCTGTTGGAGTTTCTGTCTTCCTGAGGTCCTGGATCCACCAGCCCTTTCCTAAGCCGGTTGGGGGTGCCTGCAGCCTGTTTTCTAACTTCTCCCTGGTTTAGTTTCACTCAGGAAGCCTGGGCTGGCCAGGTGGGTGCCCCCCGGGCTGACACTGATGTTGGGTCAAATGGGGGAGGTGGTGGAGAAGCTTCATTACAAGGACAGCAAATTAGGACCTTTAACAAGAGGAGGCAAAGTCTTGCCTGGGAAGAAAAGAGCACATCTTAGAGGGAAGAGGGCTTCGGAGACTTTCAACCTGAGAAGGCAATGGGGCCCGTCTCCACGTGTAACTCCATATATGAACAACACTACACATGAAAAGATGCTCCTTATCATTAATTACTGGAGAAATTCAAATCAAAACTACAGTGAAGTACCCCCTCACAGCAGTCAGAATGGCCATTGTTAAAAAGTCTACAGATGACAAATGCTGGAGAGGGTGTGGAGAAAAGGGAACCCTCCTACACTGCTGGTGGGAAGGTAAACTGGTAGAGCCACTATGGAGAACAGTATGGGGGTTCCTTAAAAAACTAAAAATAGAGCTACCTATACGGAATCTAAAAAAACGGTACTAGTGGCAGGGCAGGAATAAAGACACAGATGTAGAGAATGGACTTGAGGACACAGCGGGGAGGGGGAAGCTGGGACAAAGTGAGAGCGTAGTATTGACATATATGCACCACCAAATGTAAAGTAGATAGCTAGTGGGAAGCAGCTGCATAGCACAGAGAGATCAGCTTGGTGCTTTGTGACCACCTAGAGGGGTGGGATAGGGAGGGTGGGAGGGAGACGCAAGAGGGCAGAGATATGGGGATAAATGTATACGTATAGCTGATCCACTTTGTTGGACAGCAGAAACTAACACAATATTGTAAAGCAATTATACTCCAATAAAGATATAAAAACAATAAATAAAAAAATAAAAATAGAGTTACCATATCATCCAGCAATCCCACTCCTGGGCATATACACAGACAAAACTATAATTCAGAAAGGTATATGAACCCAAGTGTTCATAGCGGCATTATTTACAATAGCCAAGACATGGAAGCAACCTAAATGTCCATTAACAGAGGAATGGATAAAGAAGATGTGGTACATATATACAATGGAATATTACTCAGCCATAAAAAAGAATGAAATAACGCCATTTGCAGCAACATGGTTGCAACTAGGGATTATCATACTAAGTGAAGTCAGAAAGAGAAAGATAAATACCATATGATATCACCTATATGTGGAATCTAAAATAAGACACAAGTGAACTTACATATGAAACAAAAACAGACTCACAGACGTAGAGAGGAGACTTGTGGTTGTCAAAACGGGAAAGAGAGTGGGGGGATAAATTAAGAGTTTGGAATTAACAGATACACACTACTATATATAAAATAGGTAAACAACAAGGACCTACTGTGTACCACAGGGAACCATATTCGGTATCCTGTAATAAACCATAATGCAAAAGAATATATGTATGTGTAACTGAATCACTTTGCTGTACACCAGAAACTAACATAACATTGTAAATCAACTCTACTACAATTGAAAAAATAAAGAACAACACTAAACCTAAAATACAAGATGTTCAGGTATGCTGAAATTAAAATAGCTTCTTGCTATAGACAGGTTTTCCTGTCTATAAAATTCTAAATATGTTCATTGAAGCTGAACTTTTGTTTTCTCTCTCCCTCCCTCTCTTTTTCTATTTCTCCCTTCTTCCCTCCTTCCCATCCTCTTTCTTCTTGAATTTGTTTGCAATTTCCCATAAGCAACTTACAGAGAATGCTGGAAAAGGATTCCTGCATTATTCAGAGTGTTCGTCTATGTGACCTCCCAGATCCCTCCCAACTGGAAGATTCTATGAGTCTGTGAAATGCCTTGATGAGGAAAACAAATCCAGGCTTTGAAGTCAGGTAGACCTGGATCCATCTCCTAGCTCTCACCTTTGCTGGCTGTGTGACTTCAGGCAAGCTACTTAACCTCTCTGAGCCTAGGTTCCTCATCTGAAAACCTGGGCCAATGCCAACCACCAAATCATGGATCAAAGGATTAAATGAAAAATTATTTATAAAACATGCAGCAAGGATAGAGATGGAAGGATGAGTCAGAAAATCTGCTGCTGGGGAAGCTGGGAGGCACCTGCCTAAGGAGAGAAGCCGGGGTCTACAGGGTGTGGCATGTGTGTGGACCGAGAGAGAGAACAAGTTCCCTTGGCCAGTGCCCAGAGGGGTCAGCACTGCCGCTCAGAGGAGCTCCTTGGGTCCGTTCATTTCCCAGGGCCCTGCCCTGCTTCTGTCTCCCTGTCTTTCTGTCCCCTAGATTTCTCGTGAACAAGCCAGATCTGTACCTGGGACTTTTGCCACCACGGTGCTGTCCGTCTGAGGCCACACACCCTGGCACACGGTGATTTCTCCTGGGCTTTGCAACCTCTAACTTGACTAGATTTATCTCCCCACCCCCATGTGGACTTTCTGACTGTTTTATTCACTTATCCACTTATCCCACAAACATTTTGTGGGATCTATAGGGAGCCAGGCCCTGTGCCATGGCTCTGAGAATCCCCAGCACTTGTGCCCATCTATGTGCCCCAGGATCCTGCTGCTTCCTGTCGGCTCGGGTATAACCCGCACCCTTGGAATGGTCCCTCCTTTCCCGGAGGCTGCCTGCTGTGTGGCAGGGGGCCCGACCCCCTGCCAGGAGCAAATCCTGACACTCAGATATTTGTTGATTAAATAAACACATAGAAAAGGACTTTTTTTTTTTTCTTTTTTAATCACCACTCCTTCCAGATCTCCAGCCCCCTTCCAGAACTGATGTCATCCAGATGACTCTGCAGTGATGAGTTAGATGCTAGCGGCTTGGGGATGGTGCAGAAGCAAGCTTCCCAGCTCTCAGGCAGCCATTACCAGCGCCTCTTAGAGTCTCTGATTTTCAAGTATCCCTAGGGCTTAAAAACGCTAATGCTAGCTCTCTTCCTATTACTATAATAATACTTAGCAGACAATGTGTCCTGCTGCAGACAATCGGTTCAAGGGTGCCCACTCCCCCTGGAGAGGTGGGTCAGGTGGGTCCCCTATTAGCACCGTGTTATAAATGAGCAGCTATGGGGTGACGGGGCGTGGCTAAGTCACCTGGACTTTCATCTGAAATCGTCATCTCGGCTCCTGCTTGGGAGGTATATGCTGTCCCCTCAGAGGGCAAACAGGCAGCATTTCCCCAGGAACCCAGCCCCCAGAGGCCTTGCAGGAGGCAGCTGGGCCCCTTACTTCCCAGAGGCAAAACGAAAATCCCGACAGAGATGAGCTAGAACAATCCACTGTACATGAAATTAACCATGGAAACTGTGTAACCCTCAGCTACAGTTCCATAGACTCAAAATAGCGACTTTTCCAACAACGGTGAGAAAAGTTGATGAACACTGCAAGGTTGGGGGCAGTGTGGTCGGTCCCAGGTTAGGAGAAGGAACCTGCCCCAAGCAGGGATGGATCCAGATCACCTGGGGTGGTCCAGAGCACCTGAAAAGCCCACATCTCTCACCTGGCGACCCAGGAGAAATGAGACACTCCAGGAGCCCAAAGCATCTCCCATACTGTTCCCCTCCCTACACATAGGCTGCAAGGCAGATTATTTCCAGGGAGAGAGCAGAGGAAGGAGGCATGGAATGGGAGAGGCAGAGTCTCTGGAGTGATATCCAGGGATCCCTTGGTTATCTCCTCATCAAACTGTGAACAGTCCTGCCCCAAGCCCACCTGGGCCCTTCAGAACCACAGCGTGTAGACACTGGAAGAACCAGAAATAGCCTAACCCAATGCCTTCCTTTTCCAGTTGGCGAAACTGAGTTCAAAGCATTTAAATGACGGGAGGCAGCCCACCTAATCGGTGCCTGAGTTATGTTTTTCATATTAATAATATTGTCAAGATTATTAATAAAGTTGCAATGGATATCAGCATGCCTAATAAAAATCAGCACGTGTTCTTCGGCTAAAGTAAAACAGATATGGAAGTATCATGGCGAGAAGGAGTAAAATTAGTGGAAAAGCAAAAAGTATGAAAACCACGGTGAGGAGACACAGGGGCTGCCGTCAAGGCAGCATTTTGACCCAGAAAGCACATGTGTTTCTCGTCCCTACGTGTGTTTGCAGGGCTCTGGACAATTCAATGTAGTGTGAGCTCTGAGTGTTTTTTGACCAAACAGGTCTTAAGATTCCTGGTATAGCCGCTGAAAACTTTTTGCAGCATCTTATGTAAAAACAGCAAAATGTCCTTATGCCACCTGAATTTGCACTGCCTGACTTATTTGCCTAGAAACTGGAAACTTTATCTCGTTATGAAGGTGCGAGTCAGAGCCACAAAATGCTGAAACCAGTGTGTGGAACAGGAGATTCTGGAGAGGCTCTTTGAGCGTCAGGCAAGGCTCTGCCCAAGGTCATGGTCGATTTCCAGGGGTCTTTATGGTAAGAGGATGGGGTGTTGCTCCGGGAATCCACATGCCCTGTTCTAACTCAGAGCAGCTCTGCAGATGCTCTAAGACTGCCTCCGTCTCTGTCAAAAATCCTCAAATGGCAAAACCTAGGTGCTCAGTTTGACTGAGCAAAATAAAATTCCCCTTCTGAAACTGCCTGCTAGTTATTCCAGGGACCTTCTTCCTGTCAATCTTTTATTAATTATTCAGGGGAATTGATTCTGTAAAGCAACACACAGGGAAATGATTCATCTGACATAACTTCCTCCATTTTCCATCCAGCTGAAACAATTCCAAAAGCCTCAACTAGCCATCAAGTTGGGAGAAAACTAAACTGAATGTCCTCCAAACACACTGTCACATCCTAGGTTGAGTTCTCCAGCAGAAACACTGGCCTGAGCACAGGTCCTGGTACATTCTATGCCCCTTCCCCTCCCCAGGTGTTTATAATGAAGCATGGATTCTGTGAATACATTCTAATACACAGCTGAATACATTTTAATAACCAGCAACTAAAATTATGAATAAGAACACCTCAGAGTTTTAAATATATATTTAAAAGATTTAAAATGCTATAAGTTATAGATGTTTAAGTTATAAACCACTATTGCATAAGAAACTTAAAATATTAACAAAAATTGGCTATCAGGTTCTTACACAATTACACAAATATTATCAGTTTGTGTCATCTTGCTATAATCTATGCCTACTACAATAATACATGTTAATTAGATATAGGTTATCTTACTATTTTTGTTCTGTTCTTTGTTTCTTTGGCCATTCTGCGTGGCATGTGGTATCTTAATTCCCCGACCAGGGATCGAACCTATACCCTCTGCATTGGAAGTAAGGACTCTTAACCACTGGACCGCCAAGGAAGTCCCTATCTTACTATTTCGAATACTTCAGTGTTTTTTTCACTCTGCCTCACTATTTTTCTTTCCTGAAAGATACGTATACATACCCCACCCATATATATCTTTTAAACATTTAATTCAATCAGATAAATGTCTGGGAGGCAGAGAGAGAAGGTAACAAAAGTGATAGAAGGTTTTTTTTAGCTTTATTGAGGTATACTGATAAATAAAATTGTCATGTATTTAAAGTGTACCCCACGCGATGGTTTGATATACTTTGTGAAAGGATTCCACAAGGATTCCACAATTGAATCAACACACACATCACCTCACATATTTACTTTTTCTTTCTTAGTGAGAACACTTAAATTGTATTTTCTTAGCAAATTTCTATTATACAGTACAGGATTATCAACTATAGTCACCATACTACACAGTAGATCCTCAAATCTTTATTCATCTTACAACAGAAAGATTGCCTTCTTATCATCCTCTCCCCATTTCCCTTGCCCACAGTCCTGGCAACCACCATTCTACTCTTGTTTCTATGCAATCAGTGCTTTCTTCTTCTTCTTCTTTAGATTCCACGTATAAGTGATCTTATGCAGTATTTATCTCTCTCTATCTGGCTTATCTCACTTAGCATCATGCCCTCAAGGTCCATCCACGTTGTTGCAAATGGCAGGATTTTCTTCCTTTTTGAGGCTGAATAATATTCCATGGTGTGTGTATGTATACCATATTTTCTTTATCCGTTCATCCATTGAAGGACACGTAGGTTGTTTATATACCTTGGCTATTGTGAATACTGCTGCAATGAAAACGGGTGTTGTACAGATATCTCTTTGAAATAATGAATCTGTTTCCTTTGGATATATATCCAGAAGTGGGATTGCTGGATCAGATGGTAGTTCTCTTTTTAATTTCTTGAGAAATCTCCGTACTGTTTTTGATAGCAGATGTACCAGTTTACACCAGCAGTGCGTGAGGGTTCCCTTTACTCCACATTCTCACCAGCATTTGCTATCGCTTTTCTTTTCGATAATAGATATCTTAACAAGTGTGAAGTGATATCTCATTGTGGTTTTGATTTGCATTTCCCTGATGATTAGTGATTTGAGCATTTTTTCATGTACATGTTGGCCATGTGAATATCTTCACTGGAAAAATGTCTGATTGGGTACTTTTCCCATTTTAAAAATTGGGTTATTTGTTTTTTTGCTATTGAATTGTCTGACTTCCTTGTATATTTTGGATATTAACTCCTTATTGGATATATGGTTTGCAAATATTTTCTTCCATCCCATAGGTGCCTTTTCATTTTGCCGATGAAAAAGCTGTGCAGAAGCTTTTTAGTTTGATATAGTCCCACTTGTTTATTTTGCTTTTGTTGTCTTTGCTGTCAAATCAAAAAACTCATACCCAAGACTGATGTTAACCAGATTTTTCTCTATATTTTATTCTAGAAGTTTTATGGTTTGGGGTCTTATATTTAAGTCTTTAATCCATTTTGAGTTGATTTGTGTGTATGGTGTAAATAGGAGTCCAGTGTCATTCTTTTGCATGAGAATATCCAGTTTTTACAGCACCATGTATTGAAGAGGCTGTCTTTCCCCCATTGTATATTCTTGGTTTCTTTCTCAAAAATTGATTGACCATATATGCCTGGGTTTATTTCTGAGCTATCTATTCTGTTCCATTGATCTATGTGTCTGTTTTTAATGCCAGTACAATACCGTTTTGATTACTATAGCTTTGTAATATACTGGTGACCCTTGCACAACACAGTTCTGAATTGCATGAGTCCACTTATATACAGATTTTAAAGATAGATATGTATCGCAGTACTACACAATCCGGTCCCCGGTTGGTAGAATCCGAGGTTGCTGAACTGTGGTTGTAGAGGAGGGCCAACTGTAAAGTTATGTGCAGATTTGTGACTGTGTAAGGGGTCGGCACCCCTAACCCTTGTGTGTTGTTCAAGGGTCAACTGTAGTTTGAAGTCAGGAAGTGGGGTGCCTCCAGCTCTGTTTTTTCTCTCAAGATTGCTTTGACTATTCAGGGTCTTTCATGGTTCCGTACAAATTTTAGGATTGTTTGTTCTATTTCTGTGAAAAATACCGTTGGAATTTTGATAGGGATTGCACGGAACCTGTAGATTGCTTGGGTAGTATGAACACTGAAACAATATTAATTCTTCCAATCCACTTATTTGTTTCTTCCTCAATTTCTTTCATCAATGTTTTATAGTTTTCAGTCTATAGCTCTTTCACGTCCTTGGTTAAATTTATTCATATGTATCATATCCTTTTTGATGCTATTGTCAGTGGGATTGTCTTTTAATTTCTCTTTCTGAGAGATTGTTGTATATTGATTTTGTATCCTGCAACTTTACTGAATTTGTTTATTATAGTTCTAACAATTTTTGGCAGAGGCTTTAGGGTTTTCTATATATAATATCATGTCATCTGCAAACAGACAGTTTTACTTCTTCCTCTTGGACGAAAGCATTCTTTTAAAGGCACAGGCTGAATTTAGGGAAAGCAGGTGTGTGAAAGAGCATGACGCCATGCCCATGTTACAAGACTAAAAACATACTTCTTCTCCACAGTTGGCTGCTGGGCACACTGCATTTCAGGAGCATTTAAAAGAGAAGATTTCATCAGTCATTCGGAGGCATGGATTTTAAATGCAATTACTGTATTTAATTAGCTGTTTCATCTTCGGTGCCAATGAATTTGGAATTTAATCTCTGATTGCATGAGATAGAATACTAAGAAGCTTACTCCATCCGAGAGCTGATGGAGTAGTTTATTGGTTGGTGGAGAACGTGGCCAAATTCCTTACAGCCACCATAGATAAATGTCAGAGAGAAAAGGATGGCGAAAAGGCACCAGCTTTTATGAGATACTTAGATATCTTTTAACTCGTATGGAAGGCACAGTTCAGGTGTCCTCTTTTGGAGCCCCTCCCTCTGCCGTGCTCTTGCTGGGTGGACCGCATCGCCGCCCTCTCCTCAAATACGGCACCTACTCCAGCTACTTGATTGTCTCCACGTCTGCTTTTCTTACAGGCTTGTAAGCTCCAGGAGGCAGGGGCCATGTCTTATTAAACTTTGCGTTTGTATCACCGAGCACAGGGACTGCCATTCAATAAATGAAGAAGTGGACGAGCTGTCAATGAACATCAGCAGAGGGCCAGTGTACAAACTCAGCAGTTGATTTAAATAGGTCTTTTCTACGTCTCTAAAGAAGAATGAACCGTTTAAATCATATCTACTTATCAGTCCCTTTCCAAGATAAGCCTTCAGCAAAACCCTATTTATTTATTTATTTTTTTAGCGGTTCACGGGACTCTCACTGCTGTGGCCTCTCCCGTTGCAGAGCACAGGCTCCAGACGCGCAGGCTCAGCAGCCATGGCTCACGGGCCCAGCCGCTCCGCGGCATGTGGGATCTTCCCGGACCGGGGCACGAACCCGCGTCCCCTGCATCGGCAGGTGGACTCTCAACCACTGCGCCACCAGGGAAGCCCAACCCAATTTTTTTCATAGGTTGGGAGGTTCATTTCCAGCCCAATAGCCAGACCCTTGTTACCACCCGAGGAGAATTCACAGAGTCCTAGATTTGCTGCGACACTGCCCCTGTTTGCAGGCTGCCTGGTGGATATCTGTATAGAGCAACAATCAGTAAAATCAGGAGATGAGTTTGAGGTTTCTGAAAAGAAATGCAGCCTCAATCCTCAAATTCAGATCACCAAATAAATGACTTGATAACAATATTTGAAAATATATGAATAAAGGTCGGCCATCAAGTTCGAGTATGGCTTCATGTATCGGCCTGAAATCTACTTTTGGTTTATAGCATATCTATGAAGTTTCTTTTAGTCATTACCAGGATGTAAGCTTCCTGAAGAGAAGAGATGTATCTGTGTGGTTCAAAGCTGTATCCTCAGTAAAGTCAACAGTGCCTGGATCGTGGAAGATGATCAAAACTACTTCCTGAGTGACTGAATTTGTTCACGTGGTAGACACTGGGATAGAAGCTGGCTATTAAAAATCGTGAGCTGGGACTTCCCTGGTGGCACAGTGGTTAAGAATCCACCTGCAAATGCAGGGGACATGGGTTCCATCCCTGGCCTAGGAAGATCCCACATGCCAGAGAGTAACTAAGTCCGTATGCCACAACTACTGAACCCGTGCATCCTAGAGGCCGTGCGCCGCAACTATTGAAGCCCGTGCGCCTAGAGCCCATGCAGCGCAACAAGAGAAGCCACCGCAGTGAGAAGCCCGTACACAGTAACGAAGAGTAGCCCCCGCTCACCGCACCTAGAGAAAGCCCGCGCGCACCAACAAAGACCCAACGCAGCTAAAAAAATTTTTAAAAAATTGTTGGCTACTTTCTTGTTTCCAAAAAAAAATTTCAGTGGACCAACCACGAAAAGAGCATAGATGCCATAGGCGTGAAAAGTTTTTCTTGTAATGATTTTTATCCCCGAAGGAGTAAAAGAAACCCCTAAAATCTGTAGGGAACATGAAACAAGAAAACCTCCCCCGTCGAAACATGTCCCAAGTAAAGGCTTTCCCTTGGTGCCACAGGGAATGCAGGGGTGCCCCTCGGAGGACTGTGGCAGCCCAGCTCACCCTGGGAGTGGCCTAGCCAAGTTAGTACAACAGAGACCCAAGTGGTAATGCCAGAGAGAAACCATAATGGCAAACGGAAAAAAGGACATCCAGGGCCCCCCAGGCTGAAGGAAGCGTATCCATCTTCAGGTGGAATGAATATGTGTAGCTTGTGTGTGGTTTGTGATTCCCCCATATCCCTCCTGCCGCAGAAGTGAGGAGAACAGCAAAAACCAAACAAAAACAAACAGAAACCTTGCTGTGGTTTCTGAAGACCAGGGTTTCCATAGGTGAGCTGAGAGGTTTGTAATTTCCGCATGAAGCTATTTGCCAAGTGACTCACTCCAAAGCTGGAGGGAGAAAGATTGATTTTCCGTTGTCATGGTGGCTAGAGAGACACTGGGGAACAAAAAAAGGGGACATTCCAGTTTTTCCTGTGCCCCGCCTCTCAGCCCCAGTCTGAGGGGGAAACGATAGCTCCGGATATGGGGTCCAGAGGTTTAGAGGATCCTTGGTGCAGTGGGTTCAGACCTCACCTCTGAAGACATGAATGACCCTCCGGGAGCTGCAGCCAGCAGAGCACAGACCTGGCACAGTCAGGGCAAAAGCTGGGTCCCCCTGGCCTATGTCCTGCCTGTTGGTCACTCACCCTGTGTGCACATATGTGTGTCTGTGAGTGTGTGTGCACACACGTGAGTGTGTTAGCAGGAGGAATGTTCAAGGAAAGAGAGGCAGGTCCAGGCCTAACTCTCAGCAGTTACTCACTCTTGAATCTGAGACAAGTCCTTTAGTCCTAAGAACGCGTTTTCGTCTCGAATAAGGTGATGGTGAAGAACACGAGGTTCTCCACTCCTCAGAGAGTCAAAGCCCTCTCTGCGCTGCAGTGAGCCATGAGAACGCTCACCCTTCTGACTTCGGTGCTTCTTTTCTCTCTTTTCCCTGCAGCCGTGTCCCCAGTTGGACTGCCTGGTGGAGCCGGTTGCCCCCAGCTAGGGCTGTAGGCCACTGAAAGCAGAATTTAGGGCTTGCCAGATAGGACAGGCTGGCTCCACCCTCTACACGGGATTTATGTTGATATGCAGCCCCATCGAGGTGTAGGTCACCTGTGTGGTTTCCACCAGCCCGTCTCCTTGTCTGCAGCTGCCCTTCCTATTCACCAAGCCCAGACATCGATGACTGATGCATTCCCACCCGATAACTGAAAAGACTTGTGCTTACAGAAGTTCTCTAAGTGATGATAACAGTAGCCACTGAGGTGTACCCATCACTTTTGTGCTGGGCACTTGGCCAAACCCACTGCAGACTTCCTCTTATTTAATCCTTACGATATTCCTTAAACTAACTGGTATTATGTCCATTTTCCAGAGGTGGAAACTGAGGCTTAGAGAGGATAAAATCCTGCCCAAGATCACATGCTCTCAAGTGGCAGAGCCTGGATTGAAACTCGGGAGGTGGGACCCCAAAATCCTTGCTCTGAATCGTAGTCACCAAGCTCAGTCAGCTACACACTACCTCAGCCCACGGGGGATGCGTGGAGTTTTGGGAAAGGGAAGAAGTGAAGGATGAGAAAAACTGATTCTGGATGTACAGGCCCTGGGTGAGGGTTAACACACCCCTCTCCACTGCCTTGTATGTGTCTATGTTATTTTCCTCCTGGGCTCCCAAGGGAAAGGGAGTGAGAGTCCAGTTCAAGGCTGTCCCAGCACCATCCAGGTTCTCTGCCTCTGGCCCCGCAGTGACCGCTGGGCTTCTCTCGCTGCCTCTCCAGTCCTGCCAGGGGACAAGTACAGACTGGGGACGGTGGGCCCCGTCTGGTCCCAGTGGAGCACAGAAGGAAAGCTCTCCTGTGGGCACCCAGTGAAGTGAGGAGAAGAGACGTGGGTCCGGGTGGCCCGCCTGGAGTTGAACTCCATCCTTCCTGCTCATGTCCACGCTGCCTATAGCCTCAATGGCCCTCAAGCTTCACACTCCACTGGACAGGGCACCGAACATGGCAAAGAGGACCAGGGTCTGCCTCCACCCCACGCCACCCCGGGCCCTGCCCCTGGAGATCCGCAGGCAGCTATACTGAGAAGGGCACAGGCCAGGGCAGAGAGACCGGCTCTCCTCCCAGGCCCAGCACCACCTTGGCCACACCAGCAAACACATTCGACTTCTCTGGATTTCGGATTTCTCATTCTTAAAATGAATGAGGAGCTTGGGTTTCACTAAATCTCTACAAATTCCTTTCAGCGCTAAGACCCAGTGACTCTAAATCTCTCCCCTTCTGGGCAACCCCATTTCCATTCTCCTCCGGTGAACCAGCAGGGACCTTCTTCAGTGGGGGTGATGGCAGAGCTCCCAGGAGGCCAGGGACCGAGGGCACGGGAGTTACAGAATAGAAGGGGGATTATTTCATCATCTGGCGAGGAGGAAGTGGTCCTCTCCACGGCCCCATCCCAGAGGCAGATTCCGGGGCCACAAAACTCTCAGGGGGGCTTCCCTGGTGGCGCAGTGGTTGAGAGTCCGCCTGCCGATGCGGGGGACACGGGTTCGTGACCCG
This sequence comes from Phocoena phocoena, assembly GCF_963924675.1. Taxonomy (NCBI): domain Eukaryota; kingdom Metazoa; phylum Chordata; class Mammalia; order Artiodactyla; family Phocoenidae; genus Phocoena; species Phocoena phocoena. The sequence goes on along the minus strand of NC_089234.1, from coordinate 78,675,956 downwards.
GTCCGGGAAGATCCCACATGCCGCAGAGCGGCTGGGCCCGTGAGCCATGGCCGCTGAGCCTGCGCGTCCGGAGCCTGTGCTCCGCAACGGGAGAGGCCACAACAGTGAGAGGCCCACACACCGCAACAAAACAAAACAAAACAAAACAAAAACCTCTCAGGGCTCTTAGTGCATTTCCAAAGGACAAGACTTGTGACCCGCCACCAGAAGCCGGTGCCCGTCCACAGTGGAGGGTGACGCTCACACAGGCGGAAGTGGCTTTTTCCCCCAATACTCCCTCCTTGTCACTCACGATTAAGTGAATTTAATAACACCCTCCCCCTGCACCAACCAAATGACTTCTCTCCAAATTTACGATGTTCCAAGCGTTGACTTTGTCTGATGAACTGCTATAGCCACCGCGTAGCAGTCCGGAGGGCTGTTGTGCAGCGGGAAATAACTGAACTTCAAGGAGCTCTGTTTACATCCGGTGAGAGAGAAGGAAGGGATATTAGCTTGAGGCTCCCTTAACCCACTTGGCTATGGTACTCTTCAAAGTAAAATATTCCAAGATGAAAGTGGAGATCAAGTTACCAGCAAATAAAGACGTGGGGAAAATGAGGAAAGAGATATCACGTGGGCAACGGTTGACAAATCTTTCTTATCCATGACTCTCCGGTATGCAGGGGATGCTCAAGGTGACTGTCCACGTGTTCTTCTGTCTCGCAGACTTTCTTAAAGCAAGATCAGAGAGCAAATCATAAATGGGGGCAAATTCCAGCCGGGTCTTTCAACCCGCCGTTTTGCTCTATGAAGTGTCACAAGGTTACAGGATAATAGGAGGGTTTGGATAAGCTGGTGAGGGAATAAGGGCTTTTCCCAAGGATGATAAAAGCAGGGAGCAGCTCTCTGCACTAAACTGGCTGCCCTGTTTCTTCAAAAATAGGTCCTCTAACGTGCAGAAGCAGAAATTGAAACCTTCTTAAATCCCCTCGAATGTCTGGAACGGAACAAAACACCTATTTCGTGAAAGAAATTACATTTTGGAAGATGCCAGCAACGGGAGGCACCAGCTGCTTGGTCACCTAAGTGTTTTTGGAAAAGGAAAAGAGCTATTCAGCATGAAAGATTCAGGAATGTCTGTTGACATATTAAGGAAACAACCTCAGGGGACGACAGCTGACAAAGCTCCAAGAAGCATTACCAAGGGAACAGTGACGCAAACGCGTTCCGTTTTCACAGGCTGGCCCGCTGCCAGGCTCCCTCGCCTGACGGCTGATGTAATGCTAATCCCTATCTGGGTTAGCGTTGCTTGGATATCAACTCAAGCGGCTCAGTCAGCTGCAATCAATAGCAAGCGCCTTTTATAGAAGATAGTAAAGGAAAAAATATGTACACAGAGAGAGAGAGAGAGAGAGCTTCAGATTCTGGTGTGCTCAAAACCTATACGTTGTGCCAAAAATGGGGAAGGAAAAGAAAGGAAGGTCCAATACAAACCTAAGGAGCGTCTAAGCACACTCAGGTGTCTTCGTGTGCAATAAGGCCAGTTGTCGACAAAAGATGCTACTATTTCATAATACTAGTTGCTTTTAAAGCATAACTAGGGAATATGCCTAATTCCCAGCTGAGCCACATGAGGATGGAAGAAAACAGAAGACATTAGGTGGGAAAGTGAAAATAATGATTTTTTTCATGATTGAATAAATGGGCCGATTCCTTTTAAACCTCTGTGTAAAATATTGCTTTTGAAAAACTTCTATCTTCAAGACCCCTGCTTTCCAATTATTTTAGAATCAATAATAAGAAGAAGAATTATGCAAATTTAAATCAGTCTTGGATTGAATGCTTACGTCAAGTGTCCTCTATAATGTGCTGAGGGGGCACTTTGCATTTTCTCTCTCTCAGGGATGGTGATTTTAACTGTCCAGGAGTGATGAAGAACCCATTTTAAAAACTCACTTCAATTATGCATGTTCTTCTTTCTTTACTAGGTTATACTTAGATGGAAGGAACCAACGTGGTCTTACAGAGAACACCACCAGCAAAAACATCCTTGGTTCCAAGACTTTCAGAGTGTAAACGATAATAAAAAATCGGGGTGCGGGTGAGAGGGAAGGATGAACGCCAATGGAGATAGAGCTGTTTTTAATAATAATGAGATGAAAATAATGATGATGACACAGCACATTAGATGCATGAATCAAGTCCACTAGGAGGGCAGTGATGTGATAAAAATGACGTATTATTCATCTTTTACACGTTTACAACACTTTCCTTCTAAGGTAGGGGAGTTTTTTTCCAACCTAAATGAAGTTTAAGCTTCAGGGAGTCTATAAACCACATGCATTTATATGAAAAGTTGATGGATATACACATATTTTTGTGGGAGGAGGGCTCCCACCTTTCATTAGCTTCTCAAAAGGGTCCAGCAGCTCCTCCAAGGTTAAAACTGATGCATTCTAAGGAGTTAAAAATCCTTCAGGAATTTGATCTCAATTATCCTTCACTTCCCAGTGAGATCATTTATTTACAATTAGAGAAAGTGGGATATTGAGAGGCTAAGTTGCTTGCACAAGGTCAATGAAGGGGTCCGGTCTATTATTATCTGTGACCCTAGATCAGATGGTCCCCTTGCATGAGTTTCTGTGGCATGTCCATTAGTCAGGAATGTCCCTTTAGAGCACTGCTCACAAGGGAAGGACCAGAGGAAGCTCGGATGCCTGCTGATGAGGTCAATTTCAACTCAACTGATCCGCCCCATTCTCCATGCTTTCCCATGCCCGCCCACTCCGCCCTCTCCACCCTCCCACTACCCGAAGTCTCCTTTCAGTGAGGCCAAGGCTAAGGAGAAGACTCAACTGCAGTATTTCAACATTTTAACAGTCTCCCATGAGAATGTAATTTTAGTACCACTTTTCTTTGATAAGGCAATGTTTGCTTCAGAATCTTGAAACCCTTCCTATCTGGCAGAAAGGATACAGAACAGGAAACTAGGGCACACAGATAGGAGGGAACTTCCCAGCATTGTAGAAAATAGGATGCAAATTTAGTTCTCCAGACTCACAGCCTGGTCTGTTCTACATTGACTTAGAGCAGCTCAGCCTAGGAATCGAGCAGTGCGTTCTCCAATTCTTCCTGCCTGAGAAGAGGAGTCAGCACAGGAAAGTCCTCAAGTAGGGAGCTGAGAGAATAAAGTGGACTGGGGGCTTCCCTGGTGGCGCAGTGGTTGAGAGTCCGCCTGCCGATGCAGGGGACGCAGGTTCGTGCCCGGGTCTGGGAGGATCCCACATGCCGCGGAGCGGCTGGGCCCGTGAGCCATGGCCGCTGAGCCTGCACGTCCAGAGCCTGTGCTCCGCAACGGGAGAGGCCACAACAGTGAGAGGCCCGCGTATCGCAAAAAAAAAAAAAAAAAAAGGAAAGAAAAACAAGAAAGTGGACTGGAAGACATGAGAGTGGGGATTTTTAATATTAAGAATTGTAACATTTGATGCCATTTTACCATTATAAAATAATATTTGTTCATTGTAGAAAGTCTGGAAAAAAGCAAAAGTGAAAAGAAGAGGAAGGAAAAAAAAAAAGCCCATTTCTCCCAGATATGATCCTAAATGAACAAATTTCCTCGTTGTTAAGACCACTTCCTCCTCTCCCTAACCGTGACCCTGAAGGCACAGACTCTTGGTTTCTTTGGGAGGAAGATGCAGGTGATAAAACCTTTTTTGCACGTCTCCCAGGGTTGCTACACAGCTCAGATAAGATTATGGATTCGAAAGTGAGAAAACTTATTTGTACATCACAGATATCTGTGTTATCAATATAAGGACTTCATACTGTTAACCTTAGAGGTTGTGTCGTCACCACTGTATTCACAGCTGCTAAAACCATCCCCTTAAAAACACTGCTTCTCATGTTCATTCCCTGCCTCAGAACTTCCCGTGGATGCCTTTGGCCCCTTCTTCAAATCCAAGTGTCCCTGGTCAGACTTTTCTCAGTCCAGAACCCAATCTCGTCTGTGGTACCGCAAACTATGATCACTGACACCACTGACACCAATCCTACTCCATCCAAGTAAATCTTAACAACACTGGCCCACAAATCGTTTTATATTTTGAAACTTTCCATACGCTTTCCCTCATATGTGACATTTTAGCCCACCTTAAAATGCAGAGATCACTTTTAATGCTTCATTTCATGTCATTTCCATCAAAAGATGGCATGCTGAGGAAAATGCGTAACCTACTCGGAGCTAGTTTTATACATGATCATTACATGACATGTCACTTAAATTCACATCCGTCTTGTGATTTTTCTCTTGCAAACTTTTGTTTTCATTCCCTACATCCTTTTCTAAAATGCTTAAAAAATAGAGTTTTACAAAACATGGGATATGAATGTCATTTGTTGTGTATGAATTTGCTAAGAAATCGGGTGTACCACAGCTGTTATTTTTTTCCACATATCCTACTCAATCTGTCATGCATTTACTATGTTTTATAAATATGTGACATATTTGGAAATATATTGTTCACATATCTTTCATGTTTTCCATTCAAGCCATGCTAAAAATACAGTATCAGTTTGTCAACATCTTGCAAGGAAGACAAGATCTCCTCATTTGAAAATTCTAAGAGAGTCCAGAGTCCAGACCAGGCAGTTATTCCAAGAGATTTCGCTTCCTGTTTCTCACTTTGCCATGTTTGGCGATGGCCCTGTGTCAGGTAGAAGTTGTGCTTTAAGCGTCTCGGGTACAAAAATGTCTGAAGTGTGTGACTCAAAAGCAAGGTGGTTTACTCAGACTGCTTCACGTCCTAGAATGCGTGTGCAACTGGACGTAGGAACACAGGCAAAGTAACGGTCTCGGTTCTCTCAGTTTCTTTCTGCTGATTCAGCAACATCTCACGGAGATAGTGCTGTTGGGACGTTTCCATTAACTAAAACGCTCTGAGGTGTGCAAATCATAAAATGAGCTGGCTTCCAGATCATTAAAGATGCTTGTTTGCTTTTCCGTGTATATGACCACAGCCCTGGATGGAGGTTAAGTCATGTAGCTCCCCGGAGAGTTTAGAATCCAGGCATGGTCTTGTGTGTCTGTAACGTATGACTTGGGGAACTCAGGAGGGGATGGGAGACATGGAGGGTAGAATCTAAATACCAGTTCTTTAAAAAAAAAAACAAACAAACATACTTGTTCTTTCTTGGTCAAAAGAATAAAGCAGTGGTTAAACCAGGAAAACGAGTAGGAGTTCTTCAACTTTTTAAAAATTATCTTCAATTTTATAAAGTACGTCTGTCAGTTTCTTTTAAATAAGGGCAAGATGAGCCTAAGAAACCCATCCTCTAGATCTCATATTTTCAATAGATAGAACTATTGCGATGACAACGACGATCATTACACTGTTATTATTTATTACATGTTTATTTCCTACATTAATCGGATCTTAACACATTAGCAGTCAACTCTTTCCTTGCAGGAGGGAAACCTGCTCAGCGGGCCCTCGCTCTGCAAAGCTGTCTCCCCAACCTGGACCGTATCAGCATTTGTTCTCCACAGCTGCACGGCTCAGGCTGGCCCCAGACTCCCCACTCTCTATCTCTCTCCCTTCCTTAGTGTGCCTGGTACAGACACACAGGGGACCAGGGGATAATGGAAGTTGGCTGTGGATGCTACAGAAGAGATTTTTTTAAATTTACTTTTTATTTTGTATTGGAGGATAGCTGATTTACAATGATGTTAGTTTCAGGTGTCCAGTAAAGTGATTCAGTTATATATATATATACCTCCATTCTTTTTCAGATTCCTTTTCCCATATAGGTTATTACAGAATATTGAGTAGAGTTCCCTGTGCTCTACAGTAGGTCCTTGTTGGTTACCTATTTTACATATAGTAGTGTGTATATGTTAATCCCAATCTCCTAATTTATCCCTCCCCCCTACCCACCTTTCCCCTTTGGTAACCATAAGTTTGTTTTCGAAATCTCTGAGTCTGTTTCTGTTTTGTAGATGAGTTCATTTGTATCCTGTTTTTAAGACTCCACATATAAGTGATATCATATGGTATTTGTCTTTCTCTGTCTGACTTACTTCACTTCGTGTGATCATCTCTAGGTCCATCCATGCAGAAGAGGTTATTGATCTAGAGCTCAACTTCGGGGTAAAACTTTGAAGGAAGTTCAGAACGGGTTCTTTCTAACGTTTGCCCAGAAAGGGCATCATCCCCGAGTTTATGGGAGACGCTTGGGCTGTCTCTTGAGTGCCTCCCTGCTTATCACTGAAAAAAAAAAAAAACCCTGTTGGTTATGTGATCACATGTCCACCTTTTGAGATAGCAGTATATTATTAATCACCAGCTCCTTAGCAATCGGCATCAGGACAATAAAACCTTTGTACCCACGGTTTGTTCTTTCAAAGCTTTTTCGGCCCATCGTCATTTTGCCTGTCAGCAACCCCACAAGGAAAGGCGGGTACTATTTCTCCCACTTGCCAGGTGGGGAAAGCTCACACGGCTTTTAGAGGAGGAGCTGGAACGGAACCTAGCTTTCCCAGCTCGTTTTTCTTTCCTTTCAGCCACAGACTCTTTGGATGGTGACCTATCCGCACTTCCTTCCACCTCAACCCATGAAGACCTATGGAGGACAAAAAACAGAACACCTTTTTTTCAGAGTGTGCTCTGGAAGAAACTTTGTGTCTAAAATATTAATTTATTGCCAATCACTAAATTCTCAGCGTCCATGAATTATTTTTCTATTGTTTGCCTAATGCTCTGCTAAGCGTAATGACAGATCAAAATATATAAGACAACCTCCCTATTCTGAAGCAGCTTATTGTCGAAGACAGATTGTAAGATGACCTCCAAGGCCCCTTGTTCTTGTGTAATCTCCCCCTCTTGAGGGTGAGCAAGGCCTTAATTTGCTTCTAGCCAATAGGATCCAGCAAAGATCATAGGATATTATTCCTGTGATTTCATTATGTTATGTGGCAAAGGTGAAGGGATTTTGCAGATGTAATTAAGATCTCTAATCAGTTGCTGTAAGTTAATCGAAAGAGAGATTATCATGGGTGGGTCTGACCTAATCAGATGAGCCCTTTAAAAGAAGGTCTAGAGGTCAGAGACTCAAAGCAGCATGTTCTCTCTCTCCCTTGCTGGCCTTGAAGAAAAACTGCCAGGAGATCTACACCTTCACGGAAATGAATTCTGCCCTGTGAACTTGGCCAAAGATGCTGAGCCTGGCTGGGACCCCAGCTCCGGGTGACAGGCTGATGGCAGGCTCCTGAGACCCTGGGCAGAGGACACAGCTAACCTGTGGTGGCTGTGACCTCATAAATGTATGTGGCTTTAAGCTGCGAAATTTGTGGTAATTTGTTCCACAGCAATAAAAAATGAACGCACTTATGATCTAGGAAGGGGTTACTACTCAAGAGAACTTAGTTAAGTATCTGTAAAACCTAAGATTTGTAAAAAAAAAAGAATTTTTTTTTAACTTCTTGGAGCATTACACAAATAAGATGTAGAGGTGATATGTAACGTTAATAATTATACCATGGTAATAAAAGCAGTCTTGTCATTTAAAAACAATAGTGACAGCTGTATCTTCTCTCCCTGTCTGTCTTTGTCTCATACACAGAGTATATAATCAACCAACTGCTTATACGAAGATCCTTTTAGTACCATTAGCAATCACATTTAGAAACACCAGATAACTATTCCAAGAAGGCATTTTTTTTCATCTTTATTGGAGTATAATTGCTTTACAATGTTGTGTTAGTTGCTGCTGTATAATGAAGTAAATCAGCTATACGTATACATACATCCCCATATCTCCTCCCTCTTGTGTCTCCCTCCCACCCTCCCTATCCCACCCCTCTAGGTGGTCACAAAGCACTGAGCTGATCTCCCTGTGCTATGCGGCTGCTTCCCACTAGCTAGCTATTTCACATTTGGTAGTGTATATATATGTCCATGCCACTCTCTCGCTTTGTCCCAGCTTCTCCTTCTCCTTCCAAAGCATTTTAAATTTCTCTCACGGCCCAAGCTGTCACCTTGGAGAGGAAGAGTTGGGTTCCGTGCCAAATCACAGGAAAAGATTTCTCTGGAACGCCAGGATTTCCACAGGTGCCCATTCACCCCTTAAGCATGTAGACACTTTGAGGCAGTGCCTGAAACAGTGCCTGGGTTAATAGGAACACAGTAGGCACATAGTAGGTACTCAGCAAGTAGCAAATATACAAATATACAAAAGTGGCATCTGGTCTGGAAAATAATCTTCACTTTAAAACTCTCAGATGGGGGGTGCTTCCTTGGTGGCAAAGTGGTTAAGAATCCGCCTGCCAGGGCAGGGAACACGGGTGTCACAACTACTGAGCCTGCGCTCTAGAGCCTGCGAGGCACAACTACTGAGTCCATGTGCCACAACTACCGAAGCCCACGCACCTAGAGCCCAATCTCCGCAACAAGAGAAGCCACCGCGATGAGAAGCCCGCACACCGCAACAAAGAGTAGCCCCCACTTGCTGCAACTAGAGAAAGCCTACACATAACAACGAAGACCCACTGCAGCCATAAATAAATAAATAAATAAATAAAATGTCAGATGGCATAGAGAACAGACTTGTGGTTACCAAGGGGAGGGGGTTGTGGGAGGGGTGCATTGGGAATTTGGGGTTAGCAGATGCAAACTATTACATATAGGATGGATAAGCAACAAGGTCCTACTTATAGCACAGGGAACTATATTCAATATCCTGTGATAAACCATAATTTGGAAAAGAATATGAAAAGGAATGTGTGTATGTGTATAACGGAGTCACTTTACTGTACAGCAGAGATGAACACAACACTGTAAGTCAACTATACTTCAACAAAAAAATAAATTAAAAAAAGACAGATGGAATGTCTACACTTATCCATGGATTTGACCTGAAAGGTTACATTTTAGTGAACCTTTCTAATATTAACTTTGTTAGCGTGGACTTTTCTTGCAGTGGTGATGATGCCTAGTGAGTGGAATGAGGTAGGGGAGTGAGAGGAAGCCTGGCCAGGTGGAGGGCATCCCAGACCTGCTCTGAGGACTCACCATACACCTGGGGGGACAAGGCTGGTGACATAGCACAGCACACAGCTGAGCTCACAGGTAGGAGGAACTGAGAATATTCATTTCTGTGTGCAATCCTGTATGGAGCCCTTTTTTTTTTTTGCGGTACGCGGGCCTCTCACCGTTGTGGCCTCTCCCGTTGAGGAGCACAGGCTCCGGACGCGCAGGCTCAGTGGCCATGGCTCACGGGCCCAGCCGCTCCGCGGCATGTGGGATCTTCCCGGACCGGGGCACGAACCCGCGTCCCCTGCATCGGCAGGCGGACTCTCAACCGCTGCGCCACCAGGGAAGCCCGTGGAGTCCATTTTGACATCCATTGCAAACCTAATATTAATGAAACAGGATGGGGGTGAGAAGTGAACAGTGCAAAGCCCCAGGCAGTGATCATGTGTTGACTTTACAGGATGCCCCGAACAGCAGCCGCCGACTTACTACAGTTTGCGAGCTTGGCCAGGCCACTTTGCCCACCCAAGCTTTCATCCCCCCAGTTGAAAATTAGGGACAATTATGTTGCCGACCTCACAGCAAGACGGCGATGGGGCTCCCACGAGAATGAAGAGAGTTCACACTGACATGCCGAGAAAGGAAGGTGCCACCTGAATATTTATGATTCTGATTCACAGAGGTGAACCTAAAAGGTAAAGACAGGGGTGACTGGCTGGGTGTTACAATGTCAGGGGAATGCTTCACAGTCTGATTCTGATTCCAGAAAATTCCATGGGCATCCCAGTGACCTCACGGACTTCGGTGCCTGCTGGTTTGGACAGGTAGACTGTACCTGGCCTCTGGGGCGCTGGACAGGCAAAGCCGCCCTTGTGCTGTGAGTGAGCTGTTCGCCTGCCTGGTGGCCCTGTCTTTGCCCGGCGTGGCAGTGGCTGGCGTGACAGTGGCCGGCGTGGCAGTGGCCTCCCTCCCCTACCCCAGCCCCAGCCTCCATCCTCTCCCTCTGCAGCGGCCGATCAGTGGCCTTCTGGGCTCCTTTCTGTCCACGCTGCCACCGTGGCTGGACTCACTCTGATTCACAACCTCTGGATCTTTCCTGGGCAGTCCCAGAGCACAGGGACCAGGTGGGGCCCGGCTTCCCGGGGAGCGGGGAGGGGGGACTGTCTTCAAACTGAGAAAGGAAAAAGCCCTCGAACTAATCAGGATTTAAAATCCCCCAGTGATGGTCATCACGAAGAAAACAACGACCGTCACGGGGGAGAGGAGGCGGGAGGCCGTGGGAAGGCAGGCGCCACGCACACGTGGTGTCCGAGGTGGAGTCCCAGACCTTCCCGGGAAGGGAGAGATCCTTTCTGGCTGACTCCCCTGACTCTGTGTTTCCTACAATTCTACAACAAAGATCCAGGAACATGAGAAAAGGAAACTGAGAAAAATGTGTCCTGTAATCCAAATTCAAGAAAGAACAGGACAGACGATGTGAGCCAGATAGAAATGAGGCCAAGAGTGCTTTCTTGGGGCCCCAGCACTTTTTTTGTTCTTTTTTTTTGTGAAAAGCCCAAACCTGTTTAACTGCTTCGTGTGAACGAGGGCTCTGGGATGCAGTTCACAATGGGAAAGGAAACCTGATTGGCACTGGTAACCTCACCTTCAATCTTAGGTCAATCTAGTCCAACGGCACATTAAGAGTGATTGCTACCAATTGATTCCGAAAAGAAAGAAAAGTGAGAGGACGGGAGGGAGAGAGAGGGAGAGGAAGCAGAAGCGGACGCAGGGGACACAGCTTAATGAAGGGTTATACTGAGAAGGGTCATCCTATATCAGCTGCAGAAAGCGAGCATCCCTTCTCATTGCCGACCCCGATAAATCCCCAGGTTCCCTTGCGCGTGCATGGACACTGCTAGGACCCTTCCCTCCGCTCTCTATATCACGTTCCTGGTAATTTAAGTGATCAAATTTCTACAATTAGGACTGGAAATGTACTATTAACAACCCACATTTGTATATTGCTCTACAGTTTGTGAAGCAGTTGTGTAATTGTTAGCACGTTTGGTCCTTCACCACCGAGCTCGGGGCAAGATGGTACTGGTCCCATTTTACAAGTGAGGATGCTGTACCGAGACTCAAGAGATTGCCGCTCGAAGAAGGTCACAGGGTGACAGGAATCCAAGGCAGAGACCGATGCCAAATCTCACGACCTTTCCCCTGTCCTGGGAGAATGGCCACAGCGGACACAAAGAGGGAAACTGAGGCACAGACTAGCGTAGTGATTTACTTACTCATTCACTGTGTAAATGACATAGTGGAGACCATCAGCTCTTAGTTAGAACACCCTAGAGTTTCGACCTATTAAAATCGACGCCGTGATCTAAGGCAAAAATGACCTCCAGCGACCTTACAGTTCTCATGAAAAGGGCTGTGTATCAAGAAAGCATTGGACCCAGTGGGAATCAGAAGGATTTAGCTGTACTTCCTGTGTCCTTATGTGCTAATATGATTATCTTATAGTAGCTATTATCTGTGTCCTATGAATAATGTCGTCCCAGCGATTCTGGAGAATAAGAGTGGAGTTCCAGGCCCTTGAAAACAATCGTGGGCAGCGTCTGAGTAATCTAGTACCTTGAATCACAAGCAGGAGGCAAGTCTCAGTTTGGAATCAGAAAAGAAGTGATGCAAACCTTTTTAAGCTTTGGAAGGGAGGGAAGGCTGGGCAGACCCAGGATGTGACTTGAAAGGTTGGCTGCTTCTCTCTTGCTTTCTTTCCCCCTGGCCCGCTGCGGCCTGCCCTCCTGGGCCCACCCTCCGCTTCAAATCCTGCCAGACGACTGACAGGCCTGCAGGACCTCGAGGCCGACCCAGACGCCTCCAGGCAGGGCTGCAACCTCCACACAGAAGAAGCCCATTCTGCGCACAGGTTTGCTTCGCAGACTGATTCAAATCCCAATTCAGGCGCAAATCCCAGTTACTGGACACGCCGAATGTAAGGCGTATATGTTTTTCCCCTTCCAAGTTCTTTTGTTGCATTGCTTTTCCTACGGAGATATGAGGCTGTTTCCATGATGCGAGACATCCTTCCTTTCTAGAATTTCCAGGAAGCGCCGTTGCCTCCCACGTGTTAGATTTAATGTAATTCAAACCGAAGTTTGAGGCTATTTCTCCTAATTCAGGAAAAGTTGTGAGCTTGGCAGCTCTGATGGAAAGAATTCTTTTCTTTAATGGTAGTGGATTTGTGGGGGGGGGGGTGTTTTTCTCATTTTGGTTGTGTGTATATGTTTCATAAGTGCATAGGAGAATTAAGCTCAAAAAGCAACTGCTTGGAGAGATAGAAGCTCTTGTAATTCGTGTTGTGCATAATGGATTTGGCAGGGCCCAAGCACAGAAATTTCCAGAAGTGTTTGCGTGGCAGCAGTTCTGAGCCAATTCACATTTTTTAGCTGTCCTGGCCAGCTGCCCAGCCTACAAAAAAAGTCTTGTATCTCCACAAGTTTGGCTGGCCTTTCTGATGAGTTTCCAAACTGCATGGCAACATTGGATGAGCTTATTTTCAAGTGCCAAAAAAACTCCTGCTACTTATATTGTTACTAAATACCAGATGTGCTTAATACAGAGTGGGCAGAACCAAACCTAGGGTAATCACATAACCTATCATTAACATTTTCTAAAAACAAAAAATGCAATTGGAACCCCAGATTACTGTTTTTCTTTGTTTGCTTTACGCCCTATTACTGGAACCCCTAGGGTGATGGGAACAGGACTCGGGGTGGAAAGGCAGGCTCTGGCAGCGACAAGGACGCTGTTTACCATCACACCCCTGCACATCTGAAACATGTGTGAGAAAACCTCAGCCCCAGCAGATTTCCTCCAGCCTCACCCCTTCACCAGCCGCCCCGCCGGGACTCAGCAGACCGAGGCCCTCACCGCACGGGAGAGCCCTGAAAAGCTGAGGTGCACTGGGACTTGACCTTGAAGGAGAGAAATGTACAGGGAGATGGGCGGGTAGGGTTGCGAGTTGGCAGATGAGAGGCTGGGCCAGAGTTGGCAGCTGTTGCTGGAAAAATGCAGAGAAATTCTGAAAGGCTTGAGAGACAACAGGATGCTGTGTGGCTTTGTCAGAGGCTCTGGCTGGGCTTCAATGGGTAGAACTGGAAGGATTTCTCGATGCAAAAATCTCCAATTCTATCCCCCAGCCCCCCACCCATCGCTATAATTTCTCTTCTTTTCCTGCTTCCTTCCTTCCTTCCTTCCTTCCTTCCTTCCTTCCTTCCTTCCTTTCTTTCTTTCTTCTTTCTTTCTTTCTTTCTTTCTTTCTTTCTTTCTTTCTTTCTTTCTTTCTTTCTTTCTCTTTCCTTCTTTCTTTCCCTCTCTCTCCTTCGTTCCTTCCTTCCTTCTTTCTTTCTCTCCCTCATTCTTCCTTCCTTCCTTCTTTCCTTCCTTCCTTCCCCCCCACCTCCCTCCTCTCCTTTCTTTCCTTTCTTTCTCTCTGGTAGTTTTCTGGGAATCCAGTGGGGAGGGATGTGTGCCTGGATCTTCGTGCTCTATTCCAGGCCATTCCTGCCATCGGGCTCCCTCTTCCCTACCTCCATGCCCTGAGCACTTGGTTCTCCAAACCTCTATGCTTTCTGTCTTTTAGTCCTGCCTCCAAAACTCACAGTTATGGAAAGGGCATCCTTCTCACCCCAAGGTTGGGGACCCTGATAGACAGACGGCAAGCACGCGTGTCGGGCTGATTAGAGAGAAAGATGGACTATGGCAAAATGAAATTTTATAGATGGAGGTGGCATCTCACCGTAAGAAATTTGAGAGTTAATAACTATTCTGAAAACATTGGTTATCTGCATTAGGACAACTGTAGAAATAAAGGAATCAGTGACTCAACCCTTAGAGAGTTGTCTTAGGAAACCTGTTACTAAAAATATATTGTAATCCGACTGCACCTTGCATGCCATTTTGCCAAGCCAAACTCAGCGAGAAGACTGCAGGCTTTCTCCACCGCGTGGCATCATCAGGGGGATAAAAGTGAGCCTGGTCTAATGAGCAACGAAACACTTTGTAAATATTTGATTTAAGGGGATGCGAATAGTAAAATAACGTGGAGCTGATGTCTGCAATGACTTTTGAACTTTCCTCCTAACTACAGGCACATGTGTTTTACACATCAGCTGTGTTCCTGAAAAGTCGGGTTTCAATCCATATGCTAAGTGGAATTATGTTTCAGATGTTCTAGGGATACTCCTGACTTGGGGAAACCAGGAATCAGTGAAGAGGCTACAGACAAAGCCTCACCCACAACCGCTTCGTCTCTGCTCAGTTTGGATGGCCCCCTCTGCCCCCGGGCCGAGGCCAAGCCTTTGAGGATGCAGCGTCAGCATCGGCAGTGGTTCATTTCATCGCTGGGTCTGCGGAGGAAAGGGCTGGTCCTAGGGAAGGGTCAAGGGCAGGCTGTTTTGTTTTCTAGCAGCAAAACAGAGAAGGCTGGAGGAAACCACCCAAGCGCCAAGCACTGCAGAGGGCAAGTGAAGTCGGAGTTTAAAAACAAAAGTGGAGGAGCCCATCTCCTTGAAGCTGTTTATATTACATAACTCAAATAAACACAGCAGTGCAGGCATGGTTCCCTCGGTGAGGGCCAGGACCACAGAGCCCAGAGGCGGACAAAGGGCATCTCCTCCAGCCTCTGGCTAGAAGTGGCTCCTTTAAAACAACAACAACAGCATTAATAATATTCGGGGACACACCAGGACAATTCAGGAGGATAGCCTGAATAAACTGAGTGGAGGACTCATGCTAATTAGGACTTGTAAGGTGACTTTCTTTTCTCTTGCTAAGGAAAGAAATCCTCGTCAGAGCAATGGGGAGAAGCAAAGTTGACCCAAAACGGCTATTTGCATTTTGCAAAGGAGGGACAAGAGGCACTCGACTCTGCCGTGAAATCCTGCAGGAGCACGGAGACCACTTTCTCAGGCACTGGGAGGGGGGCAGCTGGCTTTCTGACTTCAGCCCCTCCTCAGCCCAGGGTGATGGGAAGCATCGGGCAGTTTTATGGAATCTGCCTGAAGAATAAAGAACATGAAATAAAAGTTAGCCACTCAGTAAATGGACAGAGACCTACAGGCCCGGCGTCTGAACGAAATCAGAGAGTCTTGAAATTGAGAGCAGGCGAGAACCGACTGCAACCTTTTTCGTCAGTCGCCTGCAGTGTCCCAGGACAGCAGCCCTATCGTATGCCAGGGGACAAGAATAGAAAGAAAAATTGAGAACACAGCCCTGAGCACGGGCTGGCGGTATCGGTTGCCAGCAGTTGCCCCATTAGTAGGCTATGGGGACATGCGAGGGAATTTTTCTGTACAAAGCTTGTGTTTAAAAATATACCTTGCTTCAAAGCTGGTGCGGGAGTGGCTAGGGAATGAGAGCCTGCTTTCTCTGCGCAGAGCAGTTTGCTCACCCTTCTGTGATTTACTGCACGGCACTTACCTCTCTGAGGCTGCCCCTCATATGCCACATGACAGTGACCAAGACCTCAACCTGGCTCTTAGAAAGCTAACACGTAGGACGATTCCTGGACGAAAGCCACGCTCCAGAAACATCCTCCCCAGTGGCTTGCTGGAAGCACACGGGGCCAGGGATGGAGGCTGAGAGGAACGCTTCCCCACCAAGGCCTCTCTGACCCTTCTCACTCCATGGATGTGTCCCCGGGGATGCATCCCTCCCCATGTCCTTATTCTCAAAAGGAGGACACCAGTTCCTACCTACCTCTTAAGGGCGTTCAGGTGTAATAGCTAGTGGAAATGACTTAAAAGCCCTCGGCAAACACAAAGTTCGAGATCGAGTGCTGAATGGTGGCCTCCCTCACCTACCCTACCTAAGGCGTTCCTTATGTGCCCCCACCTTTAAACCCTTTGCTGAAAGACTGCTCCATGGGGTGTGAAGCTGGTCTGTGCCGAAGAAATCTCAGGTTCCTCCAGAGAAGTTTGCCTTTGCAGGAACTGCTGAAATCCTTACACGTCCAAACGCATATTCTGGGTAGGAAACAACAGGTGATGAGCTGCCAAGGCTGAGAGGCTGCCAGGATCCACCCATGGGCACCCAGGGTTTGGCATCCGTTTCCCAGGGAGAGATGAAAGGGAACAAATCAACACAGCAGGGTCAAGTTCAAGTCTGCCTCAATGAAACTCTGGAGACCTCCTTCTTGAAAAACAACTGGGACAGTGTGACAGCTGTTTAAGGATGCCAAAGAAGAGTGTCCCCGGGGAAAGCTCCCCAGGGAATGCTCTGTTTGCAAGAGGCAGTTGTGAGTGACACACAAGACAGACAGCCAGGAGAGGGGGGGACAGCCCGGCCCCTGTGAACTCTCCAACGTCCCTGGGATCGGGACCACCCACCAGATGTGAAGTCTTGTATTTCGTGCCGAGGATGATGGCAGTGGTAACCGTGCTGATGACTGCTGTTCTTCGGTGCCTGTTAGAAACTAGATTGCTCTGAAGCCATGGCTCCTGGAGGGGTCCTTCCTGGGAAACGTTTACCACCTTGGACGCCTCACAGCTCCTGTGGCTGTCTCCTCTGAGGGTCTTTATCAACCAGACACAAATCAGGTTTTATGGTTGCCCGTTATCTGCGGCTACTTCACTTTTTTAATTCTTAATTTTTGGCCACGAGGCTTGTGGGATCTTAGTTCCCCGACCAGGGATCGAACCCACACCCGCTGCAGTAGAAGTGCTGAGTCCTAACTACTGGACCACCAGGGAACTCCCTGCGGCTACTTTATAATCTGGTCAGTGCTTCCCCCTGGCAAATGGGTGATGGGACATCAAGACAAGAGGATGGGGACAATGTGTCCATCCAGAGATGCTACGCCCTGGAGGTGAAGGCGGACCACACAATGGTCCCCGTTTGTGTGGGAGCTGCCACCTCTGAAGCAGGCTGGGTGGATGTGTCTCATGGAAAGCATTGGACTTGGGTCCCAAAGACTTGGATCTGACTCCTGGACCAACCACTTCCTAGCAGTATGGAGCGGGGCACATTAGTGAACCTTTCTGAGTCTCAGTGGTCTCACCTGTAAACTGGAGCTGAGACCTACCTGTCAGGGCAGTTAGGGAGTTCCAAGGAAGCACCTCACTCCCAGAGACACAGTAAACCTTAGCTGAAACAGCAGAATCTGATTCGGTGTATGGGCGTGACCTCACCTCCAAGGGCGTTAAATTCAGCCACCTAGCACGTAGGGTGTCCTCCTGTCTCACCCCCAAGAGCAGGGGGACAGAGCCCGGAAGTCAGCCTGCCACCTCCCCACCAAGAGCTGGTGACGGAGCCCAGGCCGAGCCGGAGCTGTGCGTCCCCAGCGATCCAGAGCGCCTGCCACCACGCGGTTGTGAGCTTTTCCAGAGCACGCGCGGCTTGGACCATTTGCTGAGCTCCATCGCTCCCGGCTACTCAGGGGGCATCTCTTTCCTCCAGGCCCCTAGGGCACCACTCTGGGAACTGAAGCCCCAGAAAAAGTACAAATAGAAGGAAGCTCAGCGTTATATTCTTTCTAGATGAATCTCCAGGAGGCAGCCGCCCCAGGAGAGTCCCAGACCGGCAGCAAACCTGTCTGTGTGTCTGCCTCAACATGCTATTTGGAAAGTCAAGCTGTTCAATGTAAACTTTGTTCTCCCTTCCCATTCTTTGGGGATTCACAGTTGGAGCTCTTTGCAGCCCTTCCTCTCCACGTCTCCTTGGTGCTGAAATGGGAGGTCACACGACATCCCTGTAAGAACAAGTCCTTGGTGCCAGCGTCCTATCAGAGGGCAGAGCTGAGGCGGCACTGGCTCCTGAGTTTGCCTGGGTGCTGGCTTCTCAGTGACACTATCTTTGGCAGATTTTTTTATCCTTGTTCTTTATCTCAAGCCCGTCGGGCAAATGACAGCGGAATCGCAAGCTTGAATGGGCTTGTCTGACAGGCCAACTTTTCTCCTGGGCTTAGCCGCCTGACTTTTAAAAAGGCACTCCAAGCAGAGGAAAGTAATTTCACACCGATTCCTTGCTGTAATTTGCTTTTGGGGTTAAAATGTCGCGTTTCAATCACCCTGGCTGTGCGGCGTAAGGGAGAAGATGGGCCATGCGTGTGGTTAATGTCTCTGTAATAGATACACGCAAAGGCACTGCTTTGCTCTGAAGCAACAGCCCTGGGAACACTGAGCTGCAGACCAAGGAACTCTCTACCAGCCACAGACAAGTGCATTCAAAGGGCTCCGTAACAGATGACTGGCTCCCGCAGAAAGAGGGCCACTTGTAACAGAAGCCTCACGTGGAAATCTCCACTCTGCAAGCATGTATTAGAATATTTTTATGCTCCAGGCTGTGTGAAGTTGGGGTGGACTTAGGAAACCCTGCAAAGTGAGAGGATCTGAAACCCAGATCTAAACGCAGTGAGGCTCAGATGAAGTCCAGCTGGGGATGCAAAATCCCACTTGGATAAGGGGAAGCTGGAGGATACAGGCCAAAAGGGAAAGAAGTCCCCACGCTGATGAGCACGGGTAAGGCTGTGCTTGGAGAATCCTCTAATCAAAAGGACAGAGGCTCCCGGAAAGGTCAAGGGACAGGGTTGTACCCAGTTTGGCAGCGGGAAGCAATGGCTTTTCCTGATTTATAATCTGCCTGTGGAAGCACCTCTCCCGTGTCTTCGCCACCTCTCACCACACTCGTGATGGAGGCCGTACTGCCTGACGCTTAATTAGTCTTTCTGCCCATAGCCTGTAATGTTTCACGTTTCTTACTCCTCGCCTGGCCTGTGTGTGCCTTGAGGTCAGGAACCAGCATGCAGCCCTCTCTGCGCGCCCTGAGGCTCCTTCCCAGGGCTTAATAACTACCCAGAGCATATCAGAGCCCTTCACACACGGCTCACAAAGCTTCAGGAGTACTAGCGGGATTGCGTAAGGCTCAGGCAGGCTATTTCGAGGGGAACAAATCCCAGCTCATTCTCGGTGGGATACCAGGCTGCTGACGGTCTCTCCCACCCGCCTTTCGTGCCTTCCTGGCCATGACACCATATGTTATATATGCCAGCTGAGCAGAACCGAATGCTCTCGGGCCTCTGGGTCTTTGCACACACTCTTCTCTCCACCTGGTTGCCCTTCCCTCATTCATCCATCTGTGGACTTGTCCGCTCAGCTCCAGGTCAACCCTCCCCTCCAGACAAAGCTTCAGGCATCCCGCGGGCAGAGCTGGTGACACCTTGTGCTGTGGGCCCAGGGTACTCGGCCTGACGCGGCGACTGGGCCAGCTTCCCTGCCATCGGGTCGGTACTGCCTGTTGGCAGGTCTGCCTCTTCCGTCGGGCTGTGAGTGCCTTGAGGGCAGGACCCACATTCCTCCTCGCCCCTCAGCTCTCGGTCCTCAGCACGGTGCCTGGCACCAGTACAAGTTTACGGAAGGAATATGTTTGCCCACATTGGGTAGATCATGGGGAAGACGGGACTGGGGCCCAGTAAGTAATGTGGGGACAGAGCAAAGGGGATCCTGCTGGGACATAAGCAAGCCACAGAGAGAAGCAAGGCCCCGGGGCCCCTCTTGATGAGCTAGGGCACCCAGGACCAATCCTACATAGGATGTTCTGAGAAATGATGCTTGTGATGTGATCCTTTGGATAGCTTGTCCCACTTTGGGGGTTTCTCTGTATTTCCTTCCAAGTCTTTAGGCAACCTTCTCTTACTGCTTTCAGGTACTCTGCCCACCAAGATCATTATTAATAGTTTCCAGGGATAGACTGGTGGGGGGGGGGGGTGGGTAGCAGTGCATTGGCTGGGGGACCAGGAGGAGAGAGCAGCAGTAGCCCTGGATGGGGGGCGGGGGTGGAAGAGGATACGATTAGGATCACGGATCCCAGCCTGGCTTCGGATCCCAGCCGAAAAGAAGCAGTGAGAGGGCCTCGGCTCCCTGCCTGGGCCAAGAGTGATGGCTCTATCGCTGAGTTGCTGAGAACATTGAGCAAATTAATGCATGGAAGCATCCAGAGTGGGGCCTGGTACATAGTAGTTGCTACTGAAATCCAGGTCCTGTCATCCGGAACCAGAAGCCGGAGTCCAGCCTGGCTTTCTCCACTTGTGAGTTGTCTGACCCAGGTAGGTCACGTCACCTCACCTCCCCACTCATGTTCTCTCGACTCTGATATGGAGACAGAAATGCTGACCTCGTGGGCCATTGTGAGAATCAAGGAGAGGATGGGAGTGAATGTGTTTTGTAAAAGCTATGAGGTGCTTTCCGGAGGTGCTTGTGAAGTTACCTGGGTGAAGGTTGGGAAGGTGAGGACACATCAGATATCCTGCCTCTATGGAGTCAATGATTGTGTATTAACTTTAAATACATTTCTGTAAAGCGATGCTTTAATAGCCACCTAAGGGCCTATTAGGTACCCCTGAACAAACTGTGACTCTCGTTTTGATGGCCGGTTCTATGGGTCAAATTGGCTGGACCACAGTACCCAGATATTTAGTCAGACATTATTGTTTCTGTGAGGGTGTTTTTGGATGAGATTAACATTTAAATCATTGCACTCTGAGTAAAGCAGATTACCTTCCGTAATGTGGGTGGGCCTCATCCAATCAGTCAAAGGCCTGAATAGAACAAAAGACTGATGGCCCCCAAGGAAGAGGGAATTGTGCCAGCAGACAGCCTGTGGACTTGAACTGCAGCCCTGGCTCTGCCGCGGGTCTCCAGCTTGCTGGCCTACCCTACAGATTTTGGACTTGCCAAGCTCCAAATTTGCATGAACCAGTCCCTTAAAAATCAGTCTTTCTCTCTCTATTCCTTTTTCTCCCTCTGTACACACATGGACGCGTGCATGCACACTACTTGTTCTGTTTCTCTGGAGCGCACTAACTAATACACCCAGAAACACCCAGAAACCTTAGGGATCCTCAGATAGCTTTAATCTATATCCTCTGACAGTCACAGTGAACATGAATCTCACAGGGTGCCGCTTTCAAACATAGCTGGTCAAAGCTAAGCTTGATTGCCCTACCTCACCCATTCCTCGCCATGGAAACCACATAAAGATTCTTGCCCACAGGTTCCCCCCAGCTCCCTCTGCTTCTTGACTGACCTGGTGCTTCCCCATGTGATCCTGCATGGTGTCTTATGTTCTCCCCAAGGAGCCGTGAGTATAATCAAGTCTTTAAACTGTCTCAGTCTCTCTCTGTGTTGACTTGCATCTGGTCTTACGAATGCCCATCCAAGGTACTATGACAAAACAGACCATGGCTTCAGCCCAGTGCTAGGAAAACCCTGGCCAGCGTCCAGAGATGGGCAAGTGGGTTACTGTCACTGTCGTGTGTCACTCTGCTAGAGGCCACGGTACTATTTTATGTGAGATCTGGGGCTGATAGAAACAGCAGTCAGCTTCTCAAGCAGCTCAGGCCAAAAGAACGACTCCTCGCATAAAACAGAAACACCATCATCGTCATTATAAACATGACGTGGCCCTACAAAGAGCCCAAGTGAGCAGTATTCTCAGTGGGACCAGACGTTCATCCCGAGTGAGGGTTTTTACTGGTTCCGTCAGGGCCCAGACGAGTGGTAGTCACCCCTGCAGGGAGTGTTCCAGAAGCATCTGTGTCTGAGACAGAACTCATTCACCTCACCTCGGGGGAGAGGAGGCCAGCTACCTCTCAGAAAAGAGTTCATTCACCCCAGGTGACTCATAACGTCACAGAATCACACAGTTACAGAACCTTAACATTTCAGAGTCTGGAAGGGAGCTGACAGGTCATCTGGGTCCCGCACCCCTCATTTTAAGAATTAAAAAATTATCCCAGTGAAAACAAAGACCTTCACTCACCTGCAGTTCTTATTATGGAGCCCCCAATGAATCCTAACTGAAGGACTGAATGGAAAACAGCTTCGAACTACAACCAGTGTTTATTTTGTGGTGGGTTTTCTTACTGATTGAGGAGTGGGTCCATCCGTTCATCTGCCCATTTGTTTATCTGTCTATTCATCCCTCCATCCACCGATTCCCCTGCCTAGTAAGATGTGAAGACAGAGACACAAAGAGCACGGATTTCACTTGCTCACACTTCCTCCTCTCCCCTTCTTGTTTCTCCCTCTCACCCAGGCTGAAGAGGAGTGTTGCATGCCTGTGTGGGTGTGGGAGAAGGGCCCGTTGAAGGCACTGTTGCTGTGGGTTTTTTGAAACTCTCCAAGTCCCTCACACGCCCATGGTCGCTATCACCCAGGCAGGACTGCTTGACAGAGCACGTGATAGAGCGGAACTTAATGAAGGGACACTAGATGCTAGAGGGCAGAAAACAAGCCCTTCTCTTGTCTTCACGATACCTTCCAGTGTCAGGACACGGGGTCACTGGATGGAGCTCAGGACAAAGAAATGGAAATAAACCACCGCTGGAGGTGCCGCTTCCCCGTTTCCGACGGCCAGTCGGACTATCTACCTGGCTTCGGCTGCGGGTCCTGAGTTAAACGTTACAGCTGATGGGCTGGGTGAATCCATGATCAATAGTGATGCTGGTTCTTACAGGAGCTAAGATAAGGGTAATTAAATCCTGTGCTTCGGGCCATATAAACTGATCTCTGCAGGAGGGCGAGAATTAATTTAATTTCATATGCACAACCCTGTCCAGTGCCTCCACCAGCTTTGTGTGAGAGACTCAGTGCGTGGCAGAGACGGTAGAGGGAAGGCAGAAAGATTTGTTCTGAGCTCGAGGTGTTATTAACCACCACACAAATCAAGAGCCTGAACTTGATGGGGCCCAAGGCTGATCTAAGGTGGCAAATCCAGAGATTCTTACAGCTTCTCCCTCTGTTGGGTTTATTACACACAATCTGTACCGGGACTGTTTTCACACTTAATGGCAATCCTGAATCACTATCTACTTCCCATTTTCGCCTGCAAAACAGCAACCCAGAGCTAGTGTTCCGCCATAAATACTCGGCCCCATAAAGCCACGGCTGTATAGACTTGCCTTTTTGTGCGTCTGTGTCTGATTCACTGGCGCTTTGGCAGCCTTCCAGGATCTAGGAGAGGAAAAAAACCATCCTGAGCATCCCAACAGCCTCATTTTGATCTGTGATACTGAGCAACTCATTTCCACTTCACAGGCTCTGCCGAGCTGTGCCACAGAAAGACAAATCCCAGACGAAGAAAGGGCGGGCGGGAGGATGGTGGAGGAGACAGAGGGAGGGGAGGGGAGAGCAGAAAAAGGCCGCATCTATTAAGCTGTTTTTCTTTTGGTGAAAAGAAGCATTTATCAGTGATTTCATATATCATGTGAGAGGTGGCTTCCTGCCAATTTCCAAGAATCCAAACAGCCCACTGACATCAGATGCTAAATATAGCTCAGCCTTTGCTTTAGGTGAATAAATAATGCTGCTGGAAAGGAATAGGTTCTCTTCAGTTACATGTTTATTATGATCAGGCTGTCAGGCTTGTGTAATCAAAAGAATAAAATCCAGTTCCAAGGAGGAATGGTGGGCAAAGAATCTTCAAACGGTTTCGGGAGGTCACTGATGGAGACCCATTCCCCTTGCCTTCCCAGATGGCCAGCTGAGCCTGGCCCTGGGAGGGAGGTGGGTGATTCAGTTGTTGGGGGTCTTCAAAGCCCTGATAAGTGTGTGTGTGTGTGTGTGTGTGTGTGTGTGTTGTATTTGCACGTCTGCCCTGTCCTCCAAACCAATAAGGAACGGAGGCGGATCTCTCCCAGGGGAATACACAGAATGAAGACATTCAAGTGCACAGGTATGGTCACGAGCTTGTCATGAGGCTGGGGTAGAGGTGAGTGGGGACTGGAGAGAGAGCTGGGTGGGGTTTGTAGTAAAGATGGCCAAGGAAGCCTCTGTGTATTCTGCCAGCCTTCGGGTAAGGACGCTTGTCCAAGAGCGATTGAAGAGCCTAATCCCACTGCTCTCAGGGCCTCCGTGCCTTTGATTCCACCCCCGAGAGCTTTTATGTTTAGCATGTTGTGTCGAAGCCACATGAAGAATTAAGATTTATAATAAGACCTAGAGATTTCTGCCTTCTCTTCCAGCACCAGCCTTCTCCCCGCTTATCCTCAGGCTCACATGGACGAGGGGGGCCATCCCCGAGGGCTCGTAGGTACTTGGAGGAAGGGGCAGCTGTCGGGAGAAGAAAGGCAAGGAAATTAGTGTGGGGAGAGGAGGAGACAGGGAGTCAAAGTAGCTCCTGGAAGGTGTTGGATCCCTACTGGCATCTGCAAGATTTCTCTTCGCAGGCAGGGATGCAATAGAGGTGGTTGCTATGGAAACGGGTGTAAAAGCAGCCCAGAGAAAGGAGAGGGCTGGATATAAAGAGGAAAGAGCAAAAGGCACACAGCACTTTTAAATCATCAAAGGGGAATACTCCAGCACTTTCCATCTCTGAGAGGAGAAAAAAAAAGTCATTGAGCCCAGAGACTGTGGAATGCCACAAGCAGGGGAGGGGTCGGGGCTCTTAGACGCTGTAATCCCTTTCCCCCCAAGCCCGGGTATTGAACCTGCTTTCCTGCAGTTAAAATCATGGACCAGAAAGGCATCTGCAGGCTGCCTAGGGTGGAAAATGCCAAAGTAGACCGCATGCTCTGCTTGGCTTGGTCGTGACCTTCAGTAACGACCCAGGTGAGATCAGGGTATTTTTCTGGGTCACGGTTTCATCCCCTACCTTCCTCCCAGAGAGGAATGACGAAGCACTTTGCTCAGGGAAGAAACGCTAGTGCTCTTTAAGGCAGAGACGTTTCAGAGTGCCAGGAGCTCTGGATGCAGCTGGACAAGACGTGAGCTGACCCAGCCGGCATCCCAGTGGGCCAGGGCGGCCGAGGCCCGGGCCGTGTTTATACACAACCAACTTCACTTTGTTTCAGCGTGGGTATTAATAGGATGAAAGCGTTTTCTCCGGCTGAGGAGAGTTTTAACAAGTCATCCATCTTTTATCCCAGGACTTAACAAACGCCGTGCTGCAGACCCCGGCGCTCTCCAATAGGAATAAGATTCGAGCCACAAACGTAACTTAAAATTCTCCAGCAGCCCCGTGAACAAGGTAAAAAGAAACAGATAACACAAATTTTAATCTAATTTATTTAACCCCAATATATCCAAACTATTATCACTTCAATAAAATCAATTTGGAAATTATTAATGAGATCTCTCATATTCCTTTTTTCATACTAAGTCTTTGAAATCTGGTGTGCATTTTACAGTTACGTCTCAATGAGCCATGTCTCAAGGCCTCAGTAGCCACATGTGGCTGATGGCTATTGTATTAGACAGTGAGGCTCTAGAATTTTCCTTTATACATAGGAAGAAAACAGAGAAAGAACACAAAGAAGAATGGAAAATAGGTCTGTTTCACTCAGGCACTGATTCTAACCACTGGCCATGTCTCACTGTGGGAGCAATAATTACACACAACACACACACACACATTTTGAACAGATAGTCAACCTCAAATACTTTTCTCTGCCGTTGAAACGTGGCCCTCCTGTGATTAAGATGAAGGAGAATTTCCATCTAACAATCTCAGTCTCTGGGCCAGTGAAATCGGACAAACGCAGTTCAAGGCGCATCTGTATCCCTTCCCGAGTGTTCTTTTCTGAGACAGTTTCTTAACCTATCTGGGTTTGCCTCCATTGCGAAATGGGAATGCTATTAGTTAGGTCACACAATTGCTTTTAGGGTTAAATAAGGTAAAGCTCTGTGGCAGGTTTAGCACACAACAGATGTCCACGGGGGTAGCTCACTTCCTGTTCCTTGCCCAGCTCGGGTCTATCAGTCTGCCCCTGAGTATCTAATCTTCCTGAGGCCTCTGTGAATGAAGAAACTAGAATGGTACACTTCTTCACGTGGTGGGAAACCACTAGAGTAGAAACAAGACTTTAAGGACAGGAATCGGCCTTCTTTCACTGATTCATTTCATGCTAATAGCTGGGTGTTTTCCTAGCACAGAATGATACTAAGGCTCAGTCAATCAGAAAGAGCCCTTCTTGAGAAAAGACTCTAAAAAAGAATGAACATATGTATATATGTATATGTATAACTGAATCAAGTTGCTGTACACCTGACACAAATACAACATTGTACATCAACTGTACTCCAATAAAATTAAAAGTAAAAAAAAGAAAAAAGAGCCCTTCTTTTTTTTTTTTTTTTTCCGGTACGCGGGCCTCTCACCACTGTGGCCTCTCCCTTTGCGGAGCACAGGCTCCGGACGCGCAGCCTCAGCGGCCATGGCTCATGGGCCCAGCCGCTCCGCGGCATGTGGGATCTTCCCGGACCAGGGCACGAACCCACTTCCCCTGCATCGGCAGGCGGACTCTCAACCACTGCGCCACCGGGGAAGCCCAGAGCCCTTCTTTTGATGGTCATGAACTACATGGTAAGATATTTAGAAAAGGACATTTAAATGTGTCCTTTATCACAATAGCCAAGACATGGAAATAACCTAAATGTCCATTGACAGGTGAATGGATAAAGAAGATGTGATACACACACACACACACACACACACACACACACACACACACACACAAAATGGAATACTATGCAGTCATGAAATGAACGAAATAATACCATTTGCAGCAACATAGATAGACCTGGAGCTTATCATACTAAGTGAAGTCAGACAGAGAAAGACAAATATCATATGATATCACTTACATGTGGAATCTAAAATAGGGCACAAAAAAACTTATCTACAAAACAGAAGCAGACTCACGGAGACAGAGAACAGACTTGTGGTTGCCGAGGGTGGGGGGTGGGAGGGGGTGGATCGGAAGTTTGGGGGTAGCCTGTGCCTGAGTGCCCCCTGTGTGGGCAGAGCCCCTCAGGAGTGAGGTACGCACCTCAGCACCACCATTAAACCAGCACCCCTTGGGCCTCCTGACTCCCCAACTCCCTGCAGAGGTGGGGAAAACCGGGAGAGTATGGAGAATGGCTCCATTCTAGGGCGAGGGTAAGGGTGGGGAGGCAGGGAGAGTCACCCCATCATTATTCTGGCCGTTGTCCCTTCTGTGAACATGACAATTTGAGCCTCTACTCCAACCTCTCATCTAAAAAGGGCCAGCGTGTCCCAGGGAAGGAATCACAGGCCAGGGTGGCCACGGGGGTCCGGATGGGCCTGTTCATCTGGTGTCCACAGGCTGACATGCCACTCTGCTGCCCCCCATCCGGTTGCGAGTCAGGCACTGCTAGTTGAGTAGGAAAGGAAAATGCAGAAAAAAGCGTGTGTCTGGTGACTGGGAAACATGGAGAGGCCTCACAGGTCTGGAATAGCGTCAGGAGGAAAGAGGCTGGGCCTGCATTTCCACAGGCCTCTCCCAGGCTCTGGGGGCTCAGGCCACCCCAAAGTCCCGGAGGTTATGTAATTGAGTTCCTAAATGGATCAAAGACAGAACTCCAGACCCCTCATTTATGCCCAAGGACGGAAACACTGGATTTCTCCTGGGTACTTCTGGTTTCTTCTCTCTGTTCCTATTCTTTCCAGCTGCTGTCAGAGGAGGAAGAGGCCTTTCCAAACAGACATCTGTCTTCCAGTGGATCTGCCTCTCCAAGACCCCACCCAGGGCTGCTCTGAGCCTCACAGAGAATAATGCTAGGAGATGCCCCGAACGGGATCCACCTCCCAGGGCTGCCCTGGACCATCCTGGGTTTTAGCTCTGAATGTCCTTCTATCCCGGGGAAAGCCCTCATCCTGGCCCAACTGGGACGATCGGGCACTTGCCCCTGGTTCCAGCTTCCTTCTCAGCCCTAGAGCCCAGGTTGAGAGGCTCCTGGGCAGTGACTCCATCAGAAGATGTTTGTGAGAGGAGGGGCCTTCCTCTCCCCACAAAGAGCTCTTCATATTCCGACAGCAAAGGAAAAGCTGGGCGTGGGCCTTTCCCCCACTGCCTCAGCTGCCTGACCCGGAAGAAGAGCTGGTCAGGAGATGCAGATGACAGGGGGAGAAAGCTTCACCTGCCCCACGGCACAGAGATGCTCGAAGCCCAGGTGGGCACTTGGTACCCTGGGCTGCTGGCAACCACAGAGCATCTCTACTCCTCCAGCTGGGCTTCGGGTCATCAAGACCCAGGTAGTGAAGGGGCAGGAGACGACGGTGGGAGAGAAGTGGGGTGTCACGTCCTGGTCCCTGTAGGTGTGTGCAGCGGTGTGCTGGCGAGTGTTTATCAACGGGCTCTCTGGCATGCAGCAGAGCCCCGATTTGTATCATTTGCCAGTGTCTTTGGTGTGGATGCTTCATAGCCGATTTCCAGCTGCCAGTGTGATGTCGCTGAATAGGGATGGGGGCGGACGCACGCCACTGGCTCTCACGAGCCATGGGAGCTGTGTCCTTGTGCTGTGTGTGCTTATCGGGCTGTGCCCGCTGAGTGATCCAGCCAGGCCCTGCATGGGGCGCTTGAGACAGATGAAGCTCTCACTGAGTGCTAAGGTGAGGCGGAGAGTTTTGTTTTTTCTTTTTTTATGCTTTTACTTATTTATTTTATTTTATTTTAATTTTTAAAAAAGTTTCATTGGAGTCTAGTTGATTGACAGTGTTGTGTTAGTTTCAGGGGTACAGCAGAGTGAATCAGTTATACGTGTACATATACCCACTCTCTTTTAGAGTCCTTTCCCATATAGGCCATTACAGAGTATTGAGTAGAGTTCCCTGTGCTCTACAGCAGGTCCTTATTAATTACCTACTTTATATATAGTAGTGTGTATATGTCAGTCCCAATCTCCCAATTTATCCCTCCCCCGACCTTTTCCCCTGGGTAACCATAAGTTTGTTCTCTACATCTGTGACTCTACTTCCGTTTTGTAAATAAGTTCATTTGTACATTTTGTTTTTAGATGCCACATATAAACGATATCGTATGATATTTGGAGGCCGAGAGTTTTGAGTGCCATTCACCAATACCGGGAAACTAACTTACTCACTGTGACCTTAAACCCGTGAAATGAGATTTATCCAGAAGCGGGAGTTATAAGTGATGGGATCAACTCTCAGGAAATGAACGATCTAATTGTGAATGGTGTCAAAGGACCTATTCTACAAGCAAGCAAGGCAGACTCCGATCTATATATTCTCCTACACAAACAGTAGGAAATGTGGGGCATTGTGTGATACTCACTGAAGAAAAACAATGTAAAAGGAAAGCAATGGATTTTCTTCGACATTAGAAAACAATATTTTTGTGGGTATACCTAGAATCAATTATTAAACCCCTTTTGAATAAAGCATAACGTGTAGTTATGCT
Organism: Phocoena phocoena; assembly: GCF_963924675.1. Lineage (NCBI taxonomy): Eukaryota > Metazoa > Chordata > Mammalia > Artiodactyla > Phocoenidae > Phocoena > Phocoena phocoena. The sequence goes on along the minus strand of NC_089234.1, from coordinate 78,646,745 downwards.
ACACGTATGCTACCCTATGCAAGGAGGGTTGTTCATTTCATTTAATGATAAATAAAATGATGTTTGACCAATTTGATGAAGACAGTAAGTTAAACTTAAAATGTTCCGACCTTTGATGTTGCCGTAACGACAAATCTTATTAAGAAGCTTTTTACATTTAAAATATGAAAAATGCAAACAAAATTTAGTAGTGAAAGTAGAATTAAATATTTAATGACATAATTAAGTCTACTAATGGTATGTTCTTTATTTTGCAGAATAAGTATCACGGCAATGATCATCTCCTTCATCTTTGTCACTTAAGCAATGTGTTTTTCATAATTATTTGTTAGGTATTTTCATTAACATTTGAGGAATATTAATAGTTAAAATAAAAAACAGTTTTTATTTCTGTTGTAATGATTTTACGGAGATAATAGTATATAACTGTTTATAATGTGTTCTACTTGTTGATGTTTAGATCACCGATTTTGTTGCCACAGAGTGAAAACGTGGAACTTTATAGGTGATAAATGACAATTGTCACATTCTTCCATTATTCTTTCTTTATTTATTTAATCTACTCTTCTTAATGTAGCTCCGCTGTGGGAGAAATATGAATTGCAAACTCACAACTAAAACTAATAAGTCGTGTTTTAGGTTTAATCCTATTATTCTGCCTATTATTCTGTTAATAATGACTTGCCTATCTGTTTAGATGTCCTAATTCGTTTCCCATTTTTAGCTCATTTACCTCCCCGTTTTGGCCCATCAGAGCTCATATGGCTCTGGGACAGTATCTCTCCATGACATTTAAGGCTTAATATCTGATGGCCTCCCAGATATTTTTCTTCTGGGACGAAGGATCAGGGTTTTCCATCCTGGACAATATAAAGCAAATGCATGTGCATTTCCTAATTTTCCATTTTAGACAGTGATGGTGGAGAGCAAACAGGAATGGGTCCAATCAACATGAGGGCATGAAATGCATATGGTGGCCATGCCTTGGTTCACCAAGTGTGGTGGCCACGTTGCCATCAGCAGCACGGAAAGCTTGCCGCCTCCAGGACAGCCCAGGACCTGCGTCTTCTCCAGTCCCCACCTCTGGCTCCCACTCCTTGGGCTGTCGACCACCCCTGCAGCTTCTTCTGAAACCTTAAGTGCGTTTTCCCTGAGAATGACCAGCAGGAAGGTGACAGTAGTGGATCCCAGTCTCACGGTCAGGCGGGCCCGCAGTCGCGATTCCAAGCCGTTCCGATCCAGATCCCTGCTCAGCATTCTGTGACGGGCGAGAGCAGGCCTTAGAGTGCAGACGGAGACGTGCTAATCAGAACAGGATGTCCTCTGGCTTTCCTCGGAAAGCTTTTTCTCTTCTGCAGAAGGCATCTGCATTTTTAAAGCCACAGCTTGTTGGAAAGGGTTCTGAACCACAAAAATGTACAGGAGGAAGGAGAGTTTCTTCTAGCCATTAACGACCTATAGGTAATTTGTCATTTAAGTGTACAAGAACACATATGCATTTCAGTAGCAACTACAATCACAATTTATTAAGAACTGACCTTCTGGAGGGCTATTTCTGACTCTCGTGCAAACCCTGCAAAGTGGGAGAGATCACACTGTTTTATGGATAAATGGAAGCTTGGTGTGTAGGTTGGACACTCAAAGGGTTCACAGGTGTGGATGGGCACAGCTGGGATGCAAAGGCAGGTCTTTCTGGCTCAAAATCCTGTGTTCTTCTCACCACAGCATGGTCTTACCTCCTTCCTCAGCTATTCCTCTCTGTGGTCGTAGAAGACACAAGTTCCAGGTACATCTCATAACTGTATCAAGAAAAGCCAAATATATGTATAACTGTACACCTGAAACTAACACAACATTGTAAATCAACTATATTCCAATATAAAATAAAAATTAAAAGAAAAGAAAAAAAGCCAAACATACACAGGCACAGGAAAAAGGACAAGGTCCCCCTTGTTTATGAAGCTGATGCAGGACACTGGTGTGCAGGAAGACACCACCAGAGGTGGCCCTGGCCCCGCTGCCCTTACAGGTATACCAACCCTTTGGCCCTGATGGGAAACACCATGCCCTGCTCTCAGATTTTTAGGCGGGGGCACTGGTCACCTGGGCCAGCCCTAGGTGTCTGTGGGTTCCCCAGACCTCTACAAACAGCTGTCCTGGAATATCTAAAACTCAAAATTTTATAACATGTGCTTAAACCATTCACAGTGAACACTTAACAGTTCTGGCTACAGTAAGTCCCCTACATACGAATGAGTTCCGTTCCGAGAATGCGTTCGTAAGTCCAACAAAGTGAGCCTAGGTACCCAACTAACACAATCAGCTAGATAGTACTGTACTGTAATAGGTTTATAATACTTTTCAGACAGATAATACATAAAAAACAAACAAAAATAAAGAGAACATTTTCAATCGTACAGTAGAGTACCTTGAAAAGTACAGTAGTACCAGCTACATCGCTGCTGCTTTTACGCTTGCTTCCAGACATCCTGGGCTTGAAATGAAGATACTGTACTACCGTACTCCATACAGTACCGTACAGCGACGTACACAAAAGCACAGCCACTTGCAGAGGATACACGCACGTGACAACGTACGCCAGACACGTGAACTAACTTACGCGACCGGACATGCGAACGTAGGTTCGAATCTTTGAACGTTCGCAACTTGAAGGCTCGTGTGCAGGGGACTTACTGTATTTCCAGCAACGACATCCGCTCTCATGTCACTGAGAGCCTGGCTGCTGCTACCAAAAGCGAGCTGAGACTGCAAGACAGGGGCTCAATCCATACCAGGCCCTCGGAAAGTCTACTGGCCCAGGGGGCAGTGCCAAGAACCCAGTTCAACATGCTCCGTGGCCTCAGTTTCCCCCTTCTCGCTTTGGGCACATCTGTCAAGAACAAAGCACATGTGGGCTCAACAAGGACAAATATGGGATTCCAGCACCCTGGGGTGAGCCGGCCTGCTCAGCCGGGACCGCACAAGGTGACGTCAGGTCTTCCCTTCGCTCTCCTCTGTCATGTCTCTCCTTGTCGGGCCAGCTATGTGACCATTGTTTATTACCTACTGAGCCCCGGCACCATATTTGGCGCTGCACACAAGATGGATAGATTCTTCCTGTCACCGGCCTCACTCGGGTGGCAGCTCTCCAGGTCTCCTCTCCACCCTCTCCCCTCCTCCCTTCACCTTCCAACAACCCCAGAGGCTCTGAACAGGCCTCCCCGCGGGGCGGCTGCAGACCCTTTTGAAGAAGCCGTTTCCGGGAGAGGAGGGAGACGATGACAGATGCCCAGTTGGCCTCCGTGATCAGGAATGAGCCAGGCCCCAGTGAATCATCTCTGCCGTGGAAGCTGCTGACAGCATGGAACCTTTCTGGAGTCATCTCCTTCCCGACCTGCCCTCAGCTCTCTCGTCTTCAGAGGAGAGAGGCTTTCAGACAGAGAGGCTTATGATTCGCAATATTCAGTGGGTGGGGAAAAGCTCAGATGCTAGGGTCAATTATACTGCCTGAGGGAGAAAAGGCCAATTCGGAGAGTAGAATGGGCGTGACACAGAGCTGGAAACCATTTTCATTGTGTCCTAAAGCTTCACGGTGACTCGATTTTGCATTGGTCCTATAGGATTGTTGCGGCATCGAATAAGGACTCTTTGGAAAGTTGAAAGACAGTGAGGCGGAGAGAGATGTTCCAGTGGCGAGACTGTGATGCCCAGTCCTTGCCCTGTCACCGAGTATCAATGTGACCTTAGCATTGTGTCCCGAAACTTACTAACAGCCGTCATTTGAAGGCCAAGCTCACCAAAACTAACCCAGTGAATATCTGTTTCATTAACTAACTGAAGATAAAGAGGTTTCTGGAGCTAAACCTGGAGGTTGAGAGTCTGAAGTTGCAGATTACGGGCTGGGACGTGGTGAGTACATGCAACGTGCCAGGCTCTGTGCTGTCCAGTCCCTCCGCAGACCTAGAGGTTCACGGGTGAGCAGGGTGGTGTGATGACGGTTTTTCCAACACCAACCAACCAGTTCTTCAATTCTCCGACACCTACTGGGTGCCCTACAATTCAATCCAACGCTGACACTATCTGCCCGTAGTTAGTACAGACCCCCTCCCACCGACCAGGTCAAGGGCTCAGTGCCCCTGGGCTGCTCCCATTTCAGACCCACTGCAAATGCGGTCCCCAGCTGACTACAAACCCAGTGCTTCCCATGACGCCTCCATGTTCAATAATATACTACAAGGACTCACAGAACTCAAGAAAGTGCTAGACTTCTGATTACCGTTTATTATAAAGGATAGAAATGAACAGCTAGTGAAGAGCTACACAGAACAAGAAACAGAAGGGTCCCCAGCACAGCAGCCTCTGTCTCCGTTGAACTGGGGTGCACCACCCTCCTGGCACTTGAGTGTGGTGCCCAGCTCGGAAACTCCTCAACCCTGCGGTTGCAGTTTCATTAAGCAGGCATGATTGGGGATTGAACTCAATCTCCAGCCCCTCTCCCCTCCCTGGAGTTGAAGGTGAGGTGGGGTGTGGCTGAAAGTCCCAACCCCCTAACCACGTGTTTGGTTCCTCTGGGAACCCCTGTGAGCCATCTGGTTAGTATAAACTCAGGTGTGGTCAAAGTGTTATGAATAACACTCTTATCACTCAGGAAATTCTAAAGGTTTTGAGAACTCTGTGCCATGAACCGGGGATAAAGACAAAAATATATCTGTTTTTTTTTAATTATAGCACAGGTAGCCAGAAATGTAAATGCCTGTGGTGATTGCTATGGAGGGCTAAAAAACGGCGATACTGAGCATCCCTGCCTGCTGGCTGGGGAGGCCCTAAAAAAGGAAGTGATCCATGAGGCAACCGTGTGGGCAAAGGTTCGCTGTGGCCACAGCGCGATGTGCCTTTGAATCCTAATATCTGTATGACATTGGACAGGTGACCTGCACCTCCAGGCCTCCATCATCCCATCCATAAATGGGGCTAACAACTGCCACACTTCAGGGTTGTGGTGGGATATAATGAAACTCTTTAAGGACAACCTTCACACCATGCCTTGCACGTATGAAGCCCTCGATAGATTGAAGCTGTTACGAAGCACTTGATAGATTGGAGCTGTTAATACTGGGTGATGATGATGATAACGATGAAGGAAAATGTCCCGGAAAGAGGGAGAAGTTGTATGTGGCTAAGCACTCGATGTAGAAGTGGCCCCAATTACCTTGTGATCCGTGAGACATCCGATTACTCAGGCAGCCACACGCAGACCACCGGACACCTGGCTCCCAGACGATTACGGAGTGGTCCATGGGGGGACCCCTCCTCTTCCTGCAGTGGGCACTGCAGGGCATCCCTCTCTGGAACAGCTTCCTGATGCCTCGAAATGTTGCCTGGTTTAGCTGGCATGGGATCCAAATTTGACTATGCCCCTAATTAGAAAGAGCTACTGTTTGAGACCGCCATAAAAGAAACCGAAAATATTTTTTTAAACAAAGCAAAAACACTCTGTATCTAATCAAAACAGGAGAGAGAGGGCCAAGTCTTTGTGAAGCGGTCTTCCTGCTCGGGGTAGATACGCCTGACATGGGGCCACGGGAGGCTAGGGCTCGGGGTGCCCCAGACGCTGTGAGGGAGGGTGATGGGGAGACCCCAGGACTGGAGGTGGCCTGCTGGTTGGGGGGCTCGTTGATCTAGGAGGGCCCCGGGCTGGTCTTGGGAGTGTGGCCAGCTGAGACCTCCGGGCTGAGCAGAGGACGCACAGGTGGCCCATGAGCTGCACTAGCTGCTCCCTCCGCCCCACAGGGAAGACAGGAGTGAGGGTGGTGGAAGATTTCAGGCCGACTGCCCTTCCTTTGCCTACCCTCCCACCCCCAGGGGGCATCTTCCCCTCCCTGCAGAGAAGTGCCCTGCTCTGGGCCTGAGGCTGGAGAGGGCCCATCACCCATATCTTTACAGCATTCTGGGCGTTGCTCTGTGAGCCCAAGGCTGGGGATGCTGGGTGGGAGCTGTCAGGCCTGGGGCACAGGTCCCTGGACGTCGGTGATGGATACTGCCGACGCCGGCACCGGGACTGGGGTAAACTCAGCCACGGCCAAGTTCGCTGCTGCCTTTGGCTCTGGGCCTGAAGCAAGCCAGTGGCAAGGCCCTGGGGTTTAGCTCGTTTCTCGATGTCACCTCTCTGTGAGAGGACAAGGGGGACACCCGAAAGGAAATGTTAGCAGTTTGGGGCCTTGCAGTCTCCTTGGCCTGCCGCCAGCCTGGGACCCCCAGGAGGGATCCCAACCAGAGGAGATGAGACCCTCTCATTCACATCTGTGGAGAGAGCATCTCTCCCGCTTCTGGAGCTCCTCCGGAGGCCAGGGCACACCCTGAGGTGCCAGGCGTTGTGTCAGATGTTCAGGAAACAGAGGAACTGAACACAGACCCTGGGGTCGGGGTGTTCGTCCTCAAACCTCAGTATGGGGTGCACAGACCTACTTGAGAGCTTTGCAGATTCCCGGGCCCCTCCCCTGAGGTCAGATTCATTGTCAGAACCGCCCCAGGTGCTCATACAGTGAGTGATTAGGGCCCAGCTTCAGGGAACCACTGTCTAAAAGGAGCTCCAAGGAGAAAGACCCACCCCAGCTTGGGAGTCCAGGGTTGTACGAAGGGAAGTTTGGAGGGATTTCTTGGCACGGATACCCAAGCCACGTGAGTCTTAAAGAACAAGGCGGGGGGTGGGGGGGGGGGTGATGGAAACAGAGAACAGGCAGGAAGTTCCAGGCCAAACGCCACAGGCGCGAGGAAACTGTGGGGCAAGCACCCCGAGGGGCAGGGCCGGCCTCATGGGCAGGTGACCTGAGTAGTCACACAGGCCCTGGGCTTGGAGTTTAAGGCCCTGCTGTCAACATTTTAAAATCCTTAATTTTATCTTTGAATTTGTGTTTGGAAGGCAAGACCCCTGCCCTGTGGAGGGTCAGGGAATGGCAGGAAGCTCAGGTTTGAGCCGGAGGGATAGAGGTGGCTAAAGAGATAAGGTCACGAAATGCCAGGTCAAGGAGCTCGGGTTTTGACCCAGAAGGAGGAGATTTTAAGAGGGAATGAAGTAGCTAGGTTTGCAGGCCATGAGGACCTCTCTGGGAGTTGGGCCCAGGTAAGTCTGCCCATGGGTCCAGGGGCCACTGGGAAGCCACCAGGACCAGGCCAGGACACCAGTGGCAGCTGGAGAAGGGGTGGTCAGGAGAAACGGGTGGTGAGGGTTTGGAACTGCAGGAGGAGGTGAAAGAGAGTGAGAAGGCAAGGATGACTCCCAGATTTCTGGCCTGAGCCACTGTGTTGCTTGGGGTGCCACTAACTGAAAGAAATGCATTGCCGTTTGTTTCATTGTTCACTTTCTCCTCTGCGATGACATTTATGCTAAGAACACATCAGCATTGTTCACATTTGTCGATAAGAGCTGTTTCCAACAGACAAATACCTCTCACCCTTTAAGAGAAAAAAAGATGGGGAAAATGTAACCTGGTCCCAAAGTCATCTACTTGTAGGCATCCCTAAAATTATTTGCTGGATGGAGAGCTTCAAAACAGATCTACAGCTTCGTTTGTTTTTTCCCCTATTTTCTAGCTTGAATATCAATTATTTTTTTCTTTTGCTAGAAACCCAGCATTGACCTTGAAAATATCACTCATGTTGGTAAACACACTCTGGTTGTTTGACCAGACTTGGAGATCTGTGCTTGAGATGTGACCTCAAGACACATCCTGCCTACGGGGCTCAGCCCAGATGGGCAAGCATCCAGTGGGTCTGAGGCTCAGGGAGCAGGAATCTAAAGTTAATGCATTTATCCCAGCCCCTCTGATCTGGAATCAGGCTGACAATCCTTCGAGGCCAGAATCGCCCAGAAGATTTTCAGGCTTTCCTCCGATTCAGCTGGCTGCACTGGAGAACCGTCTGCCCTCCAGCATCTTAGAACTTGAGCTTTGAATAACTTGATATCACAAATTAAAATCACCCCGAACTATGAATGAAAGGTTTTTAAAAGAAAAGAAATTAGATTTTGTTCAAATTAGACATCATGAAACTGAGAATCATGGGCTTCCTCTGAGCCAATTTATTTACCGCAAGGTAAACTAAATTCAGCCAAGAGAAAAGCTCACATCAACCAGCTCTCACAGGAGGCAGTAAGAAAACATGACTTTTAATAAACAATAAGTATTCAACAGATGTTTTAAAAGCATTTTTCCTATTTCTAAAAGTAATACATGCGGATTCTAGATATTTTGAGAATACAGAAAAGTGCAAGATGAAATGTAAAATCGCTCATCAACTACCACAGAGAGATAATATTGTTCACTTTGTGATGTATTTCCTCTCAGCCTTCTTCCCGTGCACACATTTATAAATTCTTCTCTAAGTCATTCTAAAGCATTTTAAAGGTAGAGATCATGGATGAAACGATAATGCTCATTTGAAAACCAGATTCATGTTGTAGCCATATTTTAAAAACCTTTTTTTCTAATTAAAGAAATAAAGTATACTCAGAAAAGAAAACTTGTAAAACAGAGAAAAGCACAGAGGAAGACAACAAAAGTCACTTGGATTCTAACCATAGAAAACTATGATTAATTTTTTGCTTGGTACCGTCCAGTATTTTTTTCCATGTGTATATGTGACTTTCTTATTTATTCTTATTTATTTATTAAAAAATATCAAACAGTGTATCCTGTTTTACTGTCCACGTATTTCACTTAGTGATACGGAATGAATAGTTCCCATAAGAATAAGTGTTCTTCTACAACATGATTTTGAACGGCTGCCTAGATGGTAATCCTTTTTATAGATTTATAATAGTTTACCTACCAAGTGTCCTGTTGTGGGATTGGTAGGTTGTTTGTGATTTTAATTTTTGATAGATAATGCTAAATTGCCTCCAGAAAAGTTGGACCAATTTATACTTTACTAGTTCAAGCTTTTGAAAACATGATTCTGTAGCAAATACAATAATCTCTGTTTTGTCATTTGGGACAATTAAGGCAGAAACCAGTAATGTGGTGAGGGTTACATAGAAAGTCCATGGGGAGAATTACCTTTGTCTAGATCAAGGCTATATTTTTACATGTGCCTTACACATACTCTCATTTAATTCTCACAAAAACCCCAAAAGGAGTTATTTTTAATCCCCATTTCCAGATAAGGAAAATGGGGCTCAGAAATGTCAAATCCCTGCCTTTTCCGTTCATTATATCATGGTGTCTTCATGACCACAAACTTCCACATCTGCACAGACAATCCAGCTGTGCTGTAGTCAGAGAATCTTAATGTGTAACCCAGTTCCACAAACACCAGACACATCAAACCTTGCAGAAACCAATATTCGATTCTAGATAAGTCAATGACGTAAGCATTCTCTTTTTTGATAAATGCAACATGAAAGATCCTGACCGTGGATTTATTTTTCAGGTAAAAAGAGCTCCCAGGTTATGGCTTCTTTTCTTGGGGGTAAGAGGTGAAGGAAGGGAGGGAGCCTGAGGAAGAGAAAAACAACTTCCCTGGAGGTCTGAGCAAGGTGTAAGAGCCTGTCTCCTAGGTCTAGATTGGCAGACCTCCTGCTTTGACTCAGAAGGAGGGAATTTGCTTTGTTTCCTGCCTCGGTTGTCTTGCTTACCAGCCACAGGGCACGAAACATGCCACAGCAATGAAATAAAGTTGACATGTCGTACTGAGGAAAAGGGAGTTATCCAACAGGCTGAGTCACTCACTCCTGGGCTGCAGGTATGGGTGAGACACCCCGCAGAGATTCAGAGCAGACTGTCGGACTGTGGGTGAGTAACAAAGAGAAGAAGGTCTGCGGATGACCTAACACTCCCTAAGTATTTTGAAATTCCTGGATTGTAAAAATGAGGATGAAAAAGTTTCGAGCAGATGCACGTTCACTCTTCCTTTGTAACAACTCCTGGGCATGTATCTGTCGACAGACGTGGAGAACAGACTTGTAGTGTCAAGGAGGGGCGGCGGGGGAAGGATGGAGTGGGAGTTTGGGATTGGTAGATGCGAATTATTGTATATAGGATGGATAAACAACAAGGTCCTACTGTACAGCACCGGGAACTGTATTCAATATCCTATAATAAATCATAATGGAAAAGAATATGAAAAATTATATATATATATAACTGTATATACAGTTTTATATATATATATATAAAACTGAATCACTTTGCTGTACAGCAGAAATTAACACAACATTGTAAATCAACTATACTTCAATCAAATAAATTTTTTAAAAAACTTTCCTAACTGATATACCTATGTATCCCATTTAATTATCACAACAGTCCTGCAAGATTAGTCTTATTATTCCCCTTTCTTGGGCCACTTAGTTCTCAGGAAACGTTGAGGCTCAGCGAGGAATCTGCCCCAAATCATAGACAAAAGGTACACACATGTGAAGTCAATTATCTCTTAGTGAATAAAACGGTATTAAATGAGACAATACTTTGAAAAATCAAGTTAGTAGCAATCACATTAGAACCAGACCACACTTGAAAAAGCATTTAGTCCACATCCCTCATTTTACAGATGTGGAAAATGAGTTGCAAAGGGATAAAGTAACTTGCTTGATGTTAGGCAACTGGCTGGAAAGGAGCTTGAGAACTGGCTGAAGGCAGGAAGCCTCAATCCTTCCCCTATACTCTTCTCATCACCCACTCTATCTACTGAGATTGGTCGGCAGATGAATGCATACACAGACGCATGTATCGACAAAGGTAGATACATGGACAGATAAACTGGTAGATGGAAGGATAGAGACTGACTGATAGATGGAAAGATAGAAAGAGATTTAGCAGAACTGTGTAATAAACTCCACTAGAAAATTGAGAGTAAGAGTTGGCATAGTTGAAAAAACACCAGACTAAGAGAAAAATCTAGATTCTACTTCTGGCCCTGTACTAACTAGCTGTGTTGTTTCCTTTGAGTCCCTGAGCCTCTGTGAATCTCAATTAAACGTATAAAAGGGGGTCATGAATACTAGTGGGAAAGCATATACAGAGCACAGTTGGCCCTCCGTATCCGTGGATGTGGAATCTGTGGTTACTGTGGACCCACTAAGGGTCCTAAGCATCCTTGGATTTGGGTACCCGTGAGGGGTCCTGGAACCAATCTCTCACAGATACCGAGGGACGACTGTACTTTGTTAACTGTTAAGGTTTAATGAACATAAGGTGTTCGCATGCATTTCTGAAACTACACTGAAGACCACACTGTGTTTTTATTCAGACAATGAGCTCCTTGAGGACGGAGATTGTCCTTATTCCGTTTTGTATATCAGTTCCAGATGCTCAATAGGTGTTTTTAAGGTAAGTGAACAAATTAATAGTATGGCTTTTATATAAGTGTTCTTCTTCACCACCATGACCCAAGCTAGCTCATGGACTCATCCAATCAATATAGATGCTGAATTAAGCCCAAACTGACACATGCCAAAGGGACAGGGGAGCAGGGGAAACACCCATGGTTACCCCTTGGATTTAATAAATGTTGAGGACTAGCCTTTTCTTCTTAACCTCCTATAATCTCTAACCTAGTTCTGTTTGTTTGTTTTTTCCTTTTTCTTTTTTTGTTTTTTTGCGGTACGCGGGCCTCTCACTGTTGTGGCCTCTCCCATTGCGGAGCACAGGCTCCGGACGTGCAGGCCCAGGGGCCATGGCTCACGGGCCCAGCCGCTCCGCGGCATGTGGGGTCCTCCCGGACCGGGGCACGAACCCGTGTCCCCTGCATCGGCAGGCAGACTCTCAACCACTGTGCCACCAGGGAAGCCCCTCCTTTTTCTTAATATTCACATTTCCTATCATCTTGGAAACGTCCTCTACTTTAAAAAAATTATATGCATATGAAGAAAAAAGACATTAGATCCCTAAGTCACACAATACATAGAAATCAACTCTAGTTACATTTCAGATTTAAATGTCAAAAGAAAACCTTTTAAACTTTCTGACCATGGAGCAGGGAAAGATTTAAAAAAATTAGACCAGAAAACTCTAATTTGTAAAGATACATGCAGGGGCTTCCCTGGCGGTCCAGTGGTTAAGACCCCCCACTGCCATTGCAGGGGGCACGGGTTCAATCCCTGGTCAGGGAACTAAGATCCCACATGCCACACAGTGCGGCCAAAAAAAAGAAAAGAAAAGAAAAGAAAAATCCATGCACCCCAGCGTTCATAGCAGCACTATTCACAATGGCAGCACATGGAAGCAACCTAAATGCCCATCCACAGAGGAAAGGATAAAGAAGATGTGGTACATATACACAATGGAATACTGCTCAGCCATAAAAAAGAATGAAATAATGTCATCTGCAGCAACGTGCATGGACCTAGAGATGATCATACTGAGTGAAGTGAGTCAGACAAAGACAAATATCATATGATATCAGTTATATGTGGAACCTTAATTATGGTACAAATGAACTTAGCTACAAAACAGGGATAAATTAGGAATTCGGGATTAGCAGGTACACACTACTATATATAAAATAGATAAACAACAACACAGGGAGCTGTATTCAATTTTCCATAATGGAAAAGAATATGAAAAAGAATATATATATATAATATATATACATATATATAAAACTGAATCACTTTGCTGTATACCAGAAACTAACACAACATTGTAAATCAACTATACTTCAATAAAAAATTTTTTAAGAAAACAAAAAAACTAGACCAAAATAATGATAGTAATAATAAAAGTATTACTCATAAAAGAAAGGTTGATAAATTAAAATTCATTAAACGTTCAAATTCCTGTTCATCAGAAGACCCCACTCCCCAACTCCCATTTAATTAAGACCTTAAACATGTGTTGGTATGTGTCACATTTGGGTATCACCACCCCAGAAATGAGGTGTGTAGCCAAATGTTGCTGCCTCACCCAGCACGGCTATAATTCAGGATGACATACACCTGGCAGGATCCTCAGGTTCCCACGAGGGCTTTACCTAGGTGATTTAGGGACTGGAGGATGGAGTGTGGGAGAACGTGTGCAAATCCTTTGTTACCAATGGAAAACGAACTTAACACACATGACCAAACAGATGTCATGGACACCTTGAAGGAATGCAGTATATCTTATATCTCCCGAGATCTGAAGGGCCCTGGACAGAGTCTGGGACACAAAAAAGGCCCTTAATACGTGAAGGCACAGAAGACAGTATCATCTTCACTCAGATAGGAAAGCTATTACTTAGAATTACTTAGATCATTATTTTCACCAGGGATTTCTCACTCTTTCATGTTCGTTAACCTGTGGCTGTCCTCTCCAGCCTCTATTGGCTATAACCATGATATCAAAAAAAAAAAAAAAAAAGCAGTCGGCAGAATAATAATCCCTGCAACAGTCACAGCTATATTGTGTTTTACAGTTTGCAAGCTACATCCAAGTAGAATATCTCATCTGGATCTCACAACAGCAAGTGAGATCAGGTATTATTCATCCTATTTCATAGATGAAGAAACTGAAGGTCAGAGAGGTTGTGTGACTTTTGCAAGGTCATACGGGCAGGAGGTGGAAAAGCCAGGACTTGGAATTCAAGGTAAAGGGAAGACAGTGGGAAGCATTAGTTTGCCATTAAATGTAAGTGAAGGAATAGGGTAAAATGAAGAAGATAGCAACTTTCTCCCCAGAAATGGGTTCTGTTTTACTCTTGGCTTTCTAATAGGGCTGGTTCTGCCGTCTATCCTACAGTTGAGAACACATAAAAGTCAAGGGGCAATAGCCCTCTCTTGGGTATTTGTTGAGACTTCCCACCCTTCATAAACACACACCTCTCGCTTCTGTGTTTGATCTGATTTCCCTAACTCTTAGATGGGGACTCTGGCTTCCAATATTTGTCTAAGGCCTTTCTCAGGGTTTGGTGAAATTGTTGACAACAATAACGACACTGGCTGCCACCCTCTATAGAGCCCTACTTATTACGGGCCAGCACTGAGTGCTCTGCCCACATTATCTCACTTAGCCTCACAACGCTATGAGGTAAGTACTATTTTGAACACTCTGAGGGGCAAAGAGATGAAGTAATGTGCCCAAGGTCACACTGCTGGTGAGCGGCAGACTGAAGACCAAGATGCCGGACTCCAGACCCCTCACCCTTACCACTGCCCGCAACTACTTCTCAGTAGTCAGGCTGGACCCCTGTCCCCCTTGGATTCACTGGCCTTGTCATTCTTTGGCCCCTCTACTGCTGGACTTGCACCGCGTCTCGGCCTTGAGGAGCTCGGAGCTCTAGGTGATAACATTCCCGCAGCCAGCCTCTACCCAAAGAGCCTCCAAACAGACATGGCAAATCCCTGGCAGTAGACTCCATGGCACACCATTCTCGTTCCCCCAGCTGCCGGAAGGGTTGGCTGCGGAGGGCTCAGAGCTGAGACTCTCCAGGAACTGCCCCTGCCGGATGGGAGGCACCGGGCCCCCCCCTGTTCCCTCCCACATCCAGTGATTGTACATGTGGGACACGAAGACCCAGCCTTCTAGCCTCGTTGGGGCCAAGCCCGAAGGGCCATGCCAGCTCCAGAGCTCCCGTGAGGTTGTGTGATGTCTCTGTTGCACCTGCTACCCAGTTCAATTCCTCTTTCCCCAGTTCTGCTTCCTTTACTCCCCAACAGAAGGTGGTCCCAAGAGCACCCCCCAATAACTGTCCTGCATGCACACTGCAGCCTCAGACTAAGACGCCCAGGAAACACACAAATTCACCAAACATCTCTGCCCAGGGCCTCACCTCCCAAGTGGCAGAGCAAGGTCGCATGCAGTCCGGGCTCTCAAACCTGTCCCAGTATTTCTGTTGTCCTGTCAGCCAGTCTTTGGCACTGTCATGTACATACTGACTTTCCTTTTCTTATTCTTCAGTCCGCTAGAATTTTCTGGTGTTCGTTCCTGTGTTTATGAGAGCCACCTATGCCTTCGGCCAACATCAGAGCTGTGCTCTTCCTGCAATCTCTCTGTGACCCCTGAGGATGCCAAGTGTCCCAACCTGGGACCCAAGTCCTCCTGATTCTGTCCACACAGCCCGTACCTTCGGGTGACAGACACACTTGGAATTTATGTACATTGAACATAAACGCGTGGGCGGGGGTAGAAAGCTCATTGGGTCTTGAAGCTGGTACAGATCCCTCCAAGTAGACCCAGGAGTCCTTGGCTAGTGTCCTATTTTCTCTCTTAGCTCACATTCTCACTCTCTCCAGGCCAAGATGCCGCCGTAAGTCTGACAGGCCTCCTTATCTCCTACCTTTTTGACTTTAATCTGCTGTACAGTCTGCTGTCAGATTTATCTTCCTAAACAAAGCTCCCATCTGATCCCCTCCTTGCTTAAAAACCCTCACGCTCCCTGATGCCCATGTGTTTCACCCAAACCCCCCAACGAGGCTGAGATCAGAGTAGCCCATTCATCCTCTCTGGGGCAGCCAGCGTTCTCAGGCCTTGGTGAAGCTGATCGTTCTCTTGTCTTCAAACGCTTAGCAGGACAGTTTTCCTGATCCATATGAAGAGCCGGGGACAGTCTACACTGTTGTTCTCTAATAACTTCGCCTTAGGCTCCCGTGATTTACACTCATTTGTATACTTGGTTCTTCTTCCCTCCTAGATTACAAGCAGCTCAGGAGAAGATGCGCTACCAATCTCAGCACCCGAACAGTATAGACACATGGTGGTCTCTCAGGGGAGATTTGTTGAAGTGATTTGCCATCTCCCAGCAGGACCATAGATTTATTCTCTTACCCTTCTCCTTGCTCCCACCCCACCCCACTCTGACCAATCTTTATATTCCTGAAATAAATATAAATATAAACCCTACCCTAAACATATCTTGGAGGAAGGATGATTTAAAACCTAAGGTAGAGGGCTTCTCTGGTGGCATAGTGGTTAAGAATCAGCCTGCCAATGCAGGGGACATGGGTTCAAGCCCTGGTCCAGGAAGATCCCACATACCTCAGAGCAACTAAGCCCGTGCGCCACAACTACTGAGCCTGCGAGCCACAACTACTGAAGCCCGCGCAACTAGAGCCCGTGCTCCCCAACAAGAGAAGTCACCACGATGAGAAGCCCGCGCACCGCAACGAAGAGTAGCCCCGGCTTGCCGCAGCTAGAGAAAGCCCACACGCAGCAATGAAGACCCAACGCAGCCAAAGATAAATAAATAAAATTAATATTAAAAAAACAAGACTAAGGTAGAGTGGAGGGAAAATGAGGTCATGGCTTTAACTGAACAAGGAAAAATATATAATTTTGAAATGATGATATTTAAATAGTGGACTAAACCCAGGGTAGAGAGGGGCCCTATAAAAATATGGTGTAGGGTATTTAGAAATCAAAGATAAGCAGGTGATAAGTGTATAAACAACTTCTAAAGAAAAAGGTGAATCTTTTACTGAAAGATTTCAAAGGCTGGTGTGTTACCTTTTGCCTTTTCCTAGATAAGTGGACAGCTGGGCCCTCCTCCTGGCTTGTAGGGTTGGGCCTGGCGCTGTGGCTTCTGACCATCTCTGTCGGCCAGTTCAGGCTGCTGTCCTACCCTGCCCCAGGGCCCAGAGTCCCAGCTCTGCAGACAATGATATCATTATATCACAACCCAGGCTGCAAAAATAACCACTTCACATTCAAACACACTTCCCCCTCATTTCCTTAGAGTCGTGTTCCCCTGACAAACGGCTGGAAGCTCCTGGTAGGAAGTAAAGCTCAACTGAGCTTCAGAGATAATGAAAAAAGGAGTGAGATTCAGAGTTTCTTAATGAACGCAGTGGTAGCTCTGAGTTGCATTTGGATCAGCTGACCTATCCCCCCTCCTCTGGGCCTTGGCCTCTCTGCTCTGTGTCCCAAGGCCTTCTTTCCAGATGGGCAGCTATATTTCAGGGCTGGCTGTCCAATTCTGGAACTGGCCCTGGTGGTAGGCAACGAGGGGCCTTCTCGCCTATACTTTCTCTAACAAATTGACACAGGTCCAATCTCTAAAAGTCAAGCCATCTAGGATGGGTAAGGCATTGACAAATGCTCTAGAATAGATTCAAAGTCAATGTGGGAAGAGATGTGGATAATGGTATTTGCAAGAAGGATTTGCACACTGCAGAAAATTCATCCCAATAAATGTGTGGCTATAACATTGCTTGTTTCTTTATTGCTGACTTGCCTTTATAGATGGTCAAGAGAGGCTCTGGCCCAGGCCCCAGACTTTAAAGGGCCCCTCAGACACACACACACACACACACACACACACACACACACACATTAAAATACACATGGTACCCCATCCCTTGAGGCCCAGTGCTCAGGGCAAGCACAGCAACCTGTAATCCTAGACATCCACTCTGGTGACCAGCACTGCGCAGGCCACAGGAACGCCTCTTTCACATCTCTTGTCCTTGAAACAAAAGACCCTGCATCCGAGTAACCAGATGCCGTGTGCACCACGGCTGACTTCAGAAATGACCAGTACTTGGAGTGTAGAGAGTATTCGAGCGGCAGAAGTGCTGAGATAAAAGACAAAATCATTACCTTGTTAAGTTCTTCCTCTCATATAGCAAGGATGGAATGAATTCTTGCATAATGAAGAATTATTTGCCAATAGTGCCAAGAGTCCATTTTCTTGTTTCCCTTTTCATTCCAACTCAAGATTCCGGAAGGTACTAAAAAATTACCACACAGTATGTGCAACGGTCGTGCATCGATTTTGGCTAACATTCTGCAATATTACATAACTCCTATTTCTCTTACTTTTGCATATAGATATAGTTCTAGATATAACATACGTGATATATAAAATAAAAATAGACTTTGCTACAGTTGCAAGTAGTTATATTTTTACACAAAAATGCATAAGATGCAATTAAATCTTCAAAACAATTTCCAAACCTTCAGATCTATGTAAATAGTTTTATTTAAAATTTTGATATTTACTAATTAACATGTATTTTTGCATTTTGGTTAAAATGGGTAATTTGGAATATTTTGCAAGAGAAATAACTTTTTTGAAAACGTCTAAACTAATTACATTTCAGCTTCTTACTTTAACACTAATTTACATATTGATTGAACTATATTCAAATTTCATATATTTTAATATAATTACATTTATTTTTAATCTGTTCAGTTAGTGCCATCAGTGGAACACAGATTATGTGAAAATCTTAATTATGAGAATCCAGTTAACGATTCTGCTGAAACGAAGGCGAGACAATGAATATTTTTTTTTTAATAAATGTATTTTTTATTTATTTACTTTTGGCTGTGTTGGGTCTTCATTGCTGAGTGCGGGCTTTCTCTAGTTGCGGTGAGCCGGGGCTACTCTTCTTTGCGGTGCATTGGCTTCTCATTGCAGTGGCTTCTCTTGTTGCGGAGGACGGGCTCTAGGCGCTCGGGCTTCAGTAGTTGTGGCACGTGGGTTCAGTATTTGTGGCACACGGGCTTAGTTGCTCCGCGGCATGTGGGATCTTCCCGGACCAGGGCTCAAACCCGTGTCACCCGTGTTGGCAGGAGAATTCTTAACCACTGCACCACCAGGGAAGTCCCAAGACAATGAATGTTATTAAATAAATATAGTCTGTGAATTTATATGTGTTTATTCTTACTATTCATCCAAACAACATCCCAGACAGGCTTACACGTGATCAAAGTCCCCTCTCTTTAATATTTTACTAGTTTTTAGTCATAGAAAAACCATAGCTTTACATGTATTTTTCTGTTTTTGTGTGAAGGTATATTAAAGTGAAAGGATAAAACTTTTTTTAAAACTCTGTTAGCTTGATTCATAGCTTTAAATACTCAGACACATGGCATATGAGCCCCAGGCCCGGCAGATAGGAGTGGGCGGCTCCCCCAACCCTCTGATTGCTGACGCCACCACCACGGTGTTTTCTAAACTGTATCACGCTTGGACAATCACCCTGCTAAGTGCTTTCGTGTATTTCACTCAGTCCTCACCACAGTCCTCTGAGGTAGGCACCATTCCTGGATTTAGATGAGCAGGTGGGCATGCAAGGCACTTGCTGTGGTCATAGGACCACGACTAGGGGAACGGTCTCCTATCCTGGCCTCTGGGACTCCAACTCCCTCTGCAACCAGGCCCACTGCTTCCACATGGCAGAGGCTGACAGGCCGTGTCTGTTCCCTGTTTGTTTCCTAGAGACCCTTTGTTGGATGCGTTTGTTGTGTCGCCCCCCCACCCCGTTATACACCTTTTAAAAAATCCTGGATCGGTACATCTGCTATGGATTTCAAGTTCATTAGATAATCTAAACACAATATATGCCATCCGCTAATAGCCACTTGTTAAACTATATGTTTAGCTCAATTATATTTATAAAGCCTTCAAAACAACTTAAATGCCTAATACATTTCACTGCATTGGTAACTGACAATTTTGTTGGTATAGCCATTCAAGGAAATATTATGCAGGAATGAAAACGGTAGTGGTGAAGCCTATAATAACATGGAAAATACTTAGATACGGTGTTAAATGAAAAAAAGTCACATATAAAATTACACATATCGCATGTCAGAATAATGTAAAAATTAGTATAGATATGAAAACAGACACACAGGAAGAAAAAGGACAGAAAATACAACTAAATGCTAATAGTAGTTGTGTTTAACATAGTGAATATTAATATATTAGCGTGATTTTTCCTTTTTACCTTTTCTATTTTTTGTTTGTTTTTCGTATGTCTTTTATATTTAAAATTTTTATTTTTGTATTGAAGTATAGTTGATTTACAATGTTGTGTTAATTTCTACTGTACAGCAAAGTGATGCGGTTATACATATATATACATTCTCTTTTTCATATTCTTTTCCATTATGGTTTATCATAGGATATTGAATATAGTCCCCCATGCTATACAGTAGGACCTTGTTGTTTATCCAGTCTATATACAATAGCTTACATCAGCTAACCCCAACTTCCCATCTATTTTTAAAATGGTTGGGGATTAGGTTAATTTCATATTTTGTAATATTGATTTAGAATGCATTTTGTCTAAAAATAATAATGATGAATTGGTGAACAGACCCACAGCCTAATCATCGGCCTGGTGTCCCCATCCCCCTGGCTCTGTACACTGTTTAAGATGAAAGCTGGTGTGGCTGCAGAGGCTCTCTGTGGGTCGGCTTGCTGTTGGCAAGATGCATGTTAGAGATAAAGCACTTTAGACTTTGTCTTAGACATTAGGAGGAGCAAGAGATGAAATAAACCAGCGGCTTTGAGGCTCTGATACAAACTCTGCAAACAAAAATTCTATCACTTTCCAAAGGAAACACTGTCCATCAAATGCTCCCTGGGACATGGAGCCACACCATTTGGTCCACGAGCTCAAGATAAAAGCAGCATACGGGAGAGGGTGTGGAGAAAAGGGAACCCTCTTGCACTGTTGGTGGGAATGTGAATTGGTACAGCCACTATGGAGAACAGTATGGAGGTTCCTTAAAAAACTACAAATAGAACTACCATAGGACCCAGCAATCCCACTACCCAGCAATGACCATACTGAGTGAAGTAAGTCAGACAAAGACAAATATCATATGACATCACTTATATGTGGAATCTTAAAAAAAAAGATACAAATGAACTTATTTACAAAACAGAAATAAACCCAAAGACAAACTTATGGTTACCAAAGGGGAAAGGGGAGTCGGGGGAGGGATAAATTAGGAGGTTGGTATTAACAGATACACACAACTATATATAAAATAGATACCAAACAAGGACCGACTACATAGCACAGGGAAGTATACTCAATATTTTGTAATAACCTCTAAGGGGAAAGAATCTGAAAAAGAATATGTATATATCTGAATCACTGTGCTGTACACCTGAAACTAACAGACATTGTAAATAAACTATACTTCAATTAGAAAAAGATTAAGGGTTGGCAGTTGTCATTTAGCTTTCATGAACTATTTTAGCTTATTTTACCAGTATCACCCTGAAGGATGTGTGAGTGGCAGGAACCTCAGTCCCGAGACAGTGATGAGACAGTGATCGCCCGTGGGAGTGTAAAGTCCCCTCTGGGAGGCTTCGTGGAGGGGACAGAAAGGGAAGAAGAGACGACGGAGGACCAAGTGGACGTGAGCTTCCACGGAGGAATGGTCAGGAGTTGAGGGGTGTAGGAACATCCTGTAATAGCGGACATCCCGGGCTTAAGCAAACGAGTTTGGAAGGGCTGCCTTCCTGGTGGCGGCATCTGAATGGGATATACCCTGCCCTCAGGATCAGAAAACCAAACCTCTTCCTGTGCTTTGCCACCTGAATCTGTGGATGCCTCGCTCAACACTCAGCGTTCAAAGGCATGGGAACGTGCCAGAGGCCAGAAATCCAGTGACCTTCATCACTGCCCTCTAAGGATGCTGAAAGGATTCTTGGGGATTGCAGGGAGGTGAGCTGTTGCTGTTGTTTGAGAGGGGAGTTTGAATTTTACTCGGGTCGGCCTTCCCTCTACTGAAGTAAATTAAATTTGAGACAATACACATGTTCCAGAAAGGATACTTCAGGAAGAAAAAGGATTTTGGAGTTTTGACCAAGGCTTTCCGCTTCTTGGGTGTGGCTCCAGACCTTACTGGCATCAAGAAGTGGCAGGAGTGTCTAAATTGGGAGTTAGAGGTTGAGGCACATAGACTCACCCGAGCGTCCAGAATCCCCAGACACAGCCCTGAGCATAGCTCCTCGTCACACAGGTGTTACAGAGGGTACCTGTGATCTTTCCTTCCTTTGAACCGTCTGACTTTCTGTTGCATTGGGTAGAAACCGACCCTTGGCATTAGATGTCATTGGGGGGAGGGGCTTGGATGAAGCTTTATGTCTTCCCTCCGTAGGGAATTACACATACCAAAAGCATATTTTATAGGTCACAGCCATACCTCAGAATCCGCAGAAGATTGGTTCCAGGATCCGCGGCGGATTCCAAAGTCCGCGGATGTTCAAGTCCCACAGTCGGTCCTCCATATGCGAGGATTCAACCAGTTACGGTTCACTGTCCGTGGTTGGTTGAATCAGCGGACGAGGAACATGTGCACACGGAGGGTGGACCACCTAACATGCTTTATATTTGGGGGGCATGTGCAGAAAGAGTTCAAGTACATTTATTCTAGGCGGGGATAAAAACAGTGAGGTTTTTTTTTTCCTATAATGTATGAAGAAACAATTTATATTCTCTTATATCTAAGAGCTGTATTCTCCACACTATACAGAGACCACTAAGAATCAGTCAGAAGAACCAGTCCAAAACAAAATTCCTAAGGAAACTGAATAACCTAGCACGGGAGAGAAAATATCTGGGGCAGAGAGATAAACTCTCCTGAAAATTGTGTTGACATATATTGATAATTTTGGTATACCTAGCACCACTATAAAGACAAACGGACATTGCTGCGTGGAGGAAAATGGCTATTAGTCAACCAACACTACACTCTGAACCCAAGTGATGCTAAGTCAAAGCCTAAGAAAACCCATACTTTGAGTTATGAAAGAAGAAAAGCATATTACTTGCTGAAAATTGTTGTGAATGAAATTCACATTGATTCGTCTTGAGCCCCATAACATTATTTCTAGGATGTATTGAAAACTGTTCGATCATTCTGCACCAGAGATCTGTAGATTCATGTCTCTACTGAAAGTTCTGGGAGGCTGGCAAAAAAAATTGCCCAATGTATTAAAGAGAGATGAGAATGATCCTTTTCAGCAGAATGAGGAACACACAGGTCTTCAGGTTCATGTCTAACCATACTATGCCCATTTTGATGAGGAATTAAGTTCTCAACAAGAAAATAGCTTTTATTTATAATAACACATTTTGGATGGCTTATGTATTGGTCTGCTCAGGCAGCTATAACAAAACACCACATTCTCATCATATGATCTAACAATCACACTCCTTGGTATTGTATTCTTCAAAAGAGGCTGAAAAATGATTTCCACTCTAAAACCTGCACAAAGATGTTTATAGCAGCTTTATTCATAATTGCTGAAACTTGGAAGCATCCAAGGCATCTTTCAGTAGGTGAATGGATAAACAAACTGTGGTACGTCCTGACAATGGAACATTATTTCGGGCTAAAAAGAAATGAGCTATCAAGCAGTGAGAAGACATAGCCTAACTATGTGACATTCTCGAAAAGGCAAAACTATAGAGACAGTAAAAAGATCAATATGGATGTGAAAGTCTTTACTTAGACTATTTGTGAACCTAATACATGTTAATTCATAAAACCGAATGGTTTTTAACGCATTAAAAAAAAATACCACAGAGCAGAACAGACATTTCTTTCTCACAGTTCTGGAGGCTGGAAGAAAAATATCTTGGTTCGGTTCCTTGTGAGGGCCCAGTTCCTGGCTTGAGATGCTGCCTTCTCACTGGGTCCTCACATGGCACAGAGAGAGAGAGAGAAAGAGAGAAGGAGGGAGCCAGGGAGGGAGGGGCATCTTTGGCCTCGCTTCCTCTGTCTTATGACACTAATCCTATCGTTGGGGTCTCACCCTCATGACCTCATCTAAACCTAATCTACAAATTCCATCATATTGAGGGTTAGGGCTTCAACATATGAACTCTTTTTTTTCCCCCCGGAGTGGGGACACAAACATTCAGTCCACAACAACTTCCAAATGGAAAAATATAACATGTACTAACACTGTAGCAGGAGTTATCAACACCCTCTGCAACAGTTTTCTCATGATCAACATTCATCTACTCATTTACAAATACTCATGGGCCACAATGTCAGTTATATCACTTTGGACACAAGCAACCTAGACTCACCTTTCTACTTAAAATCACAACTTCCCGTTGTCTTCAAATTAAAGTCAAACCCCTCAGTTTGGCTTACAAGAACATGGGAAATGTTCTTTTCCAACCCATCTCTCACCACTTTCCCTTAATTTCTTCCACAGGATCTAATACTTTGTTTCCCTTTCTAGAATGTGCTGTATCTGGCTCATAGCAATTGTTCCCTCATCCCCACTCATCCATCAACCGTCTTGTAACCTGCTAACTGCTCCCACCCATCCAGTCCCAGCTCAAGCATTGAACGGTCAGAGATGCGACAGCTCCCGTCTATACTGTGTGCGAAGAAATTGGTATTTGAGCTACATGAAGGCACAAGTAGAATTCCTATGGGATGGGCCAGTGGGTGCACAGAAGTGGTCTTCGAGGCATGAAAACCTGACCCTTATGCCCCAAATAGACAATCCTATCTTTTACAGGGTTCATAAGCAGTTAAACATTGATTTTCTTACAAGGAGGAGTCAAGTCTAAATATTTTAAAGACCTTTTCATGGAAGGTAACTCTGAGGGCACGTGAATAATGCAAGAATAGCGTTTAGGCTTCCTGCCTCTCACTCCAGTGAAAGTTTATTTTGGTGTCTTTCTTAGCTGGTTTCACTGAGCAGTTATCACACACAGCTCCCTCCCCCTCCCCCAGAAGAATTTTTGAATATGTACTAAATGTCCATGACACAGCAGGTAACCAGCTGGCCCCTAAGCTGGGTATATGTGTGCTTGTGTATGTGCCTGTGCGTATGAGTGTGTGCTGGCGTGTGTGTGTGTGTGTGTGCTTGCCCTCATGCATATGAGCCAGTGTGCGTGGGCACACGCATGTGTGCGGTTGCACGTGTGTGCACGTGTGCATGTGTGTGTGTGCTGGCATGCGTGTGCGCGTGCGTGTGCTGGGACAGAGTTGGAAGGGAGACCTGGCGGACAGGGCGAGTGAGCCATGTTCCCAAACACAGGCTGTGCCTAGGCTCTGACGTCGATCCAGCTCCGCGGGACTGGAGGGCATTACTGGTGATATCTTACACCAGGATTCCCTTTCACCCACTGCAGACAGAGCATAAAAATATCTCCAGCGGGCATCTTTCCCCGAAGGGGGAGGCCGTTCGCTTTCACGGGAAATACTGCGTTTAAGGAAAAATAAATCCCCTGGAGGGGACCTCATCGCTGAGCTTCGTTTCCCAGGGCATTTGGGAGGAAGAGAGTGCCGAGCTGCCTTTGGGAAACGTGGACGGAATCGTGGACGGCGCGCCTCCCTCCGCTGGGAGGGAGGTGGACCGAGGACCCGTGAGGTCCTCTTCTGGCGCATTCCCACCCGCCCCGCTCCCACTTCCTGCGCAGCCACTGGGGCACCTTGTCCATTCCTCAAGCAGCCTGATTTTCCAGCCACCCAAAAATAACAACATTTGATACCAGGCCTCTGAAGGCTTTGGCTGGGGTCATGTTTCCAAATTCTTGACTCAAGTATTGTTAAATGAGACCTCCTTTTTTTTTTTTTTTTTTTTTTTTCCAGTCAGGCTATTTTTTCCCTCTTTTTTTTTTTCTCTCAAGATATTGGGAGAACCCCAACCAAGGAACCAGTGCTTAATGGGTCACAGGGTATAAATAGTAGTGTTGAGATTGTAACACAAGGCTCTTTGTACTATCATGCAACTGAACCTAAAAAAAAAAAAAAAAAAAAAAAAGCTTCCAAACAGACCAGTAGTTAACATACCAGCTCGGGGATGGGGGGTTGAAGGGCAGCATTGCTGAGCACAAGCTACATTCTATATTTGTCCACCCCTGCATTCCACTACTGACATCTATTTACAGCCTCACCATGTACTCAGGATCCCCTATTCATTAAACATGTACTCAAAAAAAAAAAAAAAAGATTCCGTATGTGTTTTTGTGCCGTTGATAGTTCACAGACATACATTAAGCAAATAAAGTCAATCTTTTTTTGTCTGTTTGTTTGTTTGTTTTGCGGTACACGGGCCTCTCACTGTTGTGGCCTCTCCTGTTGCGGAGCACAGGCTCCGGACGCACAGGCTCAGTGGCCATGGCTCACGGACCCAGCCACTCCGCGGCATGTGGGATCCTCCCGGACCGGGGCACGAACCCGTGTGCCCTGCATCGGCAGGTGGACTCTCAACCACTGCGCCACCAGGGAAGCCCAAATAAAGTCAGTCTTGAAGTGTGAATCCCGAGTCTGGGTTCACATCCCTAGCTCCTACCTCTGTAATGGTCATTTTACTTAACGTGTGGCAAGCTCTCCTCATCCATAAAATGGGGACAAACATACCTGTTGACTAAAGTTGGCTCTAAGTGACATGTAGTACTGCTTGGAAAATTAAGAGATAAAATCTGTGGGTTTCTTGGCTTTGAGGCACTCTTTAAATATGAGACACTATCCTAATTAAACTAAATTTTCATCGTGGGGTCAGTTCTTTAATGAAGTAAAGGGGATGATCCATTAATTTGCTATCAGCCATTGTATCTGGAGATCCTGAGGGATCCTGAGAATTGATGGATTCTGACAGGCCTGACGGTATATTTTTGGGTGAGTATGGCAAAGCCTTGGGTGGTATTAAAAGAGATGCTAATTTTTATGTGACAGTGAAATTCATAGGCTCTAACAGAAGTACGATTAACACCAATAGAAGGGACCAGGCTGAAGGGCATGTGACTTAGCAGCTGACAAGTGCAATAATTCTCAGAATTTTGTGGCTCAAAATGTGTGCTGGCTACTAAGAACTGGGATTTTGGAAATAGAAAGTTCAGGTTACAAGCCTACTGGGCAGAAGCTCGAACTCCTGGTGCTGGCAGCATGCCCCGGGCATTCACGGGGTAGGCCAAGGTGTTGGCCATTGAGTGTCCTATGTTTAAATTCTGAGCCTGTAAGCAAAAAAAAAAAAAAAAAAAATTGTTGGAAGGGTTCCCTTACCTTTTGGAAACTGCAAAATAAAATCTCCTTTGGCAAAGAGCCTCTTTCTTTTGTGGGTTCCCCTACAGGGCTTCTTGGGCAGGATTTACCTCCAGGCTGCCATGACCCCAGCTCCCCAGCTGCCTGCATGTCCATCTTCCAGTGGGTGGGGTAGAGGCAGGTGACACTCTCGTTCCAGTTGTTGGATTCATCAGAAAATTAGCAGGAAAAGAAAACAGTAATTGCCAAAGGGGGGTCCATGCTGCTCGGTGGAGGTATCTCGGAGATGAAGCTGCTTATTAATGAGGTGTAGTATTTCAGTAGCTGGTATTTGAGTTGGGTTGCTAGGAGAGAAAAGCAAAGAAGGGTACAGGCAGCCCTGTTTACCCCTAGCGTTGGCCCGGAACACAGGTACAGGCACATTCTGATACCGAGGACCACACGCTGAGCACGTACCAGGTAGAGATACAGCACTAAGCATTTGAAATAGACCATTTCATTCAATATGCACGAACATCCTATGAGACCGATGCTATCCTTATGCCATCTGCACGAGGGAACAGAGCCTTAGGAAGTAACTTGTCCAAGATTCATAGCTAATTACATTGTGGAGGCTGAATTTGAACCCAGACTTTCGGATGTCTAAACCTAGGCAGTTACTGACTTTGTTAAACTTCCTTTTCTCATACCTCTCACCCTAAGCCCTAGTACAATGCATCTGGGACTCAGGGATCTCCCGGCGGGGACGGGGGGGACAGGGGTTAGTCAGACAGGCTCAGGGATGAAAAATCACAGTGTGTACAGACCTAAGGACTGGCCCCAGAGGCGAGGGCTCCTGGCTCCCGACTCCTCTCCCTGCTTTGAGTGTCCGGCAACCCCGTTGGACCTACATCAGGAACATCTATCTGAATGGCGGATTCAAAGCCAAGTTTCCACCACAAGCCTGCCTCTCCTCCATGCAAGGGGCAGAGAACGCTGCCTAGGCCCGGAGCTGTGACCTTGGAGGTGAGATTTGAGCTTACCCCTGTCTATGCCATACACGGATGAAAAGAAACCCCGAATTTCATGACATTTGTACACACCCAGGAAATGGCATTTAGAAGTATCCTAATTGGTAGAGATAAAAATGAGCCCGTTTTCTTTGGCTTGATTTGGTCCTCCGATTTAAAAAGCATGTTAGCCTCCCAGGGGCTACACTGCTTACCTTCCCCGGGCCGCTGTGACCACAGCCCTCTCCTTTTATATGTTGAACTTCGAGACACAAGCTTGTATCCCTGAGTCACGCTACCCTCTGCTTCTGCGGGGAATTCCTGAAGTCTTCGAAGGAGCTCTGAAATTTCACCCTCTTTAATCCCAATTCAACACAGCATCTGTGAGTGAGTACCCTGTCTGGCTGTTTCGAATGCTTTTCTCAGATTTATTGCTCCGTTCTGTGTTTATCTATGCCTTCCCCGTAGACTGAGAGCTTCCCGAGGGCCTCGACCCGGGCTTACCCCTTTCTGCTGTGGCACCCAGCACGGTGCCTGGTACACGTGAGTGTTTAAATAGCGCACGTTGAACGAGGAAGGAATGAACACGTGTTGCTCGTGCAGCACACATACAACCAGAGATTCTCAGGGAGAAGGACTGAGAACCTCTCCTGAGCTCCCAGAATGCCCTGGTCCAGCTCTGCTCCGCCCCACCTGGCACCTCGGCAGGCAGCCTGGCCCATCTCCTATCGCATGTGCTTTGCGTCACCTGTTACCATCCTTGCCTAACCCTGGGGGCCGGCGGGTAGGGAGGCGGCCTCCTTCTTTTTGCTCGGAGGCACGCCCCACCTTGACATCAAGTCATTTTTATTTACTCATCTAGGCATTTATCGTCTTCTCCCAGGATGAGCCCTGCTCCCGTTCACGTAACTGGACCATATGTGCAGGCGTGGAGGTGCCCTCTTCTCATCCAAGCCCTGAATCAGACCAGTCTCTAAACCTGATGGACTCCTTCGTTGCAATGGCTTGCCGACTAGTTCCTCTGTGCTGCCATCCTGGTCCGGTTCCTCAGACTCTGATGGCCTGTCGGCAGCCTTCACTGCACGTGCCCCACCCGCAGTTCCATCCTTCACGAACACCTCTGCTTGGGCCGCTCCCCACGCGCTGCCGTCATCACGAACCACCCTGGGACCCCCGCGCTTCCCCGTGCATGAATTTCTGGGCCCTTGGAAATCCGTCCTGATGTTATTTAGTCAAACTTCATGTCCCATTACCCCCAGTAATTGTCCTTCAGTTACAGGAGCCACAGGTTCTTCTTGGTCCCCAAATATGCGACCATCTGTTCAGTCTGATGTCTTGTCTCCGCCTCTGCTGGACCTCCTGGAGCCCATCCTTTTCCCTTCCACCCCGCTCGGCCCACTCCCTTCTTTGAACCATGCAGCCAAAGTGTGCATCAGGCCACCCTTGACCTGTTTGAACGCCATCTTAGATCAGATCCATAATTTAATGTGCTTGAAATTTCCAAATAGATTCTAAGTTGTTTGAGAACAGGGTCTGACTCTTAATCCTGTTCCTCTCAGTACCTGCTAGAGGGCAGGACTTACAGAAATTGTGTAACATGCTTGTGCCTAGGACTGCCTGACTTTCCTAAGGAAAACTAGGAAAGCGTTAAGAAATGTTACACGTATCTTATCTGGGAAAAATCAGTGCTTGCAAGGGGTGGGGGGGGGGGGTTGTTTGCATTGTCTGCTGTTGCTACTTTCTTCCAGTTCTGCTTTTTCTTTTGCCTTCTCTTTCTCCTTTCACTTCATGTTCATCAGATCTCTCTTGTGCTTCAGGTCCTTTTCCTGTAGGCTACAAGACGGCCAGATCTTAAAAACATAACGATCTACAATCCTCAATGCCGTAACATATAGGATGCATACAATAAATGTTTGTCTAATAAATTAATTCATGAAACTTCTGGTCTCCAGAATCCATCAGATCCCATAGTATTGAAGCCAAATGCCTCCTTCTTTGTTCTGAAAGCCTAAACTCGGGCCTTTCAACGTTTCTGTCCCCTAAGCACTTCGTTCATTGCTCTGTTTTTCTCTGTTTTCTCCTCTTTCTTCCATCCCTATTCTGCCCTCTTCAATTTTCTAGTGTCCTCTTAAAAATGATTATTTAGCTTTTAAAACATCTTCTTATGGGATAAAGTTCCAGGATTATTAATTACAATTGTTGGACATTATCATATTTGCCATAGCAACAGGCAATCCACCGAGATTAATCAGTGTGAAATGCGCAATGTTTGAAAAGACCTCTGTATACCCTAAGGGGAAAAAAATGTAACACATTCATAAGAGATGAGATTTTTGGTGCATTTGTTATTAGAACCTCCAAAGGTGATCGTGTATATTTCTAAAAGTCATCTTGCCTTCTGTATTGGAGATGCAGAGTGAAGGTGTGCATGGCAGTGGTATTGCTCCTAAAGTGCTCTGTGTTGACTTTGAACCCCACTCTGCATCCACAACGGAGCTGTCAAAGGACCTTAAGGAATAATGACACCCGTCAGGACACCCCATCGTTGGAGCACACTGCTACATTCACAACAGGGCTAAGGAACCTCTAAGGATGCCGCCTGAGAAAACCAAGACAGAAATCAGGAGGAGGAAATAAATATTCCATAGGAAACCTAGCTGCAGGCATAGGTAGTCTGTATTTTAAAGCTAGTAATTTATGTTTTCTTTGTGAGAGCAATTCCATATTTTATTCAGCATAGCAATCACCGCGATTGATTCATAAAAGCAAAATTGCCTAATCAATGGACTAGAAATACAGTCGCTGTGAATATAAATTCTTTCCTCTTCTAATGATCCCAGGCTAATCATTGCAGCTCTTCTGGCTCGTTTTCCTGATTAAACCAGGAGAATAAAGACAACAGGAACATGTGACGCTGCATTAGCCAGCTAAGCATAAAGCATGAGAATAAACCAGTGGGTAAATCGGGGTTGGGAGGACTTGTATAATCCATTCCCAGGAGCATCTTAACTAATATTCCCTATACTGATAGGGCCCCCCAAAGTGTTACTCTTAAATATTGAATAAAAGTGGTGGGGATTTAGAGTTAGCAGAACTGGATTTAGGTAGAGGCTTCACTTAGTAACTAAATTACTTGAAGCAAGTCTCTTGACTTTTCTGTCTCAGTTTTCTGTTCAGTCGGAGGGTTTCTAAGGCTTTTGTTTTCTCACTTGTTATGAGGATTCAGTGATCTGAGAGAAGCGAAGGGCTTTGTCAATCATAAAGTATCATGTTAGTATTCAGGGTTTTTTTTCCTGCACAACTTAGAACGATGCGCCTGTTTATGTGATAGCATCCTTGCTTAATTCCAATGGTGTTTTGCCCCAAACGCCTCTCTCCCTAGCCCAGAATTGTATTCAGGCAATGGAAAAACTCCGCTGATTTTCCTCTTGTAATTCCAGGTCCAGCGTGCTGGTCTCTTCAGCACAGTGTTGACACGTGTCGGCTCAGACAGTGGAAGATCCTCGCCGTCCGGTGGCTGGTGGGGAGGCTGAGGCTCCATGGCTGCGCTAGGCTGACCAGGGTGCACCCCTCCCCCCCCCGGGGGAAGACAACTCTGTGCACAAAGAACCATGTGCTTTTCAACAAGGTGCAGCGTCTCCACCCCAGCACCCTGGTGACAAGCTGGTGCCACTAACTGCAGGGGCAGCACAGACAGAGGGAGGGGTGGAAGAGGCGTTTACACCTTGTTAAGATATAAGTCCTGACACTTCACTTTTTTTTTTCGCCAATAGCAGAATCTTTATTATTTTTTCTTTCTTTCTTTTTTTTGTCCAAAGCAGAATCTTACTTTATTATTCTTTCTTTCTCTTTCTTTTTTTTTGCCTAAAGCAGAATCTTTTCTTAATTTTTATTGGAGTGTAGTGGACCTACAATGTCGTGTTAGTTTCAGGTATATAGCAACGTGAATCAGTTATGCATATATATATTCATTCTTGCTGAATCTATATTATTTTTTCTTTTCTTTTTTTTTTTTTTAATAATAAAAACAAATTCCAGATTGGAATCTCAGAGACAACCCCCTCACTGGGGCTGCCCCAACACATCTTCCGGCCCCCTTCCTCCTGCGTTCTTTGTCCCTGCCAAGCCACCCCAACCAGAGCGGCGTGACTTACTCCCCTCAGTGGCATCACAGCTCTGCCCATGCGCTGACAGTTGTAAAGCAGGCTGCTAGGAGTTCAGTCCTGTGATCACTCCCTCAACGGCAGGGAGGCGAAGAGTTTAGGAACAAGGAAGTCTGAAGTGAGCGCACGTCTGCCAGCCGATCGACCACCACCCACCTCTCCACGCTGGACTAACTCTGCCCTGACATCCAAGGGGAGCACCACTCCTTCCAGGCAGCTGTCCTCTCTTGGGACCAGGGATGCCGCCTGTGACCCCACAGGCTGAGACCACTCAGTCCCAGTGGGCACCATTCCCATAGGCTGCAGCGCTGCATGTGCCCTGGATTTGGGCAGTGCAGCTGCCCTGCTTCGGAGGCCGATGCGGAGAACTAAGGTTATCGTCCAGCCTCCAGACCACCCCACGGCCACTGCATAGTGGTCACTTGTTTTGCTGGGGTTGATCCTACCCCTGGCTCCAAGGAAGACCCCTAACTAGATGCCATTCAGGGCAATCCCATCCCCTTGTCCTGGGTTTGGTGAGGGTGTGAGTAGACCTAAGCCAATCAGAGCAGGCTATCCCCGTGGCCACATGACGATGTCAGGACCTACCCAATCGGAGAGAAGCTTGGTGCTCTTTTCCCCCTGCTCTGGGAGGGATGTGAAGCTCTCTTTCCTCTTGGATGGGAATAAGAAGCAATCTTATAATCTCGAGAGGCCTGCCTGAATATAACATCAACACAGGGAAGGTGGGGCCAAGAGAACCAGGGAGAGATGAGGTACAAACCTGAAGTGAGTCAGACCTTGGGGTGGCCTGCCTGTGGATTTTTCAGTTCCAAGAGCCAAAAAGTTCCCTTTATAGGTTAAGCCTGTTTGAATAGATTTTTTTGTGACTTTGTATTTGAAAGCGTCATCACTGATAGAAGCATCACAGCCTGGGACAGCCAGAGGAGAAGGAAAAGAAAACTTAGAAAGTGACCATGATGTGTCACTATGTGTCAGCTTGGCTAGGCCATGGTACCCAATTGTTTGGTCACGTGGAAGGTAGGTCACCCACAGGTTCTCCCAGTCTAGATGTTGCTGTGAAGGTACTTTTTGGATATGATTAACATGTAAGTCAGTAGACTTTGAGTCAAGCAGATTGCCCTTCATACTGTGGGTGGGCCTCATCTAATCAGTTGAAGGCCTTAAGAGCAAAGACTGAGGTTTCCTGAAGAAGAAATTCTCAAGACAACAACAAAGAAACTCTGCCTGGGTTTCTGCCTGCAGATTTCAGACTCAAGACTGCAACATCAAGTCTTTCATGAAATTCCAGCCTGCTGGCCTGCTCTAAGATTTTGGACTTGCCAGTACCCATAACTGTGTGGGGCAATTTATTAGAATCTCTCTCTCTCTCTCTCTCTATCTATCATCTATCTCTCATCTACCGTATATATCAGAGAAGCAATAGGATATATATTCTGTTTCTCTGAAAAACCCTAACACAATGGCATAAGACTTGTTCACTAGGGTGGGTCAACCACTGGCTCAGCTGATATGGTGGCAAAGTCTGATTTGAGAAATGATGGCAGGGAGCCTTTAGGCTCTGAAAGTCTCAGGCACCATCTACCAAGTAGTTGGCACCATGGAGCCCAATAAGGTAAGAGAGTCTCAGCAGGTGAGGACAGCATGATGACAGAGAGCCTGGAGCAGAAAGCCATCCTTCAGGAGATGTTGGGGAGGAAACCAGGCAAGGAGCAGAGTCCTTACCACTGCACTGGGGCTTAAAACAAATCTCCAGCCCTAGAGGAGGCCTAGGGCGAGGGGCAGGACAACCAAGTAGAACTTAAGGGTAAGACCAAGGCAGAGCCCGGTCCCATGGACTTGGCCAACACAGGCCAAGAAAGGGAGGGAGTAGCTGAGTGCTGTGACCTAGGGACCGTGGAGTCATCTAGAAGCCTTCCCTAGGGGCAGTGGTCCTACGACAGGGCAGGGAAGGAGACTTAGGGAGTCACATGGGAACTCAGTGGTACTAGGTGATCCTGGGGCTGGGAGAGGCACCCAGAAGTTCTTCATGCCTGGATATTTTGGGGGACTGGGGTCGACGGGGTCGAGCCTTCGTGGTGGGACCCAGGGCCCAGGGCAGAGGAGTGCCAGTGTCTCCTCCTCTATGCAGCCCTCACCCCTTACCCCTCTCTCCCTGTAGAGTGAACGTGCCTCCCCAAAGCTGCCATGATGACTTATAAAAACATTCATTATGGCTCAGGGTAAACAGAGCGGCCAGGCAGCAGCTCCCATATGAACGATCCCACATGAAATCTTTAGCCCACAATGAAATAAGACACTTAGTTTAACACGCCCCCTTCACAGCACCTTATATTTTAGTACCGGGGTACTCCAGTCTCTTGTCAGATCTGCCCAAAGGAGTTAGCCTCCTTAGGTGTCTGAACGCAGACTTCTCTGTTTCTTGTGGTCTTCCTGTGGTGACCAGACGGAAGGGCAGCTCACTCCCAGGCCCTCCCAGCCTTGCCGAAAAGAGTTTGCATTTCTTCTGTCTCCTTTGACCTCCTGGCTTCCACTGTGGACCTCACGGCACACCCAAACACAGCATTTCTGCAAGGCAGGGTGCAAATGTGACCCAGTGACTTGTAACTGCATCAAAGCTAGGAGAACTTGCTTCTAGAAGAGGCTGCATCCTTAGGACGAGCTTGGGATTTGGGAGAACAGTCTTGGATAAACACTTTACAGATGGTCAGAGAAAAGTTAATCAGTGGAGCTGTCCGGAAACTGGTCTCAGTCTTGATATTTTTATAAATTATATGTAAGGGGAAGTAAGTCCCTGACTTCATGACTCAGGTAAAGCTTCTATGGGTAGGGAAATCCGAAGTTCAACAGTAAAAGTCGGCATTTTTATGTTACTTTAGAGCTTACAGCACATGTTTATGTGCACAGTTCTACACTGTAAGTATTAGTAATCCCTCCGCACCGGTGGTGTGGTGAGTGGCATACACATTTAGTTAATTTAGGGTGAAACTGGCCTTAGCCCTTGCTGCTAGAGAGAGACATAACCAGAACCGAAGCATTCTCAGATGTCTCCAAGCCAATCTCTCTCTCTGGCCCCTAGAACACGGTGGCCTTCCTTTGTCCTCTCCCTCAGGCCCAAGGATGGATGGGGCTGGCAGAAGCTAGGCAGAGGGGGGCCCTGCAGAATTGCAATGGAAGTCTGAAGGGCAGAGTTTGCAGGCACAAGAAGGGACAACGGCTGGAAATCCATTCCCATCAGGGGTGATGGGGGAGGGTTCCATGGAGTGGGGACTTGGATAGAGAACTCTGGAGTTTGGTGGGTGGTGTAAATAGGCATTTAAAGAAGGGATCTCAGAGGGATTCCATCCATAGAGGACCCAGGGGGAAGACCTGAGGGTGAGGTCTCAGGTGTTGGCTGAGGGATGAGCAGATGAGGTGATCACCCTACCCTCCCTCTGATGCTTCCTGTTTGGGGTAATTAGACTCTATTATGTGACCATCCCAAGGAGACTTTTTTTGAAACTAATTTTTCTATTTATTTATTTATTTCTGGCTGCGTTGGGTCTTCGCTGCTGCGCGCGGGTTTCCTCTAGTTGCGGCAAGCGGGGGCTACTCTTCTTTGCGGTGCGTGGGCTTCTCATTGTGGTGGCTTCTCTTGTTGCAGAGCACAGGCTCTAGGCACGCGGGCTTCAGTAGTTGTGGCACACAGGCTCAGTAGTTGTGGCGCACGGGCTTAGCTGCTCCGCGGCATGTGGGATCTTCCCGGACCAGGGCTCAAACCCATGCCCCCTGCATTGGCAGGCGGATTCTCAACCACTGCGCCACCAGGGAAGCCCCCATTGTATTTATTGATTGATTATTTTAAAAGAACACAATAGGCTCCATCGTATCCTCACTCCCCCAGCCCTCCCCTCGCCCCCCAACCCCCAGGCCCGCCACCCGCCCACCTGCCACCAGTCACACAAATACCGTTCTTGCTTTTAAAGCCATAAATGGACTGAGGTAAACCATTTGGTGGTTTTCAGGTAGGCTGACCCTTCAGTAAATGAATCTGAGCATAGAACCCTTTAAGGAAGATATTCATTTCCTTTATGTGTGGTCTATAATTTTATTTCATTTTATTTTCAGTAGAATGATATATCCCCCAAGGTGATGATAACTTCACAAATCATCTGATACTAAGCTGATACACATCCAGTGGGTGTCCCAGGTACAGGACTCTGGCCCGGGAGACGATGTGTCTTCTATGATGACAGCAGGGGGAGCCCCTTCCTGCCATCATTTCAATGCTGTTTGCCATGACCCCCTTTCATGTAATAAATGAGAGTCTATATTTTTAGTGGTACACATTCACTGCGCCAAGCACCTAATGCGTATCTCATACACCCAGTGCTTTCTCATGTCCGGCTGATAGATGAAGAACCAAAATGCTATCATAGAGATTGTCCAGTTTAATTCCTGAGCCCCTTCTGAGGTAAGTACATGGTAATGTTTTTTCTCAATAATTGCAAAATAGAAACACAACATTAATTGAATTACGTGAAATGATCACACAAAGCCCAAGGATATCTGGAGACTTCCTGACCTTTATTCCAGTGTTTTTGTGTATCTGGGAAAGAACTGGACAATTCTGAGGTGTGTTTTCAAAAAAACTTGAATTTGCATCTCTCAGCAGAGTTCCCTCTCAGAGATCTTTGTGAAGGAGCAGAGCAGCGCTGACTTCGGTGTGCTTGTATCAAGACAAACAGGCTTGAGCAGGAGTAACCTCTTAGGAATCGAATTTCAACCTGAAAAGGCTTCCAGGTTCCTCGATAAAATACATAAGGAGTGGACTGTTTTGTATGATTTCCATCTCAAGCTTCTAAAATGGTTTTTGTGCCTGTTATCTGGAAAGAAAAATATGTTGATGAAGAAAGTCTTTTAGTAGGGTTGCGTCTAGGTATCCTTAAGCCTGGAGCAAAGCTTCATTTTTTTTTAGCTTCCTGTCCATGTACTGCAATCACTTTTTAAACAATGGCTGAAACTGTTATACAACTCTTAGACCTCAGTGAAGTTCCTAGGTTTGTGCTCCAAGACTGGTAATAAACGCCATTTTGTTAAAAGGACAAGGGTCATGACTGTGATGATGATTATTATTTTTGGAGCTATTACTGCAGAGTATTAAATTCAGTAATTAACAAAAACTAGAAGTTAATTAATTGGGTGGCACTTCAAGGGCTCAATAGTAAGTACTGTGATGAGAGAAAAACTTTTTTGTCTCTAACTGAAAAGTTTCTCTCTGAAAAGGCAACTCCCTTTCAGGCAGCCAGCTGTTACAGTACTTTATTTGACTTGGTAGTATCCATAGGGGCACGTCCTGAGGTTTGCTTAATAAATATTGGGGTTGGCCAAAAAGTTCGTTCGGGTTTTTCGAACCCTCTGCTGGAAAACCCGAACGAACTTTTTGGCCACCCCCTACATTTTTATTAACATGCTCGGTGTTATCAGAATGCTTCCTGCTAAGACAGATGCCCCTTAAGCATGACTGTTTACTCCACCACCATGGAATATTTGCCTTATTATAGCCACAGTCTTTAAAAAAAAAAAAAAAATCATGATTTCCAAAAAGGGAGTGACATTTGGGGCAGCTATAGTCATGTGCCATCTCCAACTTAAGACAATCCACCTAGTACAGCCTGGCCCGCGCCTGGGACCCTTGCAGGCGGCAGGCACGGCTGTTGCTGACGCGCGTTTGATCTTTTCTGGGCAGCCGAAGGCTCGCCGCACCCCTGAGCTGGCTCCCGGGTCCCGCTGGCTCCTCGCCCAGCAGAAGCCAGGTCTTTTACTTTATTTGGTCCACCACGCGGTGACCGTCCCGGGAGCGCGGTGGCGGCGACGCACGGGGCACTCGCGCCCGCACATTCCTCCCGGGAACGCCGGCGGGGGGCGCGGGGGATCAGGCTCGGCCGGGCCCAGGCTCCCCTCTAATTATAGCCGCAGCAGCTGGCGTGCTGGCGGACCTGACCCTCGGGGCCAGGGTGGGCCGGGTCTCACCCAGCGGCTGGTCGGCCGAGTGGGCGCGGATTGGGCGCGCCGCCGCCGCTTCCGGGCCAGGCCCCGCCCCTCCCCGGCCCCGCCCCCGGCCCGGCTCGCCGCGGGGAAGCGCGGCTCCACGTGCGTAGATCGCGGCGCGGGGAGCTGGCTCAGCGCTGGCCAGTGCGGCCCGGGGAGAAGTTCTAGAATACGTAAATACGGGCGCGGCGTGAGTCAGGGTTCCGCGCTGGAAACCACAGCAAGGTTTCCTCGTGGTCGAAGGCCTTTACGCAGGCGGCTGGAGAGTCAGGGAGCCTCCTCCCCTCGAGTAAACAGGAATTGGCAGAGCTGGCGGCTGTTTTCTTCCTTTTAAAAAACGCCATGCTGAGCAACAATGAAAAGTAGGAAAAGAAAAAGCTACAATTTGACAGTGCTGACCCCAGGCCCCATGTTTTCAACCGGTCTGTTGATTCGTATGAAGATAATGGTGTCCCGCGGCCCCTTTTCGTGTGTGATGGTTTCATGCTGGGCCTAATGAAAGCGCTTTGACTGTAGGATCGTGTACCTGTATCAGAATCCTACCAAAGTTCTGGATGTAAGTTCTAGGAAGGGACTCAGTTCTCGATGTAAGAATTTAGCTCTGACTATACTTTCCAAACTCCTGGAAGGAAACCAACTCGTGGTTAACTCTTGTTAGTATCGTGCCCTTCGTCAAGCAAACACGCTCCCTACCTGCGGCATTGACTCTAGGCTCCAAGGAAGCTGGGGGCTGTGGCCTCTCAGCTGTTCAAAGCCTACAATGCTGTGCCTACTTAATAGGTGTTAAATAATAACAGCAACAGTCCATATGGTGCTTGTTAAGAGTATTCCAAAACTTCCCTAATGACTGTGACCCTCCTGTGAAATTCTGATTTCAGTTGTATATGGGGTACAATAAATCTTTATCTTTTATCACCAAAAAAAAAGGCTAATCGAATTGCTGTTTGGAGGCCGGAATAACAACATGGGGTAGGAGGCCAGAGCCTGGGTTAAGGCGCACAGCAGACTTTTTCTGCTTTGCAGCTCTCTCAGGCTGCGGAGAACATGAAAGGCCCAAGGCCAAGGCTGTGTAAAGAAATGCTGATTTATTCAGTCCTACACAATCCCTACTCCTACGTTTCACTTCTCTGCACAACTCTTACTGGTACGGTTAATATTTTAAAATCCTACAATAAAAAAAAAATAAAGTTCAGTAATTTTGAGCTTAAAAATAATGAGTTACAAAAAATCTTTCCATACATTAAAATAAATTTAGGCCTTTAGCTCCGGGGAAATGTTGTTTCAGGATTTTTGTCTTTCCTGGCGAGGCAGCCACATTTACAGTGTCAAATATTCTACTTGCACTGTCACAGGAAAGCTGTTTTCTAAATGGCAGAGAAATACACAGTGACCTAAATATTTATCTGCTCAAGTTGCTACCTGAGCACCTGCACAACAAAACATGACTCATTTGTTGCGCAAGATGCCCGTCCCCTCGTGGGCGTCTTTATGTTACTGGCTGGTAATGATACAAAGAGTGAAATGGCAATTTTGCTAAGTAAAAGTGGTAAGTGATGAAATCTACAGATTATATAATGGTTCATTTTCCCCAAAATATAAACTATATTTAGAAATATTGAAATGTGACATATTACTCTATATAGGATGTCTTATCTGAGCATCAAGGGCTTCTGCTGAGTTGCTGGAAGAGGTTCTTTATAGATTATGCAATACAGCTTCTAAAGCTCATTCAAAGGATGAGATCAACCTGTGCACTGATGCTTGCAAGTGAAACTAGGAATCCCGTAGTCTAGTCTCCAGACTTTATCTGACCTAGGAGAAAATTCATCTCCTAGATTTTCAAGGCTGACTTTTGTGATAAGTTTTACGTGCACAGAAGACTTGCTATACTATGATTTTTAGTTTTAAAGGGCTAGTCTACATTTTTTTCAAAGCAATGTTTAAGATTGTATTATAGTAGAAACTGTTTATACCATTCTAATAAGATGGGGTTCTATTAAGGAAACTTTACCCCATCGTTTTTCAGATTAAAAGACCAGCTTTAAGACCCAATGTCTAAATGATTTGCCTATGGTATACTTTTTGCCCTAAAATACTTTTCCTGTGGCTTGCATGGATTGTTTTGTTTTGCTCAGCCCCTTATGTTGTGATAAAGACCAGTGCAGATGTAGAGTTCATATTCTATAATTTAAAAAAACAGTAAGTTACACCTCAAATTAACAAACGTATTTTAAAATCAAGCATTTTAAGTTGTATTGAC
The DNA here is from genome assembly GCF_963924675.1 of Phocoena phocoena. NCBI lineage: Eukaryota > Metazoa > Chordata > Mammalia > Artiodactyla > Phocoenidae > Phocoena > Phocoena phocoena. The sequence goes on along the minus strand of NC_089234.1, from coordinate 78,606,631 downwards.
ATGGGGAAGGAGCAAGTTGACAACTGATGAGTTAAAACAAATTTCACTGTTAAATTGAGTATAAATGGTTCTGTTAATGGTGAATTAGGATAGTGTGGATATCCCTAATTATGGTTTTATCTGGGATTAATAGAGAAATCCACCTTTAATCCGTAAATCCAGTCATTTTCTATCTTCCAACCTCTTAAGTAATTTACAGATTGACTTTCTGTATATTTTTGTGCCTTTTAAATTACTGTGAGGGGTTCCTAACTTCTGAGGAAAATGCAGGCTGTCAACAGAAACAGCAACAAGGCATCTAGGTAGTTGACAACCTGGGAAGTCACACCCATAATTTTTATTTAGTTGTAACCAATTGTATTGTAATCAATACTATTGCCGTCAGAGGCCTAACCAGTGGCACTGAAAGAGTTAAACTGCGTGCACTCCATTTCTAGAGCCCCAGATGATGCAGTAGGTAAATCTGTATTCCATTCATTGGTGCCTCTGCCCTTGGTCTGTGACAGAGGAAAGGCGTGTCTTCTCACTGTTCCCTATGAAGAAAAGGCAAGCAAATGAGGGTGACTCAGTACTTCCAGTGGCCTACACACGACTGAACATTTTTCTGAATGATTCCACGTATACACTTTGGAATCAGGAAGAGAAACATTTTACTCTTCACTAACCAAATAAAACCATCTATAAATCAAATGCAAAACAACTTTGAGTAAAGAGGGACTTAAAAGTCTAGGAATTAAAAGGAGCTCCGTGTTTTCCCTTCAACTTTTTCCCAGCTTCGGGGAATAAACAAAGACATCTGCCACATCAAGGGTCTGGTTTGTTTGGTTTTTTTTTTAACTGAAAACTGAATGCAATCATTAAAGTTTACTTTGAAATTTTAAAAATGACTTCTGCAAGCTGCACTAGTTTAAATTTCACTAAAAATAAAATTTAGCATCTTTAAGACTAAGAGTTTAACATTTCTTTTAAGCTAATTATTGAATGGAACATCATGTGTATTATCATCTATAAATAACTTACTTACTAAGGACACAGTTTCCTGAAAACTGCCTTAAACAGGCTAATTCAAAAATCATTAAACTATATACAGTGATGGGCTCCCCAAGTTACTGGGCCACCTCTAATGAAAATACATTCAACTACGCATAAACTCTTGCTGTTTAATTTAAAACACCTAGTAAGTCTATGTGTACCTTTATCTTAAAACTATAAGTTTCACAAGTTCCTTTCATAGAGAAGTCTGCCAAGCCACTGATCAACAAGAAGAGAAAGAGCTGCAAACATCCAGGAAATTTCTTCCTACGTGATAGCACAGGAGTTTGAAAAAGGATCTCAGTGCATTCCACCTTTTATCTGCGTTTATAAATTTAAGGTTTCAGGGCTTCAATGAAGCTCACACATGGCTTTGGCTCTGACTTTTATTCCAAAGCTTTCCAAAAGGTAGGCTTTTTTTTTTTTTTCTCTTTTGTCTTCAGTGCATTTCCTCTGGCCCAACATGGCTGTTTTATTCCACGGCTTTCCAAAGGGCAGCTCCGTGTCTTGACAGCCTTTTCAATGTCGTCACTATCTTCCCCTTCCAATCTACTATTGCAGAATGGCTGGCTGGACTGCAAGTTGAAAAGTAAACAAGTGCTTTCTGGCTGTACTTTGTTCAGCTCTTCTCCTTATCTGCTTCCCCTATCCAGTTGCCCTTTCCCCAGTCCCTAGCACTTTTTTTTCCCTTCCATCAGTTGCCTTTTTGTTCCATGTCTTTTTATCTCCTGCTATTCTCCTGCCGTTCCAGTCAAACCTCAACCCCAAACCCACACATCCTTTGGTCTCATTGCCACTAGTGATTAAAACAGCCACTCTAAGCTTACTTTCAACAATTAACAATTAAAAAAGGCCCCAGAAAATGTTCAGTGCTCCCAATTTTATTTTTATTTAATGCTAAAAGTTAAAGGAAAAAAAAGGTACTGTAAATCTGACAAATGACAGAACGCAGGTGATATTTCCATAGCGTGATTTTAAAATAGAATAATGTTGATATCTGAGATTACACTCACTTCAGTTGACATGAGTTTCATCATATATAGAAAAAGTATCACCTTCAACTTAAAAAAAAAAAAAAGTAAAGGTTAAAAGGTGGCACACTTTTAAAATACTTGGTGGCCAAGGAAAGGTATCTAGTAAAAGTTGTAAACCATGTGTACGTTCTCATAACTTTTAATGTGAGGCCACATGAAAGACAGTACATCTGTTAAATTCTATAAATTGTTAAAGCAAAAAAGTGAAAGCTTCAACACCCCATCCCCTAATATTCTGAGTATTAAAAGCACAGCTGAAATATTAGGATTTGAAATCTGATACTGCCCATGTACAGTAAGTAGCTTTCTGACATCTTATCCAGCTGTGGAGAATCTCTGCACTGTCATCAGGTACAACAAAGGATCAAACCCATGTCCCAGTGTTAACTTTTTAACTTAAGAGAATGCCAGAGATATAACCCATATCAACACTTCCCAGCTGCAAGCCTTCTAACGAAGGCCACCCAAGGGCCAGTCGGACTCTCATTTTTTAATAGGAGTAAACAACACACAGCCCTTTAAAGCTGTTTAAATTTCTCCCTCTTAAAACAGCAGCACAGAGATACCATAGGTTGTCTTTTCCACAGCTGGATAGACTTATTCAAAACAGCAGGATGGTTCCTTACTAATCTTTTTGGAAAGCTTATCTGTATTAAGAACGCAAAACATACAGATAGCTACCACAAATTAGGTCAAATGACTGATCAACTTGTAACATCTATGAGGTCAAATTCCAGTTTATAATAAAGTGCCTAGATACGCATTTATACAACAGACCATAAGAAGTTGAATTCTTTACAAATGTCTTTATGGGCATGTAAAATTGACTGTGTTTCTGCATGTGTGCATTTACATAAGAGAAACCAGTCTGCTCTGAGTCACAGATACTCCAATTAAAAAAAAAAGTGTAACAACAAACTGGTTAATCATGCAAGTCTGTTTGCAATATAACAATGACGGGTAACATGAATTTGCACAGCACTAATAGGTGCGCTCATTAAAAACACCATGAAAAAAATACTGTATTTGGTGCAGTATCTGATTTTCAAGTGTTAATAACTCGACCATTAAAAAATATTTGAGCAATTTAAAAATGAAACACAAAAACATAACTGAAAAAGGATCCAAAGTGGGTAACAATCTATATTTTCAAATTAAAATAAAAGCTCGCTTGGGAACGATACACAGAAGTTGTAGTAGACCTCGAAGCCAATGATTCAGCCTAATTAGAGGGCCAAGTTACAAACACCTGAACATGAAAGGATTTAGAGTAGTGTTCCTGTCAATGTTAAATCATAACAGCACAGAAGAAAAACCAGTATCACTGTGAGACAACTATTTCTAATAACTGATGATTTATTGGTTTAAAAAATCTCACTTTACTGATGCAAAACAGTAATCAAAAGAAATTAGTTTACAAAAGGTTTCTAAAAATAGTTTGAGAAGTGGGGCCTGTCTATTATGTAAAACCCTTTCTTTAATTTTCGCCAGTTTATCATTTTTGTCCAGAAGAACAGTATTATTCACTTGGTATTTCAAACACATGTAAGAAGGAAATTACAGGTTTCCTCCACCCCCATTTGGGCTGTCACTGATATGCCCACGAGCAGTCCTGGCAGCACCCTGCACTGTTCCTGTCATTGTACCATACTGTATTTAGCACCCACTACAAACAGGGTGTAGGTGATCATATCAACAGCAATGGGGCTACAGGTAAACGATAAAACAACAAAACACAAAACAGAAACGAAACCAATCCCACAATCTCCAAGTTCACCTGGACTGTAACGTCTCTTTCGACTCTCTTCAAAGGAAAACGACCACAGCCAACGACAGACAGGAGTGCTCCAGGGTGTTTCGAAAGACCAAGTGGCGCTGCAGAGCCAGGCTCCACGCAAAGATGGCAGTGCCATCTTGTCCTCACCACCATCCGTTATCACTGCCTTGAGTCACCGGATTGTGTATTATGCAACCGACTAGCATGCAGCATTGTAATCTTACAGCTGATCACATGGGCAGTGAACAGTGGTCAACTTTGCCTTAAACCAAACAAACAAAAATCCCCCCCCCACCCCCAGTCCTGAAAATCTCTCAGCAGCAACTCTCAGGCAGTCATCAACAGCCCAACAACTGAACTTTAAGAACAAAATCCAAACGCGAGAAAGATTCAAAATCGGTTTCCTGTTACTCTCAAAGGACAACGTTTGGGGGGAAACTTGGTGACATTTCCCCGTGGCATATGCCCACTTCACAACAGTGCCCCTTTCGCTCATTTCCGTTCCTTCTCCACCACTTGGCCTCCAGCCTGAGAAAGGGGCCAGCAATAAGGAATAACAGACAGTAAGGCAATCTTACGACGTCAGAAAATGTATTTGGCTTTTTTTTTTTTTTCTTTTTAAAATAAGTGCATACAAATACAGCTAGAAGCGTTTCTGATTTGCCAAGTGCTCTAAAAAAGCAGCGCAAGTCACAGCCTACATTGAACGGTAACTGTCACCAGGATAATAAAGCACAGATATATGCTAATAACGTTAACAAAAGAAAAAAAATGCTTTTATAAGTACATACCTTTTGTCGTCAAAAAGAAAATAGAAACACAATGTATTCAAAAAAATCAAAATTATACAGCCATGTTTATGAAGTCTACATTTCCCTTGTCTTGGATATATATATATATGTGAAGATATATACACAATTCAAGCAGTTTTAGTTAAGGGTAATCATTGGGTTTTTCTGAAACCGGAAAGTCACGAGTCTCTCTCTTTTTTCACTTTCACATCTCCAGCAAGGATGGTTGCAATTTCCCCTTGCATGAAGGCCCAGGGGACATTGGAGCCCACAAGGGGGCATTTTTCCCCACTGGGACAATAGACCTCTCCACTGGCTCCCTGCTGTTTGATGCTTTGTCTGGAGCAAGGGAAGCAGAACTTGTGCGAAGGGACGGACGGGCACTGCACAAAGTGGGTGTCCTCCAGCCGCTCGTGGCAGAGGGTGCAACACAGTGGGGCGCTGGCCGCCAGCGAGGAGTCCGGGAGGCTGGCGGGGTGCACTGGCTCCAGTCCTCCTGTGCTGCCTGCCCCCTGGCCCCCCACCTCTCGGGGGCCCAGCCTTCTCTGGTTCATAGAGGACGGAGAGGGTGGGCTGCAGCTGTTCCTCCTGGTGGTGGAGTGCACCTGGTTGGCATCTTTTGAGGCATGACTGCCCCCCGCATTGTCTGCTACCAAGATTAGGGCTGCCATGGGGGACTGGCCGTTCTGGGCCGCTTCAGGCGGTGTGGTCCGGTTGGAATGAGGTGAGGCAGTGGGGGGAGGTGGAGACACAAAAGAGGATGTAGGAGTAATGGGGATCTTGAGCCCTTCTGTGGACGTGGACAGCCACGGCTGTGCCTCTCCATTGATCTTAGGGGGCCCGACTTCACCTTCTGGTTCTGGAGAAGGCTTCCTTTTCCTTGCTGTTCTTGCAACTGGAAGAACAAAGACATAAGAGGGAAAAAAACGGATGTAAATGGACGTACACTGAAAAGGATCTTTTTTTTTCTAACACATAACAAAACTCCCCGAAGAATTTCTCTTCTCTAAAAGCTGGTACATAAAAACTCATAGGAGTTTCAAGAGCACGTGCAACTTAAACCACTCAGACTGACGGGGCTCTGAGGCAGCCTAGCAGTTTAAAAAAAAAAAAAAAAAAAAGCCACAGAAAATGGCCCCGACAGCACTGTTTTCCCACAGGCCTGCCTGTCCCCAGACTGCACTGTGCACCTGACGGTTAACGTCCCCCCGCCCCCCGCCCCCCCCCCGCGCCACGCACACACAGGTTAAAAGGTGACTGGTGCCCTCCTGCTCGCATCCAGGAATGTGCTGGGAAAGGAAAGCCCTGTGTCGCTGCCTATCAGCCCGTCTGACTCATCTCTGTTATGCTGCTTCAGCACAGGAACACGTTGCCACTAAGCACTGGTTCCGCCTCGGGCAGATCAGGAAGTTGGGTGTTTGTTGTTTCTGGGCCGGGGGAGAACGGTTAATGGGAAGAGCACCCCTCCTTGGCTCTCCGTCCCCGGCTCGCCCCTAGACCCCCTCACTCCACAGCCGCCCCTACCTGCTTTAGACCCGTTGGCCCCGTTGGCCTCGAAACCCAACAACCTGCCTGCAGTCAGGGCCGGCTCCTTCTTAAACTTGCTCTCGAAGGGCCCCGAGTGGCCGTGCTGGTGCAGCGCCAGCAGCGTGTCTCTCACGGTCTTGGGCCTGTTGACCCAGTCCTGCTCGCCGGGCCCGCGGCCTTTGCCCGCGCCCTCGGTGCCCAGCTCGGCCGCCCCGGCGCCCGAGGACAGGCTGTCGGCCGGGCCGCGGTGCGAGCCCGCCGGCGGCTGCTTCTCCTTAATCGCCGCCTCGCGCTGCTCGTGCTCCGCGGCCGCGCCGCTCGACACGGACGCCGGCCGCTTGTGGGCGCCTAGTTCGGCGGGCTGCGCCGAGCCCAGGCCGGTGGCCGCGGCCCCGGACACGGCGGCCAGCGAGGCGGCGGCGCGGCCGCCCAGGCCGAGCGCGGCGGGCAGCGGCGTGGCCGAGCCGTTCATGAGTGGCACCAGGGTGGGCGGCACGGCGTGGCCGCGCCGCGGGTTCGGGCTCTGGCGGTTCAGCTCGGGCGGCTCCTCCAGCTTGGAGAAGCCGTTGGGCACCAGGATGCCGTTCACGGGCGGCGGCTGCGGCGTCGGCGGCTGGGCCAGGCTCGCGGCCGGGCGGCTGCCGCCGAAGTCGGAGCCCAGGCGCGGAGGCCGCTCGGCCGCGGCGGCCGCCAGGGGGTAGCGCTCCAGGGCCTGCGGGGCGCGCGGGGCGGCCTCGGGGCCGCCGTGGCCGAGCGGCGGCGGCTGTTGCTGCTGCTGCAGGAGGAGGTCCTTGGCCGAGAGCGGCGGCGGCTTGGCGGCGGCCGGGGCCGCGGCGCCGGGCGGGGAGCGGCCCTCTGGGAAGCAGCCGTGCGCCCGCTTGAGCTGCCGCGCCGTCTCGATGACGAACTCGACGCGGTCGGCGCCCTCGTAGTTGACGCAGCCACGGCACACGGGCTCAGTGAAGTCCCAGATCATGGCCCAGGGCATGCGGGGCAGGTCACACAGGTAGCACGACTGCCGCCGGGACGCGGCCGCCACCGCCACCGCCGCGGCCATGTCCGAGGAGCCCGCGCCGCCGGAGGAGGAGGAGGCGGCGGAGGAGGAGGAGGGGGGGGCGCCGCCGCTCCCCGCCGGCACCACGCGCGCCCTCCTCCCCCCCCAACCCCGCGTCTCTCCCACCAGCGGCGGCGGCGGCGGCGGCGGCGGCGGCAAAGCCCGCGAAGGCTCGGCGCCCGCGCAGCGCCCCCGGTGCACGAGGGGCGGCGGGCGCGGGGCGAGGGGCTGCAGCCGCGGCAGCACGTCCCCCCGGCCTGCGCGGGCGCGGGCGGACGGCGGGGCGGCGCGGCGCGTTGGGCGCTGCGGCTGCGGCTCGGCCGGGGCCGCGGCGGGCCTCCAGACCGGGGCGAACACGGGCCGCGCGGGCGCGGGGGAGCGCAGCAGGTCGCGGCGGCGGCCGGCTCGAAGTGCGGGGCGGGGGGCGGGGAGGCCGGGGGGGCGGGGGGCGGGGGGCGGCCGCCGGGGCAGGCTCAGCCCGAGCGGCGGGGCATGCCGCGCCGGAGAGGCGGCGGCGGCCGGGCGGCGCGGAGCTCGGGCGCGGCGCGGGCCACGGGTCGCTCCGCTGCTCTCTCACAGCTCCTGGCGTCGCCGCTCTCCAGCGCCCGCGTCAGCGCCCAACCCGCCTCAGCTCCGCCGCCGCCGTCGCTGCTGCTGCTGCCGCCGCGGCCGCTCCACTTCTACAGACTTGATTCTTCGACAGCCTCGCAAGGCGCCTGCGCGGGCCCCCTCCCCTCGCGCGCGCGCCCGCCCTCCCCCGCGCCCTCCCCCTCCCCCCGCCGGAGATCGAGCGCTGCCTGGAGAGCCGGCTCTGCGGCGCCCGCCTGCCCGCCAGGCAGCGCCGCGGCCCGTGTCCCCGACGTGAACGCGTGGCTGGCACGGCTTGCCTTCCTCCACCCGCTCGGCTACCTCGACTTCTCGGGCCGAGTTCCCCCCCCCCCTTCAGTTCCGTTTGGGACAAACCGTGCTAAAACTCATGTTTTGAAAAACAGGCCACTTTGTAACTTGGTTTTGTCCCTAATCTCTCGCGCATAGGGGCTTTTAAATCAAGCGTGGTTCACATTTTTTACGGAGCTTTATTTATTTGAACTCTTCGATAAAGGCTTTTACCCTCGCATGTGTCTTGGGAAGGACACAGGCGCCGCCGGTTCCCTGAAGTTTTCCTAAGAGGAGGGTGTGTGCTCGCAAGCGTAGGACCGCGTCCGCCCGCCGTTTCCCGGAGCCTTTCCGGGAGGGAGCGGGAGCGGGAGCGCCGCGCGATTGGGCCCTCGCAAACACCGAGTTTTCCCCTCGGCCCTCGACCCGCCCTGCCGCGCGAGGGTCCCTGCTGCCCGGCTCAGGTCCGCGCGGCGGGCGCGTGACGTGGGCGCGGGGCCGCGGCCGCGTGCGCCGCCGTCTCCGAGTGCGCACGCTCCGCGCGGACGTGACTCGGCGCCGCTGGCACTGGCGGCCCCATTGAACGAATGCACATTCCAGGGATCCAGGGTCAGCTGCCCGCGCGGCCGCGTCACCGCGCAGGCTCCGCCCCCCTGCCCGCGACACTGGGGCTCCAGGCCCCGCCCCCGGGGCCAACCTCGGACTCGAGGCGGCGCGGGGCGCGGGCACGATCCGCGGTGCGGTCCGCGCCCACCGTGGGGCTGAGCCGCTGGCTGGCCGTTCGCGGGCTTCCTCGGCCCGGCGGTGGGGCAGGGGCGGCCTGGCGCCCACCGCGCAGCCCAGGTTGGGCTTGGGTGGGTGCAGAGCCGCCTGGCGCGAAGTCGAGGTGTGGCCGCGGAGCCGGCCAGGCCCGCCGCGCTCTGCCACCGTTGGCAGCCGTACACTGTGCCCAAGTGAAGTGAGCACTTGAGTTTCACACTTTTATCGGGAGGAGGAGCTGGCGTGTGTTATGGTAAATCACTTTTGGCTGGTCGTTAGTCTTACTGACTAATAGACGCGAGCTTAGTCACTCTCGGTTGGGACTTTTACACTTCAGCTCTGGAAGGGCGGCCTCCGGAGCTTCCTTTGTTGGAAAACAGGCCCACATCTCTCCCTGAGACTGGAAAGAGCTGGTTAAGTGTGGGAAGAACAGGGTACTAATTATATTATCTTTCCTACAACTGGATTGGTAGGTGGCGAGAGAGGAAAAAAATCCTGCTGACGTTTCTCTCTAGTTGCTGCTATTGAAAATGCCAGGGTGCTTCAAAGGATTAACCTCAAGGAAGAGGAAGAACAGCCCTAGAGAAACAGCGGAGGCAGCTGCTTAAAGCACATGGACAAACCTGTTCGAAAGTGGCACAGAAAACGTAATGCCACACCGAAATGTTTTTGCAGGCGAAGCCTGAATGACTTCTCATGGGGATTTCCAGAGAAGGTGCGCCTGCCCTAAAGGTCTCCCCATCTGTTCCGATATTGCCCTGCAATTACAATCCTGCCCCACCCTCTCCTAGCTGGGAGAATGGGACCCCGGTCCCCAGCAGCTGGTGCCGGTGGATTTGGTCACACCTGGTCCCTGCTGTTGCGCATCTCTCTCAGGACCTGTCACTCTCCTTGGAGGCCCTGAGCCGCTCATTCTAGCATGTGACTTCACCTACTAGGTCACTGCCTAAAGGGGATGAAGCCCAGTCTCTGTGCTGCAAGAGGTGCGCCGTCTCAACACCCCCAAGAAATGGCCCCCCTAGGCAGGGGTGGAAATATTAAAAGAAAACAACTCGGGGTTACAGCTACGGCCTAGTTTTGCTCATCTGCCTGCAAGCAGGCGCCGTAATACCCTCGTGGGAAAGCCTAAGGCTCCCTCCCAAATAGAAACACCGAGATCCAAATTCTGCCTCGAGAGGTACTAAGTAAGGATTTTTGTAGAACACAGCTTTTCTTCTCCAAGCGAAGAGCATTTCCTTTTTATTTTACACTACCAGTTCAATGTCGAAACTCAGTTGTTGTAACTTCCCTAACGAAATGCCCGCTAGAAAATGGAAAGGCTGTTTTAGTTCTGGTTTCTTTTGCCATAAAAGGATCCGGGGTCAAGGGGGTTAAGGCTGGCCCTGGATCCAGAGCAGCAATTCCTTATATTGTATCAGAAGTCTTTCATGCTGCCTGGCCTTTCATGTAGCTCTGAAGCAGCTTTATCGATGTATGCTAAGTAAACAGAGCTTTGTTTTCGTCTTCCACCCACTGCCCTCCCTCCCGGCACAGACTGGAGTTGGATCCCTTCCAAAGCGGCTGCTGCAGCAGTTAGAGCCGCCTGCTACACACACAGGAGCAGGGTTTCTAGGGTGAGGCAATGCGTCTGCAATTCGCAGAGACAAGGCAGGAATTGTAATTGTAGTTCATCATGTGATGACTTATGAAAGAGGAAGTTGGTATGTTTTAGTCACGTAGACTCTGCCCTCTTGCTTAAAAGGCTCCGGGTCCTCTCCAAAGGGAATTATGATCCTCTTTGCCACTCCGAGTCAAGGTTACCAGGTTGGCTGCAGTGTGCTCCTACACGTTCACGCGTGGACAGGCAGGCAGATGCCCCGTGAAGTGTTTGGTGGGGCAGTGGATTGAAGTTGGCTTTTAACCAGAACACTGCAGAAATGCAATTTGTCTTAAGAAATATTCTGTGGGGAACACTCCTGCTGAGACTGGAAGAAGCAACAGTCTTTTCCAGCTCGAATTTCTTAAGACTGAAAAAAAAAAAAAGAAAAGAAAAGAGAAAATCTCAGTGTAGAAGCAAAAGGAAATCCATTCAGTATGATATTCTCAAAAGCTGGCATAAGGGAAGTGATTGGAAGGTAAACCAAAGGGAGCAGTTCTAAGCAGTAGCTCAGTGGGTGGAACAAATCTGACCCCCTCACTGAGGTTTACATGGGTTTCCCCTGTGTGAGCATTAAACATCTAAAATCTGAATCTGGTCCCCCGAGCTTACTCCAGTTGACATGCTCTTGTTAACACACCGCAGCCCCATACTGGCACTCGACAGGGCAGCGTAAAAAAATGGTTCTTGGGCTTCCCTGGTGGCGCAGTGGCTGAGAGTCCGCCTGCCGATGCAGGGGACACGGGTTCGTGCCCCGGTGTGGGAAGATCCCACATGCCGCGGAGCGGCTGGGCCCGTGAGCCATGGCCGCTGAGCCTGAGAGTCCGGAGCCTGTGCGCCGCAACAGGAGAGGCCACAGCAGTAAGAGGCCCGCGTACCGCAAAAAAAAAGAAATGGTTCTTAGCAGAGGACCTTGATGGAACTCTGCCCCTAGGACACGCAGCTCTGGGAGGGCTGCGACCCCGTGCCCCCAGCAGTGTGTGGGTGCTATCCAGGACGCGGTATTTCTAGGGACTACTGAGTTCCTACGCGTCACCCTATACCCACATGCGGAATCACAGCCTTCATTCTTCAGAGTGCAGTGTCTATTAATAGCATGACGTTGCAAGCATACTAAAGCTTCTTAAACTCGGACCCTGGCCTATTTGGAGGAGAAAAAAAATGCAGCCACATGTCATCCGAATTTCTGTGGCTACCATCCTGGGCTCCTTGTACTTGGCCAGAAGTAAGGCTTCTGGAAGAGTAAGTAAGACTGGAGGAGCATGTGTGATATTCAGGGCTTTCCACTTTGAAAAAGTTATAAATACATATTTGAACATATTTGTTTATATGAATACATCCACACATACTATGGAGAGTCGTGACATACAGGAACCTTCTGGAACAGATATGAGCGCCTTCCTTCTAAGCAATAGCATTTTACGAGACAATCCTACTGGTTTTCAAATTGCAAATATGCTATTTTAGAAATACTTTCCCTCTGTTTGACCTCTCCCTGTAGCCTACCCACCCTGTGTGCAGAAAGCATTCAGATATTAAAAAGACTTTTGCCTGTGGAGGAGATAAACTCTCTGTGGAGGGTATAAGAGTCGGGCCAAATAAAATCACAGGAGCTCTTAATCATCCACATATTATACACAGAAGCTGTTCGTCCCCAGCCTATGTGTGAACATAGGTACAGGTCCCCATTTAGAGTAAAACTTGGGGCCTTGAGGTAGCTTAGCTACTTACTGTGTCAGAATTTAAAGAGCTAAGTGAAAAATACAGACAAAGGAGAGATGGAGGTCACGCACTTGCTCAGTCTGCAAGGAAATTTGGAGGAGAACTGGAAGGAATTCAACAGCCCTTCGATGCCAGAACCCTCCTATCGACTTTTTGGAAAGAGCATGATGAAATGCACTTTTCTGGAATAATATCTGGATACGGGTTTAACTTATATTCAAGACACTCACTGCAATCCTTTAAACGTTATCAGTAGGAAGACCCTGACAAAATAACAAACTAACCTCTCGGATAATGTTTGAAAAAAATAAAATGGTAAATTTTCTCTCATTAGCTTGCTTACTTAAAAAGGTAACTTTCCTACTACACATTCAGTAGTAAGGGAACTGAAAAAAATAGATGTTCCAGTTCTCAAAGGTCAAGCATGATGTGATAGCTTTGCGTTTATTATTGTTTTCGTATGGACATTCAGAAAAGTTGTTTCGAGCATAAATTTTGTTGTCAGCCTTTTTCAGAAGCTAAAAACCTAAGACAGTGAAAGATTAAGTGATTTGCCTATTGTAACATGAAAGGTGAATACCAGAACTGAAATCCAAGTCTGAGTATTTTTTTCTAACAATATAGTCTCGAACATTCTGTTTACATTTTGCATTTTAAAAAAACATGTGATCACAGTTTAGAGGTCTAGAAGAAGCACGTTAACATTTGTGAGCGTTAACAGAAAGAGTGTTAAGATTTGCCTATCTATATCTGTATTTATAGGAAACAAGAACATTCTAGTATAGTTCATAGGACAGGTGATCCAAAGAAAAAAGAGTGATATGGTAGAGTTGAGAGATGCCACCACGCCATGCCTCGTATGGGACTTCTTAAATGGCAAACCATTTTGTACTGATGAAACTTAGAATTTATGAGCCATAGATTAAAAATTGATCTTAGGTGTTTGGATAAAAAATTCAGTTCTGGGATTTAGTTGAGTGAGGGAATGGTTTGGTCACTCACCAAATTGGAATACTGTGCCTCCAAATCTTTATGCCCAATTTCCTTGCAAACAAAGAGAAAAGTCTCATGAAATCATTTAATTCCTACTGTAGGCCTCCAGTTCTGGCTCCTTTGCACTCAGGCAGGTAAATACACCGTGGCTACAAGGCGCTGAAAAGAAAAAACCATGGAGTCAGATACTTCATAGAATTTCATCGCTGTGAAGGGGCTGTAGGAAGCACAATGGTGATAATTTATTCACATAAGCTTTCACTGTTATTGTTTGTATTTCTTATGAGATAGAAGTTAGCCAATATGAACTAGATTGACTTTCTCTTGACAAGATGCAAATATATTTTGCGAAAGAATGCCAATCAGCAGGAAAATTTGGCCTTTACCAATGGGGTTTCAATAATCTGTGCTGGTGACTGACTTGCTGTGGTCTCATGTACTTTAGCAAACACACACAAAGTCATGTTATTTAAAATAGTTATGTGTATGGGTGATAGTCCAACGATATCTAAAGATCCAAACAGCAACAATAACCTTTTCTCCAAACTTTGTTTTTTGGTCAGTTTTATGTACAAAGGAGATACAGAGAACTCCCTGCAGGAGGAAAAAAGGAAGGAAAGTTTAAAAGACTAATTGTGGGCTGTAATTTATTAATTGGAGTGAATGTCTGTATGCATTGGCACATCCGTTCCTGGGCCCACATGGTACTACATCTTTGCCAAGGGGAGTGCAAAACCTTGGAGAGAATTAAGATTCACACTCAGAATTGAAGTTGATACCGGGAAGAAGGAAACCAAATACATGGGAGCAGATAGCCTAGGTTTGAGCCCTAGAAAAAGACCACTGGTGGACAGAAGTAGAAAAATAGATTTCCTAAAGGGACTGCCTAAATATAGTGTGTTTACTAAAAAGCTCGTCACAGACAGCTAAAATGCAAATGCAAATGAACTTTGATGGGCTTGTTAGCAAGCCTCCTCCGCTCTTCAAGCAAATTCCTGAGCGATAAAGTTGGTCCTGAAACATGCCTGGGAATTCACAAATGTGATCTTCCTAGGAGTTTTTATCTCTTAGCATTTAAGAAGTAGCTAGATTGTGAACATTTTTCAGACCGCTTTTATTCTTTCTATCTATCTTATCTATCTACCTATATTTGCATTAACAGAGCAATTCATCTTTTTTTTTTTTTTTAAGATTTCCTTTTTTTTTGATGTGGACCATTTTTAAAGTCTTTATTGAATCTGTTACAGTATTGCTTCTGTTTTGTGTTTTGTGTTTTTGGCCGCCAGGCATGTGGAATCTTAGGTCCCCGACCAGGGATTGAACCCACACCCCCCTGCACTGGAAGGCAAAGTCGTAACCACTGGACTGCCAGGGAAGTCCCCCAATTCATCGTTCTTAACTATGACTAAGAAGACATCACTGTCTGTTTACTTTATTAAATTGGTAAACTGAGGTACCAGCATAGTGAGGAACTTGCTTTGAGACAAAGAAATGTACAGTAGAACAACAGCTAGAATTCAGGTTTCCCAAACTGCAGTTCTTTCTTTAGCCCACTGGTGGGCTACCTCCTATTTCTATTTCCTTCACAGGTTCTGTTTTACATACATGTACATATCTGCACAGGAGATGGCTGTGGGACCATAGGTTCTCTTCAAGCAGCTGGCATGTGACCTGAGGCGGATCAGTGGGACACTCTGGGCCCATGTCTTTCTTGAGCAGAAGAGGGGATGTTGAACTTGATGCCATTTCTGCTCTGACCCTTCATATGGCGGGTGGGGGTAATGGAAACAAGGAGAACATGGCAAACCCAAGCCCAGCGTTCTTCTGACACATACGGGACCACAAAACAATGCAGAAAAACGACTGCAAGTGCCTGCCCATTATTTGGGGGCATTGTGCTGTCAAATAAAGTTGTGAGGTTAAATGGCTACCAGATCATCACATCATCTGAGAACATGATGGCTGCTTGGTTTGGGCTCAGATCCCAGGCTAGGAGTGTCTAAAGCACAGTCTATACTTAGTTTAAGTTAGCCAGTGCAAAAGCGTCTGTATCAGCATTAATATGCCCAACTAAAGTGTCTCAAGGCTTATGGAAAACATTTCTTTCCACAAGAGACTGCCTTATTTTATACACACACACACACACACACACACACACACACACACACACACATATACATACATACATATATATGATGGGCAAAGACTTGAATATACTATCCACAGGCCTTTCAGATTACTCAAGAGCCACAGCTGAAGAAAAAAGAAGAAGAAGAAAAAAAAACAGTTCAAGACACTGACAGGCATTTGGCTGAATAGGTCAGCAGGATGTGGAAACTTGTTTTGAGGTTTTTTGTGTTCTCACCCAGGATTCCACTGATTAATAGCTGTGTGGCTTCTTTGCTGGCTATATACTGAATTTATGAAGGATACCGTGAGAGTAAGTTCTAGGAATTCTGATGTTTTGAAATTTGTTGGGACTTTGTTAACTATAGTGAAATGTTACATCCGTGACTTTCTATATGACTTTCGTTTATTTGGGTATGATTATGAAAACTTAACGACGTTTCTTCAGTTCTATGTATTTCAAAAATGGGGGTGGTGGGAAGCATGTACGTGTAGATGTTCTTTCATTTCAACTGTTCTTCAAACACGAAAAAAAACCAGGTTCTTTACTTTTCATGTAAAGATGACTCAATTTATTTTAAAATGAGTGTTCCAGAATCAGACTTCCAGATTCCATGAATTCAAAGTGTGGAAAAGAATAAGCAGCTCCTTTTAGCTGTAACAGGAGACATTCTTTTAAAAGCCTGGAATGCTGAAGCCCTCTTACACTGAAAACATGTCAGGACATGCCTTTTTGGGATACTGTCAAGTGGTGTAGGCTCAGAATTCTACATTCTGTACTTTCGAAGTTGTTTTCTGTTGGCAGATGACTTCTTGATTATTTTCACGTGGTGAGTGTTCAGGCCAACCTCTCCTCTTCCAAGTAATTAAAAAAAAAAAAACAAAAACCGTACTCTGTGAAGTATCCATACTTTAGCAAAAGTTGTGGGTTGTGTGAGTGCTGGGCTTATAATGATCAATCCTCGGAGCCTTGTCACAGTTCGTAACAAAAGTCAGTTCAAAAATCAGACACACTACCTAGAATGCTTTATTCTGCAAAGCTCACTCCTGATTCTTAAAAGTGTCGCCATGTAAGGAATGAAAAATTACAGTGACTGTGAAGAAGTTTTCACCTTTAAGGAGCTCTAATTTCCCTAGTAAAATTAAACAGTGATTTCCATCCCCCTCAGTTCCTTTTTGGACCAAGGCTGGGAATGGATTAAGGGGCAAATAAATAAATGAACCAAGTCAATGGGGGGTTTCCTTCTCCTGCCTCAAAAAGGTGCGGCTTCCCCCCTCCGCAGGCAGGAGATACAAGTTAGATGCAAGCCAGTTCTCCCGTTCCCTAGAGCCTCTATTTTTAGGCAGTTCTGATTCATGGATTGGAGAATTGCACTAAATTAGATACTGTATAGCATGGGCCTGGGTACATTAAACACTCTGCCCCTCCCCACCCCCCTGACCACCAAGAGTTCATTTCTCAGGCGCTACTATGTATGAGTCCCAAACAAAGGGAGCCCACTGAAAACCCCGTCCATATTTGCCTTATCATAGATGGCATGGTAGTAGATGTTTCCTATTTCTTGAACACCAGCAGGATTCTCAACATGCCCCAGAACAGAGAGGCATGATCTTGGGTGATGGTTAAAAAAAAAAAAGGGACTTCCCTGGTGGTGCAGTGGTTAAGAATCTGCCTGCCAATGCAGGGGACACGGATTCAAGTCCTGGTCCGGGAAGATCCCACATGCCGCGGAGCAACTAAGCCCGTGCGCCACAACAGAGAGTAACCCCCGCTCGCCGTAACTAGAGAAAGCCTGCGCGCAGCAACGAAGACCCAACACAGCCGAAAAAAAAGTTAAAAAAAAAAAAAGTCATCTCATTCCACTTCGTGAGAATTCTTTTTTAATTGTGTGTTTTATTGGGACATTTCCCAGAGATATGCAGTGAGAAACTAGCCTGGAAAAAGACAAACAGGACAGTCATAACAGTCAGATTTCTTTTAAAATACTTCATTTTGCAGACCAAGAAAACAACCTGTAAATCTTTTTTACGCTTTTATTATGGTATATAAATTATGACATTTTAGGGGAAGCCAACAGAGCTAGCATAGGCAAGAAAGTCAGTTTCTTTTTTTAAGCTTTCCATGGGTAGTATGATTTAAATAATTCTGTGGTAGAACTTCAACACCTCCGATTGAGCACTTTTGTTTACGAAGTAAGAACAGTAATCCTCATGTTAAAAGGTAGTGTTGCTGCCCTAGACAGCAGATGGTGTTATTAAACACACAGGCAAAGCCTAAGGTCATCAGGAACTAACAATTAACCAGAAATACGATCTGTCACAGTCGTTTAATGGGTAACCTACCAGATATATGCCACCTCTATTACCGTGAGGGTTGGGAGGTATATTGTTAAGCTTCAGAGCAGTCACACAATTGGTTTAGAAATATTGTAATTATATTCTTGTTTAAGCATTTCGTGAAACCAACAAACCAGAAAGAAAGTGAAAATCAGTGTGATTTCCTCATAATATTGCTTTCTCTTGCCTGCTTTTGAAAAATACTGATTCAGATTGCACAGTTTCATAGGGATCCCTGAATATAATTGGTCTCCCCAGACTAATACTGTCAGAATTTTGGATTTTCTGCTGCTGGGTTGTTCTAAGACCTCTCTGCATTATCCAAGGCATCATTTTTGCCCCTGCAGATTTTGTAGTGTGAAAAGATTTCAAAGTACACAAGTACCAACAGAGGGATGGCTGGAAAAAATGGTAGTGCAGAGAAGGGGGCAACGAGTTAGGGGTGAGGGGTAGTGGGAAGTGTAGTTGAAGACTTACTAGCAAGTAACGAGGACACTATTAAACTATGGAAGTGGGCTCAGTTTCTACCGTAAATCAAATATAAATATGTCAATAAAGTAAGAGCTTTGTACATATAGCCCAATTCCTCGTGAGGGTTTTCCAAGGAGAGTTTGCCACAGAGAATGTGTGACCGGTTTCCTTTCCGGTTAGGGCTTTTGAGGATGAGGAACTGAATTCTAAATTCACTGAAAGGAAAAATAACCAACAGCGCAGCAACCAAGTCTGAATCACAAAGAACAAACTACTTGGTTAGAATTAGGAAAAGTGAACCTTGGCCCATCCGCCAGAACTCCAAAGGGTATCAGAGAGTTGTAACTCCAATCATTGTGTCAACCAATCTGAGAAACAGCATCTGGAAAAGCGAAAACATCCCCAGTGCCCCAGGTGAATGATGAACAATGGAAAACAAGGTCCGGAGGTCACTGGCTAATCAGAGTAAATAAGTGGGTGGATTCTAGTCTTCCAGCAAAAACTGCTTTAATTTCCCTGCTGTTGGGTTTGGTGAGGAGCTCTGAATCACAGAAAGTGCATGCTAATAAGAATGTTTTTCTTATCCAGTTTCACGTATTTAAATATGTTTGTTTACATTTCTCCAAATTTAAACTGAGTAAGGGAAAGTGCAGCATCTGAGGACACAGACGCCCAATTTGAGACCTTCATCTACAAGCTCAGGTAGCTTGATGTTTCCTTGTGGCCAGGACTCCTGCTGACACTTCCAGCTGTCCTCAGAAAAGCCACTGAGCTACCCTTGGGTTGAATGAATGAGAACTTTCTGCAGAGTGGAAGACTGGTAGAGAGGTCCAGCTGGAAAAACATATGGCAGCAGAGGCGGAAAGAGTGCTTCAGGACCGGGAGCTTTACAAAAAATGTCTGGAGGCTCAAGGCAGCCATTACAACCTAAGATCTTACCAAGCATGAAGGATGTTCTTACTTCTAGGACTGTCTCCAATGTACCTGGACCGCCCCTTGGGATGGTGCATGCAGGATGGCACCATCTCCCAGCCCAACTCTGAGGCCAGGATTCCACGCCAGTTCCCGACCTTCCACCCGCCCCCCCCCCCCCCACCCACCCACCCAGTGGAGCTCAGGAGATATGCAGCTCATGGTGCCTTCCTGAAAGAAAACAAAGTTTGCAAATCACTGTAGACTGTTTTATAATAGGTAGGTCAGAAGGGAAAACGACTGTGGTAAATTCGCATCTTAACCACACATGAGCTCAGCGCATTTTTGAGCTGCAGTGACATAGAGTAACCTCAGGAGCAAACCCAGGGAGTCTTGAGTTTCAGACCAGGACCCCATGAGGAGCTAAGGTAAAGGGCACAGGTAAAGGCACAGCCTTGACGTTTTACAGCAGTCCCTCCCTGCCCAATGTCATTTCCAAAACAATGGAAAGGAATACTTGATTTTCCATGTTAATTCTCCACAATAATCATCTCTTATTGCTAATAACCATTCATGCCTGTTACTGAGCTTTAAAAACATTCTATATGGAATGCTGTATCCCTTACAGAGATAAATTAAGAGGTGATCATTCAGAATTATTTAAAAAAGAAAAACACTTTATAAAGTCTGTAATTTACAGGATTGTAAAAAAAAAAAAAATAGTAAGTTCCTCTAGAATACTTACATAGTATTAGGTCTTAAAAAATGCAACCGGGTTTTCCCTGGTGGCGCAGTGGTTGAGAGTCCGCCTGCCGCTGCAGGGGACACGGGTTCGTGCCCCGGTCTGGGAAGATCCCACATGCCGCGGAGCGGCTGGGCCCGTGAGCCATGGCCGCTGAGCCTGCGCGTTCAGAGCCTGTGCTCCGCGACGGAAGAGGCCACAACGGTGAGAGGCCCGCGTATAGCAAAAAATAAATAAATTAATTAATTAATTAAATTAAATGTAACCGACACATACTCTTTAAAGATGCCCACGGATGGTATTGGAAAGGTAGACATGTGTACCTCTTGTAATCCTCAACTGTGGCATCCGTAACGTAGCCAAAGCTGACACCACGATTTTTCTTCGACAGATAATAAGTGTCTCCTTTCAACTTCTCTGATGGATGTTTCACCACCATTTTCCTTATGCCGTGGCAATTGTAGAAGCAGCAATGACTGTAGTCACAAAAATCAGGGCCTAATTTTATTACCCAATCATTATGACAATTACCGTTCCAGTTTCCTCTTTGTTCATGTACACACATTTCCAAAGCACGTAGTTTCATTACCGGACACAGAAAGGCCAATAGGTCAGTTACACACACTCCAAGCTGATAAAGCAATGTCATTAACTTAGAATAAAAAAGAAGGAAATTACAACCCTTTATGCTTAGGTTCTGTTTTTCCTCTTAGGAACTCAAAGCAAAAACCAAGATGCCCAATGTGTGTGTTTGTGTGTGTGTATATATGTATGTATATATATATGTATAGAAAAAATATATGCATACATTATTAGTATATTATTATATATTATTAGTATATATTATTGGTATATTATTAAAATATATACTTTAAAAATAATGTTAGGTAGTATGTTATTGGTTCAGAATGAGCTTTCCATCCATCTCGAAAAAGCGGGGGAGACTACCTGGGCCTAATGGGGAAAAGCTTTGAAACTCTAGCATTTTCTAAATATCCAGAGAGAGAAAACAAAGTCATTTCTTCTCAAGTCAAGCTTTCCTCTTCGCAGGGCATCGGGAATGCCGAGATAGGTATGCATTGGAGACTAGCTAAATGTTTGTTCTTTTTAACGGATGCAGAGTCCCAGCTTCCCCATGGCTGCCTGGCTCTGTTTCACACAGTGCTAAGATCTCCAAATCCCTGTCTCCAGCCACTCTGAGATTTAAGTCATAGGAGAATAACTCATGCTCCGCGGTGGGTGCCAGTTCTCTCTCTGCTGCCATATTACTATATGAACACAGGCAAATTGCTTTTCTGTACTTCGCTTGCTTCCATAAATTGATATAATGGCAACAGCAACAAAACCAAGTGACAAATGAATGTGAGATTTACTGATATGTCCAGAGACTACTCGGTATGGGTGAATATCACCCAGCGGTTAGGAGAGTGGAGCCTGGAGGCAGAGAGCCAGGGCTCTTATTCCGGTTCTACCACTTTTAACAGCTGTGTGATCCTAGGCAAGTTAGTTAAACTCTCTGTGCCTCAGTTTCCTTGCCTGTGAAATAGGTATAAGAACAGTACTTTCTGCAGAGGTTGACAGGAGGATTAAATGACATGAAAATACCTTGAACAGTGTAAGGCACACGGCACAGCCCCATCAACACTGGCTTTTGTCATGCCAGGTATTTCCAGACTAGGCTGAGGCAGGCGCCTGTTCTAAAACCAACCAGTTCTCTACCTCCTTCCTCCTCCTTCTACCTCCTGTGACTTCAGGATCTTACTTGAGGAACAACGGCTGCTACTCAGCATCCCTCCACACCCACCACTCCAGGAAGCAGTTATCACCCAAGCTGTCAATGACCTCATTTTGACCATCTCTAAGAAACTCTTATCTCTAATCCGTTCTGAGTCATCTACCACTAACTCTCCTTGAATTTTCTTCTCACTTTTGGCTCTTAAAGTCATATCCTGGACCTGCTGAACTTAAAGAAGTTAAGAACTTAAGAAGTCCCCATGCATGTGTGTTTTATCTGTTCTCTGCTCACTCCCCACCAACCACTTTCCTCCAGGCTGGAGGTTTCAGTACTCAGCACACAGTAGATGCTCAATAAACGTTGTAGCACTGCCTTGAACTGCCACATTCAAGTACTTCCTCATCTCTGTCCCTTTGTGTCGGAGCCCTTGCTGCTCTTCCTGGAATCTCTGCTACCGTGAAGTAAACCCTTTAAGATCGCCTGACTTGGTATCCATCCTTTTCTTCATTTGAGACTTGAAATTGTTCATAGTTAAACTGAACACTTTTCAAGTTTCCCATTTTTTTTTTGATGGGGCACATTTTTAAGGCCTAAATTTTACTTTATTCGGAAAACAGTCTTAAGAATTAAGCCCCCAAACATCAAAACCACACACAACTCTTCTGAAAACAACTGCTCTTGGGATGTACAAGATGCCTTGGGATGTAAAAGGAAATCGTATTCTCTGAGAGGAAGAACCCCAGAATATGCATTTACAAAATAAAGTTTCTGTCTCAAACACGGTAAAGTATGATAACTGTTGGTTCAACCTCGCCCTGAATCCCTGCAGCCACACAGTTCAGTGCAGGGTGATTTCAATGGAAAAGAGGCTATGTATCTATGAGAATCAAGGTTAATTGAAATAATAGCTTATAACTTAAAAAAACAAAAAGAGGCCAACCTCCCCTTAAAGCCATACACACCTTTTCTGAAGTCAACTGCGCATGATTTTTTTAAAAATTGCCCATTATTTTGGATTATTCACATCATTAAGCACAATAGGGTTCATGACACTTTTAGGGACCCACGAAAATATTTTAATCTTAATTTCTTTTTTTAATTTAATTTTTTATTTTATATTGGGAGTCTAACTGGTTTACTATTTCTTTAAATTAATTAATTAATTAATTTTTGGCTGCGTTGGGTCTTCGTTGCTGCGCACGGGCTTTCTCCAGTTGCGGTGAGCGGGGGCTACTCTTCGTTGCGGTGCGCGGGCTTCTCACTGTGGTGGCCTCTCCTGGTGCCGAGCACGGGCTCTAGGTGCACGGTCTTCGGTGGTCGTGGCGCACGGGCTCAGTACTTGTGGCTATCCGGCTCTAGAGCGCAGGCTCAGTAGTTGTGGCGCACAGGCTTCGTTGCTCCGCGGCATGTGGGATCTTCCCGGACCAGGGCTCAAACCCACGTCCCCTGTATTGGCAGGCAGATTCTTAACCAGTGCGCCACCAGGGACGTCCTGGAGTCTAGTTGATTTACAATGTTGTGTTAGTTTCAGGTGTACGGCAAAGTGATTCAGTTATACATATACATATATCCATTCTTTTTCAGATTCTTCTCCTATATAGGTTATTATAGAATATTGGGTAGAGTTCCCCGTGCTATAATCTTAATTTCTTTTAAAATCAGAAGGGAGAAAATAATATAACAATAGTGGATGTAGAATAATTAATTCAGTCTAGATTATATTTATCTTTGTACCACTGCAGTTGTAGGATATAATTTTTTTATGGTTTTTTTTTTTTTTTTGGTAATGGAGGAAGGGGCCCACAAAGGCAAAAATGCCCACAGCATTTCCAGGAACTACGAAAGTCATAATGCACCCCCTAGTAATGACAACTGATTTTGTTTAGGTTCATGAATTTATAATAGGTATTCCTGGAATATTTTCATGTATACATTGCCCAAGACTTTGTTTTTCTCGTTTTTTTCCTGTTTCTGCTGATCCCTCAGAGGCCTCATCCATTTCATTGTTTTTGTTCACCATCTACATGTGACTTCAACCTGAACTGCTTCCCTAGGTGTTAAGGCCCCGCTCGGGTGGACTCCTCCATTCTGGCAACGATGCCCACCAAGGGCAACAGTGAAGGACTCTCTCCACCCTCCCACGAACTGCGTTTGCTGTCTTTGTCTTTTGTTCACACACTTCCATTCATTCCATAGTTCAGGGGAATACTGTGTCCCAGGCACAGTCACCTTAGATATCCCCTCACTACCTGTCCCAGCCAAATTCAGCTTCCAAAGCTTAGGCCACGTCCCCATCCACGTAGCCCCAGGTCCATCCATAATCACTGGTCTCTTTCCTCTGCACCCCCAGGGAACTTGTAGACAGTGTCCTAGAATTTAGCTCTTAGTTATGTATGTGGCAGGGGATTTCTTGACTATGTTGTGTGTGCTATTTGTCTGAGTTTTGTGAAAGCAATGATCTTCACAGATGACCTACCTTTTCAGTTACCCAGCTCCACCTAACATCAAGTACAGGCGGGGCTAGGGGTGCTGACCCACTGATGATTAACAATAACTGCTATATTTCAAGGGCTTTCCGTACTCTGACCCAGACACTGATTGCGCTAGGCACTTTGTACACACTTATCTCTATGAGATTGATATTATCATCCTTTTTTTATAGGTGGGGAAACTGAAACTCAGAGAGATTAAGAGACTTGGTGAAGTTTCCGTAGTTTTTAAGTAGCTAAACTTGAATTTAAGTCTAGGTGTGATGTAATCAAAAATGGTGGCCTCAGCCTCTCTGTTAAATTAATACTACTTTTGGTTGATTTGTAAATATTCAGATCTACTCATTCTCTTCCCAGTGTCAATTATGTTTGTTCTCTCTCTCCCTTCATTTTTTTTTTTTTTTTTGGCCGCGCCATGTGGCATGTGGGATCTTAGTTCCCTGACCAGAGATAGAACCTGCACCCCCTGCATTGGAAGTGTGGAGTCATAACCACTGGACCGCCAGGGAATTCCCTCTCTCTTCATATTTTTTAATGATCCTTTCAGGTCTCTGCATTTATATCAGAACAACTAAACCCTTCTAGACTCTTCCAGATGTTGGTTATTTGGTGATATCTCTCTCTCTCTATATTTATATGTAAACATAATAGTTGTAAGCATTGAGCTTACATGTGTGTTCATCCATTTTTTCTCTCTTGCAAAGTAGCATATTCTATAAATTGAACAAAACTCAAGATTAAAAACAAAGAAATTAATAAACGCACAATGGAAACAGAAATTGGGAACACAAAAGTAGTATCTCAGAATGAACACATTATACGTTCACAACCAGGAATTCTTCAGTTGGGTTTGTGGTTAAGTCATTACTAATATGTTTCTCTGTTGTTTTCTATATACTCCAATCTGGTTGAGTTTCTGTAAAGCCTTCACATCAGATTATGGAGCACATCTAGACCATTAAAAAGCCTTCTATAACATTAAGAAGATAAAATAATAAATTAAAATTTAATTGCAATATAGTAATTTAATTTTAAGAACATTTTTTGGGCTGAAAACTCCTTGAGATGTTTGTGGCGAGGCATCCCAAAGCAAAATCTGTGGTAGGACTATGTCAGCTTGGGGCTCTGAGCTTGCCATCTCATTGCTAGAAGATGATCAGTATTTGCTACGAGCCCTTCAACGCAACCAGTCTCCTTGGTCCCTGCAATGACAGTTTCTGCAATGACAGAAACTGCTACCTGCCTCCCAATGTCCATCCTCTTTTCTTTCTTGGTAACAGAATTGTCATTTTTATCTGGGCTCATTGCCCTAGTCACTGGTCACCAACCCATGCCTTCTTGGGCACCACTTTCCAGCCTCCCTGGTAGTTATTTATACACAGCCATGTTGCTTGTATTGTTAGTGAGTGGAAGTGGTGTGTGTCACTTCCGCTTCTGGCCCTCAGAAATTTCCCTTGCCAGTTCTCCGTGCTCTTTCCCCTTCTACAGCTTGATGCAGACAAGTAAGAAGATCTTGGCAGACAGGTGTTGAAAATGACAGCGGCACAAGACAGAAGAAACTTAGGTCCCTCAATCACTGCTTGGGGGAGAGCCACCTGCCAATCGAGAACATCATTTTGGACTTTCTTTGAGTGAGAAACTTATATCATGTTTGAGCCATTCATCATTTGGGGGTTCCAGTCATAAACTCTACGTACCTTACTGACACAGACATCAGAAGTAGAAGACCCTATTTCCTAGCTTCACTTGCTGAGTGTAGCCAAGTAACTTAAGTTCTGACCAATGAGATATAAGCAGAAGTGTTTTGTGTGACTTTGCAGGAGGCTGCTTAAAGGAAGCTGATTTGAATGGGTTGGGGAACATTTTGTCTTCTTTTGTTTTCCCTCTATCGCTGTCTAGAACTCAGACCTAATGGTGGGAATTCCATTGGCCATCTCTCCACCTTGCAGATGGAAATCATTTGCTAAGAGAATGGAGCAGCGAGACTAGGTTCCTGATGAAGATGGAGCTGCTGGACCAATCTTGGACCACTAACCCGTCCACAACACTTTCATGTTAGAGAAATCTTTTCTGTTTACGCCACTTGTTTATTTGAGGTCCAACGTATTAAGTCTTCTTTTTATAGACCGTGCTTTTGGTATCAAATCTAAGAACTCTTTGCCTAGCCTTAGCCCTCAAAAGTATTTTTCTATGTTTTTTTTTCTAGAAGTGTTAAAGATTTATGCTTTACATTTAAGTTCATGATCCATTTGGGGTCAATTTTTGCCTCAGGTGTGAGGTTAAGGTTGAGGGTTTTTCTTGTTTGTTTGTTTAAATAAACAACAAGAATTTATTTGCCACAATTCTGGAGGCTGGGAAGTTCAGGATCAAAGCACCTGAAGACTTGGTGTCTGGTAAGGGTTCACTTTGTCCTTACATGAAGGAAGGGGCAAGAGAACTCTCTGGGTTCACCTTTATGATATAATTACGTCCCTGAAGCCACACCTCCAAATACCATCATATCGGGGATTAGGCTTCAACATTTGCATTTTGGGGGAACACAAATGTCAGTATATAGTAGTCACTGATTGTCTTCAAGTAGATCAGAGGTATGATTGGATTTAAAAAAAAATTTTATTGGAGTCTAGTTGATTTACAGTGTTGTGTTAGTTTCAGGTGTACAGCAAAGGGATTCAGTTATACATATACATATATTCATTCTTTTTCAGATTCTTTACCCATATAGGTTATTACAGAGTATTGAGTAGAGTTCCCTGAGCTATACAGTGGGTCCTTTTTGTTTATCTATTTTATATACAGTAGTGGAGGTTCATTTTTTTGCCTATGGATATCCAGTTGCTCCAGGTGAAAAATCTATCATCCCTTTATTGAACTGCTTTTGCACCTTTGTCGAAAATCAGTTGGGCATGTTTGTGCCCTAATCTGTTTTATTGAGGTATGTGTCCATCTGTCCACTAATAAACACCACACTGATATACAGTAGACATTAATATCGGGTAAAGTGATGCCTCACCATTTATTCTTCTTTTTCAAGATGATTGTTTAGCTATTCTAGGTCCTGTGCCTTTCCATATAAGTCTAAGAATAAGCTTGTCTGTGTCTACAAAAAACCTTACTGTGATTTTGATAGAAACTGCATTACCGCTGTAGATCAGTTTATGGAGAATTGACATGGTTACTATGTCGAGTCTTCCAGTCCATGAGCACTGTTATGTCTATTAATTTATTTACGTCTTCTTTGATTTCTTCATCATCTCTTTGTAATCTTCAGCATACAGGTTCTGTACATATTTTGTTCATTTTATAGTTAAGTATTTCCTTTTCTTTAGAATGATTGTAAATGGTATTATATTTTAGTTTTGGTTTCAAATGTTTATTGTTAATATGTAGAAATGTGATTGATTTTTGTATCCTGCAAGTTTATGGAATTCACTTATTAGTTTTAGGAACTTTATTTGAATATTCCTTGGGATTTTCTACATAGACATTCATATCATCTCCACAGAGGAACAGTTTTATTTTTTCCTTTTCAGTCTGCTCTCTGCTCAAAAACTAACTCAGCCAAAATGGATTTTCCTGCTGAAACTATGATGTGAAAACAGAAAAATTTCACTATAACATTTTCGTTTTATTTTTTTTTTTATCTACATCTGTTTGTCACCTTTATTCCTGAATGAAGGATTCAGAAATTGCAGGAAATGTTACTGGACAACTTTGATTTACAAGAGAAACAAAGAATTTATTGCTGAGTTGGTTACTGGTGGCAAAGTAATCAGAAATTCTATGAAAGAAACTGCAAGTTGACTTCTTTGAAAGTTACTTGAAAAGCCAAGGTTGATTTTGTAGTTCTTGGTCAGAATTCCACAATAATTTACATTATTTTGATATAGTGTCATGAGCATCTGTCGCTTTTGCCTGCTCAACATCTGTTTCTTCCTGTGATAACAGAACCCGAGTTTTCTTTTTGGGAAACACCCGCCCTGACTCTCAGCCCCTGTCGTCCTGGTGGGGCTTACTCTCCCCTTGGGCCCCAGATGGACGTGTGGTCCAAATCTGGCCAATGAGAATGTTAACCACGCTCAGGAATGAGTGTATGTTATAAGCTGAGCCTATCAGAGCAAAGATTGTCAGCCCCTGGAGCTATGGTAGAAGGACTGGGAAAGAGAAACTCTCTTCTTGGGTAGTTAAATCAAGAGAAAGTTAGCCTAGAGCTTCTGGTGTATATCATGTCAGAAAATGGGAATGAGAATGAAATCAAGAGAGGGGAAGGCAAAGCTGAAGCCTCAAGACAAGCTCCTGAAGACCTTGTGTGAAAGTCTGGGACCAGTTATACCTGAAAGTCTACTCCTAAATATTTCTGTGGACATAAACTTTGCCCTTTATTTGAGTCTTGACCATACACTTAATTTCTTACCAGATTAATTAGGATAGAGAGTTTCATTTTGTTTTGTTGTTTTGTTTTTCGATTTTTTTAATTTTTATTTTTGGCTGTACCACGCAGCTTGTGGGATCTCAGTTCCCTGACCAGGGATTGAACCCAGGACACAGCAGTGAAAGTGCTGAATCCTAACCACTAGACCACCAGGGAACTCCCAGAATATAGAGATTTAAAAAAAAATTCCTTCATGAAACTTTTTCTAATTGGAAGGAGGATGGCCATTCCTCCCCAAAGGATCTCTTATGACTTATATCCATTTCCTTTCACCTGTACACAATCTAAAGATTTTCAAATGTATTTCTCGAGTTGCCTGAATGTCCTTGCATGCTGTCTTGTCCTTGAAACTCATAATAGGTAGCTGGGACCGTGATGAACGTGTTTTTGTTAACACCCAACAAAGTGCCGCTTGCCGTAAGAAGCTTAGAAACGATTTCCAGTGGAAAGAAAAGACATTCTTCCTAAAGTTTTGTGCAGAAACCTTCCTGTCCCTCCCCTGGGGGTAACCAGCCACAGGAAAGCCTCTTCTGCAGAACCCTCCTTTTCCAGGAAGACTAGCTCCTGTTGGGACCAACACCTTTTGCCTGGGGAAGGTAGTGCTTTTCTTCTCATATCCTCTCTGAAGGGGTTGGGTCCACCACAGTTTCCCATTTATGATGTTGGGTCCTGCAAAACATCACGTAGCATCAGCAGAAAAGCCCCTGCGTGAAGAAAGAGCCTTGCTGGACTGAAGGAGGTCCTGCCTGCGCTCTTGCCTCTGTGGAAGGTCTGCAGCACAGGTGAGAGGCACAGAGGGCTGGCTGTTTGGGGCTCTGCCAGCTGGGATTATGATTTACCAAGCTTCCAACGGATGCCAGTGGGCACAGCGCTACAGGCCAAATTGGATTCTTTATGGTAACCGTGTATTCATTTGGGGAAAACACTTGCAATGCAAATGATTGAAATGGAACTTAGATGTGCACTCTGCTGCCTAAATAAGAGCTTTCACAGGTAGGCCATTCAGACTCAATTAAGGGAAGCAAAACAGGATCCACCAGGGCCGTGGTCACAACCCCCGTGGCTGAGAATGAACACTGAGTGGTCCAAATGGATGGGGGGGGCGCTGAGTGGCACCTAATTTACAGCGGGAGCTCAGCCCTTTTACGTTCTTTGCCGCTTCGCTGGAACAAGGAGAAAAAGACATTAGTATGAAGGATAATGTGCTATGGACACATAAAGATGAAAGGAAGAGGGACGCATGAAATGTCATTTATTCGAAGGTCTGCTTTAGGCTCTTCTGTCCTCTTACCCCCGAAAACACATTTCGCCACGTTTTAACCATCTGTGGCCCACCCTGGAGCCCAGACACCCAGGCTTTTCCGGTTTCTTGTCAAGTCCGGACAGAGGAAACCGCAGCCTGCCATCTGAAGGGGGATAACTGGTGCACCTTACCGTCCCTGCTGAGAAAAGTGTATGGATGTTGCAGACCCCTTTGATGTGGGTAGAACTGTGTCCCTTTAAAAGACATGTTGAAGTCCTAAACCTTGGGACCTGTGAATGTCACCTTATTTGGAAATAGAGTCCCTGTAGATGCAGCTGAGTGAAGGTGAGGTGATACAGAATTAGGATGGGCCTAATCCAGTGTGACTGGTGTCCGTATGAGAGGCGAAGAGACACGGGGAGGGCGCCATGTGACATCGGAGACAGGGATTGGGGTGATGTGTCCACAAACCCAAAACACCAAGGGTTGCCAGCAACACCAGAAGTTAAGAGAAAGGCATGGGGCAGGTTCTCCCCTAGAGCTTTCAGAGAGAGCACAGCCGGCTGACACCTTGATTTAGGACTTCTAGAATCCAGAACCGTGAGAATAAATTTCTGTCGCTTTGAGCCACCCAGTGGCTCAAATTGCCAGATTTGGTAATTTGGTGTGGTTGTAATTTGGTAACGGCAGCCCTAGGAACCTAATACACTGGCTGAAGAGTAAGTGCATGGTGCTATAAAACCCACTCCACGCATGAAAAGGTCACTGTAGATCTCTCTCAAATAGTCATAACGAACAATGCCACCTTCCCCAAAGGAGGCGCAGCTCCCCAAGGATTTGAGAGGCTCTTCTAGATGTGGCTGCATGTATGTGCCCCCCTCCCCCAGACAGGGGGCGCTTTGAGGGCAGGAGCCATGTCTGTTCTCCTCTGCAACCCTCCTTCTGTGCCCGAACACCAGAAGTGTTCCATACATGTGGAAATATGAATGAATGAATGTGTATCAGATGAGCGATTAGCATTATTTTACACTGTCACATAAGTAATTACCATCATCTTCCATTAATACGTACCTGGCGAAGAAAGCAGGTCTGGTGCCCTCATTGGAGGAATCCACTCTTAGACATTGAAAGACACGACCTTGGGTTTCTTTGAGATCTGATTTAGTCCCTGGAGCCCTTAGTGGCAGATGTGACCAGTAACACCCTTTTTTTCAATCTGAAAATCCTGCTTCTTAACTTTCAGGGCAAGGTGTGTTACCCTCCATTTAAAATCAGCCCACCCCGAATGATAACCTACTCTTTAGTGTATGAGTTCATCTTAAATGCCTTCTGAGGCTCTAGGTGAAGGGTGCTATCACCAGCAACAATCACTAAATGAAATAACACCAGACGTAAAATCAACCACATGGGTCTCCTGGAGGGAAATAGAACATTCCCTCCAGGAGGGTTTCTAATGGGGGGATTCATTTGCTGAAACCCCGGAATTGAAGTACCTTTTAGTGTTGAATGTGAAAGTGTTTTATAAACTGTAAAGGGCTGTAAAGAAGCTAGTTCTTATGTTTCTGATTTTTCCTATTCCATATCTTTGATTAAATGACAAACCCAAAGACTCAGTAACCAACATTTTTACTTCTTTGGACGGTAATTTCCTTATCCAAATGAGGGACTTATGGTTAATATCCCAAGGTCCCAGCTAAATCCATTATTTTTTCTTTGCTTTATGATTTATCAGCAGGGGTGTGTATATATCTAAGGTCCTGAAACGTGTGACTATATTTGGTGACTCTCTTGGTATATAACATTAAATTATTTTGCATACGTTTTTCAGAATAGATTTTGTATAATATACAAGATAAAGCTTTTTTAAAAAGTAAAACAGGAGAAAGTAGGACATGAGAAAGTATAATAAGAAGTACTTTTGGAAAATATATCCATTATAATAATCAAACTTCCTCTTACCTAAAAAGGAAAGGAAGAGTACATTTAGAGTATATTTCATGCTTATTGCAAAGTACATTTTTAGAAAAAAAAAAGAGAAGCAAAATCTTCCTTAAATGCAGTTAGAAATCCTAGGTGCCTTTTAAATGTAAACAGCAAACTTAATTTTTTAATGTGTAAAAAAAACGTTGAAACAACCCTAACTTCAAGTTATAAGTGCATAAAGCAAACGCCGTATTCAGAAATGACCATTATTGTGTGTTTGGAATCAACAACTTTCTCTTTGACTAAAATGCCCCTTGATATTCCTGAAGCTTGCTGGAAAGCTGGGAAGAAAAGAACGGGGTAGAAATACAGTCAGGAAGTAATCTATGATTTTTGATTCAATGGAATCAACCTTTCTTGTATATTTTTATTTGCTTTTTTAAGACAATAGGCCTTTGATTTTAGTGTGTGTCTAGCTTTGAAATCAGCTTGGGTTGATTTCAAAGGTAGGGTCTATCAGAGTGCCCTTGAACCACAGGTCACAGGCCCACAAATGTGGGCAAGGCAACACAGGCCCTAGACAATAGAGGAATCTCTCAGATGAGTGCCTCTGAGACACAGGGGGATAAGTAGGATGGATTCTAAACTCTAAAGATGACAAATACTTAGACTGGCGTGAGCTAAAGGGAATGAAGCAAGAAGGCAAAAACAAACAAACTAAAAACCAAAACCCTGTCATTTTCTCCATAACTTCCTTTAGATATTAATCCTTTCGTGTTTTAAAAAGAATTTTAAAAAATACTTTAAGAAATATGTAACAAGAGCTGTAAAAGTACTTATGTCTCTTGCCCTAGTAATTCTACTTCTAGATATTTATCTTAAGAAAATAATCAGAAGTGATTGACAAATAAGCATGTTTACTGAAGCATTGTTTATAATATAGGAAAAGTTGGAAACAAACTCAATGTACTAAAACAGGAAAATGGGGCTTCCCTGGTGGCGCAGCAGTTGAGAGTCCACCTGCCGATGCAGGGGACGCGGGTTCGTGCCCCAGTCCGGGAAGATCCCACGTGCCGCGGAGCGGCTGGGCCCGTGAGCCATGGCCGCTGAGCCTGCGCGTCCAGAGCCTGTGCTCCGCAACGGGAGAGGCCACAACAGGGAGAGGCCCGCGTACCGCAAACAAAAACAAAAACAAAAACAAAAAAAACCAGGAAAATGGTTAACTAAGTCATAGTTCATTCATATGATGGAATGCTGTATAGATATTTAAAATTCATATTTTCAGAGATAGTTGTTGAGAAAGGAAAACGCCCAATCTATTGAGTGAAAAAGGCAGATTCACAACCGAATGTTCCACATAGTTATACTTTTAAATATGTACATATGTCTATGTATATATGCAGAAAAAACATTGGAAAGAACTATACCAAAATGTTAAGTCATTACCTCTAAGTGGCGGGATTATGAGATTACAGGTGATCCTTTCTGGTTATTTACATTTTGCAGTATTTTAAGATTTTTCTACAATGAGCCTGTATTGCTTTTAATGTCAGAAATATTAATTTTAACGCTCTGATATTTATGTACATTCCCTTTTTTTTTTGCCATGCTGCACGGCTTACGGGATCTTAGTTCCCCGACCAGAGATTGAACTCGGGCCACGGTGGTGAAAGTGCTGAGTCCTAACCACTGGACTGCCAGGGAGTTCCCTGTACATTCCTTTAAAATGACAAAACTTTCCCCCCCATCAGAAATGTGGACAACATGTCTTGGCTTTAATGTAGTGAAGTGGAGAATTATGATTAAATGCTATATATTCGTGCTTTAATGCCTCAATCCATGAACAGATATTTACAGAGCATGTGTAATTCACTCAACTGATGCTTATTGAGCACTTGCTATGTGCTGGCCTGAATTCATGCCCCGTGTGTGGACGACAAAAGTGAGAGGATTCTGTTCTGGGTACTTGGGAATGTCACGTATCGCTGAGGGTGAGACGTTCCTAAAGGCTGGGCGAATTTGCCCAGGCAAACTGCCAAGGAGTCTAAGACTTGCCCAGGCGTCTAAGACCTGGGCCAGCTTCTCAGCTAAGTCTCGCAAAGCGTGGAGGTAAAGCTTTCACAGCTTCCCGTCATGACCTCACGGGTGCTTCACCTTCAGCTGTTTTGTCTCTGAAGGAAGTTTTCTTAGTCCAGGAGGCTTGGTTATATAGTCGTACAGCTCAGGACTTTCTCAGCATTCTGTTTAAGCGCTGACAGCTTGATATTTTGATCAATGGTTTCTGGATTTCTCCATATGTTAGGTTGATAGGCTGATAATTTCCAAAGTCAATCCTCTCTCCTTTCCCTTTCTCTCTCTCCCCATCTCTCTCCCATTTGCACATTTCCATTTTCCAGTTGCATTTCCTAAGTACCTCAAAATAGGGCAAAGCAGGGGCTCTGGGATCCCTCGGCCCAATCCCTGCACAACTGGCCCCTCAAGACTTGCTCTGTCCTGACGTCATGGAGGACGGAGCCCGGGCAGGCTGCTGTGTGACGCTGGTGGCCTGTGTTCAGGGCACATTGCGAAGGTCACATATAGTTTGTTTACAAGGTGCCCCCACTGGAAAGGATGGACCTGACTCTAAAGACGTTTGTTTGCTTTTTAAAATTTTTTGGCCGTGCCAAACGACCCCACGCCCCCTGCACTGGGAGCATGGAGTCTTAACCACTGGGCCACCAGGGAAGTCCCCTGACTGTAAACATTTTGCCCATGCTGCAGAGAGCTCTCTGTGAACAGAGAAGCAACCAAGCAGGTGGTTTTCTTCTGCAGAAGCTGCCCGGGATGTGTCCTCTTCCCGCATCACATGACCTTTCCCAGGCCCTGACATGAGGGTTTCACCGAGTCACTCAGAGAGACCGGGTGATAGTTAGCAAACAGCACCAGCGTGCCCAGCGATTTCATTGCATATGCCAGGTCTTTCTATTCAAAGTGGCTATTTTTCTCATCCCTTCCCTGCCCCTTGGGAAGATGAGAGAGTCATTGATGGAGATAGACATATAAATGTCACTGGGAGATAGCATGGCCCAGTGGTTAATGAGCAACCTCGGTTCAAATCCCACCTCTGTTGTTTGCGAGCTTCGTGTTTTTCAGGAAATTTACCTAAATCCCTCGAGCCTCAGTTTCCTCACAGGGGTGCGGATAAGTGATAGCTAAGTGTTGATAGGAAGCTCTCAGTAAAGGGCAGTTCTTACGGTTTTTATACATTCCCTACACGACAATGTCCCTAACACAAGGTGTGTGCACGTATACACATGTCCGTATTGTGTGTGAGAAGAAAGGAGGATGCAGCTGATAAGGCTTGCTTTCAGAGTTGCTTCAGATGACCTTTTTTTCCTTAGGAAAATATGAATGTGTCAACATTTCTTATATATCATATGGGGAGGAGACTTGGATTTTTCTTTCAGTTTTTCATCAGTTGAAAGAAACAATTTCGTGGTAATGAGCAGTTTTGGAGGTCTGTCTGTGAACTGAGCTAAAAGCAAAAAGTCAACGGGATAGTGAAATTCTGTTGGAGTGAAATTTTGTTCGTCCCTTAAGGAAACCCTCTTTTCTCCTCCCATTGCCCCGGGAACTGCACTCTAGAGCCTGCGAGTCACAACTACTGAGCCCACGTGCCACAGCTACTGAAGCCTGCACGCCTGGAGCCTGTGCTCCACAACAAGAGAAGCCACTGCAATGAGAAGCCCGTGCACCGCAATGAAGACCCAACACAGCCAAAAATAAATAAATAAAATAAAATAAATTTATTTAAAAAAAAAGAAAGAAAGAAAAAAGGGAGGGAGGGAAGGAAGAAGGAAGGAAAGAAGGAAGGGAGGGAGGGAAGACATTTTGGGTAGAAAACTTTCTAAAATGTAATTCAACCTCTCCTGCTTTCTGCAAGAGTCTGGGAGCCTTTATTTAACATCTTTTTTTCTTTTCTTGGTCTTGGAGTCATCATAATGAGAACCAATTCTAATGTTATTGTATAATAAAATCGCGTGCTTAGGCAATTGAGGTATGTTCGTGGGCACGCTACTGGGCCTTTCAGAATTCTTCAGTCCGCTTTTTACTCTTTTCTATTTCCCCTCTTCTTTAGGGTGTCAGCAGATATGTCTCACTAGCATGTACGTTTATAGGAAGCCCTCCCTCTATTTCTAATTTTCTATTTCTAAAGCACTCTGGTCATGAAAGTGAGAAGAAAACACTGATTAGGGCTA
The DNA here is from genome assembly GCF_963924675.1 of Phocoena phocoena. Classification (NCBI taxonomy): domain Eukaryota; kingdom Metazoa; phylum Chordata; class Mammalia; order Artiodactyla; family Phocoenidae; genus Phocoena; species Phocoena phocoena. The sequence goes on along the minus strand of NC_089234.1, from coordinate 78,570,781 downwards.
TGTGTACAAAAAACTTGACATTTTTAGTCCAGGCCTAAAGGTTATTTCTCCTATGAGCAAAGTATATGTGTAAGGAAAGTATTTTTCTTTTCAAGTTTTGTTTTAATTTTTAAAAATCCCTTGTTTCTGAAGTATTTTCTGGATAGGTGAGGTGATGCAATGACTCAGCTCTGTGTAAATAAAAAACATGTAAGGTATTATCGACCTACTCACCCTCACCCCTGTCTGTTGTATGAGGCTGGTTATCAGTTATTCAAATGCTTATAGTCAGATAATATATTTCTTCAGTGCCCTCAAGTTGTGAAAATTTTACTAGCTCTGTGGATTGAACTGACAGGAGAGAAAAATATTTCAAGTCTCCTTCAGTGATTTCTATGCTCATAAAACTGTCCTCAATGTATCAAAGGCCGTGTTTGATCACAGAGAAGTAACATCCTTAGAAATCTGTCTCAGGTGCTCTCTCCCGATTGGAGACACTTTCTTCTTTTCCCAGTTGGTTTATAAGATGCGTCTCCATGACTCTTTCTCTTTCAGATTCTATTAGTCAAAAATGTAATCTAGACAATCGCCCGTCCTTCAGGATTTCCTGCAGAAACTGTAATGAGTATTAAAAGTCATTGGGCTGGGAGCAGTTGGTCACCAAACACCGTCACATTCAACTGTGCGGTTCTCCTGATTTACCACTTTGGCCTGTTTCCTCCAGTGCAATTTGGGACCCAGAGCACATTGTGGCTGGCTGCCTTCCAGAAAGATCCACACACTGTTCCCTGGACCCTGGGAGGCCTCCGTTACCCTGGCCGTTTATATTAGCTATCACGCCCAGAACAATCATGTGATACGCTTTGCAGTCAGTAAGTTTATCTTGAGTTAAAGGTTTACCAATAGAAATGAAGTAGTGTTTACTCCAGTTCTGCAGTAAGTCATGTGCAAATAGCACCTGTGAACCTTTTCAGCAGACATGTTGGACTCCCTGTTTCATAGTTCCCCTTGCAATGAATGTTGGTGGGAAAGCCAGAAATTTTCAAATATTTAGCAAGTGTTAAAATACTCACTGGAAATGGTTCACGGTCACAGCTGTCAAGGTGCCTGGGACTTACCATTGTCACCTTCAGGGCATGTTCATTGATGGCAGGCATTCATCCTAACAGAAACCCAAACTCAACATCTAGCTGAAAACTTGGAATGCTGTTAACAGCTCTTTCCTCTCTGTATCAAGAAGCCTCTATTGTTAGAATTTTTTAAATGTGTTAGAGGGACTTCCCTGGTGGTCCAGCACTTAAGACTCTGCGCTTCCAATGCAGGGGGTGCAGGTTGGATCTCTGGTCAGGAAACTAAGGTCCCACAGGCCACAGGGTGCTGCCGAAAATAAAATTGATAAATAATAAAATAAAGCAAACATTTTTTTAAAGGGGCTTTAAAAAATGTGTTAGAATTTTAAAGAATTTTATAAACTGGATTTCATCATACTTTCCAACCTCTTTATTTCATATTTATCAATCACAATGTGTTAAGCGCTATTCTAAGTGCTTTAAAACACGAATTCGTTTCATCCTCATAACAACTGTGTGAGAAATATCCTATTACCCTAGTTTACATTTATGTAAACGGAGGCACAAAGAGATTAGGTCATTTGTCCAAGGCCACGTTGCTAGTAAGTGATGGAGCAAGTTGAACCCAGGCCCAGACCAGGCAAGTGTAGAAACACCACACCGTTCTGCCTGCCCCACGTGAATGTAAGTATTTATTGCTGACACTGTCCTTGTTTTTAGACAGACTGAACCAAAGTTGATTTAAAAAAATATCTACTGTATTAGCTTGCTAGGGCGCCTATAAAAAAGTACCACAGACTAAGCAGCTTAAACAGCAGAAATTTACTTACAATTCTAGAGACTAGAAGTTTAAGAATCAAGGTGTCGGCAGGGTTGGTTCCATCTGAAGCTTCTCTCCTTGGCTTGTAGACGGCCGTCTCCCCCCTTGTGTCTTTACGTGGTCTTCCGTCTGTATGGGTCTGTGTCCTAATTTCCTTTTCTTATGAGGACACTAGTCATATTGGTTTAGGTTAAAATGAACTCATTTTAACTCACTTACCTCTTTGAGACTTCATCTTCAAATACAGTCATATTCTGAGGTACTGAAGGTTAAGACTTCGATATATAAATGTGGTGGCGGGTGGTGTACAATTTAGCCTATAACATCTACTAAATGGCCATGGTATGCAGGCCATGATGCAAAATGTCATGAGCTCCATGTTCTTTAAAAAGAGACCATAGTCAAAATGGACTTTATTTGAATGACGAAGTTGAGACAGCTCTTGTTTTTTTCTGGATGATTGGTTTGACAGTTCTCTCCAGTTTGAAGTGGATACTAGGACAATGAGACGTGGTGCTGAAACCACAATTTTACCCTGAGTTCTTCCCATCCTCTTCCAAGTGTGAGAGTGTGAGGAAGTATTCATCTATCATCTATCTATCACTATCTTTCCATCTATTCACCTCTTCATCCACCCATCCCTCCATCCATCCATCATCTATTTATCCATCCACCCATCATCCTTTCATCCATCCATCGGTCCATCTGTCATCTCAGTGGACCACAGATCGAGGAGTGAAGTAGTCATCTTGTTAGTTAACTGCGTCTTGGGCAGGTCTTTAGAAAGACTTAATAAAATGTGACTTTTAAGCCAATTGTAGAACATATGAAGTCATATAAAGGGAAAGAGTTTTGTGGCAAGAAGTCTAAGGTAAACCGCCTTTTATAACTAGAAGTAAATCCCTGGTTACAGTGAAAAATCAGAGATGTGTGGAAATAATAAGTGGGTGTACATGTAAATGTGAGATATTAATCTTACAGTGTCTGGCATGTAGCAGGTGGTTAAAAATATTAAGAAAAGGAAGGGAGGGAGGGAGGGAGGGAGGGAGGGTGGGCTGGGGAAGGAAGGCATCAGGTTCCAGTTTTTCCTAGCAAATGGCATAAGTGGATACTGGCAATGATATGAGTCTCTGCAATGATTAATCACATGGAACGCTATAATTTTACTCCTCCTACAAGAGCAAATATTATCTGGCCTCTCCTAATTCTACTTCTGATTCTCCAAGTAGCGCATGTCTGTCTTAGCTGTGTTCATCATTTCTGCATCTACTATTCATAGCAGCAGAAGTGCTGTCTAAACAAAGTCTAAAGCTCTACACAAGCACCAGCATCAGGGCTGGCCATGCCTTTCCCTTCTCCTGGTTTTGCATCCCAGAAAACTAAAAACTAACTGCTCACTAGCGTTCCATCCTCTAGACTCAGAATCACATACTGTCACTTCTGCTGTACGCTGGTGGCCAAAACAATCGCAAAAGCCTGTCCTGTTTGAAGGGAACGAGGCATAGACCACACCTCCCAATGGAAGGAGGGTCAAAGAATTTGAAGATGTATTTTTAAATTGCCATGTGATATACTCACTCCATTCTAAGTGCACACACCCAAGGGGGTCCCCGAAACAATTCAGGGTGGCAGAAAAAATGTTAGAGCTTATATTTCTTTGCTTTACTTCACTCCTTTTATGCTATTTTTGTATCTGTTCATATACGTATAAATCAACCAACAAATATGTTGGACATCGTGTTCAAAAGTTTTAGCTAGAAAGGTGCACAATTTAAACACTTAGCTATCCCTAAATACATTACCCAGAGCCTTGCCTTTTTCCCTGCTTCTTAAAAACGCAGAGGTCCTCTATATCAAGATCTACCAACCAACTGTGAACGTTTTAAAAACCTACTTCTTAGAGTTCTGTTTTCTAGCCAGTCTCAGTGACAGTTAGGCAGATCCCAGCTTTTCTGCTCTTCCCGACAATGCTGTCACGGACGTCCTTGTCCTATATATCGAGGCATAATTTTGCCAATGTAGTTGTAAGGCTAAATTCAGGCAATGAAGTGCCTGGATCAAAGATTATGGACATTAAATATTATGATTGATATTGCTAAACTGCTCTTGGAAGAATCTTAATATTGGCAAAATGACCGTCAGTTGACGGTTCTCACATCAGCATCTGCAAATGCCTGTTTGCCCACATATCTTCCTCACAGGCACGAATTATTATAAAACCTCCCAGTCTTTGACAGTTAGGTGGAAAATGCATCCTGTTATCCCTTGGAGCTGTGTCTTTCAGCTACTGGTGAAAGTGCTTATCAGACGTTTGTATGACGTTTTCTATAAACTGTCCATTCATTTTCTTTGCCAATATTTTATTGCGTTATTTTGCTTTTCTTTATTTGTACTAGCTCTTTGTAATTTAAAGAAATTATGTTCCTCATATACTTTGCAAATATTTTCCCTGTTTTGTCATTTTTTTAAAGGTACCTTTGCCACACAAAAGTATGTATTCTTTTATGGTATGAAATTTATGACTTTTCAATCCATGGCTTCCTCGCTAAAAAGGGCTTTCCCATACAGAGATGATCAATAAACACACCCATGATTTTTTAAATCTGTGGTTTCAAATGTTCTCTTTAAGGTTTTTAATCCATAGGGAATTTCCTGGGAGTAAAGAGTAAGGTAAGAACCAGCTCCAGTTTAATTATTTTTCCAAATGGCTAGCCAATGGTTCCAACGCCATTTGCTGAATAATTTCTCTTTTCACTTTCAAGCAATTCGTAAGCTGATCCACACTCACTGAGTGTCTAACGCTGGCCACTCTGACAGATGATGACCGTGACCGAGATTCAGGGTAGAAGCTACCGTTCAGCCTTGGGAAAGGAGAGACAGTTGAGAAGTCCCTTTATGCAACTTCTTGCTAGTAGCAGCTACACGCCTCCCGACTACTGGTCCTCAACCCCGCGCCCCTTGCCTCTCTGAGAACAGCTCTGGTCTGTTTGGCAGTTCTGACACACGTGATCCTTTCTGGGGACCAGCGCACTGGTCAGACACTCTGTAAGTCGCTTTTGCAGAGCCGCTTTTGGAGACTGTTCAGGAAAAGTTACCAATGAACAAAATGGAATTTGAAATAAACCATTTGTCTCTGTGAAGGTGGACAACTGGAGGGCTTTACGTGGGCTTGGCCCCGGTCTTTTTTTTCTTTTTTTTTGCGGTACGCGGGCCTCTCACTGTTGTGGCCTCTCCCGTTGCGGAGCACAGGCTCCGGACGCGCAGGCTCAGCGGCCATGGCTCACGGGCACAGCCGCTCCGCGGCATGTGGGATCCTCCCGGACCGGGGCACGAACCCGTGCCCCCTGCATCGGCAGGCGGACTCTCAACCACTGTGCCACCAGGGAAGCCCGGCCTCGGTCTTTAAGAAGCTGCGAGGCACGTTGCTCTATGTCACTGCTCCGTTTGGCTTGGTGGGGTGGGGTGGGAGGAGATCCTCCGGTGAGGTCGTCGTGTCCGCCCTCTACTGAGAAGACAGGAGCTAGGATTGAGCAGAAGGTATCTTTAGCTCACAGCTTTTTTTCAATTGCCTCACCTAGGCTCCGTGGAAAAAGTTATACTCGTGCTGGGATGCAACCCTCACCCAGCAGGGACTAGCGTCAGGAGCACGGACTGCCGAAGCCAGGATCCAAGCCTGGGCACCTCCTTTCCACACTTGAAAGGTTCAAGCCATGTAGGCAGCCCCTGACCCTTGTGTGAGACAGCGAAGCCCTCCCGCTGAGGATGGGAACTGTCCTCGCTCTGCGCAGCCAGCAGCAGCGGGACCTGTGTTCTCGCCCACCCTATAGCAGCTCCCAAGTTCCAGAGTGGGCAGCAGGGACCCCCCGCCCCAGCCCTCAGCCTCCCTGTCCCACACTTTGGACCCAGATTTCCACGGGAGGCTTCGATGCTCAGCCCCCTGCAGGGTCCTGGGAGAGAGGGGCCAGGGCAGTGCCCCAGATAAAATCTCACCCCTGGGACCTCTAGCTGTACAGATAAGACACAGAAGCCGGGCCACTTCAGCTGAAAAATAATCCAAGATATCATGCTAGTTAAAGGGGTCTGCAGGAGAAAGACCTGACCAGATTTAGATCCAGTAGTTAACAAAAATCAGACGGTGGAGAGCAAGAATTTCACGTCCATAAGAATGTGAGCCCGCAATGAGCAGCTGAGCTGCTGCCGTGAATTGTTTTCCAGGCTGCGGACTATTTCCCACCATAGATGCATCGTTTCTGACAGACGAGCAGGTGGGTAGGGCTGCTGACTTTTTTTATTCACTTAAAAATCACTGCAGTTTGCTGAAGAAGGTTCAATGACTCCCAGCTTTTTGTTTAAAAAAAAGGACAGCTTTGAAATGAATGGCTTCATTGAATCAAATCACTGAAGAGCTCATCCCAGGCCCCCAGCACCCACTTTTCCTCCTGACCCGTTTTGAAGGCAGAGTTTAGTCTTGTCCTTTGGGGATCCCTATGTTTCTTTCATGATGCTACAGCTCTGTCATCCCAGGGAGATCACCTTGGAGGTCACACAGCAGCCACCACCCCAGGGGCAGTAAATGCAGGGGGACCACACCGCTGTCACCGGCTCTTAGGAGGAGTCCGATCCCTGGGCAGGTCAGGGGCGGGGAGAAGGGGCACCCACTCCCCTGTGCTGCTGAGGCCGCAAAAGGTGCTAAAAGGACTCACGTGTCATTACAGGAGGCGACAGAGACTATTTTGCCACAAGAGAACCATAACTGTTTAGATCTTGAAAAGTCTAAGTGTCCCCTCTCCTCCCCAGGCGGCCCGGAGAGTCTGAGGCCAGCGCCTGCCGGGAGGCTCAGGGCAGCCCCAGGTCCCCAAGGTACCATGTTGCATTTCTCAATCTAACTTTGTTTAGTTTGGGGAGAACATTTGTTTGATCCTGGAAAAAAAAAAAAATCACTGTGGTTTCTCTCCCACCCCCATCATCCTGTAACTGCCACTTGTAAGAAAGAGTTTCACCACGTTTCCCGTAAAACCGAAACAATGAGGATGCCGGGCAGACATTCTTTGTTTCTTTTTCTGCCGTGTTTGTCAGTCCTTCTCCCAACCCCAGCCCCTCTGCCCCAGGCGGGCTTACTGCCCTCATCCACCCCCTCATTCACGCTGGGCCCCAGCCAGCCTGTGTGCCGTCTTCCCCCTGGTCAGACTCTTCCAGAAGCCAGCTCAGCATCTCCTGGCTAAGTCACCCAGGAGACTTAGGGCTGGAGGTGGTCTGGGGCCTTAGGGCTGGAGGTGGTCCGGGGCCTTCCGTGCACACAGCGCCAGGAGGGCCCCGTGTCTCCCCAAGGCACCCGGATTCTCCTGCCGTCACTCCTTCCCCCTCCCATCCTCCCCGTGGGCGCTCATACCCCATCATCACCATCCACTTGGGGTACCCAGCTCCACACGGGCCCGCCCCTTGGTAGGTCTCCTAAAGCTGCCTCACATGTGTGGGCACGAGGGCACCCTCCTCAACCAGCATACTTTTAGGGATTCCTTGTGTCTTCCAGTTACTTTCTGTCACCAGTCTCCTTCACACAGTTTATTCACATCTTGGCATCCCACCGAGTGCTGTGGACCAACCAGTTCCTGTCCTTTCTCCTCCCGTCAGCAGGGCGGGGTCGGGGGGTGAGTAGCCAGTTAGTCAAAGCTCCTGGATCCTCTTAAGTCGTCCCGTTACTGAGTCACCGAGGGAGCGCGGAAAAGCCACTTCCCTTCTTCATCCCCCCACATCTGCAGCCTCGCCAGGCTCTCTGCACATCCTGAAACGACCCGGCTGGAAGGAACCTAATGTCCTCTGTACCCAGGATGACCCACTGTCCCGCTGTCACTCATGAGAACCAAAGGGGGTGCTACTGATTGTGCTGGGTTTGTCCCTGGCAGGTTCTAGAATCCCAGGTAAAAACCGGGACCGGCGCAGGCCTTCCTTAGCTCACGCAGCTAGAATAACAGCGGCTTGCTTCGGCCTCTGCTGTCAGCTTTGCCGAGAGAAGAGGGCAAGAGATTCAGACCGTCTCTCATGCATTCCTAGCCCACGTGTCAAAGTCATCAGGCGCAGCTGTCAGGGGGTGAGCTGAGAAATGGGGGGCGGGACGCAGCTGAGCAAAGCTTTCAAGGCTCTTGTCTGCTCACCAGAAGTCCCTCCCGGCCCCAAACCTTACCCCGTGCCCTGCCCCTCTGACACTTAGGCGACCCTGACGTCCATAAGCACTTGCTTACTGGAGGTACCTAAGCCAACGCCTGGCCAAGGCAGCTAAGCTGGGCCCAGAGGAAAGGCTAACAGAGCTCCGGTTTGGCTCCGAAGGGCTTTCGTATCTTCCGAGGATGGGAGTGTTTGCCTATGATACCTGATCTGGGCCAGGAGCTCTCAGGCCCCTTGACCGACATCCTTCTTCTGGAAAGGACTATCTAGGTAAGCCTAGAGCAGCGGTCCCCAACCTTTTCGGCACCGGGGACCGGTTTCGTGGAAGACAATTTTTCCACGGGGGGGTTTGGGGGTGCAGGGGGTGCGGGGGATGGATCGGGCAGTAATGCACGCGACGGGGAGCGATGGGAGCGGCAGGTGAAGCTTCGCCCACTCGCCCGTCGCTCCCCTCCTGCTGTGCGGCCCGGCTCCTAACAGGCCGTGGACCGGTACTGGTCCACGGCCCAGGGGTTGGGGATGCCCTGGCCTAGAGAACCAGTAAGCAGCGTGCAATCATCACCGGGAATCAGCAGAAACAGAGCCGCCCATGCTTGGCTCAGAACCCAGATACCAGGTGCGGGACAGGAATCTGCCCTTAGAAAGCTGTTGCCTAACCTTCTCGTTCCTCAGGCTCCCTGCCTCCTTGACAGAGGCCAAGTCCAACAGGGATGCTGCCTGAGGCTAGGCTGGTCAGCCAGTGCCAGCTCACTCAGGGTTAGACCAGGCTGGGAGGTGCCCAGGCCAACCTGTGGGATGCCAGGCACCGGGTAGGATCCCAGGGGTAGGCAGGTCTCTGTAGCTCCCGTTTCCCAGTGGAAAAGGGCAGGTTTCCCCCAAGGCTGTTGAGGGAAAGACTCAATTTGTCTTCAGCCTGGGTCAGATCGATCTAGAATGACCCAGGATCCAGGAGAAAGCCAGAAAGCCTTAAGGGCCTTGACTGGAAGCGAAGAGAGGTCTGGCTACAACAGGATCTCCAGTTGACACAGTTTCAAGGACGAGCCCAGCCCTGCGGTGTAGATGTGGGGTCTGTGGCCTTTGTCCCCAAGCAGCCCTACCGACATCTTCAAGGGTTGGTTCCATTATCAAAGAGAGAGAAAGGAGGAGAAGAAGAACAGGAGACGGTTGTCTGGGAGTATTTATTTTCCTTTAAAATGTCAACTGAACTGGAAATGTCCCCAGGGACACCTAAGGCGTTTTGACTGTCAGCCCATGGGGTGGGCAATACATCCAGTCTCTCCGTTCTGCCCTGCACCCTGTCGGCCCTTGACAAATGGGTGACAACACCTTCACGGTGGCCGCCCTCACAGGAGTATCCAGGTGGCACAGGAGGGCTTCATGGCATTCAGTGGGGCTTCCTTCCCATTCCAAGTGGACAGCTGCAGAATTCTGGAAGGGTACCAGGTAGATTACGTTGCAAACATTTCTTCCTCCTCCAGGAGCCACAAAACAGATCTTGGGGGATATGGAGAAGACAGCGGGCTGAGGGTCAGGGCACAGAGGGGTGGCTCCAGATTAGGTGTCTCTGATGAAAGAAACCCCAGCGACTGCAATTCCTCCCACAGTGATTTTGCTCTTAGCAATTTTAATGGGAAATAACTGAGTATGCGTGTCCCATTCACATACACACAGAGATTCCATGTCTCTGTTCAGGGAAGTAAGATTAGGAATCCGGTCCTTTTCGTCCCTTTAATTTCCTGCCACTCAGCCCCCAGTCCAGAAGCTCGGTGGACAAGCTGCTCTCAGGGGGTGACAAACGGCTTGGACACATCAGGAAGATACAAGTTGCCTGTTGGGGGTGAGAGAGGCCAGTGGGAGCGGGGGGAAAGAGGCAGCCCTGAAGAGGTTCATGCTTACCACCAGCCAGTTTTAAAATCTCAGGTTTGCTCTCTTAGGTCCCTTGGCTTTGAGCCTGTCCGGATAGACACAGGGAAGGCTCAGCACATGGGAGACAGGTGGTCTGGGCCCGAGCAGAAGAGCTGCAGCTTCTCAGATGAGTTAGAATGAGTCACAGCCCAGGCCTCCCTCTAGTTAAGCAGAGGCCACGCCCCCGTTTTTAACACTCGAAGGTGGAGGAGCTGGCCCTGATCTGCGTGCAATGGGGACGACTGCAGGCCCAGGTTCTAGAAGGGAGAACCCACTGGCTTCCAAGCAGCTCAGAGGCCCTGGGGCGCTCACTCCGTATGCCCACCCTGCTTCCTGCTCCTCTGAGCCTTGCAAGCCCAGCTTCCCTCAATTCCCTCCCAAAAGTCCCATTTGCCTGTCCTCGGCCAACTCTCCCCCACGTGGCAAGTTCTGTCTTCCAGGCCGGGAAGGGCCACTGTTGACATCACCTCCGCGGGGGGAGGAGAGACACCAAGGAGTGGTGAGTCAGTGATGTGCTCTTGAGGCCGGAGAAGGTTTGTTCTCTTGCCAGGGGCTCTGCATTCTTTGGTGCTGGCTCAAGCCACGGCCCCTGGGACACGAACCATCCTGTCCAAACAGGATGGGGTAAAATCACTCTTGGATGCCCACGACCTCACTGATTAGTAAATCCAAAACACACATAAGATGAAATGTACAGCCTTCTCAAGTGGACGAATTTATTTATGCATTTAGTGAGGGATTTTCCACTGCTTTCTACATGAGCAAAAGGTACAGGCTGGCTTTGGTTGGTATCTGATTAATGAGAGGCAGATTTGGATAAAAGCATTGTAAGGTCTAGAATGTCTTAGATGGTACTCATGGTGGAGTCATTGGAAGTTTATAATTAAAAGGAAAACAAACCCGATCTTTTTGTTCCTAATGCTTTCTGGTGGACATTAACAGTTGGCCTACAGATTCAGCAGACGCTGGAGTTTCCCGAGGCTGTGGTGAGTGGTTCTGAGGACCGGAAGGCTGGCTGAAGCGCGTGGGGTCCTTTGTTTACCAGGGCCTGTCCTTGTCCTTCTTCGAGGTATGGCAGGGCCTCTGGTCATCCCTCCATCTGTGTCCTGTAGCAGGAAATAAGGACGCAGGGGCAGGGCAGCCGGGAAAGGGCTGAGGGGACCTAACCTCTCCCTTTTAGGTTCAGGGGCCTCCCTCAAAGCAGCCTGTGTGAGAAATGGACCTGTTTCTCAGTACCGCAAATGGGGACACCCAGCACAGTTCCCTCATCCTAGCCAGCATTCCTCCATCAGTGGCTTTCACTGTGAGGGTCTATGTACGAGACACTGGTGGGTGGGTGTTGCAGGTGGTCTCAGGGCCCGCGAACCACGGCTTGGGGCTGTTTTTAAGTTGAATTAGGGAAGTAAGACACGTGCACAGAAGTTCCAGAAACATCGGAGTGTGGCCCTCGCTGAGTATGGTGGTGGGCAGGCTTCAAGAGCAGCTGGGGTGGGAGCTGGTACTTGCAGGAGAAACAGGATTAAATTAGAACACCGGAAGATGGGAGGGTGCTTTGGGCATGGCCAGAAAAGGAGGGACACTTGGGGGCGGGGTGTTCTCAGCACAGCGGCCCTGGGGCCGGGCGGGGGGCAAGGGGAGGTAACGCGGCCAAGGCACGTTCCAACCAGCCTTTGGGTGTCCTGGAGAGTCAGGCTAGGGGGTTGGACTAGATTCAGAGGGGAACCACGAGAAGGTTTCGTAAGGAGGGTCAGCTTCAAAGAGGCAGTATTGATGGACAACTTACCCTGTTCCAGGGACTATGTTAGGTCCTGGGGGTTCAACCATGAATAAGACATGGTGTTTGCTCTTAGAGACTTTCTAGTTTGGGGGACGTGAGAGATAAGAAACATACTTTCAGTAAGTGATCAGTGCAGTGGTAGAAATGTAACCAGGTGGAAGGCAATCAATACAGCCAGTTATCTCTTTGAAATTTATCTAGTCATTCTTTGTGTTATATGAAAAGAAGAATGAAATTCCCCCCAACCTCCCAAAGACCACACCGCTGCCGACACTTTGGAAATATTTCTGTCAAGTCATTTTTTTCCTGCCTCAGTTTTTATTTGGTTTTAACATTGTGGTAATCATACCAGGTTTACAATGTGCTGTCCTGCTGCATGGAACATTCTAGTTGTCTCTTTTTCTGCATATTCAATTTATCCTGGTTCTTGTGAATGTTCTTTTTTTTTTTTTTTAATACGGCAGGTTCTTACTAGTCATCAATTTTATACACATCAGTGTATACACGTCAATCCCCATGGCCCAATTCAGCACACCACCACGTATTTTTACATCTATTTCATGAAAAGGCTCACTTCCCTGCTTTTTTTTTTCTTCCTTAGCAGCAAACTTTGAAAATGTAGCTTCTCTTCTTTTCTTCCTCTCTCTGTTTTTCCCTCCCATCCTCTTTTCCTTCCTTCTTTTCTCTTCCTTATACTTTCTAGCTCCCTCCTTCCTGCCTACCTTCATTTCAAGCCTCCCTTTCCCGAGTCAGGAAGGGACATCTCTTTCAGATCTGCAAGTATCTTTGTAAGACACACACCAGAGGACTTCTCGAAGGCCCAAACTCCAAGGAGTTTTGAGGCCCCTGCTGGGCAGAGGAAAGATTTCTGCTGATGGCAGCGCTGACTCAGAAGAGCTGGGGCTGGTGGCGGATTACTCAAAGCCAGGGACAGTTGTCAGGATGGAGAAAAGAGGAAGGTGAGACCAGGCAGGGCCTGAAAAGGTGTTTCCTGGATTTTTCAAGACCGTAGAGTCTCAGAGAGAGGGAAGTAGAACATATTCTATTTAGAGAGGAAAACAACGTGTTGTCTGTCAACTATGCCATGGGCCCACACTTGGAAAGAGATGTTTAATATTACATAGTGTTTACAGCAATGTTTCTTTTTTGTTGTTGTTGGGGGTAGGAGTTTTTATTTATTTATTTATTTTTGCTGTGTTGAGTCTTCGTTTCTGTGCAAGGGCTTTCTCTAGTTGTGGCAAGCGGGGGCCACTCTTCATCGTGGTGCATGGGCCGCTCACTATCGCTGCCTCTCTTGCTGCGGAGCGCAAGCTCCAGACACACAGGCTCAGTAGTTGTGGCTCACGGACTCTAGAGCACAGGCTCTGTAGTTGTGGCACATGGGCCCAGTTGCTCCGCGGCATGTGGGATCTTCCCAGACCAGGGCTGGAACCTGTGTCCCCTGCACTGGCAGGTGGATTCTCAACCACTGCGCCACCAGGGAAGCCCTACAGCAATGTTTCTTAAGAACCGGTTTGTCTGTCCCTCGCTTGGTACCATTCCTACGTAGGTGTACACAGCCTCTCTCTCTCTCTTTCTCTCCTCCCACGCCCTCTCCCCTAACCCGGTGAGATTTCCAAAAGAACCTTTGTTCAGTCATTGCGATCACAAGCTCTCTTTGTCCCACGTGCCTGTCACTGTTCCAGGACCTTGTGTGTGTTTCTCACGACATCACCAGGAGGTAGCTGCTTTCATCACTCACAGACAGGTTCCTTCACTCGTCCAAGGTCACAGGTGTGTGTCAGAGCCTGGATTTAGACCCAGGTCAGGTGACGTAAACCCATCCTCTCAGGCACGGCACGATTCTACGATTTCTCTGTTAGCATATTTCACTTCACTGTCTTTCAAACAGAGGATAGGATTCCAGTGGGATACATGTGATGCTCAAAGCTCTTTCAACTTGAACGTAGATTAGAGACCAAGACTCTAAATTCTTTGCAGTTCAAGCTGTGGAGGACTCTGCTTTTTCAGGCCAGGTATGGAGCAACTCGGGAAAGCTCCTTGCCTTTTCCTGAACCATCTGGAGAACCGCTTGGAGTTTTGCCTGAGCAGGACAGCCTGTCCTCATAGACGTCAAGGCCTTGGGTCCCTCTGACATCACGACCCAGGGCCCCAGAGCAAGGACAGTGCGCTTTGCCCCACCCAGAAGGCTGCTGCAGCCACTGGTATCTGTCCCCATGGATTCCACTCCCCACGCCCCGAGCCTCTGTTCCTGCCTCTTTATCAACTAGCAGAGGAGGGTGTTTATGGAGGAGAGAACTGTGTCGAGAAGGGGAAGTCACCATGGTCAGTTTCTGAAGATCCCTCCCGTGTGCCTCCCTCCTGGGCCACCCTGAGGGACTTTCGCTCGGGGTTGCAGCCCCGCCTGGAGTGTACCCACTCCCACCTGCCACGTGCTTCCTGCCCCAAATGTCAAGGTTTTCATTTGACCAGGATATCACGAGCTGAATAAAATTTAAAACAGCCAAATACCATCTTGTTTACAGTCATTTGCTATTTTCTGAAGTCATCACGAAAACCTCTCCCTCACGACGCCAACCTCCAGATCGTACCAATCGCCGAGGAGAAGCTCCGGCACTGCAGGAACCAACCACAACATAAATCAGCTCGCAGGCCGAGAGAGCTCGCTCACCCTCATGCTGTCCGCAGCCCAGGTGGGTTTTTCCATCACACGCCTTTTTGGCAACAGGGAGCTGGGGCAGAGGGAATACTCAATTCCCTTTCCCAAAATACGTCCAAGGAAGCCACCAGGGTTCAGAGGAATGCTTATTTACACTTGCAGGAGCTGGGTGCTGGGCTTCCGGCTCCTGAGTGCCCTTGACCCTGACCTTGGGCTGTGGGCAAGGCTCAGCATGTACATATCATTAACAGATCCTTCCTGCTCCCCTGCTGTATCTCCAGCTGGGTGGACAACCATGCTGCAGCCGTTGTCCTAACCCCCAGAACCTCAGAATATGACTGTGTGTGGAGATGGGGCCTTTCAGGAGATGATTCATGTTAAATAACATCATATGGCTGGGGCCCTAATTCGATAGGTTTGTCCTTAAAAGAAGAGGGACAGAGAGAGACCAGAGATGCCCATGCACTGGAAGATAGGCCACGTGAGGATACAGTGAGAAGGCGGCCATCTGCAAGCCAAGGGGAGAGGCCCTCGGAGAAATCGAACCTGCTGACTGACACCTTGATCTTGGACTTCCAGGCTGTATTTTGAAAATACAATTCATTTCATAATTTGGGTATTTACTGGATTTTGTTTTTTCTCAAATCACATAATCCCATACCTCAATAGATCATGGGTATCAAACTTCAGTAGGATTTCTTGACCTGTTTAAGTCTGTTATTTTTTCCTTCTAAGTTACTTATCCCTACGGTTATTCTTTTATACCTGTTGAGTATAGAGTTAATTATTGTCATATGCAGCGAGTCTCTGCTTTTTATCAAGTTCTATTCCTGGAAAGTTTATGACAAAGTGAATTGCCTTAAAGTAGATTCCATTTTACCATAGGAGCAATGATATAATTGAAAGTTTTATTCTTGATTTCACATCAGATGACTTTTAGATATGACCATAATATGTCACAAAAGCAAAAACACAGCTGTTTGAAACCTCTGTCATCGATTGCAAGAAGCAAATGAATGCCCAAGCCATTTAGAAGGGGATTAAGTAGATTATATATATTTTGTAATAAAAAGGGCTGTGTGTGTACATAAAATAGGAAAATTCCTTGTTTTTTTTTTTTGCGGTACGCGGGCCTCTCACTGTTGCGGCCCCTCCCGTTGCGGAGCACAGGCTCCGGACGCGCAGGCTCAGCGGCCATGGCTCACGGGCCCAGCCGCTCCGCGGCACGTGGGATCTTCCCGGACCGGGGCACGAACCCGCGTCCCCTGCATCGGCAGGCAGACTCCCAACCACTGCGCCACCAGGGAAGCCCTGTTTCTTTTTTGTGGTACGCAGGCCTCTCACTGCCGTGGCCTCTCCCGTTGCGGAGCACAGGCTCAGCGGCCATGGCTCACGGGCCCAGCCGCTCCGCGGCATGTGGCATCTTCCCGGACACGAACCCGTGTCCCCTGCATCGGCAGGTGGACTCTCAACCGCTGTGTCACCAGAGAAGCCCTAAAAGTTACTTCTTTTTCTCACCTTTTCCCTGACAGTCCATTCTACACACTGGCACCGGATTAATTGTTATAGACGACTCCAAGTTGACAGACTTACTAGTTCCCCTTCTCTTGTAGGATTGAGTTGAAATCCTCGAGCATGGAAGATGCCCACACGGGAGCCTCCGCCACCCTTCCTCCCCAGGCTTAGCTCACTGTTCAGCCAACTGGTTAGCAGCTCCGTGTCCTTCACACACATCCGCCGTCTTCCTGCCTCGGTGTTTTTGTTCTCTGCCTGCTCAACCCTCGCCCATCTCTCCACCCACGCAAATCCCTTTCCTCCTTGGAGGCTCTGCTGCAGTCCCTGTACCTCCCAGACCTACACAGCCCCCCACCCCCCAAGCCTGGGGACTCATGCCGCACCCTGGTCCCTGGTCGGTGGGCCATCTTGCATCTCCCTGGGGCATCGCTCTGTGCTGTTTCTGCTGTGTTGCACCATCCAGGCTGGACATCCGGCTCCATCCACCAGTGTGTGCATCAGGGAAGGGAGAGACACCAACCTTTGCTGGGCACCTACTATGTGCCAGGCACCATGTCTGGCATTTCTATACACGCTCTCTCATTGAATCCTACAACCATCCTAGGCGGTCGGGATTAGTATTTCCAGTCACAACTGACGACACGGAGGCTAAATAACTTCTTCAACTAACTCGGCTAAGAAGTGATGCAGCCATAATTTAAACCCAGAAAGTACACAGGAAGGATCTAAAGCTAGAAATCCGGAGCTCTCCAGTTCAATTAACCTCTCGGAATCTCATTTTTGCCCATGAATGAAAACGGCTAACAACATCCATCTCTTGGAAATGTGTGAATTAACGGAAGACATACTTCTGAAAGGCTTTACCAGCTGTCGTGATACCATTGCTCCCGACGCCCGGCACTCTGGGGCTCAGTACATGTGTGTTGCTACATGGTTTCTACTTCTTCCCGTAAGAGTTGCCGTACCTGTCTCGCCTGCGGTGCCCGCTGTCTCCCTGCTCTGAGCTGGTAACAGTCATATTCGTGTTTTCAACTTTGAAAAAGAATTCATGCCCCGATCTGCTAAGGAGCATTTCCCGGTCCAGCGTGATCAGACGGGCAACACTTAGGTGCACACATCTGCAAGCATTAATCAATGTCCTCGAGAGAATTCCTCCCAGCATTTTGTCATCTGTACTGGAGAGTGCTAGCGAACTCTAACGCTTAACGTCAGTTTGCTTCTCCTTGAAAGATAACAATGGTCAATAATCATGGCTGTGTCTCCTACTTGTAGGGCTCACTTAAATGGGCTGAAAACCCTTGAGATGGGGGTGATTATCAGCCTTTGCTCTGCAGAACAAGCTACCTGAGAAAAGTAGCATTAGTCACGTGCAAAGTCATTTATTCATTTAATTCATTTTATCGAAGCATAGTTGATTGACAATGTTGTGTTAATTCCTGCCGTACAGCAAAGTGATTCAGAGATAGATATATCTATATATAGATATATATACTTCCTTTTTTCATATTCTTTTCCATTATGGTTTATCGCAGGATATTGAATACAGTTCCCTGTGCTCTACAGTAGGACCTTGTTGTTTATCCATCCTATAGATAATCGTTTGCATCTGCTCATCCCAAACTCCCAGTCCTTCCCTCCCCACCCCACCCCACCCCCACCCCCACCCCCACCGGGCAACCACAGGTCTGTTCTCTATGTCTGTGAGTCTGTTTCTTCAAAGTCGTTTATTTTTGCTAAGCATTGTCTTGTTCCTTTGCACGATAATGGTAAGTGAGTTTTGGCTTCCGACTTATCATTCCACACCTTCTGGGTGTCTTGGGTACTACGTTCAGCGTCTTTTAAGGGCTGAGTTTCTGTTGTTTACTTGGGTCTTCAGGTTTTCTTCTTTGTCCTTGTCTTTTCTTTCATGATTACCCAGCTTAGTTTTTTGCAAACCCATTTTCTCTATTTATTCTTATCACAGTATGATTTTGACCCTCAGCTTTCCTAGTTAACCTTTCAGAAATTTCCCGAAGCAGACACTTCTTGCCCTGCTGTCATTAGAGTTCCCGTCTCAGAACTTGCCCCATCTGTAATTCCTCTCCTGCTTGCAAATTTCCTTTCATTGAAAGGAGTAAAATCAGTAACTCTTGCCAGGTCTTAATTGTAGTTTTAATAACTTGGATTTTTTGGTAGGAAACTTGCTTACCCTTCGGAGTTCCTTTTCTACCACAACTGTCTGCACAAAATCAACCTTATTTTTAAGATGGAATGGTCCACAAAAATAGGCACCAGCAACGTTCTTGTGCGGAAAGTTGATAACTTCTAGATACAGATTTGATTTCTCTATCCTACATTGCTGTTCTATAAGATTGCCCAGTGATCAGAACAGAAACTTTATATTCAAACACATCTATTCTACAGTATCTGCAGTATGCAAGCTTTCCCCTCCTTGTCCAATATAAAAGCCTTTTCCCCTCTGCCTAGTTCAACTGTTCATAAATATTAATCGGTCCCATGGATTCAGCTTTCCATTTTCCATCCATTAATAGACAACTCTCTGGATGGACATCAGATAGTTAATCCACTTTAACCAGTCTCGTGAATTCTCTTTTCTGGAGAACGCTCGCTTTAGAGAACTCAAAGGAAACGCACTTCTCTTTCTTCTTTCTTTGGCAGGTCTCCCAGGGAAGACATGAAGGTGAGAGGAGGTCCAACCCACCGGCCTTTCCTGTCATCCCTACTGTCTTTGGCCCCAGAGTACTCCCTCCTGTCTGCCCATGGGGCTCAGCCCCACACCACCTGTCACCGCCGTCCACACCACCCAGCTGCCATTACAATGGTCCACCCTTTCAGGGGGCCTGGGTGGCTGTGTCTCTTGGTGTGTGTGTCCTGCCAAGAGCCCTGCTAAGCGGACATGCGATGGGACCAGCATCACTGGTGCAGTTGCTCATGGATTGCTGATGGACTGGGTGGGCGGGAGGTCAGTCTGACCCACCCTTGCTGTGGGTCGTAGCTCGTCTTCCTTGGTCAAGCAGACCCAGCTCTCCTCACGTGGGGACATTCTGCCCAGGTGGCCGGGTGTCAGCAACATGAAAGTTCACGTGCCCCCTTCCTTTGCTGACTCTGATAGACAGGTCTCTTGTATAGAGGGGTCCTCTCCTTCTGTGGGACCACCTGAGACAGAGAAACTGTTTCTGAGCTGCTTGAGGAGAATCTCTTTGGGGAAAGCTTTGCTTAGTGGCTAGCAGAGGTGAGCCTTGTGTGACCTGAGAGCTAATTAGGTTACAGGTGTCCAGCAGACCCACTTGTGCCTGCTGTTCTAGAATGAAAAGCAGACGGGTAAATAGAAGAAAGAGGTGCGTACAAGGTTACAGAACAGAGGTCGGTGGTGAAATTCAGATTTCACACAATTAGAGTTCTCCCCCTCTCCCCCAGCCAGGGGAATAATGAATAATAGATAGTAATAATAATAATAAACCCATGGACACTGTTTCACGTGTTAGGCATTGTTCTCATGGTTTAAATATATCCACTCATTTAATTATCATATCAACTACAACAGTCCCCATTTAACAGGTGAGGAAAAGGGACATTCAGAAGTTAGGTAAAGTGACCAAGGTCATGAGAGAGAGAGCGTGTGGGACCAGGACACAAACCCTGGCGGTCTGGGTCTAGAGTCCACGGTCTTACCCAAATGTGCGTGTCTGGGTTTGTGCATGCGTGCACACGTGTGTGCGTATATACGTACGTGAAAGAAAGAGGGAGAAAGTCTTCTTTCAAAGACAGACGTGGAGATGGCGTTAAGCGTATCTCCTATAGTTCCTCTCCAAAAAATATTCCCAGACCAAATAACGGCTCCAAGAGCTACCATTATGGAGTGCCTATCCAATCTTCTTCAATTTTTTGCAATAATCCATCAAGATTTTTCAGTTTATAGATGAGAAAATGGAAACCCAGGGGGGTGAGGTGAATTGCTCGAGACCACTCAGAAGGGAAGGGAAGTGCCAGGGTAAGAGTCCAGAGGCCACTCTCTTTCCAGGTAACCCCGGGACTTGTCTGGAGAGGGTCCCCTTCCCTTGCCAAGTTCATGGACCAGTCATAGCTTGCAAAACTCTTTCATACTTTTTTTTTAGAATTTTCACGCCGCATATTATCCAAGACCCTTCATCTCTATCATCTGGCTGATAAATGTAATGATATCTGACGTGACTCTATAGATCGTTAGAAGAACGGGATGGACACCTCCTTGCTGATCATTTTTACACGGAATATCAATCCAATCTCGTGGATTCATTGACACGCACATATTTCCAGAACTAAAGAGATAACCTGATGATAGTCCCTGGATTCTTGTCCCTGAAGGAGCTGCCCCAAAATGCAAGGAAAGAAGATGCACCAAAGGAATATCTGTCCTCCTCCGCTTAACTTAGGGTCTGCTTGTTTTGGTCCTACCCTCCGAGGAGTCTTCGGACCACCTAATCTGGACACAATGAGCTAGGATCCCCTCTTGACCAGTGAACTCGCGTGGCTTCCTGCAGTCTCATTCTGCATGGGGTTTTGTCCGAAGGAGGATGAAAGCACAGGTAGCTAGGCGAGAAGCTGACCTGAGGAAGCCGCGGTGGTATCCGTCTCTCCGAAATGTTCTCCAGCCTAGCTTTGTAAATATGTGTTCAGTTTCAGGCCAGAAGGTCCGCAGGCCGAGCTGTAGGAGCTGATTCGGGCTTGGGGGTGGGGGATGCTCGTTGAGAAGGGGACAGGAACACTCTGCTTCGGGGGAGAGACAGAGTCACCCAGGATGGAGGAGAGGGCTGTTACCTCCATTCTGTGGGTGTCTGGGCGCTTGGGGAGGACCCGGGTGTTCTCTGTTTGGGGTGCAGACCGTGGCCATCAGTGGAGTTGGGCGGGGGGGAGCCAGCGGAACAAGGGCAGGGCTGTTGGCACCTGTGAGACACCGGTTCTTGGAGAGTGGGGCAGGGGACTGAGATCCTGGGCTCGCTGTGTTGGGGGAGCCATCAGAGCCTGTGAAATCCGGGCCGTTACTGTTAAGGGGACTCCCAGTACCCGCAGACTGTTGGAGCCTGGGCTTTATAAGAACAATACCCACACAAGTGGGGTGGTCTGTGAATACAGGTGCGGTGGGTACTCCACCACCAGGCAGCCTTCAGAAAGGAGACAGGTTCACATTCGTGCTTGAGGATATAAGCACACGCTATAAGAAGATAGAAATATAGATACGTATGTCTCTTTCAAAAGATATCTTAGTGCCGTTAGTTCTAGAATCACAGATATCATCCAGGTTACAGGAGCGCTGAGGTTGGAAACCTGTACCCAGCGGATTCAGAGAAGTAAAAGTGCACAGAGTAAGTCCTGGCAAAGCCGACCCACCTGGAGGCTGAGAACAGGTGGGCTGAGGAAGCGGCACGTCCATCTTGGCACGTGTGATGCATCGTTGACCCCGGGAAGCTCCCCTGTGTTGCTTGGGCATCCAGGGTAGTTTCACAGGCACCCAAATACAGGCACATGTCAAGGGCATGGGGTTCAGTCCCCAGGAGCTCAGCCTGGAGCTCCCACCCAGTCTATCCAGCTCACCTGACACCGTCCCCCAAGTTCCCAAGCAGATGTAGAGCCAGACCCCCGTGCGAGCTGGGGCCAGACCTTCCTTTGCCTTCACTAGTTCTAGGCCGACCACCAGCAGTGCTCGGCACGGCACACTGCTAAGCCTTTCATCGTAATATTGGTACTTTAATTAAAGGATCCAGAAAGCCAATTCCTAAAGGAGGCTAGTATTGAGCCAGGCCCTTATGTAACACACCTACTTGCCGTAAACAAGAGAACCAGAGAAAGATCTTCTACTGGATTGAAATTGCTCCTCCCTCTTGTCCTGCAGTTTGGACAGCAGCCTTGAAATAGTCGTCTGGAAGGATGACACCATCCCGTGTTAATTATTGTGCTTACAGGCTCTCTCCCTTTCTGTTCTCCGCCTTCTTCCTCCACCTGGAACTCCTCGTCTGGGAAGCAAGTAGAGGTTTTCCCTTGGCATAATCCTCCTTAGCAGAGGGCTGAGCTCTCCCAGGAGTGGCAGCCTTGGCCGCTGCTGAAGCTTTTGGGAACCCGGGAAGAAGCCTTGACGGCAGCAAGGGAGAAGGTCCTTGACAACCTTTCTGGCCCTTCTACTGCTCTTCCCAAGCCCTGATCAGCTTTGCCGGAGGGGATGTTATCTTGCAGGTTTCAGCCGCCTTCTTCATCTCGTGTCGGGGAAATTAGGAGGGATTTCCATTAAAAATGAGATAGAATTGATTTAAAAAGAAGAGCCTACCCTCCCTCATTTCCTGACACTGAGTCAAGTGGCTTCCAGAAAAGGTAGGACGATGGTTGACTTTGTCTCCTTCTGGTTCAGTCACCCCCAAACTGTACCAGTCGGATAAAGGGGTCTCTGGCCCCCTTTGAGTGGGTTTTCTTCTTTGAGGAAGCCTGCAAACTACCCTTCCAACTCTATCTTCCTAGCTCTCTCCCCATAACATTGAGAGATTTTTGCTTCCAGAGAAACGGCTGGAAATTGCTTAGGGAAGAGGGGAGACTGATGGTGAAGAAGGACTCTGGATGGGGACTAGAAGGAAGCCACCTGATAGCAGTGCTGTGGATGAAGTTCTCACGTACGCCGTGGGGCCAACAAGTTAGGGAAGCAGGCAGAGGAGCCCAGGTTGGTAGATGTGAGCTGTGTTAGGTGAATGCTCGCTGGACCCTTGGGAGACAGAACAGGAGACAGGACAGCTCAGCCAATCTATTCTTCACCCGAAGACATGAGAAAAGTGTTCAACCTGCTTATCCCATTTATGTTTTGCCACTTAATCTGTTAAGAGATGAGTTAGATGTCTTAAAGTTTCCTATCACTTTTTTCTGTCAATTAATCCTTATACTTTGAACGAGTTTTGTTTTATATAAGTCACGGCTGTGTTACTTAGGACTTAAAATGTATGTCTGTTTCCCATTTCATTCCGGAAGATAATGATCTTCATCAACAGAATATTACGCTCTGTGGCCCATGAATTCTTCCAGCCTTGAATTTTAATTTGATTGGTATTAATTTGGGGATATATATTTTCTTTTTACTTTGTGTTGATCTGGTGAGTTGGGCCAGCCTTCTAATTGTTATGTTTGTACGCCTCTTATAGGCAGCGTGTAGTTGAATTTTCCTGCAAAACATAAATTAAATTAATAAAAAGTGCCCTAATGAATCAAGAGCCATAGAAGACATTAAACAAGTTGTTGAAGAGCTACATTCAAGAAAGTCAGAAGGCTCAAATGGGTGTCTAGTTTATGGGTAACTTTCTTCAAACTTACAAAATAATTAATTCTCATACTAAATAAATCATTGCAGAACACAACAAAATATATAAAGCTTTCCGAATCAATTTATAACTTTGTGTAATCTTGTTACCAAACCTCGGGAACCCAGAAGAGAAAAGGCAGCTACACACCAATCTCATTGATAAATACAGATAAAAAACCTTAAATTGCTTTAGCAAATCCAATCCAGCAACGTATTAGAAGAATAATATATCATACCAAGGAGATTTTATTCCAGGAATGCAGGGATGGTTCAATATGCAGAAACTAATAATACGATCTACCACACAAAATGGTTTGAGAAGGAAAATAATCTCAGCAGATACTAAAAAGGCATTTGGTAACATTCAACATTCATTCCCAGAAAAGCAAATAATAAACATACACCTAACATCATAGTTAAGAATAAAATAATAAAGATGATACTGTTAAAAAAAACAATAAGAATGTTTCTTACTATAAAACATTTTCCTAGAATTTTCCATTATAAGGCATACAGAAAAGATAATAAATAAAATTAAGTAAAAATCTCGAAAAAGGAAAAAGTATTGAAAATTACGTGATTGTCTAGAGTGACTTGAGTATAAACTACAAAAGAAATTATCTATCAAATATATATTTGAGAAGCAGTAAAGCTTGACAATCAAGGACATAGGCTCAGGATTGCCATTTGAAGTCTGACTCTGCCACTTGCCAGCTATGTGACCATGAAGAAATGAAGTCTATTAATTAATTAATTAAGTCTATTAAAGAAATCAACCAACTTTGGCTTTTACTCTGAATGAAAATTCATTTGAGGGTTTTGAGCAGAGGTGAGACACCTTAAAATTAATAAACTTTTTTTTTTTGGTATCATAGAATATAAGTGGTTTCTTTATATTTTTTGTACTTTCTATTTTTGGACAATAGCCTATATTTTACTTGCTTATGATAAAAGTAAAGACTTTTTGAAGTATTGGATAAGAATTGTTCAAATAAATGTGCTATTAGATTAAGTTGCAAATAAAAAAATTATACTTGATTGTTCTACTATATCAGGACTGAACTGGAATTTAAATCAGAGAGCCTAAAAGCCAAAGAATAACAGTGGTGAACTACAAGAAAAATATCTCGAATTATTTGCAAGTCAGAGGTCAGTGTTCCCTTCTGCCTCCGCTTTGGGAAGAGTGCCCAAAGTCTTTAGGGAGATAGCATTTCATGCCCTGTCCTCCTTCCATTCCCACCCTGAATAGCTTTTTTCCCAAAAAAAGAATAAAGAATACTCAATGAAAACTATTAAAATGCTCGGCAATACTACACAGACACACACAGAGGTCAATTAAGTATAAATAGTTCATAGCAAAACTGTCTTTTTGACCCAGCCACTAATATCTACCCGGCTCCAGATTTAACTGTTTGGTTGAAAATGACAGTGCAGGAACGGGACAGCCAGCCAGCCAGCCACAGAGGAGCTCCCATTAGGGGTGTTCATGTTTGTCTGAAGAATCTGTGTGCGGTATGTTTTCCTAAGAGCACAGGAGGAGATACAGATACAGACCACCTCCCTAAACCTGGAGAAGGTGATCTTTTTTCTTTCATATTTAATCTTTCCACCACCAACTACCACTTTTTTTGCGGTCTAAAACAGAGTGACCACTCCCTTCTTTGGATTTTTGAAGCTATTGATACCTTCTTTTTTTCTTTTAAGGCTCAGCTGCTTTAGGCCTGGGAAATGAATACACTAATAACCATTATGAGAAGACAGCCTCGCCTTTTGGAGGACAAATGCTATGGGGTGGTGTAACCGCAGAGGCTCAAACCCTGGCCCTGGCATTTAGTGTGTAAGGCTTGCTACGTTCCTTCACCTTCCTGGGCATCGTCGTCTCCATCTGTGAATGCAGGATGGCAGTACCAGATGCCGTGTTGTTTGGTTGTTGTGAGAGTTAAATGAGATAATGCATTGTAACCTCTTAGACTCCATATAAGGAGTCTAAGAGGTAAAATTGGAGCAAAATATTTTGTAATGCCAAAAAAAAAAAACCCACCACTCTGTTAGCCTGTTTATACAAAGATTATTAAAGTAGGAAACATACTTTGAATTATTTTTTGTTCTTGGAGGAGTTATTGTTATTCACTTATACTGTTTGGGCACCCATAACGTACCTGTAAGCTAATATTTGATAAGGAGATAGTCACTTTATAGACTGCCTTCCTGTATACTAAAAATCAATTAAAACTATGTCAAAAGCACAGCCAAAAACCTCCATTTCCAAAAATAGGGTTAGGCATTGAACTACCTGAAATCTCTCCTACTACAAAGTACCTAGAAATGCTGAAAACTTATAACATCCTTTTAAATTCATCATTTGAATTCCAAGAAAGTAAGAGAAATCCCTGGGGTAAAAAAATGAAGATGAGGGACTTCCTTGGTGGTCCAGTGGTTAAGACTCCACACTTCCACTGCAGGGGGTGTGGGTTCAACTCCCTGGTAGGGGAACTAAGATCCCGCATGCTGCGTGGTGTGGCGAAATAACTAAATAAAATAAAGATTCAGTGTTAAGAACTACACCAACTAGGGGCTTCCCTGGTGGCGCAGTGGTTGAGAGCCCGCCTGCCGATGCAGGGGACACGGGTTCGTGCCCCGGTCCGGGAGGATCCCACGTGCCGCGGAGCGGCTGGGCCCGTGAGTCATGGCCGCTGAGCCTGCGCGTCCGGAGCCTGTGCTCCGCAACGGGATAGGCCACGGCAGTGAGAGGCCCGCGTACCGCAAAAAAAACAAAACAAAACAAAAAAAAAAACCACCAACTAATGAAGGATTAAAAAATGAAGATGAATGTGAATAGCAAAATGGTAGGCATAGCTACTGCTGACAACTGCCTGGATAAGGAAAGGAGTCGGAGGATGGGAAAATGCCAATCTTATTCGGCAAGAGGACTTCTCTCTCTCTCTCTCTCTCACTCTCTCTCAACATTTCACACAGTCTTGTGGAATACTGAGTCCCCCCTATACCTATCGCCCAAATTCAATCAAGATTTTGCAACATTACATTTATCCTTCCTTTTTTTAAAAAAAACTCAAAGGAAGATTTTGATATTATTTTATTATTTAGGAGATTCAGAGAAGAAAGCAGGGGACTTTATTTTGGGGATGGGCAGAGGCCTTTGTCTTTAAACACTTCTTTCAGAAACAGCAAAGAGTTAGCTTTTCCCATGAAAAGATTTGGCCGTCTTTATTTTCGGCAAAATGTGTGTGATGCTCCTTTCCATAAGTACACATACTTCGTAACCTAAAGAAATGAAACTCTGTGGGATTTTAATGTTAGTTTCCCAAACTTGATCTCTCATAAAGTACTGCAGATTGTGGGGTTTTTTTGGATACTAAGTTACATCTTCATCTGTGATAAAAATAATAATCCAACAGGAAAACTTTTCAACAAGGAGAGAACATTTATAATACTGTGAAAGATTGGGTTCTCTATTTCTGGCTGCCACAAGTAATTAGTCTTAATAGCTATAGTTGATTCTAAGTAATAATTCACTGAAAATTACACACTCTTTGTGGAAGAAATAAACAGTACATTCAATTAGACCTATTTCCTTTGGTACCGGCATTCCAGAAGTGAAACATATTTATCTTTCTGACGTTAGAATTTCAATGGTTAAACAATGATTAAAAATTAAAAATTATTTTTAAACACTTTACTGAAGTATAGTTGATTTACAACGTTGTGTTAATTTCTGCTCTACAGCCGTGATTCAGTTATACATATATATACATTCATTTTCATATTCTTTTCCATTATGGTTTATCACAGGATATTGACTATAGCTCCCTGTGCTGTACGGTAGGACCTTGTTGTTTATCCTTGGAGCTCCGTCTTTATTCTGCATGTTGATTAATTGGACTCAGCGTAATCAATTGCAGAGGACGTCAAAGTTTCTGCAGTTAAGTGCTTCAGGGAGACAGGGATGCTCAGTGCTGAATGGAGACGCTGGATTCTGCTTACCACCATGTTGAATGAGCTGGACCTGGCTCCTTTTAGCACAGAGACTGGTTAAAATCCACATAGCGCTGAGATAATAGGAATTACCTTAAATTGTATTTATTTGCTTAAGGGTGTATGTCTTGGTTTCCCAGATAGACTGCAAGTTGCCTGAGGGGATAAACCATAGATTATACCTCTTTGTTTCTAGTGGACAGCTATGCTCACAATTAAGCACTCAGTAATTACTTGTTACATATACTAATGAGTGAGCTCGTTAGGATGAGTAATCAAAGCTGGGTATTCAATCTCCTCGCCTAAACTCTTTGGAACAGGCACCTGGCTTACCAGGCATACTGATCTAGTTTTGGGGGATTGTTGACTCAGTGGGGAACAATATAAGTTTGTAGAAATGCAGAGAAAGGCACCGTGGACGGAGGAAGAAGAAAGGAGTTAAAACTGTAAAAGTATAAGGGGGCTTCCCTGGTGGCGCAGTGGTTGAGAGTCCGCCTGCCGATGCAGGAGACACGGGTTCGTGCCCCGGCCACAACAGTGAGAGGCCCCAAAAAAGAAAGAAATCTCTTAATTCATATATCAGCTCTACAGCTTTCCTTACAAGTCATCATCCCATCACTTCTTAAACATGACAGGGCAGTTTATCTCTAGATAACTCTATTGGAAAGAATGCTGACCTTAATTTAAACCAAAGTCTACCTCCTTTTAGTTTTTCCCCATTGGTACATGTTCTGAACCTCTGCAGACATATGCAAACATAGAATCCCTTAAAGA
This sequence comes from Phocoena phocoena, assembly GCF_963924675.1. Lineage (NCBI taxonomy): Eukaryota > Metazoa > Chordata > Mammalia > Artiodactyla > Phocoenidae > Phocoena > Phocoena phocoena. Next base: position 78,542,815 of record NC_089234.1, on the reverse strand, counting down.
ATGAAGCCAGCCCTTCAAATATTTGGACAAAAGAATGACATCTTCTTTAAGTCTCTTTCTCCAGGTTAAATATGCCAAGTCCTCCGATCGTGTCTTCTGTAACGTAATTTTGAATCTCTTCACCATCAATGTCACTTTTGTGTGGCTGTGCTCTAAATTGTCTCTGGATTATTCTTAAGATGTGTCAGCCATGCACCTTTGGATGGTACCTGAGCAGGGGGGAATAGAGCAAGGCTAGCACCTCCCTTCTTGCTTATGATTGCCTTCACCTTCAGTGCACTGCCACTTTCACCTACAGTTGTGTTTGAGTCCACCCAACCCTTCCAGTCATCGACGGAATGCCGGCCCAGAGTCAGCTAGCTAGGCTCTGACCTGTGTGTTCCATCCTGGGGGCACTACGGTGGCTAGTTTGCCCTCCCAACCTTATCCTCTTCTTAGGGAATCAGCCTCTGCCAGCTCCACAAGGGACAGCCCCACCCTCTACCCCGGGACCTAGGAGACCCCGCCCACTTAGCCGCGAGGAGCCTTTGGAAGGTTGTGGAGACGTGGAAGTGGCTCTGCCTTTTGGGATAGCTATGGGCAAGAAGGGAAACCAGGCTGCAGAGGGCATGAAGGAGGCTTCCGGAAGCGGAGAGGAGTCCATAAGGGCCCCATGGAAACAGAGTCCGAGAAATTAACCAATGACTTGTCCACAAGTTTCCACTGAACCTCTTCCAACTAGTTTCTATGAGGTTTCTCTGTTTGTAAGGTTAAGTTCATTTGCATTCAAGATTCTTCGAATGGATTTTGGTTCTGAACAAACACTCTTTGCCAAGACTTTAAGCAAGTCTTGGAATCTCACTGGGCTTAATTTTCCTTATGGATAAATTGCATGTTTGTCCCATAGTCTGCTTTCACTCTGTGACTCTACATGATTTTATTCCCATTCTATAATTCTGTACTCGGGAGGGTTTTTATTTTTTAAAAATAAAAACTGAGGTGTATAACTTTATATATAATCCCTGGTAAATTTCACCTTGGTTCCGGTTACTCTTCCAAAACATCTCACGTATTAGAATTCATTGGGGTCTTTGATGATCAGATAGTAGTAAACAGAAGAAAACTTGAGAGTAATAAGATCATACTTCTTCACAGAAGTCTGTGTAATAGTTGTCTCTCACATTGGATGAACTGTCCAGAAATGTCATTTCCGTGGCTTAGAAATTCATTCATTCATTAATCTGTTTATCCATTCAGTAATTTCACTAGTTCGTTGTTGATTGAGGGTATGTTTTCCAACGTCAGCAGAAACATATGTGAGCAGTAGGTGCAAAGCTTTGATTTACTGTGATCTGTTAGGATGGCCACCCCAAGCACAAAATGTCCACATCTTGAAGGACCTGACAAGTGGTGCATTGGACCAACTGGAACGCCCAGTCACCACCAATTATGCAAGGTCAGAGATGCTGCATAAAGAACTAGTCAAACTCAGACTAGTCAATTTGCTATTTGCTGGCAACCTGGGCATAAAGACTTGGTGGGAAAGGATGCAGGAATTTTGGCTAAAATGAGCTTTGGGCTTATCTTCAGATTCCAATTATGCAAGGCTGTCCCCATCCCTCGTTACCTCAGATAAATTCAACAGCAGCTTAGAGTTCAACTTGGGAGCTGGGAGCAAACAAAGAGTAAATCTTTGAGGCAAAATGTGGGCTGTGTCTATTTGTGGTTCATAGATGCTTCAAAAAGACAGGGAGGCAGAAAGCAAGACTGACTCCCAAACACCGTGGGTCGGGAACACACACACCTCTGAATATGTGAGGAGAAGAGGAAGAGCAGGAAAGAAGAGGCAGACACCTGCCTCACTGTCACCTTGGCCACCATCCCCAGAGGGCTTTTTGCAGCTGGTTCTTCCTGGGTAACCCTCGTGCTCCTGGAAACAAACCATCGAACCCTCAGTCCTTGTGCCTGGTCTTGGGATCTGGAACAACCACAACTGTTCCAGATCCCAAGTCTGAACTTTCGACCTTCCTCAGCCCCTCAAATGCCTGCCCCACCCCATTCTATTAGCTCCCCTCAGATCTCAGTTTTTTCCCTCCCCCACCACTCCCTCCTTCTGCTTCAGCTGCTCAGTGAGCCCCCATCCCCGGTAGAATCCCTCAGTTGGGCTCAGTTTCTTTTCTTTTTTTAAATTGAAGTATAGTTGACGTACAATGTTGTGTTAAGTTCTGCTGTACAGCAAAGTGAGTCAGTCATACACATATATACGTTCTTTTTTTAATATTCCTTTCCATTATGGTTTATCACTGGATAGTGAATATAGTTCCCTGTGCTATACAGTAGGACCTTGTTGTTTATTCATTCTAAATAGTTTGCATCTACTAACCTCAAACTCCCAGTCTATCCCTCTCCTTCCCCCCTCCCCCTTGGCAAAACAAGTCTGTTCTCTATGTCTGTGAGTCTGTTTCTGTTCTGTAGATAGGTTCATTTGTGCCATATTTTAGATTCCACATAGAAGTGATATCATATGGTATCTGTCTTTCTCCTTCTAACTTACTTCACTTAGTATGATAATCTGTAGTTGCATCCATGTTGCTGCAAATGGCATTATCTCATTCTTTTCTATGGCTGAGTAGTATTCCATTGTATATATATGTACTGCATCTTTATCCATTCCTCTGTCGATGGACATTTAGGCTGTTGGCTATTGTGAATAGTGCTGCTATGAATATAGGGGTGCATGTATCTTTTTGAATTATAGTTTTGTCCGGGTATATGGCCAGGAGTGGGATTGCTGGATCGTACGGTAATTCTATTTTTAGTTTTCTGAGGAAGCTCCATCCTGTTTTCCATAGTGGCTGGACCAACAGTTGGGCTCAGTTTCTTCATCTGGAGAATGGGCATAATTACCCCTACCTCATGAGGCTGGAAACACGCTATGTGTGTTCAGTGTGAGGGGCAGACCTGCTCATGGCACCCACCCAGTGAAGGGCAGCCCGTTCTCTACTGCGTCTTCCCCTCTCCTCACAAATATGCTTTTCCCTCCACTTTGGAAAAGACCTCTGGCCTTGCCAGCCTCTCCCTGCTTCTCCTTATTCTCAGACCTCAGGAAGGGCTTCTCTGCCCCCCGCCTCCTCGCCACCGGCACCACATTGCCAAGGACGTTATAGTCTCGCTCCGACCCCATCATCCCCCATTCTGTCCTCATCCTGCCTCTGCTCCTGGATCCAGCCTCTCAAGTTCAAAACCTCAGTGTGAGTCTCAATGCTTCCCTCATTTTCTCTCTCTCTACTCAGCAGATGACTAGATTTGGTTGATTCTATCCCAGAAATGTCACCTTCTTACCCATGGCCTCAAAGCCAGCCTCCCCACCGTCTCTGACCAGGACCATCATGGCTTGTCTCCCTGCCCCAGGCTTGGACTCTTCACTCCACACTTCTGGCCCAGCTCTGCTTGAACACCTTCAGTGGCTCTGTCATCTCTAGGACAACGTCTGACTTCCTTCACAAGCACATGGGGACCTGCCGGTGGCCTCAGACGTCCTCACGGCAGGCCAGGCCTGTCATACACGAGCTGGACACAGGGACCTCCATGCCACACCCTGCCCACGCCAGAGACCCCGGGCCCCCCTCGGGAGCTCCTGCACTTCCTTCTGGCTGGACCACTGCTGCCCCCTCAGCGTTAAACTCCTCGTCCTGCTTTAAAACCCACATCAAACGTCTCCCAGCCTCCTCCCCAGGGACCCCCAGCTCTTTGTCCACAGCCCACGGCTTCCTATCGGGTACGCAGGCCCCCAGGACTGGTGAGCTTAACCACGGTGGGAGCCTCGGCACCCGGCCCAGGTCAGGCTCGTGTTAAGTGACCAAACACTGGCTGACGCCACACTTAATAAAATGAGACGAGAAATGCTTTGGGAACCCCTGAACCCAGAGGCTGAGGAACCATGTGAGAAGCGAGTGGTGTTCCAGAGGGGCAGAGGGAGCCCCTGCCCCATTTACGCTTCAGGATAGACTTGAGATCTCGATCAGGTCCCGAAGCTGCATAATGAACCTGCACTCCAGCACGGAGTGGTGGTTCGGACCAGAGACTGCAAACAAGGTCTAAGTTGGCTTGGCCGGTGCTGAGCTCACTAAGATGACAGCCCTCACGGAGAGGAAGACTTTGCCACCGTTTATAGGTGGGTTGCTGGTGTGCATTGATCACCCTGACCGTTCAGGGCAAGGCCGTAGTGATAGGAGAATGTCACAATAAGCCCTGAGAGTTGAGCTCAGCAAGAACAAGGGCAGGTTGGGAAGAGAGGCCCATTCAGCTCTGCAGACACTCTCTGGGAAGGCTGAGCCCTGGGGCCCTGGCGGGTGGAGGTTTCCCAAAACAAACCCGACCCAGAGACTTTAGAAATCAGAGCCCTGATTTCTGACCCAAAGGCAAGTTTGCAAAGCAGCACGTCGCCAAACAGCCGACTTCGTGGTTTGCAGCAAAGACCAGAGGGAAGCATAGGATTTGGAAACCCTCAAGGCCACAGTCATGAGAATAAGGTCAGCTCGGCTCCGAGCACTTCTGAGAGAGACAGACCCGGCCACGCGGAACAGGACAGATGGGCTGTCAGGGAGGGACGCCCATCAGCGCTGCTGTGCGGGAGGGAACGTGGGAAAGCTGGTGTGGCCCCGTCAGGGATTCTACGTGACACTATGAACACGTAAGAGCTGACATGGAGGCGGCATCGGCAGAGGTTAACGGAGGCCTCAGAGGGCTTATTTATTATTGTTATTTTTGCCTCCCTCGCGTGGTTTGTAGAAAGTGCTTTGTCAAGATGGGCAGGCCCAGTCATGTACAAATGACCCAAGGCTGATTCTCAGGGGAACCCCTCTCTGGCTCAGCTAGAAGGGAGCACGGAAGCAGGAGGGAGTGAAGGGTGGGCTAAATAGCACAGACTCAGAAGGAAGAATGATCCTCTGGCCCCCCAGACTAGGCAGCAGCTCAAAGCCCGGGGCCTGGGGAGGATGGGCCCTATGGCCCGACTGCAGAAAAGGAACAAGCATTCTTCAAGGTGGACCAGCCTGGATTCGTCTAAAAAGTATATCAGATAGGAATTCCCTGGCCGTCCAGTGGTTAGGACTCCAGGCTTCTGCTGCTGGGGGCCCAGGTTCCATCCCTGGTCGGGGAACTAAGATCCCGCAAGCTGCGCGGTGTGGCCAAAAAAAAAAACAAAAACAACTCAGCAAGCCCAGGGCTACATGAATTACATTATACCTGGAAACATTTGCCAGGGGATTGATGCATCCCATGATTGACACAAGGTGATGATATCCACAGAGATGGTACAAATTCCAGGCCTTGGTCTAGTGAGTTCTATGTGTGTGGAAAAGCGAGGCTCTTCTCCATAGGACGATGAGCCGCTCTAGAGAGAATGCTATTGGACATTGTTTTCCTTGGATCTCTCTCTCCACCCATCATCTATCTGTGTCTGGAGACAAGGTTGGATCAGGCAAGAAGAGAAGGCATTTACACGGATGTGCATCAAGAGATGCACGGAAGCTTTCGAGAGCCTCAGGACGTTTTCTCGTATTTATGTCTTTGTTCCATGCTTCTCTTTCCTTCCGTTTGAAGGGTCCTCTTTTAGGTTTGGAAACCAACCTATCACGACTTGGATTTTGGGTTCTGAACAAGTAAGTGTATTCATACGCTACGAAATGACCAAATTGCTTTTTCACAGAGTTCACCCAGGCTTTCCAGGAACCCAGGAAACCGGAAGAGGGGTTTTGCGACGACTTACACGTGGACCACGAATAAAGAGCACTGAGCGGCAAGCTTAAGAAGTCAGTGAAATCCGGGGGACACACGTGTCTTCGAAGGGACAAACCCATGCAGAAGAGGGTCAGGGGTCAAGACTTGCTTGCCCTCGGGCACCATTTTGTAAGCCTGCTCATGGTGTGGTTGGCCAACATCTAGCAGCTCCTCTGGAACATCTGGGGCCTTCAGCAGCTGGGAGAGCAGTGAGGCAAGAGTGAGTGGCCAAAAGGTAGAAGGGACCAGAGAGGGGAGAATAAGAAGGGCCTGGCTGCCAAAACTCAACTGGGAAGATGGCGTGATCCAACTCCTTCTTATAGACTGGTGTTCCCTTCACAGAACAGCTGTGATGAACAGCTTAGAGGAGCATCTTAGGAAAAGCCACAGTCCAGGCTGATGCTGCCATGCAGTCCAGGGACCTCTCAGCCAAGGCGGTTGGCTACAGGTGAGGCCGGGAGGCCAGGAAGGAGAACTTGAGCTCCTGGTACCAAAGGGACACAGCCTTAAGGACAGCAGTATTCCAATCACATGATAGCTTGACAGGAAACAATAAATGGAGAAACCAATGAGAAGGCCCAGGATACTTCTTTGGAAAATCCTAAGTCCTTGAGTGTTAGCCAGGATTATACAAGGGCTGTTCACATTTGGCTGGAGAGTTGGCTCTAGGGAGAACTCATGATCAAACACTCCCTGGATGTGTCTTCGTAGGAATGATGAACGCTGATGATTCCGGAGCTACTCTGGGGCCAAGAGACGCTCCAAGGTCCCTCTGGTCCAAGTAAACAGAGAAGAGGGCCTCCCAAACTCCTGGCCCTAACACAGCAGGGAGGCTCTTGGCCAATGGCTTCTTGTTGGCTGGACCATGCCTCTCATGACCTCCTGGGCAGCTCTTCTTGGTGTTACAGGCAGTAGTCATCCCAGCTGGGTTAAGAAAAGGTAACAGAGTAAGTGGAGAATTCAGGGCACTAGTAGGAGTTAAAAGATAGACTTCATCAGAGTAACCAGCACTTTCCTGTTTTTAGGGCATATAATTACAATGTTTGTATTCAGCTTGGAATCCAGCTTCCTGTACTGACTCAGTCCACAGCAGCCCCTCCCTCTCTCTGTATTTCTACAGGACATGTATTGCCTTGAATCATTCTTAAATGTTTCCTGTATACACCACACTCTTTCCATTTTAATAATCCTATACTGTGCCTGTAATGAAATTCAAAGGCAGGTGAATAATAACCAGTTCTTGTCCTCAAGGAACTTCAAGTCCAGTGAAAGGAACAGGAACAGGCACATAAAGAATAACATTACTATGGAAGCACAGAGGTGGGAGCCTTGAGGTTGGCTTGACCAGTGGGGCTCACAGGAGGAAGAATGGACCAGGATGTTTCTCCGAGAGACAAAGGGTGTGATTTTATCCCTGAAACCAGAAGTGGAAGCCAGGTGGAGAACCATTGTGGAAAATCCCATGCAAATCTAAAACCAGTGAAGCCAGAGTGGCCACAGAAGTGGAAAATCAAGTCTGGGGGCACAAAACAGAAATCGGGAAGCAGAGAGTAGAGAACAATAAGGACAGCTATGGGGTTCTTGACTAAAATAGTTATTGTTCACAGTTTTGGGGGGCCACTGGGACAAAGTATGTGGTTGGGCCTGCTGGACTGAAAGGATCAGGGGTAAAATGACAAGAGGAATTTGACAAGATTTAAGAGATGATTAGGAAGCAGTTGAATGTGAGACATGAAGGAGAAGGCGTCATCTAATATAATCCTGAAGTTCTAGCTTTGTAGTCTGCCTCGTAGATGCCTAGATGCCTGGTGATTTTATAAACTATCGTTCAGATTAGGGGAGGGGCAGGCTGAGAGGAGGAAGCGGATGAGTCCATTTGGGGCATGTTGAGTTTCAGGGTTTTCATGGGATGGCAAGGGAGACTGGCTGCTTAGTGGGTCACTGGACATATGGTCTCTGTATCACAGGATGTGTGTCAGGACCGAAACCACGTCTGGGAACCATCAGCCAGGGAGTAGAAAGAATCGCCCGCGGAAAGGGAATAGGAAGTCCCAAGACCAAAACTTGGGGATCATCTACATCCCAAGAGCAGCCACGAGTATGAGAGAGCCATTCAGTAGGGTGGTCATGGCAGAAGCTGAACTGTAGAGGTGGAGGAAGAGGTGGAAAATGGGACAGTGGAGGCGGTGAGGGTAGCCTTCTTAAAAAGTGAAGTTGATGGTGAAGGGAAGGTGTGACACGGAGTCGTCATTTGAGAAGGATTTTTAGAGCAGGGAGTCATTAGCATGTTTGAAGGACATAGAAAAGGAGCCAAGGAGGAGACAGGATTGAAGGTCCAAAATAGAGAAGTGCCGGCAGAGAGCAGGAGGTCTCAGGGGAGGGACAGGGGAGGGGTCAGGTGGCAGGGCGGCCTTTAGAGAGCCACGACCCTTCATCTTCTGAGGCAGAGGAAAGGCTTTCATGTTGGATGAGGAGCTGGGTGAAGCTGTGGGGCAACAAAACACACCCCTGATCCCAAGACTCTGTGTGTGTGTGTGTGTGTGTGTGTGTGTGTGTGTGATGCAAACCATACTGTCTTGCATATAGGAGTCAGTTTTCTCTGTGACTTTCAAGCTTGAACATTTTCTCTCCCTTAGATAGTCATGTCTTTAAAGGTAAGGACTGTGGCTTTGACTACTTTTTGCCATCTCAACAGCACCAAGGACAAGAATTGAGTGAGTCGCGAATGACCCTGGCCCTGCTCATCACTGATGGCCTTCTCTCAGATTATCCAGGCAAGTCTTGACAAAGCACTGAGTACAGGCACTTTTCATCTCTTGAGACCAGGGCTGTGCCTTTAAAGGTTATTTGTATTGACCTGGCATACTTCTCAAGCATGAATTTAATAGGAATAAGGCGAGGAGAAAAACTCAACTTACAGTTGAAAAATAAGAATTACTAGGTAGAAAGAGACAATATTAAAAGAAACAAAGCGTCCTTTCCTCTCTTTTAAGTTGCTATCTTTTAAAAATTATTATTATTTTTGCAGTACGCAGGCCTCTCACTGCTGTGGCCTCTCCCGTTGCGGAGCACAGGCTCCGGACGCGCAGGCTCAGCGGCCATGGCTCACGGGCCCAGCCGCTCCGCGGCATGTGGGATCTTCCCGGACCTGGGCACAAACCCACGTCCCCTGCATCGGCAGGCGGACTCTCAACCACTGCGCCACCAGGGAAGCCCTAAATTATTATTTTTAATAGATCTTTATTGGAGTATAATTGCTTCACAGTACCGTGTTAGAAGTGAGTCAGCCACGTGCATACACGTGTCCCCACATCCCCTCCCTCATGAGCCTCCCTCCCCTCCCTACCCCACCCCTCTAGGTCATCGCAAAGCACCGAGCAGATCTCCCTGTGCTATGCTGCTGCTTCCCACCAGCCAACTATTTTACGTTCGGTAGTGTATATATGTCGATGCTACTCTCACTTCGCCCCAACTTTGACCTCCCACCGCATGTCATCAAGTCCATTCTCTATGTTTACCTCTTTATTCCTGCCCTGCAACTAGGTTCATCAGTACCATTTTATTTATTTATTTTTTTAGATTCCATATATATGTGTTATCATACGGTATTTGTTTTTCTCTTTCTGACTTACTTCACTCTGTATGACAGACTCTAGGTCCATCTGCATCTTCTTTATCCATTCATCTGTTGATGGACATTTAGGTTGGTTCCATGTCCTGGCTATTGTACATAGTGCTGCAATGAAGGCTGAGCTGGATGGTTCCAAGGTGGCAATTTGGTACATTTGCTCTTTCAGCTTCCTTCCCCGTCTCTATATTAGTCATGACAGGGCACACAGTACACTCTTCGTAAACATGGGGCTGAATCAAGTCTATAAGCCTTTACCAATCAAGCAAAGAGCGGAGCATTTTTTGGCTTCATCCTTTAGCTTTGACCAGATGTTTGGCACAGATCTACTAGGAAGTTTCCTCTGTATTGCCACCTGGCCTCAGCTCTTCCCTTCTCAGTCAATCACAGCATTTAATGTGCACCCTATTCTTTTTTTTAATTATTACTGATGAATAGTTGATTTACAATATTGTGTTAATTTCTGCTGTACATTAGTGATTCAGTTATACATACGTATACATTCTTTTTTTAATATTCTTTTTCATTATGGTTTATCCCATGATACTGAATATAGTTCTCTGTGCTATACAGTAGGACCTTTTAGTTTATCCATTCTATATACAACTGTTTGCATCTGCTAATCCCAAACTCCCTATCCATCCCTCCCCACCCCCTCCCCTTGGCAACCAAAAGTTTGTTCTCTATGTCTGTGAGTCTGTTTCTGTTTTGTGGGTAGGTTCACTTGTGTCATATTTTAGATTCCACATATTAGTGATATCATGTGGTATTCATCTTTGTCTGGTTTACTTCACTTAGTATGATAATCTCTAAGTCCATCTATGTTGCTGCAAATGGCATGATTTCATTCTTTTTTATGGCTGAGTAGTATTCCACTGTATATATGAACCACACCATGTTTATCCATTCATCTGTCGATGGACATTTAGGTTGCTTCCATGTCTTGGCTATTGTAAATAGTGCTGCTATGAACGTAGAGGTGTATGTTTCTTTTTGAATGAGAATTGTTTTCCAGATATATGCCCAGGAGTGGGATTGCTGGATCAACCCTATTCATTTTTAGCACTTGCTTATACTCCATTTAACACCTTAATAGTGCTTACAGCTTCCTATCACCTAGTATAGTTATTGGTGTTCATTCATATCTTATCTCCTTCACACATCATACCCAAAGTTCCTAGAGAGCAAGGTCCATGACCGATTCATTTTTATATTCCCATGGCAGCAACCAGATTAGACATTGTATAAATATTTGTTCTCGGATGAATAAGTGATTCACTGTCTCATGTGTTCATGCTTCTCTGAACTCAGATTTCTCAGCTATAGGATGAGGCAGCTGAATTAGATCCTTTAAGGTCCTCCTCACTCAAACTTCCAAGTATTTTATGAGCCTGTTTCCCTTCCTGACTTCATGTACATTAGGGAGTCATTCCTGGGAGTGAACCAGTGTTTTAGCCCTGTGCTAGGACATGATGGATTTAGAATTTAAAATCTAGATGGAAAGACAGAAATAACCCATATGAAAATAGCCCAAAATATGACAAGCTTCTTATGCTGAAGTCTGAATTGTGTGCCAGACCCTAGAGGTGAAAAGACAAACAGAAAATCAATGCCAAGGGTCCAGATGTGGGCAATGTCACTTTAGCAATTCCGTGTTACTGCTCAAAACACCCTGGGCAGGATGGCACTTTCAGCTGTGTTGGACCTTCGCTGATTATATTGCGGAGAAAGGAATCGGAAATGGAGTCGGTGATCAAACTTCTTTCTCGGCAGTGAGCAGACTGTTCTGTTGTGATGGGGTAATGCAAAAGGGTTGGTCTGGCGAGGGTCTGGACACACAGTTGGGTGTCAGGGGGCCCACGAAGAGTCTGAGTTGCAAGAGGATACTGTGGTCTTGAGGGAGGGAGCACACAAAGAGTCAAGTGTGAGGGAGAGAAGGGAAGAGGATGCTACTAAGGGCCAACATCCTTCATTCCAGTCATGTGTCTAGGGCTGACCAGCCCCACTAAGGAGAAGGGCATCAACAAGGCTGGAACAGAATGGAGGACTCACCATATGATGTGGACCCCAGAAGTGGGCTAGTGACCCTGCCGTACACAATGTGTAAGTGCTTCCTGTGCACTGGTCAATGGAATGGATGTACGTGATGCCTGCCATACCCCTTCTATTTTCTTTTAAGGTCTCTTATATCGCAGTGTTTTGCACCATTTTGGGGCAGTATGATGCCATTACTGGTCCCATGGCTTCTGGGTCCCAGGACACAGAGAGCACCCCTTCCCTGCCAGTGTGACAGCATTATATTTCACCCAAGCCCCTACTGGGCCTTGGAGCAAGACTGAACTGTTGAAACCTTGAAGAGGAAGCCCTGTGAGGGTGTGCAAGAGGGCAGGGGGTTTTCAGTTCCCAGGAAGACCTTCGCTTTGGGGCTTTTGCTCTTTTCAGTAAGGAGGCACTCACTTCATCATCTTCAAATCCTGGAGATTTTGTGCTAAATGCATGAGACTGTTCTCCAGGTTTTGCAGAGCTTAAACGTGATGCCTGTTTTGCCTGGTTGAGTGAAGGGGGGCCTGCGGCCAGCTGCCAGCATCATGGGACTTCCTCAGAGGCCGAACTGAGTGCATGATCACATATGAAACCCCTGCCAGAGCCTCCCGGGGCCACAGGGGAGGGGCAATGTGTGGGGATCACTTGATGGGGTGCCCTGGGGCCTGCAGCAGGTCAGTGAGGGCAGGGAGGCTGCAGTTACTCCTATAACTGTGATGACACTGAGACCTGGGACAATCCGGGTAAGATATGCCCCCGCTGAGGGCAGGGACCGCTCAGCTTGTACCTGTGGCAACCTCACCTCCAAAGTGCCCCAGGATGGCTCTCAGGTCAAGTATCACATTCATGAGTGTTCCTATGTGTGCCCTCATATTTGGCAGACATTATGCTTCTTTTTCCTTTTTTTTTTTTTTGCTCAAAGATGCCTACCAAACCCCCTCTATTTTCTTTTAAGGTCACTTATAGCACAGTGTTTTGCACTGAGAAGGAAAATAATGATCTCCTGAGTGATTGATTAATGGAATCATAGAAATACTTTTCAGATGAACAATTGAAGCCTTTTGTTTTGTTTTTATTTTATATTGTTTCTTGTTTTATTTTATTTTATTGCAAAGGCTTTCTTTTTTTTTTTTTTTTTTTTTTTGCGGTATGCGGGCCTCTCACTGCTGTGGCCTCTCCCGTTGCAGAGCACAGGCTCCGGACGCGCAGGCTCAGTGGCCATGGCTCACGGGCCCAGCCGCTCCGCAGCACGTGGGATCTTCCCAGACCGGGGCACGAACCTGTGTCCCCTGCATCGGCAGGCGGACTCTCAACCACTGCACCACCAGGGAAGCCCAGGCTTTCATTTTAAAAGTAACTTTGGTTGTATTCGGTTCACACCACGGCCTCGGCTCAGCTGTGAGGTAACAGCAGCACTTAACAAAGGATGAGAGAGACGCTATGTTTACCTGGAAACCCAGTGACCACAGAGCCATCTCAGAAGCAGGTCCCTGGAGCCTGGCCATAGCACACCCAGTACATTGGGCCTGCATGAAGCACACGTCCGGCTTCATAGATTGTTCTCCTTGCATTTCCAAGGCCGATTTAAAGCCTGAGTCTAATGAGTCATGGTCGTGGTGAAGGACTTGGAAAAGAATGTAGTTGAGATGAACCATTTTTCACAGTCAGTGTCGAAGTTTTATCTCTTTGGCTGGTTCCGATTTAATCCATTAGTTAGCAGTTTGGTTAATTACTGATGAATGATTTATAAGTTGTTGTAGGAAATGTAGTATGAGAGAAATATGAATTGAAAGGACAAATATGGAAGGTTTAAGACCATAAAGTTACTAATAAGGCATAAAGCTCTTCCCCTGCATCCCCAGCTCTGTTAATGGCTCTCCACAGACTGAAGCAACAAATTCTACTGATTTTACCACATACTTCCCTAATCTCTCTGCTCCTTTCTGTAAGACTGAGACAATAACAGTATCTACCTCACTGGGTGGAGATGAGGATAAAATGCCTTAAAAAAGGGACCAGGGCATTCAGTAAGTTAGCGAATCTTACTAGTAAAAGTCTGGAATCCACCTCTGGGCAATGAAAGACTGAACTCTTCTAGCCTGAGAAAAGGTAGATACACTGTTAGGCTCTGAACCACCCAGGTTTCCAAATTAGCCATTGAGTTCTTTCCAATGGGAAAGAAAAATGCAGAGAAAATGGTCTGTGCTGTTTGTTTTTGGTGGAGGTGGGGAGGGGATGTAGAATGGGGAGGGGGAGCAGACAGACTGGGAAAAGGGACAGGGATGTGCAAGTCCAAAGGTAACAGATACGTGTGTCTTAGAACTTTGAGGACCTAGGATGGGCCATGGTGATGTGAATTCTGGGGGAGGCTGGACCCTCAAAACCCTGATCTTGAGGTTCTGTGGCAAGATTTGCAGAAAGGGTAGAAGATCTCCATGAGGGACAGACATTTCTGTGGACCCCCGGGAGATGGGACCAGAGCAGGCCAGACCACACGGTACCTGGAGCTCTTCACAAGTTCTAAGCCAAACTATTGACTTAGAAGGGCTTTCCCCTCTACTTTTGCTAGGAGGAGCTCCAACGGTCATGATTTCCTTTAGAAAAATAAAGAAAGGTAAACATTTCTTACCTTTCAATGTCAGGGAGAAATACACTTGTGTGTTTCTGTTACGATCACAAATAAAATTCATTTAAAAAATCACAAAATTTGTATTAATGTTTTAGTCTATATGCATTTTCTCAATCAATGGCACTAAAAGTACTACTACGACTGTGGGGACGTCTGAGAGGATTTTTTTCCCCCTCACTCAGTATGGATCCTCATTCTTGAACCCACTGAGAATGATTGGCTTACGGGTAAAGTCTAACTAACATGGTGCAGAATTCCATCCACGATGGGGCTCCTGCTTCTGTTCCAGACTCATCTCCCGGCATCCTCCACGCCCCTGAGAAGGTGATGCTTATGTGTTCATTCATTCATTCATTCCACTAATATTGACTATGCCCCAGATGGCACTCAGCTCAGGTCAAGGCTCTCAGGAAAGGGCAGAGGAGACCCAGAAACCCAGCTCTCCTGGAGCTGACATTCCAAGTCCCGTGACAACTCACACTGCTTCACATCTGCACATTGTCCTTCCTGCTGAAGTGTCCCATCTCCCCCTACTCTCTGTTTGCCCAAGCCCCACTCATAACACAAACCACTCAGGCTCCCAGCTTTGCAGGAAACTTGTCACTGCTCTCCCAGATTGCAGTCTCCGTGCTCCCCACACGTGGCTCAGAGCACATCCAGCTGGTATGGAAATATCCTTTATCTGTCTGGACCCCTCATTAGAGTACAAAGGTGCCTGTGCTGTATGTACTGATGCGTCGCCAGAGCCCAGGCATAGAACCTGCACAGGTAGAGCTTCTTAATGTTATGAAAAAATTGCCCAAACCTTGGCACAGAACTATCCTTCTGCCAGAATCATGGCCACTGATCCAGCGGTTCTCAACCCAGGCTGCACGTTAAGACCATCCGGGGAGCTTTTAAAGATGCACCATGGCCAGCTCTCCTCCCCAGAAAAGAAGTTGATTTCATTGGTCAGGGATGGGGTGCCCGGGCATAGGTATTATTTCCAAGCTCCCCAAGTGATTCCAGAGTTGAGAACAACTTCCATAGTGGCACAAAAATAAAGGCCAAATCGTCTGGCCCTTTCAGAAGGGTGCTGCCACTTTCATGTGCATATCGAGGGCATGAACTAGGTCACAGGTACCTCACTGCGGTTCACCATCACTTACTGTTTTTAATACCTCAGGGCCCCAGCCAGCATCATCTTCTCTAGGAAAGGTGTTACGTGGTGGGATGATCCATCACTGCTTAACTTCTGCTGGTTTCTTCAGGGTGCAGACCAGGAAATCAGACTGTGGGCCTTCTGAGCAGATCAAGAACCCACGTCAGACTGCAGCCAGGCGCAGGGCAGGGCAGCATCTTAAAAGAAGCAAATAACAAAAAATTTCCCAAGACCACAGTCTGAGAACGTTTGCTCTGTAGTACAGACCCTACACTACAAATGGACAACCACGAGGAAGCTTTCAGTGTCTCTATGTTTCCCTCATATTTTCTCCTACCTCCAAAAATATTCTCTAAAAATCCACCAAGCATTAGCTGTTTTAGGATTTTCGCTATTTTATTACCTAATTTACATAGTTCCTGCACGCCTTAAGTCCATTTTGATTGTGTGTACCATTTAGTGGTAAATCATATTCAGTCAGCCCTCACTTCTTCAGACTAAATAACATAACTTCAATTTGCATATGTTCCCTAGGTTATTGGAAAAAAATCTGTTTCCGTGCATTTAAAGTATAGAACACCGATGGTTTAAAACCACAGGCAATTGCCTAGCTTTTCACTTGACTAAAACTCAGGTACCATTCAGTTCACAAAGATCATTTTAATTCAAGACATACAGCAATGCAGCTCATCTGGAGAAATCTTCCTCACCCTCCCCTAACCCGATTTCTTTCTTATCGGCCCTTAAACCCACAAGGCTACATTTGAAAATGATGAGTCAAGAAGAAAATATTTATAATGGGAGCAGCTGCTGGATTAGAAAAATGCACTGGCAATCTTTGAAAACCAGGGAGAATGTATCATACGTTTCTTTGATCATACCAAAAAGAGGGTGGGTTGTGTCTTAGCCTAAGGCAGCAGTGGTGTCTTCCCAGGCCTACACTGGATTCTTTGTCCGGCCTAAACACTTGTTAATAAATGCAGCAGGGGCAGCGCCTCTGGAAAGTTAAGCCACATGGGGCCAGTGCCCAGGAACGGGCAAAGCCCAGCACACACTACAGACTTCTTCATTGTATCTGTCCATAAGCAGCAGCATCGCCTGGGGCAGCCGTACTGTATGACACAAAACTCACGCTTGTGCAAACGACCTGCTCCCTGTTGCATCTCCATTTCCTTTGCTTCCTGGACACTGCCTTTGTCCTGCTGTAGGCTGGTAGTTTCCAGGTTCCACATGTGTACAATGGAGACAGTCACACCTGTTCTTACATGGCGATCAGAATAAAGTGGGAAATACGGAGAGGGTTCTGGGAATCCTCAGACAAGGAATGTGGCCACCTTGGTGGCTGAGCACCATGGCCAGAGCACAGGGAGGAACGGTGCCTTGGGTGAGTTGATGGGCCGGCCTTTAAAGATTCGGACTTGGGTCTCTGTAAGTGGGAATAAAAAGGCGTTTGGAGGAGCTTATTCTCTGGGTTCCTCATCTCTTGCCTCCAATTCAGCATGAGGGAAGGATAAAGGAGATTCCAGCCTAATAACTGGGAGGATATTTTTAAAGCATTTTCCATAGAAGGCTACATTTTTCTTTTCAAGCAACTCCAAAACCAACAGCAAGGGACCCGATGATGACTTCAGCTGAATTCGCTTTCTCACTCCAATGGACCAGGTAACAGCGAAGAACACCCAGAGAAACAGGGTCCCAGGGCTCTGGAGGCTCCTCTTTCCTTTGGCCACATGCCTCAGAATACTCCTGATTGTTAAGGAGAGATGAGTGACAGAAGGTGACTCATGGGAACTGAGGGGCACTGTCCCTCTGAGGGGTTCATCGCCTAGTTGAGAAGAAAGACAGGAAACCAAAGGGTTGCACAACAATATAAGAAGCACTGCAAGGGAGCCATGTCCGAAGGTGACAGGAAGCAGAAAAGAAGGACTTATCAGGTCTGCTGGAGAAGGTCAGGAAAGCTTCATGGATGGAGAGGCAGCTGGCATGAGTCTTGAAGAATCAGTGGAGACTATCAGGTGGTCCAGGAGGGGCTAGCATGTGTGAAGGCTGGAGGCCTGGGGGAACTGTAATTAGTTTAGGAAAGCTGGAACCCAGCGCCCGAGCTCGGAGGGCCTTGTGTGTCTGGTGCTGGGCTCAGCCTGTGTGCACCCGGAGACTTGGATGGGACGACATGATCGCATCTCTTAGATCGTATATTTTAGAAAGAGGTGCCCAGTGGCAATGGGAAGGTGAACGGGAGGCAAAGGGATGAGTAAAACCGCTACAGACACTCTCAGGATAAAAGGATGAGAAGGTGAGGGTGGGAACAGATCTGGGTGGGAAGGTGATATACTGGGTTGAAAGGGGCTGTAGGTTACCCGTAAGGAGAGGCCGCGTATGTTTTGGGCAATGAGTATCCAAAGCACCGTGAAGAGGTCTCTGCTGGAGATGAATCTCCGGGGGGTGATTTAAATAGAGATGGCTGTGGGCAGCATGGCTGGCTTAGGGTTGTTGAGGGAACACACGCAGCTGAAGATGAGGGAGGCTGGGGCACTAATATCAACTGGACACACAGGGTCTGTGAAAGGAAGAAAAGCAGAAGAATGTTGCACCACGGATGCCAAGGCGAGGAGGGACTTTTAAGGTAAGGGGCCATCACCAGTGCCAGATATCCCAGGAGGACAGAATAAGGTACGTCCTGAAAAATGCCCTTTGGAATACAGGCATTTAGGAGGTCCAAGTATTTGGAGTAAGAACAGTTACAATGAAGAAATGTCAGGCAAGGGGGAAGCCAGATTTCAGTGGACTAAATAGAGGTAAGGGGAATGCCCTGGAGGTCCAGTGGTTAGTACTGGGCGCTTTCATTGCCAAGGGCCCGGGTTCGATCCTCTGTTGGGGAACTAAGAACCCACAAGCTGCTCGGCACGGTGAAAAAAAAAAATTTTTTTTAAAGAAGTAAGAAGGGAATAGTGGAGACAGCAAGGAAGGTGTGTATAAGAGAAAGTGTTGAGAAGGCTGTGTGGACATTCGGCACTCCTGTCTGCCAGTCGGACAACTTCAACCATGCCACAGGTGTTAGGACACCGTCAGCATTACAGACAATCTGTTCAGCCCTGGGGATATAAACAAGACAAAGTCCACGCGCCCAAAGAGCTTTCCATCTGTGGTTCCAGAGAGACATATGGACAGACACGTCAAAATGCAAAATCATAAATTCTGGACAGAGCAGTGTTTAACGTAAGTCATGATCAGGAGGAAAACTACACAATCCTTGCTCCCAAGGAGCTTACTAACGTTTAGTTTGTCCGCAGACAGCTATAATATAACAGAAGGGATAATGCTTTAGTAGAGGAGCATTGTACTTTGGGCACCCAGGAAAAAAATCAAATATATATATATATATATATTTTTTTATTAATTAATTTATTTTTGGTTGTGTTGGGTCTTTGTTGCTGTGCAGGGCTTTCTCTAGTTGTGACGAGCGGGGGGCTACTCTTCATTGCGGTGCACGGGCTTCTCATTGTCGTGGCTTCTCTTGCTGCGGAGCACGGGGTCTAGGCGTGTGGGTTCAGTAGCTGTGGCACACGGGCTTAGTTGCTCCGCGGCAAGTGGGATCTTCCCGGACCGGGGCTCGAACCCATGTCCCCTGCATTTGCAGGCAGATTCTTAACGATTGCACCACCAGAGGAGTCCAGGGTGTGATATTTTAAGGAGAAGTTTTATGAGAAACCTTTGGAGACACTGTCCGAATATACAGGAGTAAGAATCGAGTATGGATCTAGAGCACAGAGTCAGGCTTCTTGGAAAAGTTAATTGGATCTAGCCTTTTGTATCCTTTGAGTCACTAAGATCCAAGCTGCTCTTAAAACAAAGCCTGGGTCCATACCATGGAGACCTCACTACTATTTCATCTTCCCAAGGGCCTGTCCCGTGGCTCCACGATGAATGTAGGAAAACAGTCGTGCCCATTGTCAGTGCACGTGTGTGTGCACTTTCCATGGGTACACAGTGCTCCTTGGGCAATGACATCACAGTGGCCTCAAGGAAAACAAACATGGTGACCTATACTGACGAGAGAACATTGAGCAAGCCTGCAATATGCTCGTGCCATAGGGTCCTCTTTGAGGTTCTATCAGGAAGATTACATATTCTCTCTGCCCCAGAGCCCTCACGTCTCAACTTACATGTTCGTTTTTGAAAATACTGTATTGTATTGAAAATACTGGGTAAAGATAGGGCCTTGGGATAAAATATACCAATGTGAGGTTTAAATATAGTTGGATAAATTTTTTAAATTCCAACTTTTCCTGAAGGCAAGGGAGCTTAATTTAAACAAACAAATGGTTAGAATCACCTACCAGCATGTAAACAAGGTCATAATTTAAAATGTGATCATCATTCTTACAGGTCCAGCCGTTACCCTGGTCTGAATTTCTAGCCCTGTTCTCTCTACACAAGAGGCTCATGTGAGCTGAGGTTTTGGCCTGTTTTAACAGCCACTTTTTTGGCAAACAACGGGTCAGAACACACAGCAATCAAATCAGCCTCTAAGTTGGCTCCAAACATCAAATGGGCCTGGATATGATGGCGTATTTTCAGGCACATATAAACTTTGCCTGTATTCTTCAGGGTGTGAGGCTGGCACTTCTCTGGATCAGTAAATAAGCTTTTTGAAAAGCCCAAACAAACCATAAGGAAATCCTGCATTCTGAAACAAAAGGTATAAAAGCTAAGTAAAGACACACACTGCATTGTGTCCTTGGCCAGGATGTGAGCTGTCGCCTTGGGAGAAAGATAACATGAAAGACGCCATAAATGCAGGGCCAAGACTACAGGCCCCATGAAAACAGGATAAAAAATAGCAAAAAAAAAAAAAAGAAGTGCTCCAAGTCCTTTCAGCTGGGCCGGGGGGAAATAAATCAAAAGAGCAACTCCCTGTTGAACTTGTTCAAGAAATGGAGACACAGGGGGAAGAAAATGAGAAAGAACACCAGGATTAGGTTAAAGTACATGAGGGCGGGAGAGAGAGGGGGGGGGGGGGAGGGATGGAGGGAGGGAGGGAGGGAGGGAGAGAGAGAGAGAGAAAGGAAAGGAAAGGAAAGGAAAGGAAAGGAAGAAAGAAAGAAAGAAATTAAGAAAGAAAGAAAGAAAGAAAGAAAGAAAGAAAGAAAGAAAGAAAGAAAGAAAGAAAGAAATTAAGAAAGAAAGAAATTAAGAAAGAAAGAAAAAAGGCAGAACAGGGCTCCCCTGGTGGCGCAGTGGTTGGGAGTCCGCCTGCCGGTGCAGGGGACACGGGTTCGTACCCTGGTCCGGAAGGATGCCACATGCCGCAGAGCGGCTGGGCCCGTGAGCCATGGCCGCTGAGCCTGCGCGTCCGGAGCCTGTGCTCCACAACGGGAGAGGCCGCAACAGTGAGAGGCCCGCGTACCGCAAAAAAAAAAAAAAAAAAAAAAAGACAGAACGATTTAATGACAGCCAAAGGAACTAAGGGGAATAGGGTGTGCTTTTTTAAACAGTTTGCTTTTTTCCTTTTTCTTTTTCCTTTGTTCGGGGGAGGAGAGTGGAAAAAGAAAATGTAGGCGCATTTCATGAATGAGGAGAGAGGCGAAAGCTAGGCAGCTCTACATTCTCTGAGCTTTTAAATGGCTCTTTAAAAAGTATCTTAAACAAGGAAAATAAAAATAAGGGGTAAGGACTATTGGGAAATAATGAAGATGCTGTCAGTAAACTATTTAAAAGGAGGAGTTAAGGGAGAATTTAAAGAAATTGAATTTAGAGATCTGCAAAGGAGAGGTTGCGGTAACACACATCCTAGGGTATTTAGTGGAGATATATATATATATATATATATATATATATATATATATATATATATATTCTTTTTCAGATTCTTTTCCATTATAGGTTATTACAAGATATTGAATACAGCTCCCCGTGCTACACAGTCGGTCCTTGTTGTTTATCTGTTTTATATATAGTCGTGTGTATCTGTTAATCCCACACTCCTAATTTATTCCCTCCGCCACCCCTTCCCCTTTGGTAACCGAAGGATTGTTTCCTAGCAGCAATTATTTCTAATGCCATCCAGTATACAGGGGGTACTAAGAACAGGTGTCTTAACACTACACTGCATCTAGTACTAATATCATTCAAGATAAACGCATTCACTATGCTCAGAGTCGTACATATTAGTCTGGGTCTCATCTTCACCTCCATTCTCAGTGGCAGTACGAGAGAACTGAGTCAAGCAAAAGGAGTTTAAAATGCTGTCTGGTATTAAATAGAAACAGAAATACATCCCCCCAGTAAAAAAGGAAACTCAGGCATTGGGCAATCAAGGGGATTGCTGGAGATCCAAGACCGAGTCAAGGACTAAGTAATGACCCATTTTCTAGAATTCAGACGTCTCCCCAAAGCAGAAAGAGCACAGAAGGTAACTTGGGTCTCAGGTGTTAAAGCAGCCTCACTGCTGGGAACCAGCAGGGGAGCAGGCCTGGTCTGCATTCACAATGTGGCCACCGCCAGAGCTGGGTTTTTTCCAGGCATTTTCCTCCTCCAGGATGGCAGAGCTAAAAATATCAACACCAAATCGTTCATTCGCCCCCTACCCCAAACAAATTTCAGAAGGACTCCAGCTACTTCGTGAATCATGCCTGCCCCCTTACGCTGCGAGAGCAGCCCAGTCAAGAGAACAGAGGGAGATGCCTTAGCGGTTCCTGCACATAGACCAGACCAAGGGAGAAATGAACCTTTAGCTAGTGATCACTGAGCGCAGGTTTTGAGAATTCAGACGACATGGAGGTGAAGGTGGCTGGTGGTCACCCCTACACACCTTATACGTGTCTCTTGCTGAATTACCCCGTCCTACTGCACTGGCAAGCGACAGACACAGACCTCCACTACGTCCTGGATTGGTCTTTAGGGGCCACTCCAGTTTCTGCCCCTCCAGACTGGACCATGCATCCAAGGCCTCCCTGCTCGCACCTATGACTCATCCCCAGCCACCTGATCCTGGAGCGTCGTCAGGGTCAGTGTTTTCACTCTGCCTGCTTGGCTATGCTGATGGACCAATGACAGCGAAGTACAAACCGTGCCAGAGAAGAATGTCCTCTTCTTCTGGGCTGATTCAGCTTGGGATAGGAAGACAGGGCATCTGGCATCTGATGAAGCCCTTGATCATCCCTTACGAAATATTAACTGAAATGGCTTTGCGTCGGCCTGGTTCTGAGAAGGTCGCCCAGGATGAGTTTGAAAGGCAAAGGCCCTGTGTCAACAAAGAGAGGCAATAAGCAGCTTGCCATTTCTCTGAGCTAACGTGACGGATCATGTACCACGGGCTCGGTTTTATATCTCTCCACAGATCGGTGTGTCTTTATGACAACCATCTCCATAGCAACCAGGTGTCCAGACACTAAATGGATCTCAGGGATACTAAATCTCAGCCTGGGAGTGAAGCCCCTTTTGACTGTGGTTTCCATGGAACCATTGAGGGATGAGGGCGCATGGGTGAGCTCAGGGGATGGTTGGGGGGCTTCCCTAGGGCCCTGCTTGGCACAGGGACAGCCGCGATGGGAGAGGAGGCCTTTTTGGATTATATTTACTAATGAACCAGAAGAAAGGGTAAACAGCAGGTTAGTTAAACTCTGATGAAACTAAATGGGAAAGAGTTGCAAACACCAGAGAGACTGGAGAAATTATGTCAATGGTAGAGGAGGATATAACCAAGTGAGGACTGTCCTGGTAAGCCCGGAGTTCGTACATCTGGGGGCCAATGTTCCCAAATGAGAAGGCAGAGGAGGCGAACAATGCAGGGGTTGTTTGAGGAGGTCCGGGAGAGAAAGATGGCGATTAGGGTTAACACACAGGAGGGCGGGGTGCAGGGCTCACGAGGAAGGGGCGGCGCGGCACAGGCTCCTCTGGAGTGGCCAGGTGAGTGCAGGGATCTGACCCGGGGAGGAACAGAGGGAGATGGCGGGGATGCAGGAGGCTATGCGGGGAACCCCCAGAGCAGCATCTTCTTACGGCAGCGGCCTTATAGCTGGAGGCAGCGGTGCCATGAATCACCCCAGGTTCTCACCAAACGTGAGTCTGGCTGATGCTGAGCCCTGCCCTCAACAGTCCCACCGTACCTAGGGCTTCTTTTGTTTTGAAGGGATGTCCCTGTGCTAGCAGTACTCGGAGGGCAGGATAAGGACGGTCCAGACGGAACCAGAAGGAAGGCACAGATGATGAAACGGAACAAAGGGATAACAGTTGGAACCCCAAGGGACATCTAAATAGGCTGCGAATGGCCTTTTGGAGGGAACTCCCATCCCTGTCTCATAATCTAAACCAGGACCGGACTGGGCGGGCTAGCCTGCTGGGGAGGTAACACATGGGCGTGAGGAAGGAGGGCGAGGCCGCCTCCCAGCTCCCTTGCTTCCCTCTGCGATCACTCTATCATCAGCCCACAATTCACAGGGCTGAGGTTTAAACGTGTGGTTTGTCTCCTGAACGAAGATAACGGGACCCCTTACACTAGATGTGTCCCCTGAAGAGAGCTGACCCCTCCCCAAGGAAAGCTAGGGGTTAAACCTGTAACTGTTGGCGCGTCTGGCAACAAAATAGAAGGAAACCATGTTCTCCGTGAATGAAGGAAGAAGCAGGAGGAAGGTGGTTTGCTTCTTTGGTTCTGTTTTCCTTTTCTCTTTTTAAGACCTGAGTAAGACCCTCAATATGTTTGAGATTATTTAGCAAATTCTCTGAAAGGGGCCACAGGTCACTAACCAACAGATCGTGGATGTAGAACCCACACTCCCCCGACTTCCCTTCCCTCCTGGACCCCAGTGATAGCAGATTGGGCGTCCTGGGGGTCTCTGTTTAGTTAACCATTAACAATTCACAACAGTCCAGACCCCTGCACGATCAGTCCAGTCCTTGGAATGTTATTAGAAAATCCTATTTCTGGTCTGTTATGAAACAGAGGTTTTGATGTGCTGCCAGGTTTATGGGGAACTCTGGAAACAGTACACTTGCTGCTCAGAGAAGCCGAGGCCGGTGGGTGTTACATAAAGCTTTCCTAGCAACTCAAGTTTATCAGAGAATGTGAGGCTGCAATAGGAAAAAAAAAAAAAAAAAAAAAAAGCCAACGAGTTAATGCGAAACATGAACCAACCCACTATTCCCGTATGCTCTGAGGCCTTCCGGCACATTCGTGGGAGTGATTTTAACCCGTGAGGCCCTGGGACTCCAGTTGGCTGCGAGGTTCAGCCCAAAAATACAAGTTCAGAGCTGAAAGGCACCTCCACATGGACCTCACGGAACGCAGAGCAGCTCTTTTCGCCTCTGAACCAATTGCTTATTGAAATTCACACAAACGCATCTTCTTTGCCCTTCTTGTGGCTGCTCCCAGTTTCTCTGGGCACTGCAGGAATAAAAGGCAGCAAGATCACAGTGTGGAATCCCTGCCAACTTAAATGCACCTAATGGCGTGACTGTGAGTCTGAAGTCAATGGGTGAGAATCTCATCTCCAAACTGTTGGATCCAAAATTATGCAGATTAGGGTTGAATCCTTTTCTGTGGATGGCTGCCGACTTTTGAGAGGTTTCTGAAAAGCATATGTCCAATCGGTTGTTTGAAGTCTCCCAGGGCTGGGAGGGTAAGGGTGGTGGGGGGAGACCCGGGGGCAGAAAATGGGCACAGAATCCCATGTCAAAGCTGCAAAGCAAAGTCAATTACCAATCATGATCTGCTGACACATGACAGCCCAAACTGCAGCATTCTAGAGAGGAAGGGAAAGATTCCCCGGCCACGAGGACGAGTCTGATGCACTGGGCTGGGCTGGGGGACGTAGTCAAGGGGGATGATGGTTGAGTTGGAACTCAAGGGGACCGAGGACAGGCAGTGTGGGAGAGGCGTGGTTCCTTGGTGGACAGCGCTCGATAAACCTGCCCCGGGGACTGAAGGTCCCTGTCTGTGATGCCACCAGACCCTGGCTCAGTGCTCGCCTCCTGGGCAGTCAGTGCGAGAACCCTCACTTCATTTGGGAAGGAAAAGAATGGCTTTCAGAAATCCCAGAGCCCCCTATCCATGTGATAACAATCACCCAGTGGGAGGATAGTCTTTCCTTACATAAATGAGATTGCTCCGAATCTAGAGGGCCCCTATTCCCCAGGCCTTCTTTGCTGAAGGTCGTACAAGGAGCTGAAAAAGGTAAAAGCTACATGTTCGTCTTAAAACAAACAAAGAAGGAAACCCCAAGACATCCGAGTTGGGTTTGAACTTGAATTCACCTGGTAACGGTGAATTTCTATTTTAGGTTGTCCTTGAGAAGTCACCAGAAATCCAGAAAAGAATTGGCACTGAGATGCCTCTTAAAAGATTTCATTAAAAGTGAAAAAAAAAAAAGTTGAGGAACACCCAACAAAGGGCACAGGCCTGCCCGGGGGGGACAGAGGAGTCCAACCGCAGCTCCTAGTACGAGTAGATCTTATCCTGCCCATTTAATAATCAGAAGAGGGGGAACCCTCTGCAGAAGCCTGCCTGTCCCTGAGCATCCCTGCCCTGCCCGCAGGTAGGGGCACCTCCCTGCAGCCCTGGAGGTTGGCTCGCGTCTGGCGGGGGGGAAAACTATCCGCACCCTGCATGGCCATAATGAGCCCATTTCAATTGAAATAAGATCAATACTACTCATTTTCTCTTGCTGGCTCCCGAGTGATTCATGAATCTGAAAACTAGTTCATGAATCACAGTGAGGTGGGGTTGTGGGAGCCCGGGCGGGGGAACATTTGTGCAGTCAGCGAACCTCGATTCCTTTCATGAACCCAGACATTAGTTGCATAACGCTTGCCTGCCTGCTGTGTTGAAACCAGCCTTTTCGGAAGCAGCTTTAGGCTTCTACTTATTCACCTATTCTCATTCTCGAAAGGGAAAGAATGACTCTGGGTGCTGATTGTGTGTCCGTCTGTGTCAGGGTGGGTATCTCCATGCCCTTTGTGTAGCCGTGTGTGTGTGTGCGCGCGCGTACAATGGTCTTTGTGTGCATATTGTGTGTGTGTGTGCACGCGTGTGCATGTGTGAGAACCAGCCACGTATGACCGGCCGCAGGCCCTTTAAACCTGAATGGCCGCCAAGTTCATTTCTCAGCGGAGCTTCGTAAGGAAGCACGAGATGGGGCAGTTGGAAACCACAGCCCTGCGAGTGCCGATTACAGCCTGCTAAGGAAAATGAGATTTTTATCTCACAGGAATTCAGTTATAAAAATAAAATACAACGTCTGGCTTGATTCAGCGAAATAGACAAGCACCGGGGCGTTTGTGCATTTCACAGAGATGCTGGACAAGAAGCATGGCCTCAAACATTGCGTTTCAAGCGAGCCGGGGCGGGGGGCGGGGGGCGGTGAAGGGGGGCTACAGGAAGGAAGTGGGAGTGGAGGGGTGTGTGTGTGTGAGAGAGATGGAGGGAGAGAGGGAGGGAGGGAGGGAGGGAGGGAAGGAGGGGGAGAGAGAGAGAGAGAGAGAGAGAGAGAGAGAAAAACCACCCTGCTGGCAAATGAATGCAGCGGGGATGATGTCATTGGAACAGTTGGAGGAGAGGAAAGAAAAACAACTCAGAGCTGGGCTAATCCTGTTTGCTGCCCTGAAGGGAATGGACGGCCGCCAGGGCAGGGAGTTCTGGGAAACCATATAAGGGTGCCAAACAGGCTTTGCCGCCAACATTAGAACTGACAGCTTTGTTCTTTGTAACTTGGCTGTCAGCCAGAGGCCTCATTTCAGCTCTGCGGCTTGATTACCCTGGACGGCCGCCAGCCCTGCGCTCAGAGCTCCTTTTCTTCTCCCCGAGTTTTTTTTTTTTTTTTTTTTTCCTCTTTCCCTTTGCCAAACATGCAGCAGTTACCATGGCAGTCGAAAGTAAAGTTTTAAAAAAAAACACAACAAAGTAGAGAGGCACGCCTTGATCCAGATGTGCCATATGAGCGGGGAGAAAAGGCAGTTAACCTAGTCTCGGGCCTCTGGCTGCAGGAGAAAACGGAGCCCTGGCTGTCGAGCCCCGGGGAGGTGACTCCAGGATAAACAGAGAGGACCTGGCCCGGCTGTTGACAGAGAGGGGCTGGCTCCCAGGCCTTGTTTGCCTTCTCTCTCTCTCTCTCTCTCTCTCTTTTCCTGAGGCATTGTGGAGTGCGTCATGTGAAACGGAAAATGTCACGATTTCCACTGGGAATGTGTCCACAGTTCTGAGAAAGCTCTAGAAACCCCGGTCCGCCAAGCACGAAAGGGAGCAGGAAGGTGGGGAGAGGGTGTGGACGGTCACAGTGGCCCCTGGTCGCCAAGGTGAACCCAGTGAGCAAGTGATGGCCCGTGGCCACAGCCGAAGGACTCTGCTGGTGGCTGGCACGCAGCCAAGCGGTGACCCTCGGGCCGGGCTGTGCCGGGATGTCGCATAAGAGGGCGCTGGGGGTTTTGGTGCAGCGGGACCCCGGCCCCTGGAATCTTGGAGGGAACCCGAGGGCCAGGGGTGGTCCTTTCATCTGCTCGGAGGAGCATCCGTAGTTCTGCTTTACAAGGGGACTCTGTGAAGGGTCCAGTCTGCTATTTTTAACCAGGTTCATTTCTCACCCGCTCGGAAAGTGGAACATCTCCTGGGAGGTGACACGTCATGACCATCGGCAGGTCTCCAGGCCGGGAGCCGGCAGTTTACATTGAAGTGGGGTATTGGTCGCCAGCTGCCCTCACCGCACAGTCTGACCTCCCCACCCCCATGTGCAGCAGGATGCTGGGAAGGGCCTCTTCTGGTTCTAGAAGCTGCTGCAGCAGGGGCTGACTCAGCCGTTTCCTGGCCCCTTTAGTTGGGAGAAGGCAAGGCCACGGCAGGCGCTGTTCTCACCGGCCTGCGGCGGCCTCGCCGTGAAACTGCTGACCGTTTCCTTCCGATGGACCACACGGGCCCTCTGAAAGGGGCGTTGGCCTTTCGGGAATATGCGTGATCACCTCCTCTGTCCAAGGATGGAAACGGAGGTGTCAGGGAGGAAAGAGCCCAAGGTCATGCAGGGAGGAGTCGCAGTAGGACGCCAGCAGTCTTTACTCCTTGCCTCCTGCTTTTACCAGGGCCGGGCTGCCTTTCTCGGGAAGTATAAGGCTCGCTGGGAGGGGGGAGCTAGGAATCATTGCCTTTTTAGGGGAGCTCCTGAGGCAGAGAAGCTCCGGCCCCCTCAGAGGGCAGTTACCCTCGCCCATCCCTGTGGGCACATCCCTGCACCTCGTGGCTGCCCTGGACCTCCGGGCTGGGTGTCACCCCTGATGATGACATGGCCACGGAGAGCTGGAGCGAGGAGGGCGGAGTTCCCGTCCAAAGACTCCCCATGGGCCTGGGGTTCAAGAGAACACCAGAGCCCAGGAGGTCAGGAGCCAGAGGCTAGCAAGAGACACACTTTGGCTTCAGGTCGGGGACAAAGCCAGTGAAAGCTGACTGGTGGGCAGAAGCCATCCAAAGACAAACGCCAGTTGCTTAAGAATCAGGAAAGGAATGGGCCGCTTGGGTTCGTAAGCAGAACCTCGAATTTCTTGTTGTCCCCTGCCCTTCACTGGTGCCTCAGAGCTGTGCCGCTGATACCCCGTGCCGGGCCACGTCTCTGTGCTCTGAGCGGACTCGAATGAGGGCAAACGCTCACTGGTGAGCTTTGAGAAGCAGCCCTGAGGCAGACGGCTCCGTGTCCATTTCGGCACGAGAGAGGCCTAGTGTCACAGTGTGTGTGACACCCCATGGCCTCCCGACCCTGGGGACTCAGCTTACCTCCCCGGCTGCTGCTGGGAAAGCCAGTCTCTGGCTGGGATGTCTGAACCTGCCCTTCCCACCTCGGAGGAGAAATCTGACTCCCTGGGCCTGGTTTTTAGAGGTCCAGCCTTCTGGCGGACAGTCCGAAAGTGGAGAAGGGCTAGTGGAAGGAGGAACAGACTGTTTCCTCGGTGGAAGCAGAGGCTCCTGGACACCCCCTCCAGCATCTCCACAGGGCCGGCGGGTACCAG
Organism: Phocoena phocoena; assembly: GCF_963924675.1. Classification (NCBI taxonomy): domain Eukaryota; kingdom Metazoa; phylum Chordata; class Mammalia; order Artiodactyla; family Phocoenidae; genus Phocoena; species Phocoena phocoena. The sequence continues at coordinate 78,513,634 of NC_089234.1, read as the reverse complement.
GCCCTGCAGAGGTGAAATCACTTCCCCCAGGGCCTCCGCATACTTCAGGATCCAAGGGTCTGACATGGCACGCATGAAACAGCAGAAAAACCGTTACCCTCACTTACAGATGAATGTAGGTTTCCTATCGGGTTTGTCAGGCAGACAGAAAAGGAGGATCCTAGGGGATTTTTCTTTCCTGAGAAACCAAGAGAAAGCAAAAACAGATCTGCACGGGTGTACGTGTGGGTCTCGGGGTAAATGCCTTTTCAGTAGCCACTGAGGCCTGAAGCAAGGCTAGTATTTGCAAACAGGTTACCTGTTCAAGTCCTCCTGTGCTCTTTCAGTTCTGGTGCTAGTTTTTCCCCCTCATTAAAGAGGCCCAATCTAATTTCTCTCTTCCCCTGCATGGTAAAAATAATTACATACAGGCATTAAGCCTGCACTACAAATCATCGTACAGAGAGATTCCACCTTCGCCTTTGGTCATCACAAGACTTCACAGCCATTAGTAGAAAGCATTTAAAACATTTCTCATTGTAGACAGACAAGTGAAACTCATCACCAGTCTTCTAGCTGGAGAGAAGCCTCTGTATGTTAGGGAAAGTCAGGGACCAGAAATGCAGATAAGGCTCTGAATTGTGGAGCCCAGGGTCTGTTTGCTTACGAAGCAGAGGATGCTAGGATGGTCACCAGAATAAAACGCTCCAGCCGAAGATGCCGGCTCCGAAGTACTGCTGCTGCTTTAACGCGCCCGGGATTTTTCTGTACTATCAGGAGCTCAAGCCTGAAGCAGGGAGGGGTGTAAAGAGGACCCCGGCAAGGCACGGGCAGCCACAGCACCCTGCACCCCCGAACCCACACAGCGCTCTCACCGCCGTCTCCCGCAGACAGCTCTCTCCCGGGGTTTAGGATGGGCTGTGGAGGGGGGGAGGGAAAGATAGTGGCCACCTTCATAAATATCTTCCTTAGCTCCACCCAGATGGGTTTGGAGCGTTTGAAGACTGACTCAGGTGAGGCTGTTTCTAGCAGGAGGGATTAGAAAACTTGCCATTTAGGAAACCAGTGTTGAAGGTTTCTCGAGACTCGGGGGTTTGCACTAACGTTTGGACGTGCATGAAACTTGCACGTTCCTGGTCCCGGCCGTCACGCGGTGGATCCGGTGATACCCGCGTGCGTGGGTCTCTGGGCCATCGTATTTAAACTCCTGCCACCCAGACACCTCTAGGATTGGTCAACAGGTTCATCATCTTTCTCTTGTTCTACTGGTGCAATGAGGCCTTCCACCGAAAGATGGAGAGAGGAAGAGCCCCCCCAGCCTTGAGTGTGAGGCACCCTCTCCCTGCGTGTGTGACGCTCCCACTATCTCAGAGGCCACAGGGACAGCTGCTGTCATTTGGCCATTCAGGTTGACTGGCCAGGGCCATGGAGCTAACGAGTGGCAGTGATGGGCCTATAACCCAAGTCTCCAGCGTCCTCTGCAGGCCCTGGGGCCACCTCTGAGGTGGGCCCAAGTGACACCACGGGGACACTCAAAACCCTTCCGGGCCCTGGCTCCTCCCCCCAAAAAAAGCCCAACCCAGCAGGCCAGCAGAGCTACCCTGTGGCCGCACGCCGGGCACTGATTCTTAGTCTGCTTCCCGGTCCTTTTCTATTTACTCAAGAAGGCGTCTGTTAAAGCCAGGAATGTTCTTTCTTGCCACATAAATCTGTGCTGAGGTCACACACGGCACTTGCATCGGCCTGTTTGTGATAAAGCTGGGACAGGATCTGAAGGGAAAGGAATGCCTCCATCACTTGTCTGTAGCGAGGGGCCATGGGGCTCTAGAGGCCCGGCTGAAGGGGTTCTCCTCAGTCTCCTCCCTGAGGTGTTGAGGCCCCTGCTATGGCACCAGAGTCTGACTACTCTTCCTTTAGCTCAGGGCTGGCTTCTCCAGCCCCTGGATGAAAGGGGAACCTGGTGGCCTTGGGTGAGTCACAGACTTCGCCCATTGCCTCAGTTTCCCCATTTGGGTAGAGGACATCTCCAACGCATCTGATGATGCCATAATCCAGTGAGAGCGGCGGCAGAGAAACTTAAAAAATAACCGATTGCCCGTGGCAACCCATGGCACGGTCCAACGAATAGTGGGGATGGAAGATGCCTTCAGCGTTCTGAGGAGGGAAGGCGCTTACCGACTCTGCCCGTCACAGGGCTGGTCTCTTAAATTCTGCAGTGCTGGACCGAGGGCTCAGTTTCCCTACGTTCGACACAGGAAGAGACAAGACCAGGCTACAGAAGTGCCAGGCTACAGAAGTGCATGTGATCGGTTATCTAAGCGCTGCTTCTCTAAGCAAGGCTGCGATACGCCTTGCTTTCCACCTAGCGTGTGAGCTCTTTGGGCGCCGAAGCCGCCTTCCACCTTTCCCCTGGGTCCTCCCTAGAACCTGGCAGGACACAGCCCTGGCTGGAAGCACCAGAACTCTCTTCTTAATGGATTGAACATTGAGAGAAGGGATGAGACCCCCCCCCACCCCCCAGAGGCAGGTGATCTTTGCCACACGGTCTGGACTCAGAGAGGTCCCTGCAACGGGCACCAAATTCCGGCTCCTCGGAAAAATCAAGCTTAGCCTTCCCGATGGCCCCAAATGCACATGGTCTCAGGGCCACGTGGACCCACCGAACAGTTGCGATACGTGGGCTTGCCCAGCCATCCACCACTCCAGTGAGAAAGAGGCCTGCAAGCACCAGAGAATGACCCATGCAGGGATGCTGTTTACTTGTGGTCCAAATCTGGAGCGTTGAATTCTGCGAACTGTGGCTTTTATGGCAGTGGTGAGCATGTTCACATCACACCACTAACAGTGGAAAGGCTGGGGGAGGGAGTTGTTTTTTGTTTTTAAAGATAATGAGAAAAGTCTCTAATATTTTAGCGAGAATGTATCCTTGTGGCCGGTGTAGATTTTTAGCCAAGTGATACTGTATGTAATCAGGAAAAGGCAAACATGTATATTATCTACATCCCCTTCTAACTGCGTGAGATAACGTGAAACTGCAGGAAGTATCAAGCGAAAAGAATAAAAGCGGTCTATTCAACCCCTGACATGCCCCCCCTGCCTCTTCTAGAAACACCCTTTGGCTGATAAGAGTGGACAGACTGGGAGACACCTTCGCGGCCCGGCACCTTGTCATGCTGGGCCAGGCTGTTTCCTAAGTCACGAGGCACCTTTGTGTCTGTGTCGAATCAGCTGCTGTTTACATCAGGCAAGTGAAGCGGCTCCAGCAGAAGTCTCAGGCTGGCTTCGGCGGCCTGGATTTTGCCCAGTTTGTGTGCGTCTGTTACACATCACCTATGTGCAAAGCCACATGGAAGGCAAGGTGACCTGAGGGAGGTCCCAACTGAGTTGGCTCGAGAAGAGTGATGGAGACAGTAAGACTTGATTCTTTGGGAGAATTCTGAGGTGTAGCTATGACCTGTGATTAAGGAGAACAGTGTCTGGTGGCGATTCCTGCCCAGATCTCCCACGTACAGTAGGGCAGGGCCATGGTCCTGGTCCACGGCACCCCCAGAGACATTTATTTCACACCCTGCACAACAGTCCACGACAACCGTGCCCTGCCTGGCCCCAGGACAGAGGAGGGGTCTTCAGGACACCCTTGAAGCCAGAAACAGTGGGCCCGACTCTCAGGGTACACGCTGCAGCTACGTTTTAAGCCATACACACTTCAGGCTACGTATGGAAACTTGTGGGTTAGCTGGATATACCTTAGAGGTAGGGAATCCCATCCAGCACTGGGAGCTGAGGTCCCCTGCAGACCAGAGAGCGTGGGCTTCTGAGCTGAGGACTGGTCACTCAGGATAAACTGAGGCATGTCTGCTTCCTCCGGGGCAGCCTTCCTTAGGTACAGGCTCACCAAGCCACAGGCCCCCAGAGAGCTCTGTGCTAGCTTCGGGCGCTCAGGGGCTTCTTCCCAGCAAGGGCAGGGGAAGCTGCAGACTTGCCTCTCCTGGAGACATGCAGGCCCTGGAGCAGATAATAGTCAGCCACGCCTGGGATCTTTACAACTCGGAGAAGAAATGGGTCGAGCAGGACCAGGCGGCTGCCAGGAGGAATGACCACCACCTGTAAAACTCTTTACAATGCGTGCGCTTCACCATTTCCAAAACACTCTCGGAGCCAAGATCTCCGTCGAGAGAAGACCCGTTCTCGCTGTACACTGTTTCTGATGTTCAAAACCCAACCTCCAAAAATGTGAAGACGAAACAAAAGGAATCACCAGAAATAAAGGAGGCACTGGTCACCCTCCAACATTTCACATCAGACCCACATCAGCTGTGACACCGGCGGTGACAAAGGCCCAGCCAGACAAATGCTCTGACACCCGCATTGATCCAATTCTTTCACCATCAAAGGGGAATGCAGTTAGACCAGGAGGAGGAGAAAAAACAGAAAGAACCAGAGCAGCTAGGAGAGACTAGTGGTGTTTCCCTGGCGCTGAGTCATGCTTTTACAGTGGCCCGGACCAGCGGCCTTGACTGGTGACAAATAATGAAAATCTCACCATCGTTCTTTCTGGCGTCCTCACCTGTGAATACATGCAAGAACGGGTCTGTTTGTGTATATACGCATCTGTGGGATCCGTTAGAACTCACAAAAGTATTTAAGCACTTAGATTGGGAATTAGAATCAACAATCACAAGTTAGAAGGTTAGTTTTGTAGACGGTCATTTCAAACTGTCAACGGAAAAACGTTCTCTGTATGCCTGCGACAGCGGAAGGTACATGTGTGTTGAGGGGCGCTGGGACAGGAAGGGACCCTGACTCGGACATGAAGCCCGAAGCCCAGGGCCATGTTGGGGGTGGTCCTCTCGCTCTGCTCTCCCCTCCATCCCGGCTGGCTCCTCCCCACATCTTTCTGGTTCCTGATCGCTCAGGCTTTCTCTCTCATTTCCAGGCCTCCTTGTGGAAATCCAGCTTCTTGGCCTGTGCGCTCAGATACTTCACGGTGGAGACAATGCTGTCCCAGTTCCAGGCCACCAAAAACAACCTCCCTGGGAACCCAGCTCTCCCCCTGTGCCCAGGGGGCCCGGGCCGTAGTTCCTCATGTTGGGAGGCCTTCTTTCATTAGCACCCACTGCCCCGAGCTTGGAGAGACAGCAGAGGGCAGGAAGTGCCTGCTGCCAGGGGGCTCCCAGTCTAGGGGGCAGAGAACCGAGAAGAAATCAGGAATCACGCCTGTCAGCCAGGGAAGAGTGCCCGGTGCTAACTGCCCCGAAGAGAACCAGACAGGCAGGAGAGGGTGCCAGGCAGTCAAGGAGGGCCTCTCTGAGGAGGTGACCTTTAAGCCTGGATGGGGAAGGAGCTGGCTCTGCAAGGTCTGGGGAGCAGCAATCCAAAGGGAAGGCGGCTGGTCAAAGGCCTCGGGGCAGAAGTGGGCCCAGAGTGTATGAGAAAGAGCCAGGGTGTGGGAAGCTAGTAGGGGCCGGTAGGACTCTCAGTACATGTATGCTCTGACAAGTCTCGGACCCCAGTCGTTAGCAGGTTTACGAAGGACAGTGAGGGTTTGGTTCACGGGGTGAGATGTCACTGTGACTGCTGTGCGGAGGTGTCCTCGGGGCAGCCCACACGTGGGCAGGAAGCCTGGGTGGGAGGCGCCTTCTGGGGTCCCAGCGAGGGACAGGGCTCTGGCAGGGTCACGGCAGCGGTGCCGCAGGAGCTCTACCGTGACCTTGGCTTTGGCAATGCCCCGCTGGGTTTGCTGTGCGCCACACTAGGGCCCCTCATCGCCTGATGTGGGTGGTGCCTCCACACATGACTTCCTCGTGGGTGACCCTGACACAGAGATGATGCACCAGAGGGGGACACCGGCCCTGAGACCCGGCTGACCTGGCTTCAGGGCCCGTCTTAGCCACTTTCCGGCTCAGTCATCTGGGTCAAGGGGCCAAACTTCCCAGACCCTCAGTTTCCACATGTGTAAAATGAGGATAATCGTTGCCTGACAACGTCGGGCCTGAACTAATATATGAAATCACCCACACAGAGCCTGGCACATGGTAGGTAATCAAACTCGTCTCAGTGGTAGTGGTAACAGTAGTAGAAATAAAATAATATTCATTCAACAAATATTTATCAAGGGTCTCTTACGTGCCAAGTTCAAGGTGCCTGGGATACGTCAGTGAACAAAATAAACCGACATCCCTGCCCTATGGGGCTTATATTCTAGAAAGGAAGACACACAAAGGAGTAACCTTTTTTTTTTTTTTTAAAGTAAATAAAATCATTTGTTAATACGTGATAACTGCCATGGAGAGAAATGGAGCAGAATAAAGGAAATGGGGGTTCAGGGGTCGGGCTGGGATGGAACATGGCTCTAAGCAGGCGATCAGAGCGGGCTTGTTGGTAAAGGTGGAACAAAGACTTAAGGAGACAACAAGTGAGCCGTGTGGACCTCGGGGGGACCTCGAGGCTGTGCCTGGCCACAGGGCAGCCGTGTACAGCCCCGGTCAGGAGAGCGTCCAGAGTGTCTGAGGACCAGCCAGGAGGCAGCTGGGGGCTAGAGGGGAGGGCGGGGGAGGGCTAGGAGTGGAAAGTAGGTGATGCGGGCATGGTGACTGGATCCAGCTGGTCAAGGGCCTCGTGGACTCTTATAAAGACTGAGGCTTTTCCTCTGAGGGAGATGGGACGTGGATAAGGTCCCACTCACGTCTACGCAGGTCACTCCAGCCATGGAGTTGAGACAAGGCTGCAGGGGTGAAGCTGGAAGAGGCTGCTGAGTAACTCAGGGGAGGGGCAAGGAGGCCGGGCCAGGTGACAGTCGTGGCAGTGGTAGCAAAATTAGCAAAGCAACTTCATCCTAGTTATCCGACATTAATTCAAAGATACACCAAGCCATTGAAGAGCCCTCAGTCACTTCTGTTTTTAAATGGAGTGGCCTCGCTTTTTTTTTTTTTTTTTTTTGGTGGCACCACGAGACGGGTGGGATCTCAGTTCCTCGACCAGGGATTGAACCTGGGCCCTGGGCGGTGAAAGTGTGGAGTCCTAACCCCTGGAAAGCCAGGGAATTCCCAGAATGGCCTCCCTTTAAATGGCACGGTCATTTCTTGCCTTCCTGGCCCTGCGTCCTCCCCATTCCCCAGTCCCACCTGCCAGCGGCCCATCCAGCTGATCCTGGCTCCGTCTCCTGGTGTCTCATCCCAGCTCTCTCCCACGGCCTGGCGGTTCCAGGGACAGAACATGCCTCCTGCTGGACTTGGTCCAGTGGTACCAACACTGGGTCCCATCCACGTGGGCCGACCTCACCAGGACTGGCCCGACGGGTGGGCAGCCCTGCTGACCGAAGACCAGCAGATGGGTTGAGGTGAGACTGGGAAGAAAGGAAGAGACCCATCCGCTAAGAGGGAAGTAAGAGAAGAGCAAGATGCTTTTCCATGTGGATACCCAGAGGGTGCGATTCTAGAACGATCTCTAGAATGATGAACACTGCCAGTCACTGAGTGCCCATCTTATGCTATCACTGGGCAGGCACTTTTGCATCCTCTGATCTCACCACAATTTTAAGATGTGGGATTGCCCCCGAATTACGAATGAAGAGGTTGACCTCAGACAGCTTTAGAAAAAGGTCAAGATAATACATCTAGCCACGCAGAGAGATTCCATCCCAGTCCTGTTCCTGCAAAGCCTAAATCCTCTTCCTTCGTGACTGTCCCTGTCTCTTGGACAGGTAGGAATGTGTCAGAGGGTCTTTGCTCCCTTTCCCAAAAGAGAATCCATGGGAGGAAGCTTGTCCCAGGCCTGGCTTGGACCACAGACACTATCAACAACCCCCATGCGTTCATTTGTCCTGGTTTCTGTGTTTGTGTTCACGGGCTTTTGAGTCTTTTTTCAGGCATGTCTGTCTTTCCTGTTTCCCTAAGCTTCTCAGCTCCTCAGGGGAGGGACTGAACCATATATTTCTTGTTTCCGGTTCCACAGCTCTGCGCTCCGCACTCTGTATCCAGGGAGCGCTCGGTGGATGTTACTGATGGGCTGGCTCAGGCCCCGTCTGCCCACATGAGCCATTTTGAGCAGCTTTGACTGGAATACGAACAGAGCCAGTTAAAGCCGAAGAAGCGGTCTGGTCGATCCTCTCCTCCCTCCCCACCCGCGTTCCAAGTGCAGCCGGGAGAAGCTGGTCCACCTCCTATCAGATCTGTCCTTCGTGAAGGAAGACAAGGCTGCAAAGGCCCCAGGTTCTCCCGGAAAGGCAGCCAGAGCTCTCCCTGCCACTGGAACTTGTCAGACGAATCCTGATTCTCCCAAGTGACCGGCTCGAGGCTTGCAATGGCCATTTTCCCACCATTCCCTCCATCTCCGCCTGACTAATAGCCCTGCACACCTGCTCCTTGCCCGGCAGAAAGGAACAAATGCGACCTGGTTCTCTGTGCCCCTTCTCTGTCCTCCTGGGAAGTGACAGGGAGAAAGGTGATTCTTAAAATTTTTTAAAAAGTCTGTGATTACCTAAGAATTTACTCACTTAGTCCATAAACAGATACTTGAACAAAGTAGTGAGTTCATCAAGAAAGTAAATTGGCTACAAAACAGGTCAAGATATGTTCAGCTTTTTAAATCCTGAAACCCTACCTTTTAGGCATCAATATTAAAAGGAAGGAGAAAATAAAATACACAAACACATTTGCTTGTGAACACATTACTTAATGTGTTCTCTGATTCAAACCGGTCATATTGGTTAGCTCTTGGAAGAGGAACGGGTGTCCGGGGGACAGGAGTGGGAGGGAGACTTTTCACAATAAAGTCTTTGGAATATTTTAAACCTTGCTAACAGCACTTACATAGCTTATTTAAGAAGTAAAGAGATACGATTTTTTTCAAAGCAAGAATGGGGACAGCAAAGCAACAGAGACATGAAATCACCCAAGCTCTAGACCACACCAACAAATGGTTTCCCTATAACACAGGCCATCACAATGACCCCATCATACTCAGATTTTGGGAAAGGGGGCATGTTAAAATAACTTCTTCTACAGGGATCAACTGTTTAAGAGATGCTGGGTGCCTTTATCGTGTTCCGTCAAGCACAGACCAGAATGACTGCATGGTTAATCTTAGGAAGGAAAAGTGGTGAAGAAGCGGTGCATGGGTTGACCCCAACTGTGCTTGTGACGTCACAGAATTCAGCAAAAACAGAGAGGAAGGAGAAACAACAATCGCTCCGCGACTGGCATCCCCCCAAGTCAACCGTGAATGGCTCCATCCTAGACCCAGCCGGCTCAGTCCTCCATCGATTTGGGCCTTGGTATGAAAGGCAGGAAGAAAATTTAAAAACAAGGAAGAAAAGAAAAAGATCAAGGTGAGAGTCAAGAGCAAGCAGTCAAGGGCATCACGTAAAAGGTGTGGACATAGCAGTGGGGATGGAGAGGGCCTGCTCTCACCTCCACCTGTCCAACCCAGCCTGAAGTCAAAGGGAGGTTGTGAAAGCCTGCGGGCCGATTCCTCAGCCTCCTAAGAAGAGCCTCTCCTGCAGCAAAGGTCAGATGCCACGGCTGGTTCCCAGCCATCCTTGGGGGCTCTATGTACTTCCAGCTGTGAGGCAGCTGCTTCCATCCCCACGTGAGGGCGTGTGACCTGTGGAGAGGGAAAAAGAACTCTGTGTGGCGGGGGGAATATCCCCCTCAACGAAAGTCTCCTCTTCCTTTTCTCTAGGAACTGTCAGCTTCAAGGTGACATCACTCATGAGCTGCTTTCCATTTACAGATAAAAAGAGAGAGGAGAGAGAGGGAGAGACACAAGCACAGATGTGAATTACTGGGTACTGCTGAGTGGCTCCCCTACTGAGCCTGTTGCTATGGCAACACACTCCGGTTATGGACCACTTTGGATGGGGGGGGGTGATGGGGATGCAAAGAATTGCAGGGAAGCATCACGATAACAGCAGTGTGAGTTTGGGCCTAGGCTTTCTGTATTTCTGAAGTATTCTTAGTATAGATGCATTTTTTGTTTTAACCCCTGCATATTCAGCTGTCGTGAAGCATCTCCAAAACTCTCACACTTTGCAAAATGGAAGGCATTTGCCCCATCTTCTTTTCTATGCTCATACCTTTCCATCATTCAGAGTGCCTCTCTAGGCCTGTTTCCCCTAAGTTAAAGCAGGAGGGTGTTGGATGTCTCCCCTAAACACACTTTATTACACCTGCCTCTTCAAGATTGCTATATTGAACCTTGCATCTATAATACGGATTTACTAGGTCCATCCTATTTATACGTTGAGCATCCCCCTTGTTCTGTGCCTTCTTCCCACAGTGACTATTCCAGGGTGGAGAAAACTGTGAGAAGACCAAGCTCTGGTCAGTTCTATTGTGGGAGCAGTGGTTGAGGAAGGCAACTTCATTGCCATCACAGATCTTAGACGGGAAGGGGCCTAAGTAAGAGTCTGGTGACCCAGTCTATTAAGTGGCGGTCCAATCTCTTCCTGAATACCTCTGGGGACGGTTGCCTCGCCGCCTCCAGGCAAGGCCTATTCAATTACTTAGCAATTTCTTCTGAAAAATGCTCAGAGTACTGGGTTCCTCATGGGCAGGACTGTCTTCTCACACCATCAGGCCCTTCCACGACATGGTAGACCCCTCATGAGTGCAAGGCACCCTGAATTTTACTGAATTCTCACATGGATTCCATGAGGAGGGCATTATTATCCCCACTTTACAGATGAGAAAAGCGAGGTTCAGAGAGGTACCTGCCCAAAGCCACTTGCCGAGCAAGCAGTAGAGCTGAGATTGGACCCCCATTGTGTCTGACTTGCTGTCTCCTAGACGTGCTGATAAGAATGATGATGATGAAGCCAGTTTGGACCAGCTGGAGGGGGATGGAGAGGCTGGATCCTGACTCTGTCTGCAGCCACTGACCTGCTCTCAGAGCCGCAGTCTAAGTGGTATGGGTTGGAGTTCGATGCCACCGAGCCCATGATTGCTGCGGCAAGTACATTCATTCTCACCACCTCCCTCTTCCTAAACAGAGGGACAGCAGGGCTGGGCAGGAGGGATGCCTGGCAGGAGCCAGAGGTCATCCACCCAGTCCTGGGTTTATGGTCCTACTTGGGGTGGTGGGGGGACGCTTAAATACATTATTCCCTGAGGTTACTGCCGGGTCACAATATCATAACTACCATTTATGGAGTGTTTATATACACCAGGCCCCATCTGAGATGCCTTTATAATCGTGATTTCATATAACTGGCTCAAAAAGTTCAAGTGATGTGCCCAAGTTCCCCTAGCGAGTAAGTGGCAGGACATCAACCTTGGTCCAGCTGGTTTCAAACCCCTGCTCTTTCCAACACAGTTCACCAAGCCCCCGAGTCATCCGTTCAGTCGACAAAAGATTTATTGAGTACCTACCAAGGCAGGCACTAGTCCTGGAGGCGCTCAGGATACATCAGTAAATAAAATCAAGATCCTGGACCTCGTGGGAGGTGAGGGGGCGTGCTATGGAAAAAAGAAATCCCAAAGAACACAAATAAAAACCAGAGCGGGAGAAGAAGGACCAGGGATGCTGGGGCAAGGCAGGGTGGCGCTGGTGACGCAGGTGAGCTCAGCAGAGGTCAGGGTGGGCCCACCGGGCAGGGGGGGGGATCAGAGCCAGTGCTCAGTGAGGGACTCAGCCAGAGCCCCGGGGGGTTGGGGGGGAGAGTTCCAGACAGAAAGACTGCATAGGGCAGAGGCCCTACAGGGGGGCTGTTTCTGGCTTGTTGGAGGAACAGCAAGGAGGCTGGGGGGGGGGCGCTAAAGTGGAGTGAGTGAGTTCAGAGACGCGGTTTGGGAGAGAACGGAGGCAGGTGTGATGATTTCAGTTCCTCCCTGAATGAGCCGGAAGCCTCTGCAGGGTTCTGAGCAGGTGTCGCTGCACCCGCCTTCTATTGTCCAAGGGGCGCTCCGGCTGGCATGTTGCGGGTAGAGTGTAGGGGTCCAGGAGAATCCATGGTGAGATGGTGTTGGCTCAGGGTGACAACAGGGGTGGCCAGACCCTGGATGTTTTTCCAGGAAATACATTTTCAGGGGTCTTCTGACCGTTCGAGTGCAGGGTATCGAGGAAAGGGAGACGTCAAGGATGGCTCCGAGGTCTGGGACCTGAACTGCTAGAAGAGTCCCTCCCCCCAGCCTCCCGCCCAGCTGAGATGTGTCAGGTTCGGGCGCAGGGGGGCTTGGCTGGAGGGGGGCGATGAGCTGGGTTTCAGACATGTTGAGTTTGGGACGTCTGTTAGCCTCGCAGAGATGCCAAGAAGGCCTTTGGAGGTATTTTGAATGTGGGAAGTATTTTAGAACATCTATAAATAGGTATGTCTTTTAAGATTTCAGGTATAAGCTTCAGTCATCAGGGGAACAAAAACAGGTAGCAAACTTCTTGTTTCCCATAAGACACCATATGGCTGAAGTGCCATAGTAGCCGATACAATAGAAATTCCGGACCTGGGTGGGCAGGAAAAGAGGAGGGAAGTAACCCAGAACATGAGAGGAAGCTGGCCTGGGGTGAGTAACTTTTGTTCCAGATGATCACGAGCTGAATGCTTTCAGAGAAACCTATGTCTGAGGACGCCAGTGAATTGGAAACAAGTACTCTACCTGAAGGGAGAGTCCAAACCTTGTGTACAGATCTGGAAATAAAAAGCATGATTCACTTCACGGCGGGTTAACAAAAGTTCTTGGGAACTAACACTTAACCAGAAGTTCACCAGAGGGCCCAAAGGTGAATTATTGTTCCTTCTTCCCCTGAATTCAGCAGGAAGGAACAGCAGAATTGTTCTTCTGTCTGCTGCCACTGCAAAGTTACTATCGTGTTACCAAATTTCTTTGGCCACGTACTACAGGTCTTAGAAAAAGGACAGGGCTGTCAGGCAATGATTGAAGCTCCCATTTTAGATAAGTCACTGCCTTTCCTCCTGGAACCTGAGCTGCTCTGTGTGCCTTTTGATATTTCTACTTTGTGACGCATGGAAATGAACCTCATCAATTCAGATCTTAGGAATCACCAGCCATGGCTGTGAAGTTTGGCGTAGAAAATAATCAGGGAGACGTTGAGAAGAAGCCACACCGTCCCAATCTGAGCAAAGTTCAGGGATTTCATATAAAATGCCCAGGTGAGTCCTTCTTGGCAAGGCAAAGCTGAGATTTTCACATGACAAGGAAGATTTTCAGTCTTGTTGGAGAAAACCGGGTGCCTTGTCATGGAACCCATGCAGACACCTCGACGGTCTCATCTGTTTCTCTGTCTTGGGCTTTGGATTCTGTACATAAAACCTCTCATCGTTATCACCAACAGAGTTTATGATTAGTGCTGGGATCTCTGTGCGTTGAATTAAACAAAGGCCGTCCGGGCCCTTGTGGGCACTGGCAGTCTTTTTTGGATGGAGAGTGCAAGGAAGCACCTCTATTACATCATTTTGGCCCTTTCACACATCATCCCAGTAGCTTCACTGTGCTTCCGGGTGACAGCCCCCATCATCGGAAGCCAGCTTAGAACAGGGAAGTGGGTTTGCAGGCCCCTAAAGAACCACGGGTACTACCTACAGAGGGTGATGGGCATCTGACCACACACACACACACACCATTCCACTTGAGTATCAAATGTCTACCGGCATTACCCCCGTTACTGCTGTAGCTGGAAACCAATCAAAACCATTCCATTTGATAAAATTAGCTATATATGCTTCATATACTACAATGATAACTATCCATTTGTATCTGTTTCCTCACCACACTGTGAGTCCCTTAATGACAAGGATGGGGGCCTTTCAACCTTATATCCACAGCCGGAAGCCCTCAGCCCAGTACACAGTGAGTGCCTGATAAATACTGATTGACCAAATGTGGAAACTGAGGCATGGGTCTTGTCCTCAGGGCCATCTTGAGACCCAAGCCTGGACACAAGCTCAGGATTTCCATTCGCAAACTCATGCTTTTGCCAGAGGGTTGATGAAAGCTTGAGCTCCAAGCTATGCATGATCCACAAAGAATTTTTTCTAAGAAGGGACCAAGGAGCTGTGTGCCTTTTTACCCTGGACCCAGGCTTTCATGCCTCTGCCCAATGGATGCGGCCCATCCACCACGGAGAGTGCAACATCCTTGTGGTCTGTTCAGAGCATCACAGCCATGGTTGCTCTGCCACCCCCAACCCCCCAAGCTGCAGGAGAAACGTCAGACAGGAGGGGAGATGCTGCCACACTGCAGACTGCGTTCTGCTTATCCTGCCGAGGGTCATGCTTTGAAAATATCTCTAATTTTGTTTTCATAGCTTGTTAACCTTTTCCTTCCCAAAACAACGCCGGTGTTTGTTTTGGCTCCTTTCGTGTATTGAGGACGGGTCTGAGTTGGATGCACAAAAGCATTTTCCCCTTAATCTCATTACAAGGGCTCCTCACTCTTGAATTCTTCCCAGGGCTCACTTGCTGTGAAGTGATTTCCTCTTGGAATCGTTTTTCTCTTTGTGAAGCTGGGAGAGCCAGTATGTTTGGTTTTGTAGGGAAACAGGGAGAGATAGCAAAGACAAAGGCGAAGAAAGCAAAACCCAGTGATACAGTGACGCCTTGGGGAGTTCTAGTATAAAACGGACCCATCCTAAAATTTCTGCCCCTTCGAGCAGCCATACCCAAATTCTAATTTGCGTGAGGGTGCCACGCTGAGGTCATTCTTCTCACCGTCGTCTCTCATCTACCTGAAGTTTATAAAATGTGTGACCAGAAGGGCCAGTGCTTTCACAGCAGGCATTTCTCATGTGTTCAGAGTATCTTGTTTCATCCTTTCGGCCCCCGGAATGCTGTACACCTGCCTGCGTGGCCACCGTGACTTGGTTCCCACAGGCGTGTGACATTCCCAGCCTGTTCCTTCGAAGCATGGTGGACAAATTCACCTTGATTGTCTACTCTAATGTTTTAACGTTCATCGTCAAGTCCTGAAAGAATTTTTTATTCTTTTTTTTAGGAATTTTAAGTTTAACCGGTGTTTTGTTCATTTTTCCGTCCTTCACCAAAGTATTCCTTTCCCCTTGGAACGGTTTCTTAAATTGCATCTGCAAACACAAAACTGAAACGAGGGGCAGAGGGTTCTGGAAGATGCATCGTGGAGCTGGGGGAAACTGACAAAGAACCTCACCGGCCAGACCAATCGGCCGTGGCCTGAACCATTCGAGTGACCGAGGAAAAGGGCCAGGCACGTTTTGCCTATTGTATATTGTACGAACTATTATGTATTGTATGAATTGTATATTGTATGTAGATTGCATACACACTATTGCATAGAACGGGAAACATGCCTTTACCTTTTTCAGGACCACGTTTTACTTTACACATGAAACAGAGAACGGTGCACCCTACCCTTCGAGAGGCAGTATGAGCCAGTGGTTAGGGCAGGTGTTTGCAGCAGCCTTTCTGGGACCAAGCCCCGGCCCTTTCTCTCGTTGGCAAGTTACTTCCTCTCAGCTATGAGATGTGTGTGGGGTACCAGATAGCATCCTTTCTTCCCCCGTTAAGCATTAATTTGGACGTGAACTGAGAGACAGGAAATATGCGGTACAGTCCCCGCTCTTCGCAAGCACAGAATCCAGTGAAACTTACAAATAGAAAAGGATATAAGCAAATTCTTGACAGCATCTCCCATGTACTCACACGTTCTCTCCCGCTATTTCTTTATTCTATTTTCATGTAAAAACGCGTGTGGCTGAGGGAAGGATTCTGGTAGGCGTCCGGTCCTGGTCCCTCAGCACTTATCAATCACCGTTCATCTTGGCGGCTCACAGCCCCCATGCCCGTGTGCTGAAGAGGAATGACTTATTCGAACTCAAACAGCAGTGCTGACAGTTAATTGAATTCCAGGGCTAAAGTTCCTTCCTACCTACGGCAACTCTCCACAGCTCAGAGCTCCAGATTGCTCGAAGCGAGGCTGCAGTGTTTATGAGAGAGAGGGTGCCTTTTCCCAAGTGATTGAAAGGTCATGTTTATGGGTAAGATTCCATTTCTCTTCGACTTCCAGGCTTAGAACTTATGCAAACTTGGTCCAGGAGAAAATGGACCAGACAGTAATCAGAGCCAAAGATTGCTGTTAGCATCTTCCTACAAGGCAGAGGGCAATGGCAGACCAGCTTCTTTGTACTCCCGACCTAAACGCTGTAATTGGCAAGCAGCTGGTCCCTCCTTTGATAATCCTTTATCTTCTCCGCAATGACCAGGGGTGGTCGCTGTTTGGTGGCTGCCTCGCTGCTGTATAGGAGGGAAATTAACGCATGCGCAGAGAATTTCATTGAGGAAAGATTTATTTCTAGAGTCCTTTCACAACGTGTGTACATTTCAAGAGGAAAGTGAGGATGCCAAGTGAGGAAGATGATTGTTTCCATTGGGGGCATCAAGTATCGGGCGGCTGGGTTGGTCGGCCTGACGGACGCTGGGTTGTCATGGATTAAAGTGGAAGCAAGCGCTGATCCATGCAGGGAGCAGACGATTCATTCACGTGGTTGAGCAGACTGTCGTCGTGATCACGTGCACACAAAAGCAAACACACTTTTTGGGAGATCCCAAGTTAGGCTGTGGAGTCTGGGAAAGCCATCCCCAGCGTGAGCCCTGGCCCCTCCAGAAGCTCCGTTTACGGTGATGGTTTCTCACGGTGGGTCACTGACACTTTCTCTCTAGTTCCCGGTTATATTCAGGATTTAACTAATACAAGATTACAACACAGGTGAACTCCTCCGGTTCTTCCCCTCTTGAATTGTTCTTTGTTCTCAGCCAGGCCCAGGTCACAGTACACAGCCTGCACGGGCCTGTCTGTGCAGGACCCAGCCGAGGTTGTAAACATCAGGCGGCAGAAAGAGGCTTTAGGCCTGGGGTAGTGAGTGGGCAGCCCAGCCCTGCAAGTCCCACGCCCTTGCAGAAACGACTTTGGGGTCCCTCTCAGTTCTTAGTGCCGCCAACTCACTTTCTGACTGTGGCCCTAACGATCAGAGAAGTGTCTACACTGGCAGAAAGCTTGGTGATCTACACCTTCAACCACCTCTGGTTACAGAAGAAAAATCTGACTCCCACGTAGTCATAGTACAAAGTCTGAATCAGATCTCTGTCCTGACTTGCGATAAGTCCCTTCTCAGACCACCGTAGGCCAGCAGTGTGTCGGGCATGGAGTGGTAGGGAGCTTTAGACCGGCTGATTTGGTTTGGAAACACTGGTCTTTAAGACACTTCTATCCGACAGAACCCTTCCTTCTCCTTTTCCTATAAATGGTTGCAGAAATTCGTTCAAGAGATGCCAATGTGAGTCCTGGCTAATTAGCTAAAGTTCTTTTAGAGACTTTTTTTTTTTTTAATTTTGTGTGTAGTTGATTTACAATGCTGTGTTAGTTTCTGGCATACAGCAAAGTGATTCAGATGTATATATATATTCGGATATATATATACTCTTTTTCATATTCTCTTCCATTATGTGGATATGTTCTTAACCCCTTTGGGTCTTGGTTTCTTTCCCTGAAAAATCTAGAATGATAGTGATAATAATAATACCTTACATGCTGAACTGTCAGGGTTACCATGAGGATCTAATGAATAATGAACACGAAATTATTTGAAAAGTATAAAGTTCTCAAAGTATCATGTCATGTTACTGATAATAATAATTTCACTGCATTCCCATCCCTTAAGAACAAACAACCAAACTCTTACTTCTTTGACTTTCACCAAAACAAGGCTTTCTCTGACCTTTACCCTTTGGGCTGTTGGCTGCTCCCAAGCATTGACCACCTGCTGCTTGGGGTTGGATTGTGACCCTGATATTCACCTTTGGTGTGACCTAGTCAATTTCTTTTTTTTTTTTTAATTGTATTTTTTTTAATTTATTTATTTTTGGCCGTGTTGGGTCTTCGTTTCTGTGCGAGGGCTTTCTCCAGTTGCGGAGAGCGGGGGCCACTCTTCATCGTGGTGCGCGGGCCTCTCACTATCGCGGCCTCTCTTGTTGCGGAGCACAGGCTCCAGACGCGCAGGCTCAGTAGTTGTGGCTAACGGGCCTAGTTGCTCCACGGCATGTGGGACCTTCCCGGACCAGGGCTCGAACCCGTGTCCCCTGCATTGGCAGGCGAACTCTCAACCACTGCGCCACCAGGGAAGCCCATGACCTAGTCAATTTCTTACCCCCTTTCTGTTTCTGTTGTTCCCCTGTGACATCGATGTAATCATTCAGAGATGGTGGCAGTCTTGCCTTGCAGAACACAGATGCTGAATTGTTGTTAAAGCATCCCTATCATCACAGAAGTGTTTGATGGGCACGTGCTGTGTGTTTGAGCTTTGCTCATGGGTGTCCAAGCTCGGCATTCAAGGCCCTCTATGGTCCAGGCCTGTCCTGCTTTCCCAGTCATGTTCCTTCTGCTGCTGGGAATGCCTTCCCTTTTCTCCCCCTGTGTTTCCAGCTCTGCCTCTGTTGGCCCTTCTACTGCTGCTCTGTCGTGGCCCCCCGTGTCCAGTCTTCTGAGGCCTGAGCATCTGCTCCTCCCTCCTTGAGGGTTTCCCTGAGCGTCTCAGCAAAAGGCACCGCTTCACTCTCAGAGTCTCCAGGACTCTTCTGCTGAATTTCTTTCATACCGCCTTTCTCATTCTGCCCTGTGTCTTAGATCTTCACCGGCACATTTTCTCTGAAATAAATACTTGCTGAATGAAGGAACAAATGTGTTGTCTTGGAATAATTGATTTATGGTTGTAGCTGCCTCTATAATTAGGCGACAAGGTCTTAACAGGCAGGGACCACATCTTATCCACAAATATAATTCAATTAACCAACACGTTGGAGGAACCAGGCTGACGTGACCCCGGAGGAGATGCTTTCAGGGTGGGGACAGAGTACGCGAGACACATTTCTGCCCTTAAACTCACAATCTAGTTGGAAAGGTAAGACCAGAAGATGCACAGAGAAAACACCCCAAATGTCCATCAACAGGGGAAGGAATGAAAAAGTGAAATTATTGTATCCATGTGGTACACTACCACTCAGCCATAAAAATTAACCAACTAGTGATAACACTCAGCATTGATGACTCTCAACAAAGTCATGTTGAGCAAAAGAAGCCAGACATCAAAAACGATCTACCGTTTGATTCCATTCATAGGATGCTCTAGAAGAGGAAGAGGAAGCTACGATAATAGAAATCAGATCAGTGGTGGGCTGGGCTGTCTGGGTGGGTGGTGGGTGGTGGTGAAGGAAGAGGATCACAGCGGAACTTTTCAGGGTGGTGGTGACATGTACACGCTGTCATCAAACTGTATACACTTCAATCCTGTGCATCTTATTGTATGTAAATTATACTCCAACTAAGTCAACTTAAAAATGAGTTGAGGGCTTCCCTGGTGGCGCAGTGGTTGAGAGTCCACCTGCCTATGAAGGGGACACGGGTTCGTGCCCCGGTCCGGGAAGATCCCACATGCCGCGGAGCAGCTGGGCCCGTGACCCATGGCCACCGAGCCTGCGAGTCCGGAGCCTGTGCTCCGCAACGGGAGAGGCTGCAGCAGTGAGAGGCCCGCCGTACCACAAAAAAAAAAAAAAAAAAAAATGAGTTGAGAAATAAAAGTACTTTATTTTTTTTGAAGAGTTCTTTTTCTTAATGTTTATGTTTATAGAAATATAGTTGATTTACAATGTTGTGTTAGTCTCTGCTGTACAGCAAAGTGATTCAGTTACACACATATTCTTTTTCATATTCTTTTCCATTATGGTTTATTACAGGATATTGAATATAGTTCCCAGTGCTACACTGCAGTACCTTGTTGTTTATTTTATACACAGTAGTTTGTATCTGCTACTCCCAAACCCCTAATTTATCCCTCCTCCTGCCATTCCCCTTTGGTAACCATAAGTTTGTTTTCTTATATACCACTAAATAGTACTTTAAAATGTAAAAACCAGTCCAGGACAACAGTGGAAGAGATATAGCAAGTCAGGATTAAGAGTTAAGATTAATTATAGAGACGATAATTGCATTGAGGGTCCGAGGGGGGCACTCTCCCATCAGGCCATGGTGGCCTTTAAAGCAGGGACTCGTGCAGAACCTTGAGGATGATAAAGGGGAGGAAGGTTGTGTGCCAGGTGTGTTGGCCTCAACCCTCATCATAGCCCCAGGACCCCAGAAAGCACTTAGCAAATAATTTTTTGCTACAAGAGATGAACTCTGAAGAATGAGTTCTTTCACCCTGTGTCCTGGGAATGTGGGCACATGCCAGGCCAAGGCCACGCCCACACGGGTTTGTGGGCACTTCACGTCTCTGACCCTTTGCCCAAGCTGTTCCCTCGCCCTGGAACCCCCTCCCTCCCTGTTCTCCACTGGAGAAATCTTGTTCCTTTCCCAAGACTCAGGTTCTCTTGCATGGGGGCTTTAAGGACCTGCCCCTGCTGTCCCTCCAGGTGGGGTTCTCTCTCTGGGTCAGGCTCTCACGGTGCCTCAGTCCTTCTGCTGCCCTGATACTCTCCCGTCGTACCCTGGTTAGCAGTCTCCGGTGCGTCTGTGAATAATTCCTAACTAGGTGCTTGCCATGTAACCAGTCTTTGTTTTTCTTCTTCTTTTTTAGTGCGCACAAGAGGCAATGCCACATATTCAGGGCTGGCTAAGGGTTTCGTTTTCAAGCCAAGCCCTGCTACTTGGTGGGATATACCCCTCCAACTGTCCACCTTTGCAGGGTGGCTGCATTCTGTAGATTCCTGACCCATAGGTAGCCCAGTGACCTGCAGAAGCAGTTCTCTCAAAGGTTCCCTGAGTGCCCAGCAGCGAGAACCCAGAGGGCTGTGAGCTGCTGTCATCATGCATGTCTGCAAGTAGTAAATCGCACCCAGTGAATTTCTAGCGGTAAAATCCTCCTGTCAATCAGCCCTGCTCCCTGGGGGGCAGGGGACCAGAAAAGGGCGATCGCTCACAGAATCATAGGACAGCTAATGGTAGACATATCTAAAATGACCATCTAGTCCAAAAGATGGGAAGACTGAGTTTTAAAAGGTGAAATGATAGTCTCACTATGGGGACCTTCAAAAGCCAACAGAGAAACAAGAGAAACCCTTTTTGTCCTCCTCAAAACGCAGGGGGTGGCGAGGAAAAAAAATCAATCAAAAGTCACCTGGAACAGAACCCATCCGTAAGGAAAGACATGCTATTTTCAAAGTTTCTAAAAGGATATTAGTAACAGTCGGAGGGGAAAGAAGCCCACATAAAAACTGCACTCGATAAAGGCCTTTTGGAAGCAGATAAAGGTGTGCTTTGCTGCCTCGCGGCCTTGAGCCTTTCACTCTGCTTTGTCCAGCTGGGTTTGGAGATTGAGGTCTGGGAGTGTGATTGTTTATCTGTTCCAAGTGATACTGGAGTTGTTTGCTTTGAACAATGTGACTTTGTTCCTTTGTTGGATGCGGCCAGCAGCAGAAATGTTGCTTAGGGAAGGAAAAAAACATATCAGGAACTTGCTCAAAGTAAAAGGGGGTTTTGTGGGTTAAATACTGGCGCAAGAGCCGAGGCAGCTGAGCTGAATCTCTATCAAGGCAGAGACTCGGCTGTCCCGGGGGCAGGGAGGGACATGCCTCGACTGATTCCCTTTCCAGGGCAGCCCTGAGACAGAGGCACTGGCCTTGGGTTATTTCCAAGAAGTTGCTCAGAGCAATTTATCAGAAGCCAGCAGAGAGAGCCTCATTTTTTTAAAAAGATCATTCGCTATTTGCTTCTCCCAGAAGAGGGGATCTATTACCTGCCTTCTGCAGGGCAAGGAGACAGACCGGAAGCTGAGAGCCCTGGCTGATGTGAGCCGCAGCTCGCTAAGTACGCCTACTGTGTGACAAGCAGTGTACCAAACAGCTTTAAACACTGTCTGTGTATCACCTATAGTTAAAGCATCCAACGACCTAATGGGACAGGTTCAGGGCTGCACGGCACAACCAGCTCACAAAGCCCACTGTGAGCATCGCCTCCCACCCGCATGTTCGGTGACGTCATGGTACTAACTTGAAACTGGCCGTGATGGATTCGTACAGCCACTACGGAGAACAGTACGGAGGTTCTTTAAAAGCCTAAAAATAGAGCTACCATACGATCCTGTAATCCCACTCCTGGGCATACATCCAAAGAAAACCATAATTCAAAAAGATACATGTACCCCAATGTTCACTGCAGCACTATTTACAATAGCCAAGACTTGGAAGCAACCTAAGTGTCCATCAACAGATGAATGGATAAAGATCTGGTGTATATACACAATGGAATATTACTCAGCCATTAAAAAGAAGGAAATCATGCCATTTGCAGCAACATGGATGGACCTAGAGATTATCACGCTAAGTGAAGGAAGTCAGACAAACATCATAAGATATCACTTATATGTGGAATCTTTAAAAATGATACAAATGAACTTATTTTCAAAACAAAAATAGACTCTCAGACATAGAAAACAAACTTATGGTTACCAAAGAGGAATGGCAGGAGGAGGGATAAATTTGGAGTTTGGGATTAACATACACACATGACTATATTTAAAGGTAATCAACAAGGACTTAGTGTATAGCACAGGGAACACAGGTTATCTTGCAATAGCCTATAATGGGAGAGAATGAAAAAAAAAGAATATATATATATATATAACTGAATCACTTTGCTGTACTCCTAAAACTAACACAACATTGTAAATCAACTATATTTCAATAAAAATTATTTTTAAAAAAAGAAATCGGCCATAATGGAAGTATTTACACCATGGAAACTGGCAAATGCTAGAACATCAGAAGTTTCTTTTTTGCTTGGTTGGTGTTTTTGAGAGCTCGCTGTTCACTGTTTACCACTGGACAGACACGAGACTCTCCCCAGTTTACAGAGGAGAAATTGAGGTCTTAAGGAACTTGTCTGGGGGCACACAGGTTTCAAGTCCTCCAAAGAAAAGGCCTTCTGCTGAGACCTCCTGCAGGGTGCATTGGGTTCCTTAGGAGAAGGGCTAGAAGAGGCAAGGGAGGCTGGAGGGGAGGGGTAGAAAAAGGAACGTTTGCAGTTAAATTGTCAGCAAGAGTGAGGGGAGGTGATTTCATTGGATAGGTCACCAGCCAGGGGTCTGCAGGACTCAGACAACAAGATTTTGCTCGGAGACTTCCTGGCAGCCTCAGGAGCTACTGGGAGAAAGAGACCAAAGAGACCTTCCTGAAATGGGGGTCCTGGGAGCCCTGGGTGGGCCCGGTGGCTGCTCTGAGGCCTGTCCGGAGGTGAGGGCGGGGGAGGAAGCCTGGAGGATTCCTGGGGAGCCGCCCCCTGGAACCTGCTTTGAAGCGCACCCCCTGAGGTGAGAGGCTGTGCTCAGGGGCTGGGAGAAGCGGGTGTGACCTGGCCCAGCACCCTGCCCTCGCGACCTGCCCTAGGACCAGCCTTCCTCACTTCCTCTTTGGGACAAGAAACCAGTATTCCATCCCATCCACCCTCGAAGTGCACTGGCCATGCCGGAGGCTGCCAGCCTCTCAGGAGTGAAAAGGTCACGGTAGGGCTGGTGTGCCCTGTCTCCGTGTGCCTGTCAAGCTGGTATGCAAACCTCAGGCCTCTGTGCTGGCCGGGGCAGGGCTGGGACAGTCAGGTTGTCAGGGAGCTGTCCCACGGAGGGTCGGACATCTGCAGAGAAGACTCCGGGATGCAGACAACGTGGGTGTGCCTTCTGGGTCACCTATGAGGACTTGTGACATGGGGGGAGGGGGAGGGGGCGGAGCTGGGGTTCTGAGGGGAGGGATGCGGATGGCAGAGATGGACAGGGAATTCCTGAGTTTTGCTGACCAGGTGAGAAGGGGGCGCTGCCCTCCCCACCTCTACGGCTGCAGCATCTCCTTCCTCCAGCTTGGTCATCGCTCAGGGATGGATAGTGGCTACCAAAGCTGGCTGGTAAGTTTCTATGACTTTTCTGCCATGGAGGTCCCAAGTCATCTCAGGGGCCATGTCGGACATCCACAGCCCATGTGTGGGTTATTTACTTCCCACTCCAAAGTGGGCTCCAGAAAACCCAGCTTTGGGTCTCAGAGAGAGATCACTACACTTCCAGTCAAGCCTGTGGCCAATAAAAAATGCCACTGAAACACTGTCAAGCACCATTTTTTCTTTCCTTGTGTAAATCAGAACCGTCAAGGGTGCCATTATAAATGGCCTCTTTGTTGTGCATCAGTGAACTTTACAAGATAACGGAGATGGAATCGTGATGTTGTTGGAGCTTTCCCCTCCCTTCTTAACTTTCTAAATCTTTCCTGGCTTTGTGGCTTTGCTGCCAAGCACAGTAGTAAATGATGTATGAAATGAAGCACTTCTTCCCTCCAGCCAAGCAATGGCTCTGCCATCATTGCCCCAAGATTTATTATTTGGAGTTGTGTTTGGACTCGCTACAGTCAGAATAGCCCATCAGTGCTTTTTGTTTGTTTGTTTAAGACCAAGAAGGAAGGGGAGGAAAAGGGAGAAAAGCAAGAAAGATTTGTGTAATAAGAAAAATAGACTGGGTCTGTAATGCCAAAACATTGGTTGGACTGACTTCTCCCTAATACATACATATATATATATATATATATATATATATATATATATATATATATATATAGCGTCTTTATTGGAGTATAATTGCTTTACATTGTTGTGTTAGTTTCTGCTGTATAACAAAGTGAAGCAGCTATATGTATACATATATCCCCATATCTCCTCCCTCTTGCGTCTCCTTCCCACCCTCCCTATCCCACCCCTCGAGGTGGTCACAAAGCACCGAGCCGATCTCCCTGTGCTATGCGGCTGCTTCCCACTAGCTATCTATTTTACGTTTGGTAGTGTATATATGTCCATGCCACTCTCTCGCTTCTTCCCAGCTTACCCTTCCCCCTCCCCGTGTCCTCAAGTCCATTCCCTACGTCTGCGTCTTTATCCCTGTCCTGCCCGTAGGTTCATCAGAACCATTTTTTTTTTTAGATTCAGCAGAGGAAAGGCCTTCTCCATTATGTTCTGTACCCTCTCCTGTGGGACTCAGCCCTTCCCTCTTGGTCATGGCGGTCTCATCAGACGGTTTATTGCCTTTGGGGCAAACATATGCAGACTTGGTTGTGTTTGTTGTTTAGCAAAATATTACAAAAATGTGTGACTATCTGTCAACTTGTACAGATCTCATTTTTCTGTAAGCTTTCCCCGTCAGGAATCTCCAGGTGATTCCTGCTTCCTTTCAACTGATCTTCTTGCGTTTGTTGTTTGTGACCACATAATTAGCTTCTAATTATAGTTTGTCCATTCTCTAATTATCTACATACAAAATTTGGCCCAATTATTTTTCGGCAGAGAATATCATCACTTGTTCCCTAGTTATTTCTGGAAAGATTCTTGGCCCTACAGTCTGAATTCAAATCCCAGCTCTGTTTCTTCCTAGTTCTCTCACCTGAAAAAAATGGACTTTATTTCCCTGTGCCTGAATTTCTCCTGTATGGAAGCATATTGGGGCACATAATGTGTTTGCAAAAGTTATTCATTTTTTTATATTACTTCAAACACACGTGCGGTCTTTCTCACCACCCCATGCGGGCTATGGGCTTCATGAAGTCAAGAATCCTGTTGCACATTTCTTGGATCAGTTGTAGTATCAAGTACAGTGTTGGATGTTTGTTGATTGACAAGCTGTTTCTCCAGCTTGGAAATAATGAAAACTATTTCCCAAACTCTTTTTTTTTTCTGTCGGTTTGGGTTTTAGCCAGTGCATTCTTATAAGCCAAATGATAATTTGAGTTACTGGAAGCAGCACAAAATATGCTCCCAAGTTCAATAAGCAAAAGCAATAGATCTAAATGACAAGCTCCATGTACCAGAAGAGGCCACACATTCATCTTTCTGTGGGATCAATTCGGGGCAGATGCGATATCACTTGTAAAACAAGCAGTGATTCTGTGTTCCCTGTAATGGATGTATTCTATTTCTACATCTTGAATCAACATGGGTTTTACCTGAGTTTACTGATCATAGCTACATTTATTGAGTGCATACTATGCAGGGGTGTGTTGATAAATAGGCTCTTGGGGGAAAATAAAGCCCTGCTTTGTAGCATCTGCTGATTTCCATGGAGGAAATACTCTTGCCATGGTCAATTTCAAGCTACTGACATGACATCACTGAACAAATGATCAGCCCCCAGCCACCTCCCCTACTATGGCTGATGCTATACATATATTAGCAATAACTTTCACAACACCCCTACAAGGAAGATATTATTGTTCCCACGCTGTCAGTGAGGAAGCAGGCTTGAAAAATGCTTTGCCCCAAATCACAGAGCTAGTAAGAGGTGACTTAAGGATTAAACCAAGGTCTACATGACTCCCAAATCCACGGTTTTCCCAGTACATCACATCTCCCTGATATAATGCGGTGAATGAATGCGTGAATATGGTGGCCCACTAGTCACAAATCCTGGCAGGACTGGATGAGCAGCATTGTGTCTAGAGAAAGATCCAAGACTGCCCAAGAACTCCTGACCCAACCTTGAGAGACATGAAATTTCTCACAACTTACAAGATGGTCCGTACCCATTGGGTTAGTCAGGCAGTGTTATCTTGCGTAGTCCTGGCACATCTCTGTGTGATATAATTAACCCAGCCGTGTGGTACCTACTCTGTGTCCAGCAGCACCAAGGTCAGAGTGTCTAGGGGAGAGTGTGGAAGGAAGTCCTCCGCACAGAAGGGGTCGGAAGGGACACCATCATGCCCACCCCTCCAACAGCTGCTGGCCGGCAAAGTATGTCGGTTTTCAATGATCCTGTGGTGTGACCAGAAGGGGAATTTTCAGCACATCGCAAAAGAGGTTTCAAATGAGTTCTTCAGGTCCGGGTTCTTTCTTCTGGTAACTCCGGATCTGCCAGCTTCTCCCTGTCTTTAAAACTGGCACAATCGTGTTCATCTCTTTATACCCCCAGGGGATTAATGAATTCATGTCTGTGAAGGCTATAAAACCCTCAGATGACAGGAAGCATACAAACACATATTGTTTTTCTTTTCCTCCCATGACTTGGTTTTCTGGATGTCACATCTTGCTATCGTAAGACTTAGACGTAACCTAAGCAAACAAAATAATTGCTTTCCATACTTATTGCTGTTGTAAAGGGGTCCTGTGTTATGAAATAATAATCATGGCAAAAATAATAACATCTTGTGTCTGTGTAGCACCTTTCTTCTGAGGAGCTCAAAGCACTTTACAGACACAAGAAAAATCGTCAACAGACAATTTATAGGGAAAAAAATTGACTCATGTTGTAAGGAGTTACTCTGTGAGGGATAATGGTTCTGTTATTTTCACAAATTGACTGGCAAACACAGTATCTATTTCTGGTCTAAACCAGGAATAAAAAAGCCACGTAGGAGGAAAGCAAGGGGACTCGGGGTGAGCAAGGAGATCGAGAGGGCTCCTCTTCTGGTTATTTACCTGAACGCAGTCTAGACGCAGTCTGGGACAATTCTGACCCCAACTGACCCCATGACAAAAGGCTGCTCATTGACCTGGATGTTAATATCAAGGGACAGCTGCCTGCGTTCTAGACCTTCCTTGGGGTTCCTCTCTGGGGTCCAGACAGAGCTTGTTGGATCATCTCAGCAGATGTTGGAGGGTGAAGCTTGGAACCCATCCCCAGAGTGCCTCTCCTAAATGAATGGTAGGCCTCACCTTGCTTCTTAAATACTCGCCCCCAATTCCCTATGGCTTCTGAGTTTACCTCCCAATACTCGCCCAAAATCCACGAGGCGCAGACAACCAGCTATAGACCTCAGAGGGGACTCTGAAGTATCAGAAAGAGAAATTAAGTAAACAATCTCATTTACAATTGCATCAAAAGGAGTAAAATATCTAGGAATATATTTGACCAAGGAGACGGAAGACCTGAATGCTGATCTTGATGAAAAAAGTTGAAGAGAACACAAACAGATGAGCAGATATCTCAGGCTCATGGATCAGAAGAATGAATATTGTTAAAATGACCATACTCCCCTAGGCAATCTACAGATTCAGTGTATTCCTTATCAAAATAACCAATGGCATTTTTCACAGAACAAGAACAAATAATCCCAAAGTTTGTATGGATCCACAAAAGACACCAATAGCCAAAACAATCTTGAGAAAGAAGAACAAAGCTGGAGGAATCACACTCCCTGGTTTCAAAGTATAATACAAAGCTATAGTAATCAAAACAGTATGCTACTGACACAAAAACAGACACATAGATCAATGGAACAGAATAGAGAGCCCAGAAATAAACCCACACTTATATGGTCAATTAACCTACAGCAAAGGAGGCAAGAATATACAGTGGGGAAAAGACAGTCTCTTCAATAAATGGTGTTGGGAAAACTAGGCACTACATGTGAAATAATAAAGCTAGACCACTTTCTTACACCATAAACAAAAATAAACTCTATGTGGATTAAAGACTTGTAAGATATGAAACTCCTAGAAGAAAACATAGGCAGTACACTCTTCAACATCAGTCTTAGCAATATATTTGCGGATCTGTCTTTTCAGGCAAGGGCAACAAAAGCAAAAATAAATAAATGGGGCTACATCAAACTAAAAGGCTTTTGCACAGTGAAGGAAACCAACAATAAAGCGAAAAATCAGCCTACTGAATGGGAGAAGATATTTGCAAGTGATATGTCCATTAAGGGGTTAATATCCAAAATAGATAAAGAATTCATACAACTCAATATAAAAAAAAAATCTGATTAAAAATGGGCAGAGGGCCAGAACAGACATTTTTCCAAAGAAGACATACAGATGGCCGATAAGCGCATGAAAAGATGCTCAACGTCACTAATCATCAGGGAAATGCAAATCAAAACCATGATAAGATATCACCTCACACTTGTCAGAATGCTATTTCAAAAACGACAAGAAATAACAAGTGTTGGTGAGGATGTGTGGAAAAGGGAACCCTTGTGCACTGTTGGTGGGAATGTAACTTGGTGCAGGCACTATGGAGAACAGTACAGAGGTTCCTCAAAAAACTAAAGATAGAACTATCATACAATCCAGAATTCCACTTGTGGGTATTTATCTGAAGAAAACGAAAACACTAATTTGAAAAGAAATACGCACCCCAATGTTCATAGCAACTTTATCTACAGTAGCCACGATACAAAAGCAATCTAAGTGTCCATCATTCAGCTGAATGAACAGGTGAAGGGAGTGGGGCGGGGATGGGCAAAATAGGTGAAGGGGATTAAGTGATACAAACTTCCAGTTATAAAATAAATAAATCCCAGGGATGTAATGTACAGCATAGGGAATACAGTCAATAACACTCTAATAAGCTTGTATGATGACAGATGGTAACTAGACTGACAGCGATGATCATCTCATAATATATGAGAATATCAAATCACTGTGTTGTATGCCTGAAACTAATGTAGTATTGTAAATCAATTATACTTACAAAAATAATTTGGACGTTATCGTATTTTACAAAAATAGTGCTGCCTTGTGAAATAAACCTTTTTCACTCTGAACAGAAATGAAAGTAGGGGGCCCTACAAAATGCATGCAGCCCACTCAGAAACACTAACATTGTTTCAAAGGGTTGCTGTTCTAGGTTAGGAATCCTTGCTCTGGAAAGGAACCTATTGGAGCGGGAACAAAAGTACCGTGTATTTTGGGTTTGGAAGGTTGTCTTCCTGCAAAGAAAGCAGGGAAGGACAAAGTAAAGTAAGGAAAGCTGAGGGCGCCTGGAGAAAAAGGCAAGAAAGGCGCTCAGCAGCGGTTTCTCTCTCTGTAGAGGAGAAATAAAAAGCTCTCAAGTCCAACTTTGAACCCACTTGGCTTCCCCCAATTCAATGTTGACGCTGCCCAGGTGAGAGCAACCCAGTGTCCCCCCCACCCCAGGGGACTCAAACCCAGGGTGGGGACAGGCCACTGCACCCAGGAGGTATTGCCCCAGCTCAACCTCCCGGTCCATCCACCCCTTTCTTCCAGAAATCTTCATTTCCCCGTGCTTCCCGTGGGATTTTCTGCCTCAACTCTGGGCTGCCCATTCCGCTCAGTTCTCAAGCGTGTTATCCAGGTAGATGGGTGTTAGTGAGAGAAAGTTTGGCGCGGGTAGGAAGGGGAGGCTGATCCCTGATTCTCAACACCTTTTCCAGCTCCGTGCTCCACGCAGCTGTGTGTACGAGAGAGAAAAACAAGGGGTGTGTGTGTGTGTGTGTGTGTGTGTGTGTGTGCTCACGCGTACGCAAGCAGAGTGGGCCGGAGCAGAGCTTTCATCACCGAAACGAAGAGTTCCTGTTTATAAACATTTGCTCACTATTTATATATGGGGAGGGAATTAACCACAAAACATGACCCACAACTTCAGGGCCTCCATTTTCACATCCTTCACACCACAAACACTTTCTCTCTCTACCCCAAAGCAACTGAGTAGAAAATAATTTCTCTCTATCGGAACTACCAACAGGAAGAACACACTAAGGCCTATGGAGGGGGTAGGGGAGACCCTCACGCTTGGCCTGTGGGGTTACTCTGGGAAAAGTTATCAAACGGGCATAATGTGTGCCCCTATCGGTTAAATAGTCCCTTTTGCAGACTCTCTCTTCAACTCTTTCCTCCCGCCAACCGCCATGTAAAATGCTGTGCAGGACGGGGCGGGGGGGCTGGGGGTTGGGCAGCTACATGTCAGCTCTCTGATGGAGGTGGCAATGGCTTACGGCATTTACTCTTTCCAGACCTTTTTGAAGCCCCCAAAGAGTTTGAGATCCAAACCAAAAGTATCTCTGTAGGATTTGAGGCACCATCTTGGGCAGGGGGGCAAAGCACCCATTTGTAGGAAAAGCGGAGCTCCAAGTGAGGCTGCCTACAATCCATTTGTCCTCAGCGCCATCAGGGGGTGCCACCTAAATACAGCTTCCTCTTGGGGCCAGCCCCCCTGCTTCCCCCAAACCCGCTCTTACCCCCTCACCACCCACCCCCAGACATTTTCTGTGGAAACGGGCCAAGGACAGGGCCTCGCACCCACCTCAGCAGATCATGGTGCATTTGACCAAATAATCCCAAACCCGGGCTGCTTTTGTAGAAACTTTTATCAATGGGA
This sequence comes from Phocoena phocoena, assembly GCF_963924675.1. NCBI lineage: Eukaryota > Metazoa > Chordata > Mammalia > Artiodactyla > Phocoenidae > Phocoena > Phocoena phocoena. Next base: position 78,482,602 of record NC_089234.1, on the reverse strand, counting down.
CACTCCTTAGATCAGGGCCGTTTCATTGGGACAGACTAAAAATAATACAAGTCAATGGACATTGAGTGTTTAATATATGCCAAATTTGGTGCTAAATGTTTGACATACATGACCTCATTTTGTCCTTAAAACAACCCTGGGAGGGAGACACTATTATTCTCCCCATTTTGTGATTGAGAAAACGGAGGCTTGGAGAAGTTAAGTAACTTGCCCAAAGTCACACAGTCAGCAGCAGGGCCAGGCCCCGAGTCTGTCTGATTCCAAAGCTTCTTCTCCTACTCTCTCCATTTGTACACAAAAAGATCATTTTCTGGAAGGTTCTAAACCTCTCTTGCATTCAGTCCTAGACAGAATTAGCAGAAAAGCATCTTCCATGGCAGAGGGAACCTGGGAGACAAAGCAGCAGGAAATGCACAGCAAACAGAAAGTTGGTGCTGTGGGTGATGGTCCGCAACCTCAAAACATTCAGCAGGACCACCCCTCACATGCGGCCCCGACCACAAGCAGCATCCTCTCTAGACGGTATGTGGATCTGATGATGGTCCCCAGGTTGGAGCACGATTGCTTCTCCGAAAGGTTTCCAGCAAATGCCTCTAGGCTGTCCTCTTTCTTCCATCTTTCCTGTCTGCCTCCTTCCTTCCTCCCCTCTGCTAGTCCTGAGGGACAGGGCTCTGCTGGGTGACCTGGAGACACGACCCCTTCTGCATCTATTTCCTCATCTGGTTTGTAAAATGAGCAGAGTAGTTCCACTCCCGAGAGAGGCTGTGTGAATTAAATATGGTACAAAAATGAGCGACACGCACTAGCACGTAGCAGGTGATCAGAAAATGCTGGTGACCTCATTCCGGTCATTTTCTTTCCTTCTCTCCTCGCTTTATGTTTTCCTTTCCTTCTTTTGGCATTGGACCATAATGGCAATTTTTTCACCCCCAGGATCCCCCAATCACTTCCGCCATGTGTGAGTCACGGGTGGAGGGATTAACCGTGACCACCTTTCTTTTGCAACTAACGAATCTTGTGATCTGGGTGCTAAACTCAGTGTGGCCGCTGATGGAACGTATGTGCTGTAAACAGGTAGAATATTTGAACTATCTTCTAAAATAATTTTAGATTTTGGATTGGAAGGTAACCTCTGAGGCTCCATCTTCTTCAGGCACCACTGGGAAGGGTGATGAATTAATTCAGCCATGCCAGGAGCTGCCACAAAGTTGCAGTCTGCATCCCTGGAAAGGGTCCTCCTGGGCTGGATGGCACAGTTCACTCATCCCGGCTGCATCCTTGGGAGATGGGCGGGCCCTCAGCCCCCCTCCCCCTGGAACTTCTCAGCCTTGTCATTGGTGGCAGGAAGTTCTATATCACAACGGTGACTGCCCTGGTGCTTGGCTGGTCTCTGGAGACTGGGATGACCCAGGAGAAGGGGACTTGCCACGTCAACCACAAGAAGCAGAAAGAGGCTGAGACCTGGGAGTGGACCAGGTGAGGGACTTCTAGGCACCCAGCTGGGGAGGGTTCTGGCTGAAAGATGATTTGAGGAGAAGGGCTCTATAGGGATGGTGGTGGTTTTGCTTGTTTTTTTGGGGTCATCCTTTGAACTAGTAAGACGGTTCTTTCTGATGAGGGACTGAGCTTGTACTCCCTTCCAGCTGGTTTGGGGGCACTCCAACGGCAGGGATGTAAGTGCTTTGCAAACCATATTCCAAAGAGCACATCTAACCATAATTCCGTGTTCTCCTATGGGAACGTTCCCCATCACGGCTTTTCAGCTCTTGCTTGGATGGCTAAGGAGTCGGGCTGGGGGCAGGCGACCCACTTTGGGTTCAGATCTACCAAGGCTGAAGCTAGCCAAAAACAGAACAAAAAGAGAAGAAGTTTGTCCAGGCTCAGATGGGGAATCTCAGACCCAGGGAGAGACTGCTCCAGGACACAAAGGCCGCAGATGGCACTCCATGGTCACTGGGCCCCGGCGTCCTGCTTCCTGAGGTTCACCCTGAGTCCCGTCCAGAGCGCCATGCGTTAGCATAACCAGAAACACAACCACGGCCAGCTCTGTGCCCAGGGCTACACAGAGCAGCATAGAGAGAGCGGCCACTGCCCGTGAAAGGCAATCACCCACCAAAGCAAACTCCCTTTTGCTCCCCAGGGCCCCCGGAGATCGCAATGCCCCAGCCAATCAGTCCCCCAAATGTTCTCTCTCTTCTGGCCTCATCCATGTCAGTCTTTTGAAGCTCTCCTCTTATTCCTTGAGGATCCCAGATCTTAAGAGACTTCCCTCCCATGTCCCTTCCTTCCTCCCAAATGAGAAGCAGATGTAAATGCTGCGTACCCGTTTTTCAAAACCAGGTGGAAGGCAGGGTGCAGGTCTGGGAGGATGAGTAAGGGCGAAAGAGAGACAGAGAGAGAGTGAATGGCATTACGGGACTGGAACTTGACTTCTAATTTGCAGGACAGGGGAGGGAGGAGGTGTGCTGGGCTCATAAGGTAAGGCAGTGGTGATATGGGGCTGGGGTCCCTGCACGTTCCCCAGGCCAGGGCACTGTCATGAGGGCTGCTCAGAGGCCCCCCATACTGGAACACAGTCACCAGCTTCCTTGACATTTACCACCAACTTGGGGATGTCTTCCATCTCTCCAATTACTTCTTCATGGCAAATACATATGTATATATTGTATCATGAGTGCACGCACGTGTGTGTGTGTGCGTGTGTGTCTGTGTGTATCCTTACAAGGAAAACTTATCCTCCATAGTAAAACAACAACAACAACAGCAGAAACCCAGTATTAATTATGTTTTGGATTGACTTCACAGAGACCTGGGAACATAATTGAAGTCAAAAACTATACTCACGATTCCAGCGCTATTATTCTTATTTGAATTGTAACCCTAGGAATTTTCCAGCCTGTCAGCCAAACCAACACTTGGGCAGATTGACAGTTTCAAAAGCTAAAATCATTGCAGTCTTCCCCTACCTCCTGGGAGAGGCTTGAGATTCTGGAGCCCTAGCGGCACTGTGTCCCTGCTCCTATGGCTCCACCCACTTCCTGGGGCTTCCTGACTTACTTTAGCCCTCAGGTGGGTGAGATGCTCTTGAACACGTCAGTAGATCTGCCTTCGAGTGTACTGGGGTTCTGCCTGCTTCTCGCTCCGTTCAGTGTGCCCTGGCCCATGACCTGCTCACAGAGCTCTGAGCTAACCTCACCCCAGTCTTCTACCCTCGCTGCTCACCTGGGGCAGGTGGGGGGCTGTCCTGTGTGGGCAGTCAACAAGAGGGCCTCCCTCTTGCCCTCACTTGTTAGCCCCTTCCTGACACCGAGGGATGACAGAATGGTACCTGAACCCTGCCTGCCGAGGGATTTGAACCAAGAATCCCAAATTCTACAGCTTCTGTGCCAATCGAACCATCTGGCTTCCTTTGGTTCTCATGTTTCTACAACACGTTCCTTCAGCGTTGTGGAACGTAATTCATTATACATCCATTAGGGATACAGATCCTCGCTTATACATGTGGCAAACATAGGTACCTATAGGTTGCATAGCACAGACACATACATATATATACAAAATGCGGATGGTGTGTTCCAACTCGGAGACCTGCACGCTCACAACCGCCCCGCCACAATCCTCTAAGGGCTCCACAGCCAGCCGGGTCTTGATCAGCCACAGGCTCCCTGAGGCCCTCCTGGCCTCCATAACTCACCTCTATGCATTCATAATGGTATTTTGCTGCATTACAGGGCATTTTCCTAACAGGAGAGGACTTCCATTTTGTTTAGGTGTCAATGAAAACAGAACTTTCTCCGATGACTGAAAGAACTCTCCACAGATCAGATTCTGGCTCCACACATTGCAAACTCTGCTTCTGCTTCCCCATGGACCTGGTTCTGGACCCAGAGGCCACAGGATTTATATGGTGATGTGACCCCAGGCGCTGTACCTTCACATGTCAATGCCCTACAAGCCAGCACGGGTACCGAGAGGGAAACAACTTCTACGCCAGAACAGCTAGGAATCACTTGGTATATACTGAAGAGACGGCACACTGCATAAACATCCCACTCAGTCCAAATTCAATATCCCCCCAGTGTAATTTTCCCTTAGCCAGATACCAAAAATGCTCAAAGCCACTTCAACACCCCGAGAAACTAGTGAGGCGTGTAGAGGCAAAGTTGGGTTGGAAAGAGACAGAAGTCTTAACCTACTTATCTTGCTACTGCAAATTTTACAAAGTACATGCCCACGTGAACGGATTATTATGGCGTCTCCAGGTCCGAGGGAGGGATGGTGCAAGTGAGGGGCCCTGAGGTTAAACTTTATTAACCTCCTGGTAAAGTCACCTCTGAGAATAGGATTTGGCAACCGCTGATCAAAGGGATAAAGGAAATCAAGTATTCCAGCTGAAAGCAAAGCTTTAGCAGAGATGTGCAACACTCAGGACTCTGCGGTGAGCAGAAGTTCATCTCGGGGAACAGTTGTGGGCCTGAAGTGTGGAGAGGATGTTGATCTGAAAGGCAGGCCAAGTGCAAAATACAGAGGGCTGCAAACGTTGGGGTGAGACATCTCAATGTCAACTGTACAGTGAGAAGCTTTGAAGATTTGCCCAAGGCTCAATGAGCGGACGGCCCCTCTCAGAGCCAAGCTTTGGAAAAATGAATCAGGGATGGGTGGATGGGAGGGAGGGAGACCAGCTCAGAGGCATCGGCTGCCACGTCCTGCATTTTAGAATTCTTTGGGACAGAAACACACACTCCCTGACTCAGTAGCCCTGGGGCAGTGCCGATGCCTCTCCCTGCCCTGACCCTGTAAACCCTGGGATCTGTCCTCAACCCAGCTTTATCTGTGGGGTTGAGATCTCCAGAACTGTGCTCCACAGCCCATCACGGTCCTCCCTGGGTACTGACTCAGCAGTGTGGCTCTGAATGACCCCACCTCCACCAGCGCCCTTGCTGCTGGTCTCCCCAGGCTAGGAGGCAAGAGGACACAGTGGCTTCATTCCAGGAAGAAATAAAGAGCCTCCATGGGGTGGTGGCCTTGGGACTGGCATGGTGGGGACCAAGTGGAGAGACGGCCACCCTGGCAACTAAGTGTATGCAGACAGCAAAGACGATGGAAGGAAGGATGTTTGTGTGTTTAGCTGCAGGGGCAGCCCACAGAGTGTGAATCGATGCACTTGGTCAGGACGTGTCCACTTGGAGGAGAGTGGTGTCCAGCTGCTTCATTTTTAGAGCTTCATGTGTTTGGGTGTTGGTTGTGGGGAGGTCAGAGTGCCTCCTTTACCTCTTAGCACCCCCTCTGCTCTCCCCAGGTGGTGTGACCAGTGTCCCGGCTCTAACTTCAGGGTAGCACAGGGACCTGGGCCACTGCATTGAGTTATATACTCGCTATCCAGGGCTAGTGTTCGTGGTGCACTTGCTACAGTTGACCTTGTCCTTTACGACAAGCACCCATGTGACTGGCCAGCACCCCTGCCACGGTGGTTGGTGACTTTTTATTGTGGTAAAATGTACGTAACATTTACCCTTTTAACCATTTCAAACTGGCATTAAGTACATTCACGGTGTTGTGCAACCATCATCATCCCTTTCCAGATCGTTCTCATCCTCCCAATCTGAAGCTCTGTGCCCACTAAAAATTAACCCCTCATTCCCCTCTCTCCCGACCTCCCATCCTACCTTCTGTCTCTAAATTTGACTCCTCTAGGTACCTCATATAAGTGGAATCATACAACATGGGTCCTTTTGTGACCCTGTTTCACGTGGCATAATGTCCTCAAGGTTCATCCTCGTCGCAGCAGGTGTCGGAATTCCCTTCCCTTCTAAGGCTGAATGATATTCCATGGTATGGATATATCACATTTTGTGTATCTACTCATCCATCAATGGACACTTGTGTTGCTTCCACGCCTTGGCTATGGTGAAGAGTGCTGCCATGAACATGGGTGTACAGATATCTGTTTGAGACCCTGCTTTCAATTCTTCTGGGTACATGCCCAGAAGCAGAACTGCTGGATCATGTGGTCATTCTATGTTTAGTTTTTTGAGGAGCTGTTGAGTATTTTAAATAGAACACCTGTCATAAAATATATACAAGTGCTACTCAACATCTCCACATGGTATCTAGGTGGCAGCTCAAAGGCAAAATATTCAAAAGCAAAGTCTTGATTTTTCCCTCAATCCTAACCCCCCCACAATGCTCCCCACCTCCATAAATGGTATTGCCACGTGGCCAGGGCTGAAACACTTGGCATCATTAGTGACTCCCCGCTTTTTTTCACTCTCCATATCCAACCCAGCAACAAATCCTTATAAGCTCTATTCTCACAATAGAGCCAGAACCAAATCCCTTCTCGCCACCTCTGCTGCTATCACTGGGCCCAGCCCACCACTGCTTCTCACCCCAAAGGCTGCAATAACGTCCTAAGATGCCTTCACTCTTGTCCTTCCACCATCCAGTCTCCATGCAGCTGCTAGAGGGATCACTGGGCCCAGCTCACCACTGCTTCTCACCCCAAAGGCTGCAATAACGTCCTAAGATGCCTTCACTCTTGTCCTTCCACCATCCAGTCTCCATGCAGCTGCTAGAGGGATCACTGGGCCCAGCCCACCACTGCTTCTCACCCCAAAGGCTGCAATAACGTCCTAAGATGCCTTCACTCTTGTCCTTCCACCATCCAGTCTCCATCCAGCTGCTAGAGGGATCACTGGGCCCAGCCCACCACTGCTTCTCACCCCAAAGGCTGCAATAACGTCCTATGATGCCTTCACTCTTGTCCTTCCACCATCCAGTCTCCATCCAGCTGCTAGAGGGATCACTGGGCCCAGCCCACCACTGCTTCTCACCCCAAAGGCTGCAATAACGTCCTATGATGCCTTCACTCTTGTCCTTCCACCATCCAGTCTCCATCCAGCTGCTAGAGGGATCCATTTTAGATGTCAGTCAGATTGCATCACTCCTCTGACCAAAACTTCTGAAGGCTTTTCATCATAATTAGAAAAAACCCACAAAAGCTCCCAGCAAGTCCTTACTCTGGCATAGGAGACAGCCCATCTCCTGGCCTCCCGTCCCACCACTGTTGTCCCACCTGCACATCTTGACTCTTCCTCAGGCATTGATTGGCTGGTGCCTCGGGGCCCTGACCTTGGAAGATGCTTCCCACAACTCATCACATGGCTTATTCCGATGCCTCCCCCTCTGAGAGGCTCCCCCAATGATCCCATCAAAAGTAGCAGCCCAGTCTCCCAGTCTTCTAATTTGGCTTCACTCCTCTTCACACACTCAGCACATTACCTGATTCTCTATCTCTCCTTCCAGAGTGTAAGCTCCATGAGGGCAGGGAGAGGCTTTGGTGGCTGCTGGGTGGCTTCTCTGGGTGCACGGGATAGCACCTTTCCCCCTCACCAAAGTGCTTCCCATTAGCATCAACACATTCCTGTCTCCAGGCCAGTGCACTTCTGTGGACACAGGAAAGGAGAAAAGTGCTGAAATCCACTCACTTGACACATGGGCAGATTCAGGGCTCTGGGGTTCCCAGATCCTGTGACCAGTGACTTTTAAAAATATTTTTATTGGCATATAGTTAATTTACAATGTTGTGTTAGTTTCTGCTACACAGCAAAGTGAATCAGTTATACATATACATATATATATATGTATATACATATATATGTGTATATATATACAATCCTTTTTAGATTCTTTTCCCATACAGGTTATTACTGAATATTGGGTAGAGTTCCCTGTGCTATACAGCAGGTCCTTATTAAGTTACCTGTTTTATATACAGTCGTGTGTATCTGTGAATCCCGATCTCCCAATTTATCTCTCCCACCCCTGCTCCCTGGTAACCATAAGTTTGTTTCCTACATCCGTAACTCTATTTCCGTTTTGTAGATAAGTTCATTTGTACCCTTTTTTTAGATGCCACATATAAGTGATATCATATGATGTTTGTCTTTGTCTGACTTACTTCATTCAGTATGACAATCTCTAGGTCCATGCAATGCAAATGGCATTATTTCGTTCTTTTTTATGGCTGAGTAATATTCCACTGTATATATGTACACACAGCAGTGACTTTTAACTTACAGAATCATAGCCACCCTCATCAGCAGTGTGGAAAGTGCACACAGAGATGACTTTCAGTGCTTTAGGAAGGTCTCAGGCCCACAAACAGCTCCAGCCACTAACTAACATATCGCCATATCTTAAGTTTTACCGTTAGTCATTCTTTTCTTTGTTTAGTCCTCTCACCAACCTTATGCCTATTTGACACATGAGACACCTAGGCTTTCAGTCACCCAGCCAATGTAGCAGGACTGGAGCTCTAGGGTCCGTGTCCTCTTCACCAGGTCAGGCTACCTCCCGAGGGCCCCCTGACCTCCCTGTGAATGCAATGATTCCGGGCAGCACTTCCCTAATGGTATTCTTCAGAGCACTAAGATCACCAGATAAGGAATGGAATGGACAGATGCTTAAGGAGGGGTGGAGGGGGCAGTGGCTGGAGAAGCAAAATCAGAAACAGCTTCCAAAGTGCTGCCGGGTTATTTGGGGTTTGAAAAATCTTTGTTCTACGGTCCAAAACATTAGTATGAACCTGGCAACGGGAAGCAGCAAGACCTGATGACAAATTGTCCTAACCGAGAAGCACTTTGAGCTTCTTGGAAAGAAATTGCTGCATTGAATGGGGCCGGAAACTGGGCATTATTCTTTCAGACCCTCATCTCCCCTAAGCCAGTCGCTTGAGCTTTCAAAATAGTCATTGGGTTCAGCTCTTCAAGAGTGACCCTATAATATATTGTTCAAACAAGTGTGCTTTTGAGAATAAAAGAGGGAACTCTTCACAGTTATTCTGGACCACAGTGGGGATCGGACTGTCTGGGCTAACAGGATGCACAGTCTCCTAGCTGTCTCTTCTAACCACGAGGAATTGAGCCACGATCTAGCATTTTAATGCACCAGAGAAGGAAGTGAAATTCCCAGCCCCGCCCCTACTGGAAGGTACAGCCTCATCGTTGCCACTGGTGTCCCTGCCACCCCCTGCTCCTTCCCTGGGCCCCGGGTCTAATTAATGCCTTTCCCTAAAGGCCTAACTTTTCCTTTGAGTCTCTTGCATCATATATCAGCAGAGGAATGCCGATTTCAACCACTCTTTCCTGACCCCTAGATTTTCCCAAGCACGCCCCTTGAAATGACCGCTTCTGGGTGCTTCCAGGTACTTCCACCCGCCCACCTGCAGTGAATCGCCATCTGGCCCTGCTGGTGTTGCCCTGGGTTCCTTACCACAGGCTTTGGAAACGTCTCTTCAGCAGGGTCCTGCTTACACTGATCTGTTTAAAGGTCTGTTCCCTCGCCCAGAACAGGAGCAGAGAGCAGCAGAGCTGCCGAATGCAACTCTGCTAAGATCAAAGTGAGAGCTGGCTGAGGCTTCACGTCTGCAACCTCCCAGCGATCCCTTTGTGCTCACCCGGTGAGCAGAAGTGATGGTGAGCTAGCGTGCAGAGACCAACAAGACCTGAGCCCGAAGAAGAGTGCTTTCTGAAGCTTGATGGCTATAGCCTGTGTCAGCGGTGCTTCGACACTACCGCAGCCCAGCACATAGCAGGTGCTCAGTAAATATCACCTGACTCATTGAACCATCATCGCCATGGACCACGCTGAGCCCGGTTGAGTCACTGTGATGGACGGGGTCGAGGGCTTCACAGTGAATGCTGGAATGTTAGTGCTAAAAGAGATCTTGGAAATCATCCAATCCAGCCCCCCAAATGAGAGGTTTCCGAGGAGAAACCCAGGAGAGGGCCCTGAGAGGTAAGATGACCTGCCCACAATTTGCTAATGTCAGGAGCCACACTAGGCTCAGCTCTCCTGACAGCTAATCCTCTGCTTCTCTGCCTACACCACATGCCCCAGGCTAGCTGGGCCTCTGATCACCACGACTGGCCTGATATCTCACAGCACGACCCGGACATTTAGCCTCAGCACCAGAAACCCGCACTTTGGCCTGTAACCCTAGCTCGATGTCTGACCACACTCCTGTACCCCCCTGCCCTCCCCTCAACCCCAGCAAAATGACTCTCTCCCTCCTCCTGGTGTGATTTATTCGTTCTCATGCCGCTATCCTGTACCTCACACCGCTATCCTGTACCTTTCCCCGCTGTATTCCTATCGGGTCCAGAGGTATCTGCCTTCCTTACAATTTTACCAGGAACAATATCTTTTTCTTTTTGATTCTCTAACACCTCCATTGTGCTTAACACTCATGTATTATAGGAATAAGTGACTTGCTGTGTGACCATGAGCAATTGTTCACCATCTCTGAGCCTTCTCTGGGATCTATAGAATAAACATGATCCTGCTGACCTGTATACAGCATGGCTGTGTTCTAATGTATATACAGTCGCACAAGGATCTTGGAAATGCAGACTCCAGCAATGGTGCTCAAGAGTAGATGCCTGGTACTGAGAGCATTTCTTGGAGACTGAAAGGGAACTTCTCTGTCTGTGATGCAAGAAATGGAAGATGGTTCTGAGTGGCTCCAAGCTCATGCAAAACTCTGTGTATCTAAGCACCCGGCCCGGAGCCCAGCGTGAGCTTTTGGTGGGGGAGGAAGGAACCTGGAACCCGGTAGGGGTCTGAGGGTGCAGACGTCTTGTGGCGAGAGGGCTTGACTACACACTGGCCCTCCTCTTCGAGCCGCCCTGAGTGCTGCCCCGTCGGGTCCGTCCAGGCCGCCTGCCCGCAGCGGCAGCCAGGGAGGGAAGCGCCTCCCTCGTCAGCTGGGTTCCTAGCGCTGCAGATGGAGCGGAGAGCTGGCTGCTTTTAATTAGAGGCGCTCCTTTCCTGTTTTCCATTGGCGGCCAGCTTCTGCGTTTCCCCGCACCCCCTGCTGCTTCCCAAAAGCAACTTTTTTAAAAAAAGAATCCAAACTGTCTGGAATGAGAAAGGAGAAAGCTATCATTATGTGAGCTGCGTGGTGGTGGCTTCTGCTGGCTCTGCAGTCGTTTGGAGGTTGTCGAAGGGATGACCCTACTGTCCAGGCCTATGGGCCTGGTGTCAGTTGTCTTCTGCTAATACCATCAGCTCTTCTTGTACATACTGAGCCCCTGTGGGGAGAACACAGCTCTACCAGCCTCTGATCCCGATTAGAACCGGCTCCCTCTCATGGCTTGTGCAGCCCGTGTCCACTTAGAACAGAAGGGGCTCCAGAAGGCTGCCTGAGTTAGCAAACAAGAATACAGGGCACCCAGTTAAATGTGAACTTCACACACACGGCGCACAACTTTTAGTGTAAGTCTGTCGCAAATGTTGCATGGGACATACTTTTAAAAATATAACATGTAGGACATAGTTGTTGCGTTACAAAAACGATTCTTTGTTGATCTGAAATTCACAGGTAACTGGACGTCCAGTTTTGCTTTGTTTTTTAATCTGGCAACTCTTTTCTGAGGTCCACAGAGAGTCCCAGACCACAAACCTGAAAAGTCCACTCTCCCCAAGAGTGGGTTGTATGGAATGTTTTCCATTTGGGAGAGGTCAGCAAAACCAGGCGGAACAGAGGGATGGCTGTCTTACGTCACCAGGATAAAGAAGAGAGACTTCTCACACCTAAAGGCATCCACATTATAGGTGCCTAGGCTTGTTTGGAAATGTCAGCATTCAAGGGGAAGATGACAGAGACGGTCCCAGGCCACAGGGCCTGCAGATGAACCTGGTCTGCCCAGAGGCCAGTGGCCTGACCAAAGAAGGAGGAAGAAAACCATGGGCCAATTTTGGGGGGCACAAGTCGTTGGTCATTAACTCCCAGCCGTTTTGGTACCTCCACTCCTGCCGTGGTCTGCTTTGACGCCGGCTCTGGCCCTACCCCAGTATGCGTCAGATGCCCTACAGCCTTAATCATTTAGCTCAAGTTTAATTTTATTTGAGAACGGCTTACAAACATAGAGAACTCTCAGACATCATAAGGAGAAGATTCAGAATCTCTGCACTGGAAACTAGAAAGTTCTAGAAGATCCGTGAAGGAGAGGCAGAATAGTAGGGCAAAGTCTCAACCCTCAGGGTCATCTACTGGAGGAAGTGGCCGAGTGGAGTCTGGAAGGAGAGAAGTGGCCTGAAAACCAGGCAGATGGGAGTGGTCTGCCCGGAGAGGAGGGAGACCCCCAGGAGAGCCTCAGCCCTGAGGGCAGAGCAGAAAAGGAGGAAGAAGGTTCTCACAAAGAAGAACGTGGGGCTTCCCTGGTGGCGCAGTGGTTGGGAGTCCACCTGCCGATGCAGGGGACACGGGTTCGTGCCCCGGTCCGGGAAGATCCCACATGCCGCAGAGCGGATGGGCCCGTGAGCCATGGCCGCTGAGCCTGCGTGTCCGGAGCCTGTGCTCCGCAACGGGAGAGGCCACAACGGTGAGAGGCCCACGTACCGCAAAAAGAAAAAAAAAGAAGAACGTGCAGCCTGCTGTTACTTATAAACTGCGATGGAGGTTGAGAGGCTCTCTACCAGGTTTCCCCCTTATGTAAATGATAATTCACGATGCACTGGTCCTGATAATTTAAACCCTCTCTGTTCACCGAGCGCTTTGTGCTTCCCCTTTGTTCTCCTCTCCAATTCCCCACTTCAGGAACCGAGATCTGTGAAATTGCACGCGGTCGATAGGGAAGTACATCAGAGCTGTTCTGAACTGCCGTCCTCCCGCCTCCACCCTCCCCAGCTCTGGTTTCGTCTTTTTATCAATTACGGGCTTTTCCATAAGCCGGCTAACGCGTCTTCAAAGCAGGCACATCCCCTTTCCATGTTTTGACAGTTTGGCTTGAGTTGAAATACAATTAAAGTTTTCAAACACAAGGCTTTGAAACACAATCTCCACACTGTGTACATGTTGGTTGTTGTGTTTTTGTTTTTTTCGTTTTTTTCTCCTTAAGGGTTGGGTTTTTGCCCTTCACTTTCTGCACTCCAAACAAACACTGGTTCTAGGCCTTCAGCTTTTCTAGCGCTGCATAGCTGAGAGTGGAAAAAATAACATCTGAAACAGGATGGGTTTTTGATGCTACCTCCTTATGACAGACACATCTGAAACCCACCGCTGGTGAGTCACTTGCATTCTGTGCATACCCTCTCTGAGGAGCGGGAAGTATGGGTATTTTAAAGCCTGAGGCCAGGAGAAGTTTTCAGCTGCATCTTGGCCGGCACCCCTCCTGTGATGAGCACAGTGGCCTGGCTAAGCGTGGCCCCGTCTCCTGCCAGCCTCTCTTTGTTCTCTTTGCCCTGGTTTTGCTTGTGGGCTAGGAAGCCAAGTCGAAAAAGCACAGAGCTAGCGAATTTACAAAACCAACAAGAACTTCAAAAAAAAAATCAGCAACAACAACAACGGGGGCCCGGCGGTTGGTAGGGGCGGCTCTGTGGCCAAAGAAGAAATGAAGAAGTCGGGTCCCGGCCAGCGTGACTCCTATCCCAAGTCGTTAGCTGTGGGAGTGGCCTGACTCTTCTCTTCCACTGTCTCCAAAGCCCAAAGAAGAACAAGGAGGGGGAAAAAGAAATAAAGACACAGAATCGAACCGAAATGACTCTGGATGAAAGATATTTTTAAAAAAGAAGGACTTGGTGGAAATGGGCCAGATGTTGCCATGAAAGAAGTTATAAATCCTCAACTTGTTTGGGAAAGCAGGTCCAGGGACGGGGCACTGGGAGCTTCTGAAGATGCCGCCTGGCGGGGCCGGGGGCAGCCCAACTGGCCTCGTCATCCAGCGCCAGTGGGAGACCTCAGCTTCCTCTGTGGAAGGAGGAAGTCCTTCCAGAACATCGGCCTCTGATGATATGGAGAGGCAGTGGATTCATGCGAGAATCCATGTTGCGCTAATGTTTTTGTCGTTGTTGACAGTTTTCTTAAAGAGGTGGAGTCGTTTGGGAAACGCAAGCCCGTTCAGCATTTTTAGTCCAAGAACGCGGTACGACCCCTGAACCGCTTGGGAGCCGTGTGAGCCCCAGAAGTACCCCAACTGTGACGCAGTACTTCTATTGTCACAAATGCCAGTTGCCTCCTCGTCCTAATGGAACCTAAAGGTTTTGTGGGTGGAAGAAAATCCCTGAGTGGCCCCAAGCAGCTCCAGAAGAGGTCAGATTACACAAAGCATCACGGATTCTTGGAGGGGTTTATCACGACATGCACCCTCCTCAGAATGGCTTTGTGGGAGGACTGGGGTGGTGGTGGAGGGTGCCTGGGATCACTCACAGAGGCAGCCCACGGGACACACAAGGCACAATCACGTGGATTAGTCTCCTACCACTGCTATAACTAAATGACCACGAACTTGGTGGCTTAAGTAACACACGTTTATCACCTTACCATTCTATAGAAGTCTGACACGGGTCTCATTACACTAAGACCGAGGGACAGCAGGGCTGCGGACCTTCTGGAAGCTCCAGGAGAGCATATGTGTCCATCCCCTTCCAGCTTTTTAGAGGTATCTCTTGGTACCTTTCTCCCAATCTTTCACATCTCCTCTGACTCTCCTCTTCTCCCCCCGCCCCCATCTTCCACTTTCGAGGATCCCTGTGATTACACTGGGTCCACTTGGAGAATCCAGGATAGGCTCCGTGTCTTAAAGTCAGCTGATGAGCATACGTAATTCCCTCTGCAACCTTCATTCTCCTTCACCATGTAACCTAACACCTTCCCAGGTTCTGGGGATGTGGCTGGGGACATCTTTGGGGGCCACGATTCTGGGAGGGTGGTCTGTAGTATCCTTTGTGAGTCTCAACGAGCATGAGACAGTTTCTCATTCATAATAATGTAATTGATATAAGACACATATACTATCTGCCAGGCGTGGTTCTAAGCACATCATATGTATTTAATCTTCATGACAGTTCTGTGATGTTAATGTTTGCCCCGCTATATACGTGAGGAGACCGTACAATGTCCACGGCCGGTAAAGGGTGGACACAGGGCTAGCACCCAGATTCCAGGTGCCCTAGATAAATACAGGGGTATCGCTTTCTAAATCCCCGGGACAAGCCCACCTAGCCCCTTGATCCCGTAAGTCCTCCTGCAGAGAGAGCGGGCTCCCTGTTATGTCAGAGGCCCTACTCAGCAGGCAAGGGTGAGTTATAAAGTTCAGTTCATCCTGCTGGCCTCACACCGTCTGTGTCCTGACCACATGAAGCTGAGTTTCCAGCTAAGAATTTGGAGGAGCCAGAAACACAAGCAGCCTGGCATGCTCGGCTTCGAGCGTGACAATACAAGCTGGTGACAGCTGATGCATGGAAATTGTCTTGCTGCTTTTTTCCCTGAGTGGAGAGGGCCTTCTGCAGAGGAGAGGAAACTGGCATAAATTAGAATGTGGTCCCACCCTTCAGGGGACCCTGGAGTCATCTGATTGGAGGGGAGAGCGTGCACGTTCACACGGGGAGGTTGCCTACTCATTTGTGTCCCCTCCTCAGCCTGGTCCTGTGACCCCCCCCTCTGTGGAGGGCCCCCTGCCCACCAATGTCTTCTTGACCTGCCCACAATGACAGAGGAAAGTCAGAGCTGGACACCCAGACTGGGGGTTGCCCCCAGCCCCTCAATATTTTCAGAATTTGGTCCAAGATGCAACGGCCGGGCCCCAGTTGGCAAGATCGACCCTAAACCAGAGAGAATTGAGAGCCAATGTGAAGGTCCTCAGGGCCCCAGGGAAATCGGCCGAGAGAACCTCCACCGCCAAGTTCCGCAAATTTCACAAGTTTGTTACAAACCCCACAAGTGTTGTTTGGTTGCTTAAAAACGATTTAATTTTTGCAATCTCTCAGAGAGAGGGTGCCCCAAATTAAAATTGATGTTTGAAAAACAGCAGCTATGGGGGGGTGAAAGATGGCTCTTCTCTAAGGAGGAAAGCCGGCAGGAATGGGGAAGCAGCCCAGTGTCAAAGTGAAGGGAACCTTTAATTCCAACTCCTGAGACATGAGATGCCAGGCGATGGAGCCTGTTCCCCCGTTAAATAGCTAGAAGAGCCATCTTCGTGCGAGTCACCTGGTAATGTGATTGCCATCAGAACCCTGAGCACCGGGGGAGAAAGGAGGAACCCCCCCCACCCCGCCCCCCGCCGCCACAGTGGAGCTGAGGCCTCAGACAAGCCTGGGTTGAAATCAGAACTCAGACGCTCACTTCACGGCTCTGACAAGACGGTCAGCTTAGCTGAGTCTCAGTTTCCTCGACTGCAGAGGGAAGGTGAGCGGTTGGGCCCGGGCATCGCGGGGATGCTGGGATGAGACCGTGGTGCTGTGAAGCTCGCAACCGCTGGTACTCTGGGGGCCCTTGATCACGGTCGTTGCTATCACTGTCACCTTCCATGTCATTACTCCTGGCTTTGGTGTCCTCATCAAGATGGCCTTCTTAAGAGGTCATTTACAGGTCAGGACCCTGTGTGACCTCTCACGCTTCTCACACAATCGCCACGAGGCCAGAGGGCGAAGGGACGACCTGCGTGAACTTGGATGAGAGAGGTCTGCCTGGCCCAGCAGCAGGCACGACGCGGCCTCGGTTCAGCACAGGTGTCCCGAGCACACGGCCCCGACAGACGGCACAGCTGCAGCTGCGGCACCCGTGTCGCCTGAAGCCTGTCCCTCCCCTGCGCCTCTCACACCCCTGGATCAGCAGCGAGCACATCTGAGGGCTCCGCGTTCACAGCCGGGGCTGGAGTGCCCAGAGGGGAGGCGCCTGCGTCGTGGAGAGACGGTCGGCGCTGGTGACCCTCCAAGAGGTGGCCACTGCCACGCAGGCGTCAGGGGAGGGACACGTGCCAGGGCTGCAGCTTTCCAACCTCTTTGCTTGAACGCGATGCTGACGGCATATAACCCGGCCCACATTTTACAGCTAAGCACCAGATGGCTGTGTCCGTGGTGTCGCTCTTGATACCTTTCAATTGCCTCGCTGCCTGACGTCATTCAAGTCACCTGGCTTTCCCCAGCACCGGCCTGGCACACGGGCAGGTTTGGTTGTCGTCTACAGGATGGCCCACCCTGGCCTGCACGAGTGGCCAGGGACAGCTGAGTGGTGGGCTCCGGGGACTGACTCACCCGCAGTGGCCACACAGGGCGCCTAAAAGGCGGGAACGCCAGGGAGCTCCGGGTCTCCCCAGGGAAACTTTCCTCGCAGGGTGCTAGGCATGCTGACCTTCCACCTGGGCAGCAAACGGGATGGCTGCAGGGACCCACGACTTGGCCCTGTGACAAACAGCAAGTGACCACACCCACTCCTGCGAGTACAAACCACATGTGGCTTTGCGGCTTCGAGGGTCTCGGGAATTCTTTTCTGTTTGCTAAATGCCTCTCTCCTGGGGGTAGGGGGTTAAGATGCTGCATTCGCTCCGAGTGGACAAACCTGGGGGATGTCAGTTCCAGAAAGAAGAAGAGGCACCATACACACACACGGCAGGTGAATCAGCCTGCCTGGCCTTGGGAATCTGACGACCTCCCTCAAATGTCCAACAGTCATGCACAGTGGACATCAATCAAAAGAAAAGCCAAGAGGACAGCAGTGAGAGCAAGGGGCGCCAGGCTGTGTTTTAAGAGCTTCACGTGCGTTAACTCGTTTAATCTTCATGACAACCCGACGAGCTAAGTGCTGTCCTTACCCCCATTCCACAATGAGGAAACCAAGGCAGGTTAAAGAACACGCTCGAGGTGACAAATGTCGTAAGCGATGCTGCTGGGCTTTGACCACTTAGTCTGACCCACAATGGGAACACTTCTGACTCCAGGGACTGTGTTCTGGATCTGGACACCAAGCTGGATAATGACAGGACACCTTGCAAAGCAAAGAAAGAGGATCTAAAGATGCCCAAAGCCTCCTTTTGGCAGAGGGGAAAGACAGGTGAATGAGACAGGCCAGGTTTCTAAGCTGGCTTCCCTCCCAGGAAAGACCTTCTCTCCAGGTCTGAGAGGACCTGGCAAGACCTTCTTACTCCACCAGAATGAATCTCACAAGTGCTGGAAAAGCACAGCTACCCCCAAACCCTGTCCCCAGCCCCACTGTGCAAGGAAGTGCCCCTTGTAGTGGGCTGTGGCAGTCACTTGCGTGGTCAGGGTTTCCAACTGCAAACAGAAGAGGAAACCACGCCAGGAAGCAGCTCACTTGACCAACGCCATGTGCAAGCGTGTAGGGGACCCCGATGCATACGGGGTCTCGGGAGGACCGGAAGGCCGGGCTGGGTGGGGCTGCCTCCCCAGAGGATGCCGTGTGCTCGGGGCTGAGCTGCTCTGGGAGGACCAGGGGAAAGGGCTGGCGAGGAGCAAGGAAGGGACGCTGGTCCAGAACCCCACTCTGAAGACGAGGGCACTTCCTGAGAGCCGGCCTGAGGCCGCTGGAGCAGTTCCAGGAGACGCCCGGGGGCACTGCCCGGGCCTCGTCCGTGGGCCTCCACCTGCCTGCGGCCGGTGCAGCAGCCAGTCGCCCCTCCCTCCCGCAGGTGACCTCTGGCCCGGCCCCAGTGAGCTGAGCCAGCCTCTACCCACACGGAACACAGCAGGCGGGTCCCTGGAATCGCAGCCATTCCCCGCGGCTGTTTCACAAGCCTCTCAGGATCTGCCGTGTGTCTCTGGACTTGGGGCATGTCAGGGGCAAGGTGGCCAGGAATGCATCTGGGGCCTTGTGGAGCCAACGGGCATTTGAGCTGATGCCTCCTACACGGGCAGGGCAGGGAAGGGGGAGCAATCTGATCAGAAAGCAGAAATCTTAGTTTGATTCCCATCTCTGCCACGTGCAGGCTGCCGACCGGAAGCGTGTCACCCTCCTCAGAAAAACGCGGATAATCATACCCATCCCACAGAGTTGTACGGCTGTGACCTGAGTTACTGGGTCACTTATTTGCTGAGCACTTGAGCACCCACTGTACGTGGAGCATTGGCAGTGAAAGGGCTTTGAAGTCAGAAGAGTACCCCATGGGCTGGAAGGAGGAAGGGCTGCTTGTCTCAGGAGCAGAGCTGGGGTGAAGGGCAAGCCGAGGAGGGGGCCTCCAGGGGCCTCTGCCCGAGCATCGAGAAGTGTGGGAATCAGGGGCCTCCCATATACTTGGGGTGCCAGGTAGCGTCTGCACCTGGGACCACCGCTTACCTGGCCTGCAGGTGATTCCCTGCAGCCAACCCCCCAGGATGGCAGAGTGCACCCTGTCTCTGCCTGGGCAACAGCAGCATGCAGAGAGGGGACGAACCCTGCTCCAGCCAGCACGCAGCCTGATTCAGCTGCTGCCTGGGAGTCCCAGCCACCAGCCCTGGAGAGGCCCCTGCCAGGAGTGGGTCCACACTGAGAGCAGCCCACGGGTTGTCTCAGGAAGTTCCCTGGCTGCATTGATACGCCTCACGGTCCTGGGAGGATGCTCCAAGTAGCCCACAGCTGCAGTCCCAAGACAGCCTTGGCAGAAAGCCATCTGGTCTGGAAGACTTTCCGCTTGCCCGAATGTCACCTCACACGCTGCTACCTTCTTGGACTCCCGTTGGACCGATGGATGCTTGAGGATACTGGTAATTGCATCCTTAAATGATGCTGACAGAGATCATCGCTCAGCCCAGGCAGCGGCTCTCTCTTCTCCAACTCTGCTCCACCCCACTGCATAATGGCCGACCAGGCATCTTCAGATGACCTGGCATATGAGTCCCCAGAAGAAGCCACCTCTTCTCTAGAGGCTACGCCCATTCCTGGATCAGGGGTGTGGTGTCTGAGCATCAGGCTAAACTCTGAAGCACCAGGTCTCGTCAGGCAGAGGCAAATTTCCAGGCCCGTGGAACTAACAAGGCTCCTCAAGAAATCACATCCACTCTTCGTCCCTTTAGGGAGAACCTGGGTAGTGAAAGAAATAACTTCGGATCTGATGGAACGAGTGCTGGGTGTGACATCTGCAGATCTGAGCCTGTCATGTCCATGACTTACTGGCCCTCGTCCTCCTGATGCCTCCAATTCCCCATCTATAAAATGGAACAATAACACTTGCGGGTCGAAGCAGAGTTCCGTGTGTACATATGTTGTGCAACTTATGAAGAGAGCTACGAACGTCTGCTATTAGCAGTATTAAGTAGAACCTTCTCGAAGGAAGGAGAGGAGATGGTAGAAATATTTATACCTGTTTACGATTCTGAAATCCTGGAATCTTAGCTTGTTTCTGTATCTTCCAGCTGGTCCATGACGAGATGTTGGCTTGTGAACATTTAATCTCTGAAAACTAATTTCCCTCTGGAATACAAGACCGTGGCTGACCTCAACCGTGGGTCCACTTCACACATCCGGGATGGGTTGGAGTGGCCCGTGTCAGGACAGCCACATTAAACACCTCTGGTCTCTACGTTTAGAGGCTGAAAAGAAATTAGTTGGAACCTAAAATGAACTGGACCTTGGCCAGTGGATGTTTCAGAGTAAATTGAGACTCCAATCCACACCATTAGCCCGGTGCTTCCTCACGCCAGTGATACTTACCCGCTGGATGCAATGAATCAGGTACCCTGGAAGGCGTAGGGCATTTAACGTGCTGGTGACTTCGGGCAGGCTGGTGAAATGCTGGAACCGGGCTCCATTAGGAGAATCCTCCACTGATTGATTGGCTCTTCTGGGTAAGGTTCTCCAGAAAATAAAGGTCTTCTTGGTAGGAATCTAAGAGAACAGGCATCCTGGTTGTGCTGGGAAGAAGATGGTTTTGGAGCCAGACAAATCTAGCTTCAGTGTGGACTCCAGGATGTCAGGGTAGGCAGCGCTGGGGGAGCAATCCCATTGAAAGGGAGGTGGCAGGCAGGGCAACATATATCAAACTTGATTCTGTCCCCTGCGTGCTCCTTTTACTTAGATTGTGTGTTTATTTGGTGAGAGCGGGAGGGAGAGGTGTGCCCTCCCAAACCATCCCTTGAGGGTGTCACTGTCTTGATCCAAATTCAGAAGCTACCACTTCCCATCTATGTGACCTTGGGCAAGTAACTCAGCCTCTCTGAGCTTCTGTTTTCTCATTTGTGTAATGGGAACAGTAATTCCACTCTGGCAGTGTTTTGTGAGGGATTGTCTGAGATAACATATGGGAAAGGGCCTAGCACAACGCAAGCATCTAACAGGCACTCAACCTCGGCAAGTTCCTTCCATAGCTGGTCCCCAGATGTCTTAGGATCCTAACGAAGGAACCAGATGGGTACTCAGATCTGGAAATCTGAAAACAAGAAGACGTTGGTAAGATTGTGTGGGGTTTGCCTTTGGATTTCGTGGCTCGCCAACAAGTGTGTTCCAAGAGGATACCACATCTGCCCTCCACATTGTCAGTCGGGAACGCCAAGCAGCCGGTCTACTTGAAAGGGAGCCTTCACAGACTGAGCTATACAGGCAGCGCCAGTCCTGCGGATGAAACAGTCACCATGGCGAATGAATTAGACCAGCGGTTTTCCTAATGTCTGGAGGCAGCAGAATCTTCCTACAGTGGGTTTTTTTCTCTGAGTGTTTTCTTCCCCCTCCCTCACTCACAGAGCTCCTAGAGTCTGGACAGGACACAGGATGACAGAGGGAAACATTATAAGCATACGTCCAGTACCATGTTCTTTGCAAGGAATCTCCAGAGGCGCCTTATGGAAGTGGCCGGGTGGCGGGAAACTACTGAATTTGCTCGTGACCAACACAACGAGCCCATTCATTCATTCATTCATTCATGCAAGCATCCATTCAAGACGGATTTATGGAAGAGGGCCCCATGGCTTCGTTGTTAAGATAAACTGACACACTTCCCAGGCCCCGCATGTCAATGATGTATCCCAAGTAACAAACAATGCTGGCTCAGTAAGAAATGGAAAGTTGCAAAATCATCTGCCTTGAGACCTAGGCCAGTGGATTGCAGAGCCCCACACCTGCATATTGTGTTTCTTTGCAGGGAATCAGACATCTGACTTCTGATCTACCACACCCCGGATGGCGTGCAAGTGTCAGCCCCGTGTCTGGCTCACAACACACTTACTGAATGAATCTCGGGGAGCCCTCTTTATTGCCTGCAAGTTGTAGCTTCCCAAGGGTTAGGAGTAAGAGGAATAAGCCATTTAAACGAAATTGCTTTTGAAACGCAGAGGAGTTTGAAATCTAGAAGAAAGGGTGCTTGGCCAGACACATTTGGGATTTGGAGGATTCCACAGCTCACGCTGTTTGATGCTTCCATAAACCAGCTGCTTCCACTCTTCCCTAAACATCAGCTCCCGAGGGGCAAGTCAGCCCAGGGCTCTCTGGGCAACAACAGCTTCCTGAATAATATGCAACCTCTTCTGGAGGGCCCAGCCAATCAGCACGGAGCACACAGACTCCAGGGGAACACAGCTCCCATCTAAAGCGTTTTGCTTCTCTTCTCCCCATGGTTTCCATAACAACAGCTCACACACACACACGCACACACGCACGCACACACGCACACGCTCAGCAGTAGAGTGTCAGTTCAACTAAGCACGTTTCCCAGCACTTAACACAATACATTCCTCACCAGGCAGCAGAGATGTCTTCTTACCTGGAATCTCTGGGAGCCCCTGCCTCCAGAGGGCCACAGGGGCTGTGACACTAGCAGCCCGTCCCAGGGACCCTCCCTCTTCTCTCCCCAAGGGCAATCCTTCAGCAATCTGTCCCCTCTCTCCAAGCACACCATACTTGCCTTAAGGTGCCCAGAGTACCCCAAGCCAAGAAGATAATTTCCTGCATCTTCTCTGATTCCAGGGTCCCTTATGACTCCTTCCCCCAACCCTTCCCCCCACCCCAAGTTTATAAGCAGCTCAAAAGAAAACACAACCAAGACTCTGCCTTTGACTGCCGGCAACACAGCAGCCAGATGAGTGAGCCCACTGGGATTTGGATTTCATTAGTCAAACCCGGATCAGAGGGTTCTGGGTAAAAGTTTGTCAGGCTCAGGGAGACCTAGCCAAGACCGCGGGAGGAGGGAGGCTGCCTGTGGCTGTAGGGCCACTTCTGGAGGTCTGCATCAGAATGAGAAAAGGAAGTCTCCCCTTTGCAGTCTGCAGACCCATGCTGTGTGGTCCTAAAGCCTCAGGATCAGAGAGGAAGCCCCAGGCCAAAATTTCAGGCTTGGGATTATGGTCCCAAATGGGTAAGCTTCCATTATGATGAAAAATGTATAACGTTGAGTGGATGGTTTTTTGTTTGTTTTGGTCTTTAGAATATTGATAGGATTTAATCCAGCTGTCTGGAGGCTTCAGAGGAGAAAGACATACCTAGCATAGCTCTCCGCACCTAGTAGGAACTCAGCACACGAGGGCTATTGGTTTTTGCCCCTCTCTGCACAGCGAAAGGCCCAGCCCTGCCCAGTCTGGCCTGATTCCTCCTGGGGAAATGCTGCCTTTTGCAGGGAAAGCTGCCCTCCCCCCAGCTCAGTGGGCTGTGAGTGTTGGTTTTGCTCCTGTCACCTGTAACTGGGTCACGTCTTACTTACCCGTCTTGTACCCAGCAGAAGAAATCAAATGAGAGTGTTAACTGAGGACTGGGTTAGTCAATACTGCTGCTCTTTTCTGGTGCGCTTTATGGAAGTGTAAGGCAATCCCAGCTTACGGCAGGGTTTCGGTGTCACCGAGAGTTCCCGGAGCTCTGTGACAGCCTCACACTGAGTCCAGGCAAAGCGTAATAAGCAGCATCTCAAGTTACCTGATCACATGGCGGCAACACCCCATCCCAAGGCCGCACGGGGCCTTTCCATGGCGCTCCCTCTGAGGAGCTCACGGGGCATAAAGAAAACCCTTTCTGTACTTGGGAAATATTATTACCTGGGTTTGACCGAGAGAGGTACCGAGACGTGAAGTGACCTGCTTTAAGACCACACAGTAAGAAGGGGTTGGGCTGAGCTTGCGGCCCAGGCAGCTGAGTGGAGCTCCTTGGCTGGGAGATGACGTACAGAAAGCATCTTACACAGAGCCTGCCCTGGCCAGGCCCTGGGTGGACTTGCTAGGACACTGAACTCGATAACAAAGGCCAAGGCAGATGAAATTTTAAAGCGCCAGCCTGAGGAACCATGTGCAGAGAACTGCCTTATCCTTGAGAAAGCAGAATGCAGGACACAGGATGCAGAGACGGAGCATCAGGACGCCAGAACACAGGTTAGCAGCTATTTCTTCAGTCCTTACCGGGTGCCCAGTGGCAGGCCTTGTGGACTGACCCCCAGGCAAGACACGGCATCGCCCCTGCTCCTATATGACAACATTATTTTTATTAATAATCATAAGTGCAGCAACAATAATAATGGTTAGAAAAGTGGAGAGTCTTTTTCTGACCTTTCTGCAGATGGTTATGCCAATCAGAAAAATTTTAAAATACAGTAAATATTCTAGTACCGAACAAATGTAATGGATTAGTACCTATAACTACATTAATTACATTTTAGTTACATGAATATACTTTTTGGAAAAAAGGAAAAACACATAGTATTTCCATACTGGTCTATTGCAAAAATGAGTAGTAACATTACAGTTTCTGGTTTTGATGTGTAAATTCTTTTTTGTT
This sequence comes from Phocoena phocoena, assembly GCF_963924675.1. Classification (NCBI taxonomy): domain Eukaryota; kingdom Metazoa; phylum Chordata; class Mammalia; order Artiodactyla; family Phocoenidae; genus Phocoena; species Phocoena phocoena. The sequence goes on along the minus strand of NC_089234.1, from coordinate 78,458,145 downwards.
TTTTAAGATTTTTCTTTTTGACGTGGACCATATTTAAAGTCTTTATTGAATTCGTTACAGTATTGTTTCTGTTTTGTGTTTTAGTTTTTTGGCCGCAAGGCATGTGGGATCTTAGTTCCCCAACCAGGGATCGAACCCATGCTCCCTGCATTGGAAGCATGGAGTCTTAACCACTGGACCACCAGGGAAGTCCCTGTAAATGCTTTAATTTGTCCATGCACTTGAAAAATTGATCTTCAAGTTTTCATGCTTGGTGGACAGGATGGACAGATTCATCCATCTACCTTTACTCCTGGTTAATCAGAGAACACTGTTTATTAATTTTAATTTTGAAAAATGTCTTTCCCATAAATCAAGAGATATAGAGTTATGAAAACTCTTAAAATACATATGGCAACGAGTCACGAAAATTCAATTTTACCATAAATTCTAGAAATTGTAATACTGTCCATATCTTTGTTTCTCCAAGATCCATTCTACTGTCTATCAAATGTCTCCAGACTTGAACATTTTAAAACACAAATAAAAACTCCAAGTTTGACAGAAGAGATTGGCAGAATTGAAGTGACTCAAGTTTCATAAAAAGGCACACAGGAAGAAACAATCACAGGATAAATATAGAGAAATAAAGAAAATTCAGAGCAAGGGGAAGAAAGAAATAAGAGGGGAAAGTCCAGCCAGGGAGGAAAAGTCACATTTAGTCTCAGTGCATTGATGTAGTTGCTAGCGTTGAACCGTAAATTTCACTCTACACTCTGGGCTTCCTGGCAGCCAAAGAAAAACGGAGACGTAGCTGGTCATGGCATTCACATCCACAGAAAAGAAACCGCTGTGGGAGAGTCTTAAGAATAGCTCCTTGGGAACCTGTGCAGGAGATCCCATGCAGGGGCCAGCCAAGTCTACTGAGGGAGGTAAAGAATTCCAGGACAATTTGATTCTACTTTTGTTTCCCTCCTATATTGGTTTCAGACCAGGAAAGGATGAACTTGGGAAAGAGGTAGTAGGGGCCCCAGAGGCCCTGTGAACAGACATTAGAAAGTGAGCAACCAAGAAAGATGAATTCTATTAAGACATTAGAAAATTTGTATTTAGCACATTTTAAAACTGAGGTTAGATAAATGGCAATGCTTAATCCAAAGGACTAGATCAATAATAATGAGGAAGGTCAAGGAGAGCAGCAAGGATGGCTTAACATTGCCTTTGAACTCCGCGTTTCCCCTCCCCCAGCCGCTCCACCTGCCAGAAGGCAGCTTCAGCTCTGGGTCTGGGCGCGCAGGGACCTGCACCCAAATCCTGCCTCTAGGGCATCTTCCCTGGTGGTAACGGCAGGCTGACTTGTCACAGAATACCCTCCTGCCGAAAACACTGGAAAACATCGACAAGATGTATTTTTTCAGTCTAGTTGAAGCCATCAAAAAATCACCAGGGCAGTGAGAAACTAAGGAGCTAAAAATCTCAGAAAGAAAGCATGAGCTGAGTGAGGAGTCCCAGCTGCTTTTCTCCTCAGCACTTGTCAGTTCCCAAGCAGTGGCTGAGAAGTTGAGCAGAGCTTCTAGGAGTCTATGGGGCTGGGGTCACAAAAAAGGAATTCAGGGTCCAGCAAGGGGGAAGGGCCAAGTGAAATACCTCAGACTTTCAGTTGAAAGTCCCCAAAAAAGCATGATCCAGAAAGAGGTCAGCCTGCAGAAAGTCCGAATCATCTTTAAAGAGCTCAGTCCTTGATTAGATCAATGGGATGTACAACAAAGCAGTACCTTTCTAAATAACCCATGAATCAACGTAGAAATCACGATGGAAATTAGAAAATATTTTAATGAAAAGATAATACAGTAAGTCTCCTACATACGAACCTTCAAGTTGCTAACTTTCAAAGATGCGAACATGCCCCAGTATGCCAGCTGTTGTACTGGACTACTGTACCTTTCAAGGGACTGTACTATAAGATTACAAATGTTTTCTTTATTTTTTGTGTGTGTTTGTTTTTTATGTATTATTTGTGTGAAAAGTATTATACATCTATTACAGTACAGTACCATATAGCCGATTGTGTCAGTGGGGTACCTAGGCTAACTTTGTTGGACTTACGAACATGCTCTCAGAATGGAACTCGTTCATATGTAGGGGACTTACTGTAAAACTAAAACATCAGAACTTATGGGATGCACCCAAAGCACACTTAAGAGAAATTTGTAGCCTTAGATGCATCACTGGAGAAGATGAAAGGATGAAGAAACAATGAACCAAGTTCCTATCTTAAGATTTTACTAAAAGAACAACAAATTAAACCCTAAGATAAGAGAAGGATGGAAATAGTCAACAGCAGGAATGAATGAAGTAGAAAACACTAATGCAACAAAGCCAAAAATTGTCTTTTAAAAAGACTAACGAAATTGATAAGTTCCTGACAAGACTAATTTCCTTAAAAAAGGATGAGGAACAAATAATCAATATCAGGAATGAAAAAGAAGACATCACACTATAGCCTACAGCTATTAAATAAGAGGCTGTTCTGAACCAATTTATAGTCTTATATCTTTCAAATAAATGAAATTCATAATAAAAAAACTTTCTACAAAGAGAACTCCAGGACCAGATGGTTTCACCAGTGAATTCTTCCAAATACTTACGGACAAAATGACATTCATCTTACACAAACTCTTTCAAAGAATAGAAAACAAGTGACCTCTCAACTCATTTTTGAGAGCAATATCAAAGACTTAATATCAAAGCCTGACTGGGAAAGAAAATGACAGGTCATTTCTTTCTCCTGAACATGAATGCTAATACTAAGCAAAATATTATCAAATTGGCTTTAACAATGTATGAAAAAGAGAACACATCACAACCAAGATAGGTTTTATTTCAGGAATGCAAGATCGTCTCAATGTTCAAAAAGCAATTAATATAATTTACTATAGTAACAGAATAAGGAAGAAAATCATTGATCAACTCAATAGATTCTGAAAAAATCATTTGCTAAAATTAATCTCAGTGACAGTAAAAGGAAACAAGAACTCTCTTAAGAAACTAGGAATAGAAAGGTGATATCTTAATAGGATGGGGAAGCTACAAAAATATCTCTAGTAAATATCATACTTAATGTTCAAGCATTGATACCTTTTCCCAGTGTTGAGAACAAAAGAAGGAGGATCCCTGTCTTCATTTCTATCCATTATTGAACTGGGGGTCCTAGCCTTTGCAATAAAGCAAGGCAAAGAAATAAAATTTTAAGAATTGGAAAGAAAAAAATTAAATTGGCATCATTTATAGACTACATGATTACATATGTAGAAAATAAAAAATAGTTTGTAGAAAAACTGTCAGAATTAATAAGTAAATAAAACAAAATTGTTCAATAAAAGAAGTCAACCTTGCTTGATTTACTTATTAATTCTGACAGTTTTTCCACAAACTGTTGTGTATTTCCTACATATGTAGTCATGTAGTCTCTATTTTTATACAACAGAAACAAAAAGCAGAATCCAAAAAAGAAAACATCAATAAATTAGACTACATTAAAATTTGGATCTTTTCATCAAAAAAATTAAGAGTGAGAAGGGCAGCCACAGAGAAGAAGATAATTGTAATTCATATGACTGACAAAGAACTCATATCCAGAAAATACAAAAAACTCCTACGTATCACCAAGAAAGACACACAACCCAATAGAAAGATGGGAAAAAGACCCAAACAGGCCAGTAGATACCCAAATGACCAATAACATTTGAAAATGTATTCAATTATATTAGTCATCAAGGAAGTGCAAGGTAAAATACACTCATCAGAATGGCAAAAATAAAAAAGACCAACAATATCAAGTGTTGGTGAGAATGCAGATCCCCCCCACCCCCCCGCCAAAAAAATCTCATAGCTATTAGGGGTTGGCCAAAAAGTTCGTTCAGGTTTTTCTGGAAAGATGTTAGGGAAGAACTCAAACGAAATTTTTGGCCAACCCAATATTTGTTAGGAGTATGAACTGGTACAGCCACACTGCAAAACTATCAGTATCTACTAAAGCTGACCATATACACACACACACACACACACACTATGACCCAGCAATTCCACTCCTTGGTCTATACCACACAGAAATGTATACACCAAAATACATATACAAAAATGTTCCAAGCAGCATTATTTGTAATAGGCCCAAATTAAAATCCACCCAATGACCAGCAGCAGATGAATGTATAAATAAATTGTGGTAGATGTATACCAAGGAAATTTTTACAGCATTAAAAAAGAGAAAACTACTTGCATCCTTAACAACATTAGATCAACTTTACAGACATAATACTGAGTTGGGGCGGGGGGAAGCCAGATAAAAAGAATGCATGATTCCATTTTTACAAAATCAACAGACAAGCAATCTAACCTTTGGTGACAAAAATGGTTGCCATCGGGGAAGAGGTGACTATTGGAGAAGGCGTGGAGGGATTTCTCCGATGCTGGTAATATTCTAACTCCTGTTTCGGATGATGGTTACACAGGTGAGTTCACATTTGTGATAATCCATTAAGTAGCACACTACAGCTTTCTTTATGTCCATTCTACTTCAGTCTTAAAAAGTTTATTTACTAGCTAGCTGTGTGACAGTGGCAAGTTACTTAACTATGCTGTTTGTCCTCATCTATAAAATGGGTATAATAACAACCACCTCAAAGGATTGCTCTGAGATACAAACGAAATAATGTATGTGAAAAGGACAGCAGAGACGGACTTCCCTGGTGGCGCAGTGGTAAAGAATCCACCTGCCAATGCAGGGGACACAGGTTCGAGCCCTGGTCCGGGAAGATCTCACATGCCACGGAGCAACTAAGCCCGCGAGCCACAGCTACTGAGCCTGCAGGCCACAACCACTGAAGCCCGCGCGCCTAGAGCCCGTGCTCCGCAGCAAGAAGAGCCACCTCAATGAGGAGCCCCTGCACCGCAACGAAGAGTAGCCTCCGCTCGCCGCAACTAGAGAGAGCCTGCGCGCAGCAATAGACCCAGCACAGCCAAAAATAAATAAATAAATTTACAAAGAAAAGAAAAAAAGACAGCAGAGGATGGCTGAATAAATGGTAGCTGCTTTGTTACCACTCTAAAGGATTTCAGCTATTTCACTGTTCACTTCTGGGATTATCTGGGCTTGGCTGCTCGCAAAAGCAGCCAGTTCCCTTCTTGCGCACACCGTTCAGAAGCAAACCTGGGGATTTTGAGGTTAGTGGTCCTCACACCTACAGAGGGATTAGCTGCTGGGGGGTGTGGTCAGGATGAGGACGCAGACGCAGCTTCTGTCAGCCCAGACAAGCTCATGCCTCTGACTTCCCCACAGGAGACCCAGAGCCAGGTCCCCAGGAGGACCCAAGACAGGGAAATGTAATCATTTGATCCAGAGGAGGTCGGTAGAGCTGGGACTTTAACGAAAAAGGGATGCAGGGCAGGCAGCAGCCCTTGCAGACTGTCAGTCCCCGAGCAGGGAGAGTCCAAGGGAAACCCTACCTGGGACTCCGGGTGATGGGGGAATGGCTCACTGGGGCACCTGGATAATAATGTGGGTGCTGTGATGGCCTGGAGCACACAGACACTCATCCTGCTTATGAAGAGGGATCTGCAGACTCGGCTGTTTTCTGGAAGTCATCGTGAAATATGGACTACAGCTGCTTTTTGTCAATTCCCATTTTCTAAAAGGCTTGGTTGTGGTTTGTGCCTTTTGGGGGCAGACCCCCACCCACTCTGAGACCTGGCTTTGTCAAGTTGCTTCTTCACTTTGAGAGGCGACACCTTCAAACCCAGAGTTTACCTAAATCTTTCCTGATTAGAAAAAAAATAGCTGGGGGGGTCTGGCTAAAAATGCCGATTCCTTGGCCTCAACCCAGATCCACTGAGTAAAATCTTTAAGGAGAGGGGCCTAGGAATCTGTAGTTGTAAAAAGAACCCCAAGGGATTCTGATGGTCATTCAAATTGGGAAAACCATCCTTCAACCTGGTAGCATCTCTGGTAACTCTTCCCACTTGGGATAACCCCCTGCTTTTTTACCCAAGTTTCTCTTTCTCTATGAGATAAGCTCTCCTAATGGTAGTTCCAAGCTCTGTCCACCCCAAGTTATCAAGCCTCTACTTTGTTCAGGCCCAGAGCCTGGAAGTTTGTAGCCGTGGGCCCCACCTGCCTGCCCATGATGCTGAGACAATGTCCTCTACCGCAGCTTCATACCCCTACCTGGGGGAAATCCAGCTAAATGATATATTATGCAATTCAAACTAAAATGGATTTTTTGGAGTATTTTGGAATGACTGGTAACACCATGAGGTAACTCAAAGCCACCCTGCAAAATCACTGCACACTTCCATAGCAGTATCTTGAGAGTTACAAACTAAAATAACATTACCTGCCAGGTAAGAGTACTTTTCCTAATCAGTATTTCTCAATAATTACTTGTGCAGGAGCTACTGCTCAGAACTAAGAGTTAGAATATCTGATGTGGTACATATGTACACAACAGAATACTACTCAGCCGTAAAAAAGAACGAAATAATGCCATTTTGCAACAACATGGATGGACCTAGAGATGATCATACTAAGTGAACTACGTCAGACTGAGAAAGACGAACATCATATGATATCACTTATATGTGGAATCTAAAAAAAAAAAATGATACAAATAAACTTATTTACAAAACAGACTCACAGACATAGAACACAAACTTATGGTTACCAAAGGGGGAAGGAGGAAGAGGGATAAATTAGATAAATTAGGAGTTTGGGATAAACATATACACAATACTATATATAAAATAGATAAGGTTCTACTGTATAACACAGGGAACTATATGCAATATCCTGCAATAAACCATAATGGGAAAGAATCGGAAAGAGAATACATATATATAAAACTGAATCACTTTGCTGTACACCAGAAACTAAAACAACATTGTAAATCAACTATATTTCAATTTAAGAAAAGAATTAGAATATGTGTCTTAGTCTAAGTTCTGATATCAGTGAGCCAGGGGAGATGGCTCTATCTAATTGGGTTTCTTCATCTTTTGTATGCAAAGGTGAGAAGGGTTTACCTGCTTTCCAGAGTTCTTGTCATCAACTGGGGCCAGAGAAAGGGCCCAGCACATAGATGACAAAGGTTTCATTGAACGAAGGAAAAAATGAACGAATAAGTGAGTGAGTGAATAAACGGTGCTACACTTAGTTACTTATTAAGAATAACTAAGAACAAATGTTAGATCTTTGAAAAAAATAAATCCCATAAGGTATGAGGCTGAGGTTCTCTGAAGTGGTGCCTAATTTGGAGATGGAGTCCTGCCGGGAGAATGTTCTTCTCTGCCGGTGTCTGTGCTGACCCTCTGTGCAAGCTGCTGGCTGCCCGAAAAGACACGTTGGCTATCTCCACTTGGGTTTCTACTTCTTTTGTCTCTCAGCACATTGTTGCATCGGGACTGCCAGGGACCAGAATTTGGTGACAGCTTTCAGGTTTGGTTTGCCAATGACAACGTTTGGCTGAGTGTGGGGCTTCCGTGGTGTAGCTGGCCCATGGCCTTGAATTTCTTCCGGATTCAGTGGGCCCGCTGCATTACCCAAATGGCCTCTTGCAAATGGTTTCTCAGAAATGAGAATGCACGCATGTGTGAGTGTGTAAATGTGCACGCATGTGCACATAGAGAAGACAGTCCTTGGAACACCCAACCTCTCAGATGCCTAGCCTTGAAAATGATATTAGAGCATCTCCATTGCCATCTGCAAACATGCCTTGTCATTATATGCAAAGCACCGTTCTACAGGATAATGAGATATGGTACCTTCCACAAGTTTATGGTCTAAGTTAGATAAAATGTATATACATGGTTAATCAACCCTATCCAATTAATATCCATCAGGTTTCTAGGTCACAGGCCTTAGAAACCAACTCTGGATAACTTAAGCAGAAAATGGAACTGTTGGGGAGGTTAAAGGAGCAGGCTTAGTAAATGGTCTTCAACCAAGGGATCCAGGAAGGAGAGACGAACTTATGCCGTCAATGGACACAGCTGTGATTACTGGGCTGTCCCCACCACGCTGGCCACTCTCAGTTCTAATCTCATCATCTTTGCATTGTTAGCTTATTCACTGAATAAATAATCTAGGAGGAGGCTGGCACTGTTCTAGAACAGCAGATTCAGGCATGAACCCAAAACACAAAACTGTCTGCCTTCACGGAGCTGGCATCCTAGTGGGGTCATCTCGCACTCACTCAGATTGGGCCAAGCTTAGTCCTATGATTTTGCCCAGGCTGCTCTGTGCCCCACAGTGAATTCCTTCAAGGAAGAGGATGTAGATACTGGGCAGTTTAAAAATGACAGTTTCGGGGACTTCCCTGGTGGTGCAGTGGTTAGGAATCCGCCTGCTAATGCAGGAGACACAGGTTCGAGCCCTGGTCCGGGAAGATCCCACATGCCGTGGAGCAACTAAGCCCGTGTGCCACAACTACTGAGCCTGTGCTCTAGAGTCCATGAGCCACAACTGCTGAGCCCACGAGCCACAACTACTGAAGCCCGCGCGCCTAGAGCCCGTGCTCCGCAACAAGAAAAGCCACCGCAACGAGGGGCATGCGCACAACAGTGAACAGTAGCCCCTGCTCATCGCAACTAGAGAAAGCCCGCGCGCAGTGACGAAGACACAACGCAGCCAAAAATAAATAAATAAATACATCTATTTTTAAAAAATAAATTAAAATGACAGTTTCCTACTACAACATAAGTTCCAATCAAAGTCTAGACAATGAATGGAAAGATGCTCAGAGGAGGTCAAACTCTCTTCTGGGTGGGGAAGAGAATGTAACTTGGAGAAATTAATCACTTGGGGGGAAGCCGTGTGTCTAAGGGCCCAATTGGGAAAGTGTGCTCTCAGCTCACTGGATTAGAAGAATTTCACAGAATGAGACTTTGTTCAGAAAGACCTAGAACAAAAATCCCATCCTTGAAGGACTGGGAAGGAGAGTGTTTTGCCAGCAGGGCCTTGAGATCATGAAGTTGAAAGAGCAATTTTAAATAGATGCAAAGGAACTGTCCAGTTGCTTCCTCCTCCCAGCCCAAAAGTAGCCAGCGTAAGCCCCCGTTGGATGCAGAGGCCACATTGGAGCCAAATGACCACCATGGTAATGACAGTGACTGCGGAGGTTCTGGACTCTGAGAGCAGAAATTAGTCTGCAAAAGAATTCCTTGCCCTTCAACAAGAAAGGGACATAATGCCATCAGAAAAAGAGAGGCAGAGCCCAAACATTTAAGTACATCTTTGTGTCAATTTGTTCTTCTTGCAAAATGGAGATACTAGACCCTTTCTTGCCAAAAGCAAGTGGATGTTGATGGTAAACTGAGAGTGATATAGTGAAAGGGATACAGGATATGAGATGCCATGGGAGCTGGTCTTACATCCAAGATTTACGAGCTGTGTGACCTTAGGCAAGTCACTCAGTTTTTCTGAATCTGTTTGCACATCAACAATATAAGCATAGTAATTCTTGACAGGTGTGTAAAGGATGAACAAATAAGATAACGTATGTGAAAGTCTTTTAGAAGTTACAAAGCGCACCACCCGTATAAGGAGCTATAAGTATTATCCTTTAATAAATACCTATGGCTGTTATCAGAAAACTACCATGAAGAGTTTTGAAGATGTTTATTAAATAACTGATCCCCACTGTTCCTTCCCCTGCATTACACGTAGGCTGCCGGCCTGCCCTGCAAAGCACCTGCTCGCCTCCAAAATAAGCCAGTGGCCAGAGGCACTGGCATGGGAGTGATAAATCTTGTGTATTGACCCAGGAAGAAGCCTCGACAGCAAAGCCCAATTTATTATCTTAATAAATCACAAATTGTTCCTGCAGCAACTTCCTAAGACTGTGCAAAACATCACAGACCCTAGGAAGAAAAGAGGAGAGCCTGGCTGGACGGGAGCTGAGCTGGGCCCGTCAGGTCCAGGCAAAGTCAGAGTGCGCCCAGCTGACCCCATGAAACAGTCCCTATGAAATGCAGACGTTTGGTAGGAATGGGCTGTTTCCTCCCCATAATTTAAAAGCCGTCCATGCCTGCTACTAACATATAGACACTTGCCTCCCCAGACTGACTCAGCGGGTTAGAGAAGGTGTTGCAGGGTGTTTGGGTACCGGTGCACCGTGGTGGCTTAATTTTTTTAACATCAGCCATTCTCCTGCACTCCTGCAAAGTACTGACTGCATGGTCCATATTTAATGTCCAAATGAAAGCCAACTGAAATTTATTTTGTTTGGGGAATTCCACAGCTCCCTCTTGAGATAAGTGGAAACACCCTGGGGTGATATAAAATTGAGGTTGAGAATTGCTGTGTTGGAGTGCCATGCGAATGAGGTGAAGGTCAGGGGTTCAATCCCCATGTGAAGGGAGCACTTCATTTCACTCCAACTCATGGCCTCAGATTCCACCCTTAACCCTGGCCATCTGCCTCGAAGATGCGCCACTGGTCCCCAGCAGCACGGAATGAGATAGAAGGGCCAGATCCATGCAAATCCATCAACCCTGTAGAAAGACAACCCAAAGCCTGACCCATGCGTAATGTGCCAGGATCTTTAATTTTGCAGATGACAGCACTATTACATTATTACTTTATGTTAGAGTGTAAACACACGAAAATACGGAAGGGTCCAATGAATGAGATGTCATGGGGCCCATGATGTCTGAGGCATGACTCTTCGTTCCCAAGAGTTTAGCTAACTTGTTAGGGAGACAGCTTCATAAATGTGATGTATGTAGGATGGTCACACAGACGATTTTTGTTTATCCTTAAGAGGGGGAGAAGAGGTGTGGATACCTACAGACAAAAGGTAATACAAATATCACTCATCTTTAGTTTGGAATAGACGATACAATTTAGGGACAACAGATTGCCCTTCTCAGTTATGCTTTCCTTTAGCTAATAGTAATAGTAGTTTGCATTCACTAGACATGCAAGAAAAAAGAGCCCAAATGCTCAGCTGCGTGAGGAAAGGGCATTTATCCCAGAGAAATGAAAACGTATCTTCACGCAGAAACCTGTACATGAATGTTTATAGCAGCTTCATTTGCAATCATCCCAGACTGGAAACGTCCAGACGTCAAGGTGACTGGTTTAACAGACTGTGGTACGTCTGCATCCTGGCATACTTCTCAGCAATAAAAAGGAAGAACTATCCTTTTGAATATATTTTACTGAAGTATAGCTGGTTTACAGTGCTGTGCTCACCTCTGCTGCATGGCAAAGTGACCCAGTTATACGTACATATATTCTTTTCCATACTCTTTCCCATTATGGTTTATCACGGGATATTGAATACAGTCCCCTGTGTTATACAGTAGGACCTGATTGTTTATCCATCCTATATATGCTAGTTTGCATCTGCTAGTCCCAAACTCCCAATCAAAAGGAACAAACTGTTGATACACGGAGCAACTTGGTTAAATCTCCAGATAATTATGCTGAGTGAAAAAGTCAGGGTTACACGCCATATGGCTCACTTTTAATAAAATTCTTGAAATGACAAAATCGTAGATGTGGAGGGCAGGTTAGCAGTTGTTGGGAGTTAAAGATGGGGGGTGGCTGGGTGTGAGTAAAAGGAGTATCGCTTATATGTGGAATCTAAAAGAAAAAATGATACAAAGGAACTTATATACAGAACAGAAATAGACCCACAGACATAGAAAACAAACCTGTGGTTACCAAAGGGGAAAGTAGGGGGAGGGATAAATTAGGAGTTTGGGATTAATAGATACACACTATTCTACATAAAATAGATAAACAACAAGGACCTACTGTACAGCACAGGGAACTCTACTCAGTGTTTTGTAATAACCTATATGGGAAAAGAATCTGAAAAAGAATGTGTGTGTATATATATATATATATATATATATATATATATATATATATATATAAAACTGAATCTCTTTACCATACACCTGAAACTAACACAACACTGTAAATCAACTATACTTCAATAAAAAATAAAATAATTTAAAAAAAATGGAAGTAGGGGCCTTCCCTGGTGGCGCAGTGGTTGAGAGTCCGCCTGCCGATGCAGGGGACATGGGTTCGTGCCCCGGTCTGGGAAGATCCCACATGCCGCGGAGCGGCTGGGCCTGTGAGCCATGGCCACTGAGCCTGCGCTCCACAACGGGAGAGGCCACAACAGTGAGAGGCCCGCGTACCACAAAAAAAAAAAAAAAAAAAGGTAAGTAGGTGTGGCTATAAAAGACCAACATGAGAGACATTCGTAGACGCTCATGATGGAAACATTCTGTCTTGACTGTCTCAGTGTCAACATCCTGGTTGTGATATTGTATGATAATTGCGTAGGTGTTACCAATAAGGGAAGCTGAGTACAAGGTACACAGATCTCTCTGTATTATTTCTTACAACTGCATATGAATCTACAATAATCTCAAAATGAAAAGTTTGATTAAAAAAAAAGTCACCCGTCATCTGTGTATGATGGAGGGCGGTGTTACGCACCCAGAGATTCAGGTCTGTTGGGAATATCACAGGCTGGCCTTACTCTCGTCCTTATTAACATGCCCCCTCTTGCATTCCTCAGATAGAAACAACATGCACCTAGGAGTAGGCGGGCTGGGCCAGGAACTGCACAGAAGTGTCAGGACTCCAGGTGACGGGATTGGCCAGCGTGGAGACTCCTGGCAGTGTGACAACCACGAGGGCATGAACTTAGGGCAAGAAGCTGCACCGCGGTGCTGGGGATCAGAGAGATCAGAGGACTGGATCAGGGGGTGGACCAGCAAACAAGGGAATCATCAAGAGTCTGAAAGTATTTTTCGCCAATAATAAGGGCTGGGGCCACATAACAAGGGTCGCATTAAGGTCCTACTAGGCGAGAGAGACACTTGTGTGTCTCCTCCTTTGTTCAAGAAATATTTAGTGAGAAACTCCCAGAAGCCAGGCACCAAGGTAAGTGACCAGGACACAGACCTGGTCCCTGGAGCTCACTGTCTAACAAAGGAAACGGTAGCAAGGATGCTTGAAAGCACTTGGGAGGGAGACCCACTCCTGATAAGGCAAGGAAGTGACAGGGAAGCAGGATCTGACAGATTAAGTGTGGGACTGGGGGGGCAGGGGCAGGATTCATGCAGAGGGGACAGGATCGCACGGCCCTGAGGTGAAAGCACTATCACCACAGGCTGGGCTGGTCTGCAGAGGCTGAAAAGGTTACTCGTGGTTCCTCTAATCTGGGCATCGGGATATACGGCTGGTGTTCACGGGCTGGCCCAGTCGGAAGTAAAGGCTCACGGCAGGAAAATCCTGCAGAACGGGCCATTAGTGACCACACTCAATCAGCGGATCAAAAAGAACCTCAGGCCGAGAGGTTCTCAAACTCTGGATTGCTGTCCCCTGGGAAGGTCAGAGCTTTGAAAAATCTATAAGGCCCTAGTGGATGCTTTGATCCTCACAGCTCGAGGTGTACCTGGTGGGCCTCCTACCTCTGCTGGAACTCTGACTGTCAAACGGGCCTCCCGCATGGATGAGGCAACATCTCTATGGAGCTGAGAGGTCATGTGGACCCCAGGGAGTGAGGAGTCACATGAGTCCTCAGCAGAAAGGAAGGTGACACCTTCTAGTTTGATTAGAGGTTCACACTCCCAAAGAGTCCTTCAGCGGGACGGGGGCTCTTCTCTGACTTTTCATTTCCTGGGGACGTTCCCTACTTGGCCTGTGAGAGAGGCCATTGTCGTCCAAGTGAGCAATGGGCCAAGGGCCTCCCAGTCTTTGGAAAGCAGAATTCAGGATGCTGGAATAGAACAATAACTCCTTCATACTTTCAACAACTATTTATTGAGCATATACTATATGCCAGGCCCTAGTGCCAGTCCCAGGGACCCAACAGTGAGCAAACCATGCTTTCTGTCCCCAGGGAACCTACAATCCACTGCGTCAGTCAAAGAGAAGGTAGGTTCATCAAACTCTCAAAATAATAGGGTTTAAATAAGCTAGAACCTCGTGCCTCTCTCAAATATCTGTGTTAAGCGTAAAGCAGTCCAGAGTTCTTACGCCAAGACACGGGCGCCTTCCATCTTGTGGCTTTGTCATCTCAAGGATGTTGCCCTTATCCATTTAGTCCAAGATGGTTCACCACTAGGACACATTCCAACAAGCAGGAAGGAAGTGGTGGGTAGAAGAATGAGAGGCACAAACCTCTCCCCTGAAAGGCCCAGAAGTTGCACACGCTGTTTTAGCACAAACTCTATTTACAGGAATTAATCCTATGACCCTATCATGATGCAAGGGATCCTAGGAAGTGGGGTCTTTAACTAGACAGCCGTGTGCCCAGCCCACTTTCAGTTATCGTGGAAGAAGGTGAGCGTGGATATGGCGGGTAAGCAGTCATCTCTAATTAAGCAGGGAGATGAGTAGCAACAGGACACACCTCTTCCAGAACAAAAGCAAATGAATGGTCCAAAGCTGGGCAGAAAGGGAAAAATCTACAAATGCACAGGACCTAAAGGGCAGGGAGAAAGGGCAGTAGCAAAAAACAAAGGGAACGCTGACGTTCACACAAAGCTTCGGAACACCTAAGAATGTTATCTGTATTTCTTTCGGAGGCAGGCATCACCCCACACACTACTATAGGTGGGAAACGGGTGAAGGGGGTGCAGCCTGAGGCAGATCTGATGAAGTGAGCTTCTCAAGGGTGGATGCTTTTGGTTCCAGAACTGTCCATCATGAAAAGGCATCAAGTGGACTAATGGTGCTACCCGTTAGCGGTGCCAACCCGTTGCCTTGCCAACCATCCTGATGGCCACAGTGATGCTGGTGGTGATGGCAATGTTGATGCTTTGTTTCACTGGAGCAGCAGTGAATTACCTTAGCATCCTTGATGAAAGGACCAGTGAAGTACACACCTTAATTGGAGCTATGCTGGTAAACAAGGGAGAAATTGACATTTGTGGGCATCCTAAGCCCTTCCTCTGTAGAATAGGAGCTGGACCAATAGCAAGTCTCCCAGGGGTGGACAAGTCCAGACTCGTAAGATGGACTCACCACCCCTCACCACCCATCACCCCTCCCCAGCGTGTTTCAGATTCATCGTGCTTTTCATAGTTTCACATAAAATGCACAAGAATAGTTGAGAACAGCTTCCAGTGATTGCACCCTACTACGTTCCAGGCACGGAGCTCAGCATTCAACAGCATTTACGTGGGTTTCCCACTTTACAAAATGCTTTTGCAATATATTAACTGGGTCCTTTCTCTGTGGGGTAAGTATAGTGGGAATCAGAGTTATTCCCATTTAACAGATGAACAAAATGTGGTCCATGATGTACCTAAGATCACGTGGCCAATCCGGAGCCAAGGCTGGCCCAGAATCCCTCCTCTCCGGTGGTCACTTCCACCGAACCCGCCCTTGTTCAGGCCACCTCATTTGGGGATTTCTCCTCCAGTACCACACGCTGGGCTGTGCAGTGATGTTCTAATATAGGTCAAATCCCAGGGTAGGTAAACTCCACACACTGACTGTAAACCCTAAATTATAAAACAGAGGAATTAGAGAGTCATGGTTTTCTTTAAAAAGGGGGGAGGTTTGCAAAAGCCTTCCTGGAAGGTCCTCTAGGGCAATTATGATATAATAGCCTCTGGAATAATTCCTTTTCCATTCCACTCTCAGGAAGGCACCTGCTTCGGGGCGGGAAGCCCGTCAGTTCAAGAACTTGAAGGGAGTCCTGCAGGGCCTGGGGAGCGCAGGGGTGGTTTAGGGGAAACCCAATGTTAAGTAACTGGACTGTGGGCTGGGGCTTGTGATTTTTTTTTTTTTTTCCAGTTTTTAGCCTCCATCATCCGTCAAGTTCTGAGGGACCAAGCAGTGCACAGTATGTCGGGTCTACTGTGAGATTCAGCCCGCACGGAGCCGGGCTGAAACTCAGTCCTCATCTTACGTGACCTCCTGGCATCACGTGAGCCAGCTGATCACCCCTTCCTCCTGAAACAGCCCCTCTCCCTCTCCCCCGCCACCTCCTTCCTCACCTCCTCCTTCTCCTGGTTGCAACGCACCTGCCGGGTTTTCCTCCTGCCTTGATGATCTCCTCCAGGGTCCTGACTGTAAATACCTTTCTTCCACTGATGATACCAGAGTCTTATCTCCAGCCCAGATATCCTCCCTCAGCTCCAGACTCAGAGCTCCAACCGCCTTGACGTCTGACTAGCATCTCCAGCGTATCCTGTCCAAAAGAGAGCTCCTGATTTCCTCTCTCAGACCCGGTTCCCCAGTCACCCCAGCTCAGGGAACAGCAGCTTCATTCTCCCAGTTGCTCAGGACAGCTCTTTCTCTGACACCTTAGATCCCATCTGTCAGGAGGTCCTACTGGCTCCCTGTTCAGAATATCCAGAGCCTGACCCTGCTTCAGCCCCGATGCAAGCCACCATCCCCCTCCCCCGGGTTATTTCCATAGCCTCCTAATCAGTCTCCTTGCCTCCAGCCTCGTCCCCTCAGTGTGGCCTCAGTCCAGCGGCCAGAAGGACACTGTTAAAACCTAAACTGGATTGGGTCACCTCATCGCTCCAAACCCTGCTGCGGCTCGCACCTCCCTCGGAGAACAGCAAAATCCTCGGGACAGCCTCCAGGGCACACTGTGATCCGTTCCCCACACACCTACTACTGTCACTTCATCTTGTCTCCGCCTGATTCCCCAACCCTGCAGCACTGACCTTGCTATGCCTAGAACACACTGGGCACACTTGTGCTTTGGGGCCTTGGAATTCACTCTTCCCTCCAGCTGGGACCCTGCCCTCTCTGGTAGTTCTCCCCCATCCTTCAACAGTGCCTACCCTGCAATGTCTTTATAAGGATTAGAAAGAGCATGGGCAATAAATAAATTAATCAAAATCTTATAAAAAAAAAGAAAGAACATTGTGCAAAACTAACTAAATAAAAATTAAAATAAAAAAGAGCATGGGCAAAAAATTAAAATTTAAAAACAGTGCATGTCCAAAAATAAATAAATAAATAAAAATTTAAAAAAGAAAGAGCATGTGTCGAAAATAAATAAATTAATTAAAAGTAAAAAAAAGAGAGAGAGAGAGAGAGAGAGAGAGAGAGAGTGCATGTGCAGAAAGCCAGTGCAGGGCCTGGCATGGGGTAATTCGCTGCCATTATTATTGCTATTTCAGAGGAAAATCGGAAAATCTAACCCAGTAGATCTCCACACCCTGCTGGCCTGGCTGACCTCCAGATAGGTCATCAGCACTCCTCTACTCGCCGTTCCATCGGAGGGGATGCAAGCTAGTGCGGAGTCCCCATCACCACTCCGTTCAACAGCTTCACTGTAAACCATCCACCGTGCAGGCAACAATATTTGTGGATATTTGGGGTACGGCAGGAGCTGGGGAATCCAAAGAAAAATAAGACCCTGGCCTCTCTCCTCACGACACTCGTCGTCCTTCACAGGGGATGAGCGGGTAGACGACTGATGTCAGCGGGGGTGGTAAGTTCCAGGGTCCATCTGTGCCTGCCCAGCACCTCCCGTTTCCTCCCATCCCGCACCCTCACACACATTATGCCCAAGGGTCCAGACAGTCACAAGCAAGACCAAAACTGAGCACTCGGCACATCCAGTTCTGCTAACTGTGTGGCGGCCGCAGCAACACAAACTCCCGAGGATGCCTGCTGAGGCCCAGGGGTGAGTATCTCCGCCTCAGCTTCGTCATACTGCAGTCTGGTACTGAGGTGAGCTGGTCCACCACGGGATGCAGGGCAGTGAGGAGAGAGGCCACAGGGGCCTCTCTGGACCAGCCCAGGAACCGAAGGGAGCTTAAACAAAGGCCAGGGAAGCTCCTGCCTGGTGGTAGAGGAAGGTTTTTCGGGCTGATGAAGTCCAGGCTGGGGGTGGCGCCCAGCCCACATTCCTTAGCCTAGCTCCAGAGCAGACCCCCAGCCCTTTACCTCCCAGCTGCCATTTGCCCTTAGGGCCAAGGTCTTCCCTCAAATGGGTGCCCCAGGGGGGAATGATTCACCAGAAGGGTGCGGGAGGGCCTTCAGGAGTAGGGTGTTTGTCTCCCCGTCAAAGCTTGAGCATGAACTGCTCTCTTGAGGCGTTAACCAGGAGCTAAATAACTCTTCCCTCTGTGCCCAAGCTCCGAGAGCCTTTGTTTGACTAAGGTGTTTTCTCCACGGTTGCTGAGGTGCCAGCCATTCCTACAAGATCCCATTTGATAAGGCAGGACTGGGAGGGTAGGCGAAGGAGAGCTCGGGGTTTCTGGTTGGCAGGTGGCAAGTGGCAGCCCGCAGGATCTTCTGGCACCCCAGGCCTCCTGCTGCCATGCTCGAGTAGCTTTGCTCCCAATGGAGGGCTCCAGGAGCACATCCGGAGAGCACGTGTCTGGCCTCACAGCAGAGGAAGGGGGTGAGCTCCCTGTGGTCAGCAGGGGCTGGCTTAACCTTGGAAGCTCTGCTGGGTGTTGCCTAAAATGGACAGTCTAGGTCCTGTGATCCCAGGCACCCAATTGCACTCAGGGCCAGTTCTGAGCCTGCCCGGGCTTGGCTCCCTTCTGAGCCAGGAAACACACCTCCAGGAAATGTTAGGTGTGGATGAGTTGTGTGGGGGCCCGAGGAGGAGCCCCGATCACTATCTTTCCCACAAATCTACCATCCACGCCGTGGGAAGAGCCTGGGTGTGAATGTAAATAGATGGTGCGCAGATCTTAGCAGCTGTTAAGATTGCATGAGTAGTGATTGCGCCTCTGAGACACATCTGAAAAGATGGGGGTGATGACAGTGATGGGATGATGATGTTTTGAGGATGGAGGGATGTTGTGTGTCCAGCTTCTCTTTTGTACTTTTTTTCTTTGGCCGCACGACATGTGGGATCTTGGTTCCCCGACGAGGGGTTGAAACGTGCCCCCCCACTAGAGTGGAAGCACGGAGTCCTAACCACCAGACCACCAGGGAAGTCCCTGAGTGTCCAGCTTCTAACCACATAGGAAACACTCAAGAAATGGTAGCTGTTGGGCTTCCCTGGTGGCGCAGTGGTTGAGAGTCCGCCTGCCGATGCAGGGGACGCGGGTTCGTGCCCCAGTCCGGGAGGATCCCACATGCCGCGGAGCCGCTGGGCCCATGAGCCATGGCCGCTGAGCCTGCGTGTCTGGAGCCCGTGCTCCGCAACAGGAGAGGTCACAACAGTGAGAGGCCCGCGTACCGCAAAAAATTAAAAAATAAAAAAAAATAAATGGTAGCTGCTGCCCTCCTTCCAGACCCCGCCCCGCCCCCCACCCCGTGTCCCCCTGAGGTGCTCGGCCAGAGTTTGCTGTGTCTCACTTCATGCTTCTACAGTAACCGTCCAGGGTTCGTACTCTGTGCGTTTGCATTCACCTCTCTGGCACATCACTAACGCTTGGATGTAGGGATTCTGCCTACATGACATGGTGTCATCTCCCCAGCTCTGTCCCCTTCCCTGGTGCAGAGGTGCCCAATGAGCGTTCATCTACCCCTGGGCTCCAGCTCCACTTCAGAAAGTGCCTGCAGCTCCAACAGCCCAATCAAGGCATTCCTGAGACCCAGGAAGGCGGTGGGGACGGGGCAGCGGTCCCTCCTCCCAACCTCGTCATCCTCACTTGGCTCCCATCCCTGCAGAGTGCCGATGAGGCCACCGTACATCAGCCAGAGAGCAAATGTCATGTGGGGAGGCCAGGAAATGGATCAAGAGGCGCTCACTGCATCAGCCCCAGAATGAAGATGGAAATGTATCACCCCCTCGAGCTTGGAGCCAGGCTTAGCCTACTCCACCGTCCTTTCATGAACAACAACCTCACAGCATTACAAAAATGATGGACACCAGGAGAGCTCCAATCAGGTCACCTCTTGGTGCAGAGCAAGTTTCTGTCTTTGAAACTGGAATCGAGAGACGGTATGTTCGGTCCTCATTTCAACTGTGCACCCAGGTGGCTTTGCCTGACCCCCAGGATCTAAGTTAGGTCCCCTCGTTCTCTCTGTCATCATTCCCTTGTGCTCTCTGTCATAGCTCTCACCACACAATCTATGTATGCTTTATTTGTACAAGTATTTGTTTAATATGCACTTCATCTCTGTACTCACAGGTATAAAGGCAGTCATGTATCCCGGGTCTAGCCTCCTACTGAGTATATAATATAATCAGCTCTCAATGTATTCATCCAACAAATAGTTCCTAAGTGTCTTCCACATGCAACACACTATTCTAGATGTTAGTCAGTAGAAACAGCAGACAGATGGATAGCTTGTTAAATTAATACAAGACACTGAACTGGGCTATGTGCCTGTGGTAGTTTTCTATGGCTGCTGTTACAAATTACCACAAACCCAGTGGCTTAAGACAAGATAAATGTATTCATCAGAAGTGAAAAATCAGTCTCACGGGGCTAGGATGAAGGTGTCGGCAAGGCTGTTTCTTTCTGGGGTCTCTGTCTACACAGAGACAGAGGAAAGAATCTATCTCCTTGCCTCTCCCAGCTTCTGGAGGCCATCCACATTACCTGGCTCCTGGCCCCTTCCTCCATCTCCAAGGCCGGCAATGCATCATCCTCAGATCCCTCCATTTCTGACCTCTGCTCCTATGGTCACATCTCCTTCTCTGACTCTGGCCCACCCACTTCCCTCTCATAAGGACCCTTGTGATGATGGTGGACCAACTCGGATAATCCAGGGTAATCTCCTCACTTCAAAATCTTTAACTTAATCACATCGGCAAATTCCCTTTCACCATGTAAAGGACCATTCAGAGGTTCCAGGGATTCATGGACATCTTTGAGGATCCATTATTTAGCCCGTCGTGGTAACCTAGGTAACACGTATTTGGAAATCTTTGAATGAAGAAGTTTTCCTAAGTTTCAGCAAACTCTTACTGCAAACCTCAAGAGGTTTTTACAAGGTACACATTCTATACTGTGAAATCACATCTTACTCAAACTGGAGGTGATGTTTTCTCATCAGCTCCGAACGTCTGTGACATGTACGTGTGCTGTGACCACCTGCCTGAGAGCAAGGGGACCCCTTCTATGGTGGGTTGAAAGCATCCCCCGCAAAAGATATGCCAACATCCGAACCCCGGTACCTGGGAATGGGGCCCTATTTGGAAATAGGGTCTCTGCAGATGTAATCAAGTTAAGATGAGGTTCTACTGGATTGGATGGGCCCTAAACCCAATGACTTGTGTCCTCATAAGGAGAGTGACATTTGCACACAGAGACAGAGGAAGGAAGGTCATGTGACAAAGAAGACAGAGATTGGAGTGACGCAGCTGCAAGCCAAGTAATGCCCAGGACTGCCGGCCACCACTGGAAACTGGAAGAGGCAAGGAAGTCTCCTCCCTGAGAGCTTATGGAAGAAGCATGGTCCTGTGACACACTGATTTCAGACTTCCAGCCTCTAGAAATGTGAGAGAATACAGTTCTGTTTTTTCAAGCCACCCAGTTTATGGTGTTTTGCTACAGCAGCCCTAGGACACGAATACACCCCATCTCCCAGCCCCGACCCCAGGGGCTCCCAGAAGGGCTACCCAAGGATGCTGGAGGAGCAGCTGCAAAGCATGCCCACATCCCATGCCTCCTTCCCAGGCTAGGGCCCATTTCTTCCCCGTCGCACACACTGGGCCACAAGGAAAGGCTTTGCCGTTGGTAATGAACCACTGATTCCCCTCCGCTCAGACAGCCTTCTCCAGAATCAAAGTCACCACTGTGAATTCATTTTTTCCCTTGTTTCTTGGAAAGCACCTCTCAGGAATATTTCAAGAAAAACAAATTGTGAGGTTTGCTTAGGATCTATTTAAAGGGAATCATCAGGGCAACTTCCAATAACAAACCAGAGGCCAGTCAGAGCTTTAGGACAAGACTGGAGCCACTGTGAGTGTGTGTGCGCTGCCGGCCAGGCTGGACCAAGGCTGCCACACACCCATTGCCTGGCACACCCCTCACTCACTGGCAGCTCGGTTGCTTCTTCCGAGCCCTCCGCCCAAATGGACACAAAACTGCACGGTCGCCAAAAAAGAACTGCCAAGCAGTATTGCTGTAAGGTTTCCCACCTTGGAGAGTTTAACAGGAACATCTTGAAGCCATAGAGCTCCTTTCACCCAGAAGTCCCAAACCACTTGGTTATAACTGGCTCTGTGTGTACAGAGCTTTTTGCCAGCCCTCCAGGGTGAGGTGAGTAGAAACTGTCCCCTGCCACTGCAAGAAGGGTACACTCCAGCTGAGACCTCAAGGAAATGAAGGAGCCATGGAAAGATTCAGAAAACAGTGTCCCTGGCAGCAGCAAGAGTGTGTGCAAAGGTCCTGAGGCAGCAGAAAGTTTGGCCAGTATTCAAGGAACTGAACACAGTGTGGCAGGAGTGGTGTGAGCATACAGAAGCGGAGCAAGATGGGGCTGGAGAGGAGGGGCTGGGGCCAGGTCACGCAGCGCTTTACTCCAGGTCTGGATTTTACTCTAAGTACAAAGGGAGGCTGCTGAAGGGTTTTAATGATGGGGCTGGAAAGGGAGAGTAGATAGAGACAACTCAGGGGAGAGTGATGAGGCTCGGTGACTGGATGGGTGTGGGAAACGCAGACAGATGAGGACTCCAAGATGGCGCCCAAGCCATGAGCCCATGCCACGTGACTTACTATATGCAACATCTTTCAGATTCTCTAGATGCAAAATTATGTTCAATGACTTCAGAGTCTGCACCTTCCAAAGCTGATGAAGAACTTCCTAGAATGTCCCCCAGTGTCCCTCCTTTGAGGTGGTACCAACACAGCTCTGTGGGCTGTAGGGGGACCACAAAGGGATGCGTGCACACTCCACTCACCCAAGGTCGCTGGACCAACCCTCAGAGACAAACTCTCCATCCCCCATCCATTCCACGTCCTTCCCAGGAGCATCCTGAAAATGCCTCATTCCATTATCAGCACACCTAACATCATCCTCTACTCCAACCTGAGTTCTCTCTCTTCAAAGCCACAGAAGTGAAAGTCAGGAAGAGGTCAAAAGAGGGAACTGGGAGGTGTCTAAACACTTCTAGGGAGCAAGGACTGAGCCTTTTCCTTCCTTTCTTGTTCTCAAACTTTTCTGCAAATACTGGGAACATTGGCTGGTGATGCACGCAATACTGAGGCAACTTTGTTTATGTTCTTGGCACCTTATTTGGCTCAATGCGCCTTTTCAAAATCAAGATGTTCTGGGAATTTTTTTTTCAATAAAAATATGAAAACATTCCAAAACAGAAAGGAGTACTGAGGGTAACCATACAAAAACAATTTAAGCTGAGAAAAATAACCCAGTCCCGCTGAGTCCCAAAGAGAACCTTGGTTTCCATGGGATGTTAACAAAGTACAGAGCTCCTAGCAGTGGGCGGGATGGGACGCTTGCTCTCAAACCAAATAAGCAAACACCCTCCCCGAACCCAGCATCCTTGTCCCACAAGCTGTGGTTCCAATTTGCTTCCTGTTTTTGGCCCTCCCCAAAATACATCTCACAATCTTTTTTATTTTCATCTCCTCACCTTGAAAAGCACAGATTTGCAAGGGCGAGTATCTTAGCAGGGAGACAAATCCAGCAGGCATTCAAGACACTCAGGCGAGAAGAAGTGCATCTCATCGAAAAATTTCCATTGCCAGTACTTTTTAAAAATTCCCAAGATAAATGGGTTTTTACTTATAGGACTATGGGCTCCATTATTCTTCAAATACTTTGCTGCTTCCAAGGGGCCAAGAAAATTGGTCATGTACCCGGCCAGCTGATCCAACCTCAAAAATCTTAATGAAAAGGCCCTAATTTTCCCTCCCCTTTAATAAATGTGTCTTCTCTCCTTCCCAGCAGTATGTGGGGTGGGCAGGCAAGGTGCCCAGTTTATGCAAATGGGCAGAAACACCTGATTTACCAGGATTTTTCCCACTGCCTTCAATCTAGGGGTCCCTGCTCCAGAGGGCCTGGGAAGGGGAGCAGATGACTCATGGACCATGACTCCAGGGGACTCAAAAAAAAAAAATCCACATTCTGATGTGGATTTTAATGTTTACATATATATATGTGTGAATGTACGGGGTTGGGGGAGGGTGTTAAAAGACCAGAATCTTAGAGACGGCTTGAAGGTGTCATGAAAGCTAATTCAGGTGGAAAACTTGCCCGGGAAAAAAAAAAATTCCCCTGCTCTACAGATGCCTCTAATCTGTCTTTCAGAACCTGGAAGAGAGCAGCAAGGATTTGGACCGTGGCCTGGAGACACAATTTGCAGCTGTCTTTCCTGTACCCTGAGGCTGGTACAGCAGGTGCTGTGAAATCTGGCTGACAGGTCAACTTCAAGGTGATCCGTTTGCCAAGGCTTCTCTCTGTTCAACTAATCTCCCATCACACCTCTGGTGCCTGGTAAAGGTAAATAATTATGACTAAGTGAATAAAGTAGGAGGGTCTTTGCACAGCTGTCATTATTACCTGGCAAGTCTCTGCGGAACCTGGGAGTTTCCCAGAGGGCTGGGGGCGGGGGGGGGGGGGGCGCATTTCGGCAGAGGATAAATCAGGGTGGGTCCTTCCAGGCAACATCTGGCTGGAGGAAACAAAATTCAAACAAACACTGGATGCCTGTTTCGTGGCCTGGATGGAAGTCTCAGAGTCAAAGTTCTCAGGCCCCTAAGCTGTGATGAACCTGGCCGAGATGCTCATTTACATCTGTAAGTGTCTCAAAGTAAACAAGGTACCATTCCCTTCAAGCTGCACTGCCCCACAGAAATATCGTGGGAGCCACAGGTGTCATTTTTAATTTCCAGTAGCCACGTTTAAGAAAAGAAACAGGTAAGACCCACTGTAATAACTCAATTGACCAAAAATATTATTTTATCATTAAATATAAAAAATGTCAGCCAAATATAAAAATTATTGGTGAGACCTTTTTTTTCCATACTAAGTCTTCAAAGTCCATGGTCTGCTGTATATATGGCACATCTGAATGTAGACCAGCCACGTTTCAAGTTCCCATGTACCATATTAGACAGGGCAGTCTCTGAAGGTGACATTTCCACCTCATAACATTTTGACTTCCCATGAACATTTCACATAGAATAAATGAAATCGTGATACCTGACTTTTACTTGATTTAAAATGCTCGCATTCTTAATAAGATAAGAATTTCTAAACAATGTCTTTTGAAGAGCTCCAAGCACAGCCTTGGTTGGCACTTTCCTTCAAGTGCTAAGAACTGCAACCAAAGTGTTGTGACTTAGGCGAATCCAGTTTTTGCCTCCTCAGAATGGAAAAATAAATACAGCCGGATTCTTGACTACTCCGCCCCTTAGGGCCGCTCACCATCCTCTGGGTTACACCCACACGTGTGTTCACGTGATGTTTGCCAGGGACCCTGGGCACAGAGGCTGCCCTGGAGGAGAGCAGGGCCTAGTGACAGCCGAGCAGACTGAGAATACAGAGGCAGGGATGGCCGTGCAGCCGGCGGCCGCCCCATCGAGAGGCCACCTGGGTAGGAGCCTCTAGGCCTGGATCCAGGACTATGGCTACACGTTCTGCAGG
Source organism: Phocoena phocoena (assembly GCF_963924675.1). Lineage (NCBI taxonomy): Eukaryota > Metazoa > Chordata > Mammalia > Artiodactyla > Phocoenidae > Phocoena > Phocoena phocoena. The sequence continues at coordinate 78,432,641 of NC_089234.1, read as the reverse complement.
AAGGCAGGAAGGAGGAGACAGGAAGGGTGCAGTAGGTACAGAGCCTGCAGCCAGCCAGCTGTCAGGGAAATACAGGCTATTAGTTAAGCATGGCAGGAACCATCCACAGCGGGATGGTCGGGAGCAGCGCAGTCCAACCCCGATATAATGTGGGTCTCGTGTGGCTACTCCACATTAACAGAGGCGACAAGAAACAGGTACAATTCACTTTAAAAACATATTTAACCCACTTTTTCCAAAATGTGATCATGTCGACATGTGTGATACATTACGTTCTCTTGTCACATAAGTCCTCGAGATCCGGTGTGTGACTTAAAATCACAGCACATCTCAGTTAGGAGCAGCCCTGTTTCCACCGCTCCAGAGCTACACACGCCGGTGGCTACCATATATGGCTGCGCAACTCTCTCGTTGTGGGTGTGTGAGGAAGGATGCATCGCTTCTGCTCTGCTCCGATTGAGTCCAAAAGAGAAGTCAGAGCAGCTGAGAGGGAGAGGGCCAGGGATGCACAGGGAGGTCAGGTCATCCAGCCCATTGGAGGGGTCAGCACGCCTCGCTGGGCGCTATAACCAGCGCGTGAATGAGAGGCACCGGCTCCTCTCACGCGTCCCCAAGGGTGTCTGTGCAAACAGCGTCAAGATGATACAAAGCACCGAGGAACGTTCGCTAAATTCTGCCAAGTGCCTGGACACCCGGTCACAAGGGTGACCCAGAAAACAGCGAGTGCACCTGTGATGGGGGGCTTGGCGAGGAGCCCGGCGCGGAGGTCACCGGAGGTCACTGCTGGAGGCGGGGAACCCGGCGGCAAAGCCGCCTAATGTGGAAATGTTTGGATCCGAGCGCGGGGGCAGGCGCAGGGGGCAGCCTCGAGGCCGGCCGGGGAGGAGGCCTGGGCGGCGGGGCCGGGAGCGCAGCGCTGACAGTAACCAGGAGCGCACAGGGCCATGTGGCCCACAGCGCGCGCTGGCCAAGACCCCGTCTTTTTTAAGAAGTCGGCCGGTGCCTGCGTCCTCTCTGGGCAGAACGGCCGCTCTCCTGCTCCCAGGTCTTATTTAAGGAGAGGGGGCGGGGTGTCGCAGGGAGAAAAGCAAGTCTAACTCAGCAAGGATGTGGAGAGCAGCCTTCCTTTCCCCCGGCCTCCCCTCTCTGCAACAGATGCCGGCGTTGTGAATGAATGAAGGGGGCGCTTTCTCCAAGATGGCTCTCTACCCCTTGGGCACACATCACGCTCCACTTCTTAAGCTGGTCTCATCTGCTCCCGTCCTTCTCTTAGGGCTGAGGAGGGGGCGCCCAGAGCATCCCTCGGTTCCCCTTCCTGCCCCTCCCCCCGCCCCCCGCAAAGGCACCGCCTACCTAACTTCAGAAGGAGGTCCACCCTCCCAGCATCTGGGTCTGGCTTGGGGATCTACGCTTCCCAGTTGCCCCCCAGCACCACGCAAGGGAGGGCAGGATTACAACACGTGTGTGTTTGGGTCAGAAGCACTTCTGAACTATGGCTCCAAGGAAGAACAGCCTGTACACCCACGCCGAGTCTCCCAGCAACAAAGAATGTACAACTGATTAGCCCTCACGAGCAAAACAATTTTTTTTTAAAGAGGTGCAGCGTGGTCTCTTTATAGGGTCCTGGAAGGAGGGTAGCTGGATTGAAAGGCGCCCTCCCTGGATGGCGGAGCATCAGCGTCATTCCCCGCTCAGGACTTTATGACTTGGCTTTACTCATAAGCCCTTGTAACACGATTCCCGTCGGGGTTTTGCAAGCTTCCAGACCCAGGTGTGGTTGAAGGTCAGCTGCTGGCGAACAAGGGGCTCTCCTGCCGTTGGGAGAAGGTTACAAAGAATAATATTCCTGCCCAAGGGCTTGTAGATGATTAACATGTTTCTTTCTGTTAACCAGAGAGTTAATAGTTATTCCAAGCACTCTTTGATAGTGCAGGCAGGGGGAGAAAAGGACTATGTTAACCATTAATTGAGGGAAATGCCATAAAAGTTAGGATGGAAAACACTCAGTTTGGGAGAGGAATTCACAGGCGATCCTGGTGTGGAAAGAGGAGGCGAGGCAGCAGAGTGAGGCCATAAGTTCATGCATACTTACAGCAGGGGGATTTTTTTTTTTTTTTAATCCTTTTCCTTGTTACATTGCTCGGAGGAAACAGAGTAGGGATAACAAACACGGGAACATTATAAATAAAGCCGGTTTTATTGGCTTTTTTCCTCCCGCCTCTCACAGCCTAGCTTGTCCTCTGTATGACTTCTTCTTTGGGCCTCTTTGGGGAGAAGAAAAGGAGCCCAGGCACCCCGCAATCAGAGAAAGTCAGGGCGTCCAGGAGGCCCACACCGAGAGGCCTCTCCTGGAGGAGAGGCTGTCTGTTTGCTGCCCTGGAGAAAAGCAGCGTTAGCCTGTTTCTTGCAGCCAGGTTGTGGCACCAGGTCCTGGTGCCCATGAGTGCTTTCACAGCAGGCCTGGGCCAGGAAACAGGAGGACGCAGGGGGCAAAACCCTTGCCCTGCACAGACGAGTCCCAGCTACCCCACCATCACCACCAAAAAAATGTCTGGTTGCAGCACACAAGCATGTGTATTTTTTTAAAGGCTAAGTCTCATGTAGAGCCAGAGTGGAATTGCTGTCAGCCAGGAGACCGGGTGGGAAGAGTGAGCTGGGTGCAGGACTCACTGGGTAAGGTGAGGTATGAGTTGGTGGCCCCAAGGATGACAGCAAAGATGAAGAGTGTGTGATAAACGTGGATGCTCAAGAGGTTCTGGGCAGTGTTGGAGCAAATGCCCAGTGGAGGGACACCCGCCCCTCCTCCCCTCCCAGACATTTAGAAAGACACGGGCGATGGTATAGGTGTCTTTGGACCCACCCCCTCCGTCTGGCTCCTGGAGGGGCACAGACCAGGGAAAGCTGACTTCAGGAAGGCATGTCCCAAGAGCATGTGACAGCAGACACTCGTATGGTAACTCAGTTACTTGTACCGGGCAGAGAGAGATGGCTTCTCTGCTGAGCTGTGTTCTCGACTTGCTCCGTGAATGAGGGCCTCAGATTTTCCATCTGTTAAATGGAACAATAATTCTTGACGTCTGCTTGCCTCACTTGGACACTATGAATAGAACATTTTCCCCAAGTGCTTTGGGCTCATGTTAAAAGGAACTACCCAAACATTAGCACACTCACTGCTGGATTTTCTTGGACACGGATCGATTTAAACGGATAATAATAAATTCCTCTGCCTATCTTTGTTGAGAGATTATAAGAGAGAGAATCCCACAAGACCTTGGGTTCTAGAATCTTCTGCTCTCTAAAATCTTTTTCGGGAAAAGGGTCTGATGTTATACCCAGGGCTGACAGATGGCAAGAGTTGTCTCTAAAATAGTGTGGTTTTAAAAGTCCCCTTCACTGAACCATCTAGACAAAAGCATTCTGCACTGAAGGATGAGAATGGAGTTGAGTTATTACTGGACTTTGGTACCATGTATAGACATTGGGTGGGTTCCGGATACATTCATACTCATTCACTTATTCATTTATTCCATAGCAACTTACAGAGCATTTATCATGGGCTCCCTACTAAGCATCCAACCACCAGACCCAGGTGGTTTGCCACTATCTCACCTCAGAACCCACTCTCCCTGGCTGGACCCCCCTCAGTGTCAGGCTGCCTGTCTTGCACCCCAACGTCTGCTCACATCTCCCCTCACTCTCTTTGTCTGCGGGGTGAGGGAGCTGCCAGGCAAAAGGAAGTTGTTCTGGTTTGTGTGTGTATGTGTGTATGACACCCAAAGACTAAAGGAGAGAAGGAGAATAGAGACCTCAACAACCACTCTTCTCCTCTAATATCCTGAGATGGGACTTCCTGGGGGTGAGGTATACAGTGATCCTGTCCAGGTAAAATTTCCCATCTCCCTAAGGAGTTTGTAAGTTTCTCAAGCATAAGGATTTAATTCCCTTAAATCCAGCAGGGCTGTTTACACAATGGGCTTTTGTTGAATGGCAACTGAAGAAGTGATTGACGCAGTGGGTTTGAGAACGAGATCATTCACTTTAAACTCCTGCTAGTGCGGACAGATGCTGAAGGGGCTTCCCTTGTTCTTGCATAACATGGGGGTCTGCCTGTTCCTTATCTAGACTAAAAGTGGGAGGCTCAGAATCAACAGCAACAAAGATAGTACCCCTGAAGATTCCATCCCTATAAATTAACCCTAGGCATTGTACAGGAACTGAGTACAGGAAGAACCTGGCTGGAACTGCCCCTTGGATCCTGCAGTGATTTTGTTCCTGCCCAGGGGCTTAAAATCTTTCTCAGCCTTTCCTGTGTCTTCCATGGCCAGCTGGGAAACCAGTCCATCCTGGACTCACCTGAGAACAGCCAACATGTCTGTTTGCCTTAAGGAAGGGCATTTTACAACCAGATCCACCCAACGATAGATGGGAAATCTCCCAACACAGGGAGGGTGGGTCCCATGTTTGCGAGCAAAGACTGTGCCACCACTTGCCTGGGATGCCGTGAAAGGGACTTCCACCTTGGGTGAACGGTTACACCCGCCGACCAACCTCTAGGGTCTTTTCCAACTTGAGATCTTTTAATCCTGTGGTTTCAGGTCACGGGACTCTAGAAAGAGCAGTGATGAGATATAGGCTCTGACCCCACAAGAAAGGACAATGGGTCGAGAAACACAATTGATTTGGTGTTTGGGCCATCCTAACTGACAGATCAAACACGTGTCAGCTAATCCACTCCATGGGGTGGAAGCTGGCCATGTGGATGGCTAAAAAAGCTCGACCACCGGCAGTCTCGGTGACAGTGTGTAGTAATGGCTCCCATTCAGCTGGTGTCCTTGTTCTGAAAGGCTCCACCCCGTCCTCCTGAGCACCTTCCACGTTATCTGAAAGGTGCAGTTGGTACACAATGTGTGTGAAAGGCGCTCACATAAAAGTGATTTTATGGCTTTGGCTTGGGTTTGTAAGCCGAGCAAACAGAAAGGTCTCAGGAATAAAAGGGGCAATAAAATCATCACATGATGATGAACTCATACTACCTACCATCTTTATTCCAAGGTTCTCAATGTGTCTTACCCAAAAGTTTAGAACTGTCTTTGTTGCCCCCTTTAACTGGTGGGGAAACTGAGTCACGGCTGGGCGAGGGCTGGAGAACATGCAGGGTTTGTTTCAAGGGCGCGTTCTGTGGTAGGCTGGTGGGAGGGCGCCCCGGACCACACCTTTTTCCTGTGTGTAAATGATTCTGAGCCATCGATGTAAATTCTACCCACACAACACAGATCCAGAGGGTGGCTCATGGCCTCTGGAGTTAAACATAATAATAACAGCACAGATCAGTTTTCATGCTTCCTGTACATCGGGTGCCACCTCCCCTACTTCTCACCACAGTCCCGTGAGGTTGGTATTATTATCTTCCTGTGTAAATTGGGACAACGAGGTGTAAGGAGGTGAATGCATTTGGAAGGACCCCCGCTGGAGGGTGCAGTGCTGAGGTCTGATCCCACAGCCTTCCCTTTAATGACCAGGGATGCTCACTTCTGAGACAAAGGACCCAGGCCACCAGTTTTACTCAGAGGCCAGAAACTTTAATTCATCCCTCCAGTCTTCACCTCAGAATATGGAGAAGGCCAGAGACAGATTCAGTAAGATTTCCCTTAGAGATCAAGGGGAAATCCCTGGCAGTTCTGTGGTCGGGACTCCATGCTTTTACTGCCAAGGGCCTGGGTTCAATCCCTGGTCAGGGAACGAAGGTCCTGCAAGCTGCGCGGTGCAACCAAAAAAAAAGAAAAAGAAAAAGTCCAATCCCTTAGAGATCAAGGAAGCAGGCTGGGGGACAAACACTAACGAACAAAACTGTGAGATGAGCCAGACCGGCATTTCTAAAATCATAAATACAAAGAACTCAAAAAAAAAAAAAAAAAGAGATGGAGAAAATTCTACAGTACTCATTGTTCTTGTTATTTTACTATTTAAAATTTGAAAATTGTCCCCTTGAATGTATTTTAATTGCCCAATAGGGGAACGACTCAGGATTTACAAAATGAGACACCACTGGCCCAAGCGGCACCCACTCTGGATGCCGTGGTGCCCCATTGCTCCCTCCTGGGGTGCCCACAGCCCCTCCTGGCTCACAGGGGAACTCTGGCTAGCTGCTCACCTAACCTGGCATCCCGTTCCTCCTGGGCAAGCTGGACTGGATTTCCCAGCCTCCCTTGCAGTTAAGTAAAGCCACGTGACTGGGTTGTCGCCAATGCAATGTATTCAGGCCAATGTGACTTCTGACCAGTGGGCATTTCTCCATTGTCTTTTGTCTTTTACCGTCAGTCTCCTGGATGTGAATACCTAAGTGATTGATCTTGGAAGCCACATCTTGAGGATGGCTGAGGCTCCATCAGCCTGGATTCTGAAGGCCTGGGTGGAACAGAACCCCTTCCCCATGTCCTGCCACTGACCGAACACAACTGATTTGGTGTTTAGAGTCATCCTAACATGTGCAAGCTATTCCAATTCAATGGGCAGAAACTGGTATCACATGGATGGCTAAAAAAAAAAAAAAAAAATTGAACTTGGAACAGTTTCAGTGACAGTTATGTTATAAAATGTCATAAAATGTTAAAATAGCTTGCTTTACCTTAACTAGTAGAGCAATTTAGAGATAAGAATCCACCCTCTTCGGGCTAAAAAATAACAATTCTCTAACCATCACCCCCTGACACAGTAGAAAGGAACCCAAGGCACAGAAACACCCCGTTATTCTCCTTCTTTGTTGCGTTAGTGGCCTGGCATAAGACTCAACTTCTCCAGTTCCCTTCCTGGATACTCTGGGCTGCGGAGGACAAATTGGTTTTGTCTTGATGCCACCTCCAAATGGCTGATGGTCACTACATGCACCGAGAAGGATTCTGGGGCCAAGTCGGGAATGAGCACAGTGGTCAGGAGACGTTCTCTGCCAAGTGCACAGAAAGAGGAGAGGCTGCCTGTGCACTTGTATCAGTCGATGGCTCCCAAATACCTGTCCATGGACAGATTCCCTCAGAATCATTTGGGATGCTTGTTTGCAATTCAGTCTCCAAGCCTCCACCCTCATCCTCCCAAGATTTACTGAATTAAACTCTCTGGGTGTGGACCCTGGAAAGCTATATTTTTTTATAATCCTTCCATGGAATTGAGATGAGTTAGCTTTGGCAGCCAGGCACCTACACAAGGTACCGTAGCCCTTGGCAACGAGCACCAGACGGGCGTCACCACCTGGAACAGGGTGACCCTGGGAGAGTCATTTAACCTCTCTGCGCTGCAGCTGCCTCATATTTAATTTAGGGATAATAATAACACCTTCCTCAAAGGGATATTAGGAAGATTTTGCATAATAAACACTCAACAAATATTAGGTTTTGTTATATTATCTTCCTCTAAGCGTTTATAGGAGGCATTTTGCCCACTGGCACTGCCACAGGTAAAAACACTGCTTTCCAAGATTTCCAGATGCCCTGGACAGCACCACCATCCCCAAGTAGTGTGAAAGACAAAAGCATGCAGGGCTCTGGGGCAGTCGTGACCTTCCCTCTCCACTCACTGCTGTCTCAACTCTACATCCAAGCTTGGATGGGACCTTGGATGGGGAACAACCTGTTGAGAGGAGACTAGGGGAGACGGGAGGGGAGTACAGGCGGATGCTGTCTTGGTCATGACTACGATGATTAATAGGGCCCGGGACAGTAACGCCAGTGACGATGCCGCTCACGGTGATGAAGGGAAGAGTGGTCACAATGGGACGTGATGGCAGTGTGCCAACTGACTGTGTTCACGTGGGATCGGGGCTGTCGAAGAATGAACTCCTGACCTTTAAGCTCATCTATATCACGGCATACTCACTGCCTCTGCTTTATCAGTAGTCAAATCCCAGATCCTGGAATTCATCTTTCAATAATACGATGAGGGAGAAAGAAAAAGGGAAACCTCGCTCACGCCCCGTCTTGTACACATTAAGAGACAAACAGACAAAACTCTCGACTCTAGTTAACTTCACCAGGAAAGGAATGCATTGAAGGATCACTGGTAAGTCACAAATCTATCCAGAAGTTTCCAGAAATGAGCAGGAGGCAGAGTACACCAGCGAGTCAGCTGGTGGTCAGGGTCAGACACGGCGGCAATCTGGTGACAAAGGGGACTCCTCAGGACCCTGGAGGTCCCACTGGCATCTCAGCACCACCGGTGACAGATGCTGGAAGCTTGGACCTCCACGCATCCCACTCACCCCAGTGAAGTCTACGAAGTCCCTGTGCTGTCCCCAGTTCCCACTCAGGGTCCCAGGCAGGCTTGGTTCCTGTGCCGGTACCCTGCTGCCAGAGGTCTAGGAGAGCAAGTAGCCAGCGGTTTCTGTTTCCCGGGTCGATGGTGGAGCCCAAATATCAGAAAGTGGGTTCCAGCGCAAGGCAGCTAAAAACCGGTGAATGTTCACCAGACCCAGCTAATGCTGGCCCCTTTCAGTCGATCAATACACGGAAGAGCAGAAAACCACCGTCTTACTGTTCTATAAGCCCCTCCATCTGTGCGTCCTGGGAAGGAGGATTAGAGCACAGGTGAGACCAGGCTGCTGGGGAGGAAAGGGTCTGGGTGGTGTTGGGTGCGTGTTCTGACTGCCTTTTCAAAGTGGAACCTTTTGCCCCTTGGACGGTGGTGTCTCGGGAGCTCAGGGGACCTCAGCCGATCCCAGGCAATGGGCTTGAGTAAAGAGTTGCCAACGGGGAGGGGCGGGAGCCAGCGGCACTGCAGGACCTTGGGTGGTCAGGAGCCTGGGCGCACGCCATCCCAGCACACCCCGGGAAACTGCTCAGAAGACGGGAACCAGGAAGTCTGAGCTCTGGCCCAGCCCTGCCTTTGCTCCTGGCACAGCTTTGAGTAGCTCTTTCAACTTCTGTGACTCAGTTTACCCAACTGTCAAATGGAGATAATCACGTGGTGCTCAAAGGACTTTTGCAATACTCTAATGAGTGTTTATAAAGCACTTTGTAAGAGTTTATGGTTATTGGACCTGGGAAAGGAATGACAAATTACTCCCGAGTAAACAGTATTTAGAATCTGCATTTTCACCAGTCAACAGGTTTGCCTGGATGTCTATAAGACCAATGTAACAGGACACCCTGAGGTCCCATCAGTGCAAATGGGTTTCCCTCGAAGCACCTCTCCTCTCTAAAAAGCGGCCTATATACTTCAGGCAGTGGGTCATTTGTGTATACATTGTGCATTTCGTGATTCATGAGCTAACAGGACAACTGGCCTCAGAAATGGAAGCCAGAGGTTCATCTTTCTTTTTGATTAAAAAAATTATTTTTTCTTTTCTTTTTTTTTAGGATGGGGGATGAAAGCGCTACACACTTCTGCCAGAATTTGCACTGCATGTGATATGAATAGATAATCACTCACAAAGAAATATACATGTATTTCCTTCGGAAGTTTGGAATAAACAAATAGAGTACTTGCGTGGAGGGAGAAAAAGGATAAAATATGGCCCCTGTACCAAGGTATATGCTTCCACTTGCCCTCTCTCTCCCTCATTTGCACAACTCTATGAGGGTAGATGTTCTATACTGCCTAGTAGCAAAGTCACCCACGGTCGGTGCACGGTGGAGTTCACGTTCATGCCCAGCTGTGTCCATTTCGCCTCTGTGTTGTTAACTGGTGGCGTTGCTGCTAAAACACCATCAACTACACGTTGTTACGAAGTACACAAGCGCTGTACAAGTATCCCAAACTCTGTCCTATTCCCTTACCCCGCAGTCGACGCCCTCAGCCACCAAGCAGAAGAAAACAGGGTAGGATGTGAAGGATGAGTGAGAAAGGAAGTGCTCTGGGGCAGAAGGTGCGGCTCTCTGGTCGCCAGAGGAGAAGGGCGCGGGGTGGCAGGAAAAGAGCGACTCTCTGAATGTTTAATATTGGGAGAAGAGCCAAACTCAGCTCTTGTTTTGCTCTCTGTTTCAAAGACCGACCTGGTTCTGCAGAACCAGTTGCCGTCCGTTTCCCCAGTTAACATGAGCCAGGAAGCCAGAAGCATCTGAGATTTTTTTCCCCAACTCATTGCCATGAGGAGGGGCTGGGCTTCCTACCCTGACCCACGGTTAGGAGAATGAAGATGAGAAAATGGGACCCATCATCTCAGAAGCTCGTGTCCTGTCCACAAGGCATTTTTATATCTGTGATTCCATTTAAACCTAAAGGAGAGAGAGCACATGAACTGAAGGAGTCAGGTCCAGAGAATTTCCCACAAACCACTCAGCCTGGCCCTCAAGACCCACCACGATCTGACAGCGAATTTCCATTCCCATCAGAGGGTGTCCATTCAAATCCACTCAACAAACTTTCATTGGAATCCCTCCCCTATGCTACGTGTGATGTTTATAAAAGGATGTGAAGGAACCATCCCTGGCCTCAAGGAATTTATAATCCAGAGGGGAGACCGAAAAATGATATTATTCCAGGCAACTGCTTTAAAGGGGAGATGAGTAAAATGCCCTGCGAGAACATTCCATTCTGCTCAGCTCTACCAGACTCTTCACTGCTCAAGAAACTCCCATAAGTTCTCAGCTTAAGGCACCGGCTCTTGCCATCGTCTCTGCCCGAGATGTCTGCCAGGCTCCCAGCTCCCCTTGGTTTAAAGGCTTTACCCCCTGGCATATCCTAGATGCTCCTTCCTCCAGGAAGTCTTTCTAATGCCCTACAATCTGTCTCCTTGGAACTTTTAAAGCTCTTACTTATCGCCTTTATGACACCTCTTATCTTCTGCCCAGTTATTTCCACATGTGTCTTAAAGCCCACATAGCACTGTACGCCCTTCAAAGGCAGGGACTATATCCTGCACAGATATAGGGTAGGCGCTCAATAAATCTTTGTGGGTTTCAATTAAACCCTATGGGAAATCTTATCAAGTAGAGTCACGAGGAAATGTAATTATATCTACTGGCGTTAAAAGATTCCTCTAAGCGAGTATTAACTTCAAAAAAGCTGGTAGAATGGATAGTATGGCACCATTTATGTAACTATACGTGCGTATTGTTTCAGTCTGGGTCCCGGCAGGAAGCACGACGCATCCCGTGAGCTTTAGTGAAGGGACCTCGTCAAGAGCTGTGGGCAGAGTTAAGTGAGCCGCCGGGAGGGTGACACCCAGACTAGCCCTGCTGGGAAGTCCTTATGGCCCCAAGTGCCGGAGGAACGAGGAGGGGTACGGCATGTCCCGGGGCCCCTCGCCGGAGGGGCCGGAAGTAGAATGTGAGATCAGCAAGGACGGAAGACCCCTGGGAAATCGTAGGAAAGGATGGGCGTCCTGAGTTCTCTGCCTCCTACTGGCTGAATATAACAGGATGCCAGGGTGGGGAGTGCAAAGGAGCCTGGGTTCTGCCATGATGGGCCAGCCTCCTGGGCACACAGCAGGGCGGAGAAGGGCGGAGAAGGTCTGAGGGCTCCGTGGAGACCGCACGGGACACACCTAACAAAGTGTAGAAACGCGTGCTCTAGGCAGTGTGATTATGAAGGACGGTCAGCTTTTCCCTTTTCTTTTATGCAATTAATTTTTTTACAATGAGCGTGTGTTGTCTCTATTATCAAGGGGAAAAACAGGATTTTTCATTTAACACTCTGACCTTCTAGAAATCCATGCGGGGAAAAAAAAAAAAAAGAAAAAGAAAGAAAGAAATGAAAGGCATATTTCATAAATAGTGATCTGGACTTTTGAAATCCCCTTCAAATGTTTTCAATCTCTAAATTGTAAAGTCGAAGTCACACCCAGCCATTCATGCTTTCATCCACGCACTGATTTATTCATTCAACAAATATGTCCCGTGCTGGATCCAGGCAGACACGGCCCTGGATGCACAAAGCAGAGAAAATGGAACATGAAACTACATGCCAGAGAGGAAGGGTCCCAGGTGACAGGCGAGAGGGTGCTGTGAGGGCCTCACCCCCCTGGGAAACATGTAGGGCTGCCCAGACCCCAACAGGGCCTCCTCCCTGGTCCAGAGAAGGGCCATGGGCGGGAGGGGTCCCTTCCTGCCATCGCACTAGGTAATATCACTCTTTTCCCCCCAGAAAGCCAGGGGCACTAAATAAGTCAGTGCCTCCATTTCTGTTGGGCTAATATCCACACTCAGACTGGGTGTATGCAACATGACAACCAATTTAGGTAAAAACTCATCTTAAAAATCAACAAATACCAAAGGAAATACTGTTGGGGTATGGGGAGATAAATGAGGAGTTTGGGATTAACAGATACGCACTACTGTATATAAAATAGACAAACAAGGACCTACTGTATAGCCCAGGGAGCTATATTCAGTATCTTTTAATGGCCTATAATGGAAAAGAATCTGAAAAAGAATATGTATATATGTATAACGGAATACGTATATATGTGTATAACGGAATACGTATATATGTGTATAACGGAATACGTGCATATGTGTATAACGGAATACGTGCACATGTGTATAACGGAATACGTGCATATGTGTATAACGGAATACGTGCACATGTGTATAACGGAATACGTGCATATGTGTATAACGGAATACGTGCACATGTGTATAACGGAATACGTACATATATGTGTATAACGGAATACGTGCACATGTGTATAACGGAATACGTACATATATGTGTATAACGGAATACGTGCACATGTGTATAACGGAATACGTACACATGTGTATAACGGAATACGCACACATGTGTATAACGGAATACGTACATATGTGTATAACGGAATACGTACATATGTGTATAACGGAATACGTACATATATGTATAACGGAATACGTATATATGTGTATAACGGAATATGTACACATGTGTATAACGGAATATGCACACATATGTATAACGGAATATGTACATATATGTATAACGGAATATGTACATATATGTATAACGGAATATGTACATATGTGTATAACGGAATATGCACACATGTGTATAACGGAATATGCACACATATGTATAACGGAATATGTACACATATGTATAACGGAATATGTACACATATGTATAACGGAATATGTATATATGTGTATAACGGAATATGTACATATATGTATAACGGAATATGTATATATGTGTATAACGGAATATGTATATATATGTATAACGGAATATGTACATATGTGTATAACGGAATATGCACACATGTGTATAACGGAATATGTACATATGTGTATAACGGAATATGTACATATATGTATAACGGAATATGCACACATGTGTATAACGGAATATGCACACATGTGTATAACGGAATATGTACATATATGTATAACGGAATATGTATATATGTGTATAACGGAATATGTACACATATGTATAACGGAATATGTACATATATGTATAACGGAATATGTACATATGTGTATAACGGAATATGTACATATATGTATAACGGAATATGTACACATGTGTATAACGGAATATGTACATATGTGTATAACGGAATATGTACATATGTGTATAACAGAATATGCACACATGTGTATAACGGAATATGTACATATATGTATAACGGAATATGTACATACGTGTATAACGGAATATGTACATATGTGTATAACGGAATATGTACACATATGTATAACGGAATATGTACATATGTGTACATATGTACATATACATATTCCGCAACATTGTAAATGAACTGTGCTTCAATTTTAAAATGCTTTAATAAAAAATCAAAAAATTTCATAAACATGATGCCAAGCCACTGACCTCGATGAGTGGGCTGTTTGCAGGTGTCACTAGATATAAGCTCATCCTTATTTCTGTCCTTTTGCTCTGCAGCCCCACCCAGGATGCAGGCCTCTGCTCCATCGGGCCTGATGTTTAAAGGGTCATCACCTTATTGACCTCGGTGGGTCTCTTTCTTAGCATGTCTGTATTCTCTAATCTGGGGACCCTTTCTAAACCCCCCAAATATGGCAGAATAGCGGTTGTATGTTTAATATTTCTTGATTAAGAAAATACATAATGACCAAAGTATATAATGAATTTAGGTATGCTTTCAAATAAATAAACGTGCTTTTTGCTAACTATAACCATCTACATATATTTAAAAATAAGAGCTCACGTGGGTGGATGGTGTTAGTTAGTCAGACACACCGATGCTGACCTTCATCTGCAAAGCCCCTTCCAGGGAAGCGTCCACAAACCCTGAGGCCTTGGGCATTTCCCTCCTCCATTCTTAAGCTCCTTTATCCCCCATACGACAAAGGAAGTGGCCTGCCGAGACAGTGAGGTTCATCTAGGGGTGGAGACCTTTGGTCAGCATGAGACATTCTTTAATCAAAATTCGATGTCATGGGAGGGGGGACCATCAAGTCACCTTGTTAGTTAAGAAACTCAGTTCCAACAGCTGATGGAAGGAAGGATGGGTGTGGAAGAAAGAGGGATGCCCTTTCCATTTCAAATAAACGGAAGCCGATTTTGAGCTTTAAAAAATCTTTTAAGGATAATTGACAGGAATTGAGCGTATCATTCAACATTTATAAATCAGTCATGAAACTCCATCCCCACTGTCACATCACCTCTTTCCTCCTAACTAGTGCCAACCCGGGTCAACTATCATTCTCAAGCCAGTAAGCTCTCAAAATCATGTGCCAGAAGAAGAAAACATTCCTTTATCAGCAGAGATTGGAAATCCCCTAACTAGACTAAACCACAAAATATTAGCCTATTAAATGTCATCACCTAGAGCTGATGAGAACTTGAGTGACTTCCTAGTCTTGTTGTAGGACTTTAGAGATGGTGGTGCCTGGAGTGAATTAAGATGAGCAAACAGGGTTTTCTGATAGCCATCTGTCCAAAAGTCACTTGATACTTAAGTGTTGGGCACCCCAATAGTTTAATTCAGGATGAATGAAAATCACTGTTTGTTTCTTGGTGTGGACCCTGCGTTTCCTTAGGTAAAAGTTTCTATAATAGTCAAGACCATCAGAAGTGGGCTTGGAAGCCACAAGAAAGAAGCAGGGAGAGTGGCTGGCTCTTCCGTGCATGTCATCTGCACCATCCCCAAGGAGCAGTGAACTGTCCCCCAGCAAGGATGACCTGTCCCCCAGACCAGAACAACCTCAGACACCACTTCCCATGTATCTATTCAACTCAAAGCCAGCGAGATTCATTACTAACGGGCTTTGTCCAATCCGTCGGTTTGGAGATGTGGTAAGAGATCAAGTGAATTGTAAGGCAGCTGAGGTTCGGTCCTTTCTGAAGGGATATCCCAGAATGTATTTGGGAACATGAGTTCTTAACTCCAAAAGTCAAAATTCCCTGAGTTTGATATTGTTGTTGAACTCCATACATGGAAATCATAAAGGTAATGGGTGAAGGGAATGAAAAGATACAAACTCCCAGCTGTAAAATGAGTAAGTCTTGGGGATGTAATGTACACTGTGGCAACTACAGTTACTAACACTATATTGAATATTCGGAAGTTGCTGAGAGGGTAGATCTCGAAAGTTCTCATCCCGAGAAAAAAAATCTGTAACTATGTCTGGTGACGGATGTTAACTAGACTTATCGTGGTGATCATTTCACAATATATATAAGTATCAAATCATTATATATTTGAATGAAATACATAACAAATAAGTTATGTATTATATCTGAAACTAATATAATGTTGTATGTCAATTATACCTTAATTTTTTTTTTTTTGCAATACATGGGCCTCTCACTGCTGTGGCCTCTCCCGTTGCGGAGCACAGGCTCCGGACGCGCAGGCTCAGCGGCCATGGCTCACGGGCCCAGCCGCTCCATGGCACGTGGGATCCTCCCAGACCGGGGCACGAACCCGTGTCCCCTGCATCGGCAGGCGGACTCTCAACCACTGCGCCACCAGGGAAGCCCTACCTTAATGTTTTTTTAAAAAAGCTAACTTTCTGTAATCTTATTGATGAATAGAAGCTCAAATAACCCAAAGGGCAGATAATAATAGTAAAATTGGTCTGACCTGAAAATGAAGTTACAATATTTTATGCAGAAACTTCAGCTTTCAAATTACACTTTGATCTGGATAAACACATATACATTACCTTGTGTCCTGGTACAAAGCATCTGATGTGGAAAGGATGTGGCCACATGCATCCTGGGTGACAGTGAGACTCTTGCTGGAGAGGGAAAAGTTGGCTCCCTGGATAATGCAGCAAGCTGGAGAGAACATGGATAAATCCCAGCTGTCTAACTGGCAAGATTTAGATTTACTCAAGTTGAGTAAGTGAGTAACTCACCAGGAAATGGGCAGATGTTTGTTTGCAGTATGAACATGGCTAAAGTTCTGTCTTCTCTCTTCATCATTCCACTTGATCCTCTGCATCAGGTAAGTGAGTAAATGCCCAGCTGACTTGGTCACTTCCTCTGCCATGTAAGGATGGCCGCAATTCTTTATAAGGATGTCAGCGACATCTGTGGCTCCCTGAGGTCTGGATGGACAGTGCCTTGCATTGCTGTGTATGCAAACTCATGTTCCCGTTGTTTTATATTAAGTCCCCACTCCCACTAGTGCTTGTCACACTGAGGAAACTGGTCCCAGGTTTCACACGGGGGCCAAAGGGAAAACGAGAGCCTCTTAAGGGAAAGTCTGTAGAACGTAAAATTAAAATGCCTTTGGCGTCCCAGACATACGGCTATCCTTCAAGATGTGGCCAAGAGAGGGGAAAGGGTTGGCTACTCCTGGAATAATGGAGCTTGTGAGTAGATGTTAATATGTGGAGGTAATGTTTCTAAATGTCATCCAGTAATGCAGCTCTTTACTCCAAACACCAAGATAATACGTATCAGCATCTCCATGTAACTGAATGCATGGCCACCAAGATCTCCAAATTCTCAGTGTAACTGCCAAGGACGCTGAATGTGCATCCAAGCGCTTCAGTAAATCCTTCTAGAATAGTCTATCCTCTGATGTCCAAGCCAAAGAGAAAACCTGTCCCAGACCTAGCAGAGGTTTTAGGAACTACATAACTATTCACCAAGGAGACATTGAGTACATTTGCCTGCGTGTGAAATAATTGTGATGGAAAGGAATCAATTATGGACCCATCTGCAGGTCATTAATATGATCTGTTGAAAAGGAGGCCAAATTCAGCAAGTCAACCCGAAAGTCTAAAAATAGCTCTAATGCGAGCCTGGCCCAGTGCACGTGAAGCAACAAAAAGATCCCTACATCTGCTACAGCGAGGGTCCTTTAGTGTCTCCTCACTCTCGACTACTTATCCTCAGTGGCCATTGAGAATGGAGGCATTTATTTTCTTTCCAGAAAAAGAGAAAAGCATTCCATGAGGATCACTGGGGCCAAAAATATCGTCCTGTGCTGGTGCAGGAGAATAAACAGAGGGTTTTGTCTTGTAACATAAATCCCACATGTTCTAAAGATCTATAAAGGGCCATCTCTTACATGGTTCAAAGGGATACGTCTCCCTGGAAGAGATGTGGTAGTTACTAGGGCAACAATTGCTAAAGGGCAGCATAGGCAATGATTTTAGGTGGTACACAGATGAATAATTTTTTAAGAGTTGTATTTATTGTGATGTGTGTTAGAAAAAATATAACTTAACCAATCTGTAACTCTGAGATGTTCCTTACGATTAAGGTGGATCTAAAATCGATTGTAAATTTATAGGTGCAATTCTTCAAATACATAAATACTAAATAAATTGGTAAAGGTGGTATGCAAAGATGCAAAAAAGGAAATCAGAAGGTGGTCCAAAGATGGCTAAAACTTGGAAAATACTATTCTAGGGCTGAAGCCAGATGGGTTCCCATGGCTTGGGCCAGTCATATGGCGCACAGAATCATTTTCACAGCCTTACAGAATGCAGAACCACCAAGATCTTGGAGTTCCCCGTGGCCTTACTGCCCGTCTGGGACCTCAGCAAAGTTGCAAGAACCACTTGGTTTTCTCACTACCTTAGGAAGTCTTCATTCAAACGGACTGAGCAACAGACAGGAATTCCTTTCCTGATCTACCATCTCTGGGCCCAAATCCCTGAACTTGAAGCAAGTGTCCCCAGTGCCCTGGAGGTAACACAAAGACTGTTTTACTTTTTTTTTTTTTAATTATTCCAATGAGAATTTTATTTTTTTCATTGAAGCATACCTAATTTACAATGTTGCGTTAGTTTCAGGTGTACAGCAAAGTGATTCAGTTATACATATACATTCTTTTCAGAATCTTTTCCATTATAGGTTATTACAAGATACTGAGTAGAGTTCCCTGTACTATGCAGTAGGTCTTTGTTGTTTACCTAGTTTATGTATAGTAGTTGTGTACATGTTGATCCCAAACTCCCAATTTATCTACCCCCCGCCACTGGCCCCCGCTATCCCCTTTGGCGACCATAATTTTGTTTTCTATGTCTGTGAATCTATTTCTGCTTTGTAAATAAGTTCATTTGTATCATTTTTTAAGATTCCACATATAAGTGATATCATAGGATATTTGTCCTTCTCTGGTGTACTTCGCTTAATATGATAACCTCTAGGTCCATCCATGTTGCTGCAAATGACATTATTTCATTCTTTTTTATGGCTGAGTAGTATTCCACTGTATGTATGTATGTGTGTGTATATATATATATATATATATATATATATATATATATATATACACCACATCTTCTTTATCCATTCCTCTGTCGATGGACATTTAGGTTGCTTCCATGTCTTGGCTATTAGAAGTAGTGCTGCAGTGAACATTGGGGTGCATGTATCCTTTTGGACCATGTTTTTCTCTGGGTATATGCCCAGGAGTGGGATTGCTGGATCATATGGCAACTCTATTTTCAGTTTTTTGAGGAACCTCCATACTGTTTTCCATAATGGCTGCACCAATTTACATTCCCACCAACAGTGTAGGAGGTTCTGCTTTGCTATTTTGAAAGAGCCTGAGGCTACAGGCGCAGGGAAGGGGTTCCTCCAGGCTTTTGACACCTTGTTCCCCCACGGCCTCAGCTCTGACAAAATAAGCAGGAGCTCTGGAACCAGCTTGTCCATTTCCTGGGACGGTGAAGGTTGCCCAGTAGGAAGCACGATGACTCTGGATACACCCATATAGGATTATGATTTTGGAGAAAAGGGGCGAGGTGGGGAGAAGGGTAGGGGGGACTGCAATTTAATGGGGAGGAAACGGGGAGTTAGCCGGCTGACACAGAGAAAAGAAGAGTCTGACGCCTTTTTACTTACCGCTAAATCTCTCGTCTCTGGTTGAATAAACTGTGGCCACGATGGAGTACCACGTGGCTGTTAACGGGAATGAGTTCGGGCAGAGTTGCAGCATGATTTGGCTTTTGGGTAAAAAGAAAGGATTTCTACATGCTTGTAAATAAACCTACAGTATTTCTGAAAGGATTTACCCAAACCATTAAAGATGGTTTCTTATCCAAATTGGGCTGGGGGTGGGGAAGGGACACTCAGTATGGAGAGGAGGCTTTGAAGCTCCACGTTAGAGCTGTCTGTGTGCTGGCAATTTTTGCAATGACCTATTGCTTTGATGACAAAAGCCTTTCAAATGGTAGCAGACGATGGGAAAATATTTTAAAGCTGGTGTCAGTGCCCCAGGAATATTAGTCCACGAGACATATGTTAGAGTGAGATGTTCATTTGCATTTACATAATAAGCACAATACATAATCCATATTACGTAATAATCATGATGACATATACTTGCATTTACATAATAATTATCATACAGAAGGCACATTGCGTAATAATCATTATGAAACCTTCGGCAGAAGCCCAGGCGTGGACAAAGCATTCCCAGTATCCGGGCAGGGACTAGACTGGATCACCCTTGCTCCCGCCATGAGACAGGGCCCCACTCCCACTAGCTGTAATCATGGCCGAGGGTTGTGTCGGGTGCTACACTAGTCCCATCACAGACATTAGCTCTGATCTTCACAAGAGCTCTTGGAGATAGTCTCTG
This sequence comes from Phocoena phocoena, assembly GCF_963924675.1. Classification (NCBI taxonomy): domain Eukaryota; kingdom Metazoa; phylum Chordata; class Mammalia; order Artiodactyla; family Phocoenidae; genus Phocoena; species Phocoena phocoena. The sequence goes on along the minus strand of NC_089234.1, from coordinate 78,412,699 downwards.
TTTTACAGATGAGGAAACTGAGGCTTTGAAAGTTTACCCCGTCATTGTGATAGAGAAACTAAGTGTCCAGAAGCTCCCATGCTCTCCCATCCCTACTATAGAAACCTCACCGGGATTACCTTTCCCAGGCCTCTAGCTCAACGAAGTATAAGTGGAAGTGATTTCAGGCTAATGTGAGATGTACCCCCTCCCTCACCTTCCACCTCTGTGCAGAGGTCTCCAAGGTCCTGGGATGGGAGAGCCATAGCTGGAAGAAGCCCAGCTTCTCAAAACAGCACCTGAGGGGAGCTGCCCACTGTCCTGAACAGGATGTAAATGTCAGTGTTAAGGCCCTGGAACCTGAGGGTTTATTTGTTACCTCTGCAATGTTCCCCGAAGTAATGCAACAACTAAAAGGTAGTGTCAGACACCATTACAAAGGATTACAAAGGATAAAGGGCAGGGCCAGGACACCAGGGCCATTAGCTTTCAAAGCCCGTGCCCTTACTTCCATGCTGAAATGCCCCCCCTAAACAAAACTGTCAATCTCCTAGGGCCTTACCCAGCCCAGACTGGGGCCCTGGATGGAAGCTGAGTGGAGAAAACAACAGTGCGGGTAGCACTCCTGGCCGTGCGGTGCCCCCTCAGAAGATAATCTGAAGGCGGCAATGGCTTCCCACTGCCAGCAGCTCATGTCTCTGCCGGGGAAGGTTCTGATCCCAGCTTTACCACCAATCCCTCTCCCAGCAACCAGCTCAGGGTGCGCCCTGCGTAACCAAACACGAAACCTACCACATTCCAACCAATCCACCGCTGTGTGGGCCTGGTGGGTGGCAGTCTTCTTGTGCACCACCTCTCCTACCCCAACTCACACCCCTGTCCTTTGTCTAGTCACTCCGCTGATGGAGGGATGTGATGAGCCCCCCGAGAACCCAAAGAAGTGGCTGTCTAATCCAAAGGGGGCTGGGGGTGGGGGTCAGGACAGGAGCTATAAAATACTCTGTAGTTTAGATGTTCTATCCCCTACAAGGCTCCCAGTGTTTTGTAGATTTGACCACGTCATAGTGATTGATAGAATTGGATCTGATCTAAAAAAAAAAAAATTTTTTTTTAGCCACTCCAATACACTGTGGTCCATCTTTTTCACTCTGTGAGCACAAGGCATGTAGACATACTGGCCTGCCATTCATTCATTTGCCAGGTGTAGGTTCCTTAGGAACAGAGACAAAGTCAGGGTTTGTATACCATTGCACCACTTAGATCTCAAAGGGCTCTCTGGGACATGGCGGGTGCACCGGAAAGATCTGTCGTCAAGCAAGGGGCTCTCTTAATGAGCTTCGGGTAACTGGAAAGCCATAATCTTCGAGGAACATTGAATGTTGCTTCAGTCATAGGTGTGGTCTTGGACTAATTTGTACAGAGATGGTCCCTGTAAATTAAAAAGGGATGTGTACTGATAACCCTCCAAATAAGGGGAAAGACTCAAGGAGAGAGGATGCGAGTGGTCCCAGGTGACGCTGGGGGCACATTGAGAGGAGCATTCATCCTTGAGCTGTTCATTAATCCCTGCTCTGCTGGACCACACAGCTTCCCAATGCCTCATCTGGGAGAACAGTGTGCCGGTGATGGACTTTACATCTGAGTGAGGGCCCAGGAAGGGAGTGAGGACCAAGCCACCTCCCACTGCATGGCTTCTGTGAAGACAGGAGGGCTGGCCCGTGGTCAGAAAACAGAAGAGAGGCCCACACCCGAGAGAGAGATGAGGAACTGCCCAGTCAAAACCAACCACAGTCCACTGGGGAATGAAAGCCGTGTGCTTATGTGGTAAGCCTGCAGAGAGGCACTTTTCTAATATTTTCCAAGACCTAAGGTTTTTGGGGTTTTTTTCAAAATCCTATACAAGGAAATGTTACACAGAGGCCCTGTTACAGCAATTGCTTCACAAAAGTTGCGTCAGTTTTCCGTGGTAATATTAGCATTTAACTATACTAGAGAACCGATAGACACAAACATCCTGAAATCTCAAGCGATTGATTTCTTTTTACAATTCTACATATTTCATTGATGCATCCATAAGACTCTGTGAAATCTGTTATGAAGAAAGGTAATCGGCAGTATTATATTATTTTAGGATAAAACAACTACTTAAAAAATTTCCAAGAAAAAGAATTGTTTTCCTATTCTAGTTTTTGAAAGAGCTAGAATAGGTGGGAACATTTCTTGATGAAGTAGCATGAATGCTTTCATCAGTGGTATCATTTTCTGGTTTCTAACAACATTATTTTCTATATGTTGATGTCGTCAACATCCTGACAACAGGATCTGTTGGAGATATTCACACTTTGTGCCAGGCTGTCTTCTATGCTGAGGTTACAGCGGTGATCAGACCAGCCCTCATGGAACTTAATATTCTAGTGGAATAAGAAATGGACCCCATCAGGGGAGGGCTGGATTGGGAGTTTGGGATGAGCAGATAAACAACAAGGTCCTACCGTAGAGCACAGGGAACTATATTCAATATCCTGTGATAAACCATAATGGAAAAGAATATGAAGAAGAAGTGGACCGCAAGAAAGTGAGCTCTGTTTTTCATGGCAATGAGATGCCTGCCCAGAGCTGACTCCTGCTAAGCAGACCACGCCCACTGTAAATTACACATTTCACTGCGTAAACAAGTGCCCCAGAAAATATAGCAGGAAACTTGACCCAGTCCTCCCCCTAACATCAGGTCTTTCCCTAACCTCAGTGAGGGCTCCCAACACACGACAGATCTCAAATATAACAAGTGACTCAAAAGCAGTCAGTGAGATGGCGCCCCTTTGGCGAGTGTCTGACTGGCCCCAGAGGAAAGCTGTTAGACAGGCCGGCTCAGAGCCCACGTCTGGAGGGGAGTACGCAGGGCCTGAGTTTCTGGCAGGCAGCTGGGCTGAGGGAATAGCAGGGCTCTCTGCATGCTCACAGGTGAAGCCCTGTGAAACATGCAGCCTGGGCCACCAGCGGGCTTTCTGCAGAGCCAAGGCACGGGCCCACCTACGTGCTTCTGACCTCACCACATCACCACCCACGGAGGGAGGCTGAGAGGTATTTCCAGGGAGTAGCAGCCTCTTAAGTACTACAATAATGTCAGCAGACTTGAATTGATTAATATCACACGCTGTGATGGACTCTTCCAAAAAAAGATTCTAAAACAGCTGAGCTATTGCAGAACGGAGGGCATTAGGAAAAGTTGACTATCTTACCCCGGGCCTAGCCAAGTAGTGAATCAGTCAGGGACAAGGCCAAGATGTTTCTGTAAAGCCGATTTCCTTCGATTATAAAAGTAATGGATGAACCAGACACAAGAGGACAAATATGGCATGATTCCACTTATAGGAGGTGCCTAAAGGAGTCCAGTTCATAGAGACAGAAAGTAGAATGGTGGTTGCCAGGGTAGGAATGGGGAGTTGTTATTTAATGGGTACAGAGTCTCAGTTTGGGAAGATGACAAAGTTCTAGAGATGGATGGTGGTGATGGTTGCACGACAATGTGAATGTACCTAATAACACTAAAAAATGGCTAAACTGGTAAGTGGTAAATTTTATGTTATGTCTACTTTATCACAATAAAAAAGTTATGGAACTATTCACTGGGATTCTTTAATTAGATCATTTGAAGATTAAGTGGGTCACATTTAGCATTTTCTTTCTGTATATGAGCTGGCCTCCCCACAAGGCACTGGACTATGGGATTCCTAAGGGCAGGGGCTATTTATAGTTTACCTTTTTAGACCCACAGCACCTAGTACAAAGCCCTACATAACTTAATGCTGGATAAATGTTATTTGAACAAAAGAAAAAAAAAAAACAAAAACGAATGAACAAATAGGCCCAGAATTCCCTCATTGGCAAAGGCCATGCCACTGCACCATGTTTTTTCTAAAAAGATGTCCACAGAATAATAACAACAACTAAACCAATGAACATTACTGAGCGCCTTGCATTCACAGTAAATAAGGTTTTCAATCCAAAACACAACCAAAAAAATCAACTGTACTTCAATAAAATAATTTTTTTAAATAGTAGAAAAAAAACACAACAAAAAAAGTTAAGTAAAAATATCTAGTCATACTGAAAGCTTCCTGCCTAAATTCCCCACATAGCCCTCACTTTACTCTGATGAGAAGTAAGAGCAATGAATGAATGAATGAATGACCTTCCTTCCTGGTGCACAGGTCTATATTTTCCCTGTCTGGATATCAGAACATTCCATGCAGTGAGCCTTGCAGACCCTGGAGAGGTACAGGAGCCAACTAGAGTCCTTCCAGCTTAGACATCCCTTTTCGGGGTAGCTCCCTTCTGCAGAGTGAGACAGGAAATGATGACCACCAGCTGCCCTCCCAGCTGACTCAGCCGTGAAACCTTTTACAGTAATCTGTCTTCACTTCTCTGGTGCTTCTTTGGGTGAAGACTCTCATTTTCTGGTAAAGCAGATATTTAAGGAGCAGAAAATTCAACGGCAAAAGGAAGGAACAGCAGAGAGAAATCCTTGCATTATTCGAAACTAGAGAGCATGCATGGCATAGGGAACTGAAATGCCTTTCTCCTTCTGTTTTCCTTTCAGTGCTGAGCAACCTTCCCAGTGTCCTCAGATTCCTAGGATTTTTAAAAACATCTCACATTTTGGTACTAAATAAATCCAGCCATTTGTGCACTCCAGTCATTTTTAGCAAAGAGTAAGTACATTAGCTGTTTTCTTTGCAGAGCAAAACCCAAATCTCATCTAAATAAAAGCCGCATATAAAAATATGGAGTACTTTCTGATTAGTACAACAGAACTGCCATGAATTTGGTCAGGGATCCTGGCCTGCTTCATAAGAAGTTTCTAACTTCTAGAAAGATCTCAAAATATGTAATCATAATGAGAACGCTTTTCCTGAGCTCAGAAATTCAGAATGACAGGAACTATCATTTGTGGCAATATCATGAAGGAGAATCTAAAAAACCTCCGGCCACAAAATACCTAGATATGCCTACAAAAATAACAAACATGGTTTTACGAGTGCAGCTGCGATCAGTAAAGGAAATCCCTGAGACCAGAGCAGGCTGAACACCAGAGCAGGTGCTGATGGTCTGGCTGCCCGAGCAGTGGGAGCTCTGGCAGGGAAAAAAGTCACCTTGAGTTTTGTAACCACAGGCCACACTTCACACAGGTTTGCATTTAAATTTACTTACCTGTGTGGTCTAGGAACCCCATGCCAATTCAATAACATAAGAAGAGTCCCAATCTCAATACCATCACAGGGGCGTTTGCTAAAGCAAATGAAAAACTCTACAGAAACAGATCCTCAACCTCCGTCACACAAGATACCAAGAGTGAACATTCTTTGATAGAAGGTCACGATCAAAAACTGCAAAATGCTTTAGGAGATGTGACCAAGGGTCCACTAAGAACCAGAGTCAACAAACACAACAGGCAGCATGGGTATTGAATCCCAGGAACCCCGAGACATTAGATAATGAAACTATCAGAAAGAGACTATAAATAATTAAATATGTAATTAAAATGTAAAAGGGGAAGTCAAAATTATGAGGAAATAATCAGACTCTTTAAAAGAAGACCAGACATATTTGAAAAAGGACCAAATATAACTTCTAGAAATGAAATGTGTATCATTAAAAACAAAAACTCGATGAATGGGTTTAAAGATCAGATGAAACAGTAAAGAGAGAATTAGTGATACAGGTAACGGTTTGGAAGGAGATTACCTAGACTGCAACACAAAAAGATAAAATGTTTTAGGGCTTCCCGGGTGGTGCAGTGGTTGAGAGTCCGCCTGCCGATTCAGGGGACACGGGTTCGTGCCCCCGTCTGGGAAGATCCCACATGCCGCGGAGCGGCTGGGCCTGTGAGCCACGGCCCCTGAGCCTGCGCATCCGGAGGCTGTGCTCCGCAACGGGAGAGGCCACAGCAGTGAGAAGGCCGTGTACCGCAAAAAAAAAAAAAAAAAAAAAAAAAAAGATTAAGTGTTTTAAAAATGAAAAAGAAGTTAAAGACATGAAAAGTTCTAGCACGTATCACATGGGACCTCCAGAAAGAAAAAAAACAAACAGGGCAAGAAGTAACATTTTAAAAGGTAGTGGCTGAGAATTTTCTAAAACAGGATGAAAATCAGATTCAGGAAGCAAGATGGGGTCAAAGCAAGATACACAAAACTAGATACATTGTAAGGAAAAACTGCAAAAGACAAAATCAATGGAGGGGGGGATACTTTCAAAGAAACAACAGTTAGCTTAACCGCAGACTTTTTGATAGCAACAATACAAACCCAAGGTCAGTGGAAGATTCTCAAAGCACTGAGAGATACAGACTAATCTTACTTAGTTTGCAAGTTAAAAACAGCAAAGAAACAAACTAAGGTTAAGTCACAGATCATGCCTAGGGTTAGTGGTAAGAAGTTATTTATGTAGGAATAACAGATTTCATGGGGGTGAGCTCTTGGTCCAATGATTTGATGTGACCAACTTGAAACTTTTAGTAACTATTGAGCAAGGATCCCTGCGGTTCTATTTTTCACTGGGTCCTACAAATGATCTGGTTGGTTGTGTATGCAGGCCCTGAGGACAGCATTGGGACAGGTTGTGTATGCAGGCCCTGAGGAAAGCAAGCAGGCAGCATTCTATACGATGTGTGGTCGAGTTCATTAAAACAAAGCAAACGTGTGGAAAAATCTAGGCCTTGTAGCTTGAAAGACAGAAAGAAGAATTTATGCAAATATATTTGACAGGGTTTTTCAACTACAAGTGCTCAAGTCCTTTGTACATGGGGAGGGGAGGGGAAAACAGGCTCCATCAGGGCCCGTACCAGGAAGGAGAGAGTAAGTCACCAAAAAGCAAACATCTGTTAACCAGGTAACTTGCACAATGCACCAAGCAGCTGAACAAAAAAAGAGGACTGGACAGATTTAGAGCTGGTGTCAGTGGAAAGGAAATTATCTTTCTCATATCAATAGAAACACTCACTGAATCACTTTGCTGTACCCCTGATACTAACATGACATTGTTAATCAACTACACTCCAATATAAAATAAAAAGTTAAAAAAAAGTTTCAATAAAAAAATAAAAATAAAATAAATTACACGGAAAAAAAAAGAAACAGTCATCGGCATCATTGGTGAAGTCTAGATCTTGGTGTAAATCAAATGCTAGAAACATAATAATGAAAAAGATCTAGAGAAAGTCGCTCCTCTAATCCTTCAAATTACAAGGGCCTTGTGACAGGTGGTGATAAGGAAAAGCTGCTGTAAAAAGGTATCATGATGAATTTCATCATTTAATACTTTTGTTCTCAGAGGATTCTGGTAATATTAGAAGATGCCTTAAAAAGCAGGAAAAAGTAGCCATACTCGTATGAAGCTATCTGATTTATTATTTTTTTCAAAGATGTAAGTTTATGGCCTTAAGTGATAATGGGTTCTATCCATTAAAATAGTTTTTCACTATTACTGTGACTTTGGAAGAAATGCAGAGTTAATTGGTCTACTTGTACGATATTTGCAGCCATCTTGGCCCATTAGACAAAAAAAGTATCAAACATCTAGGAGAATGTACCATTTTTAGAACTGAAAATTCAGAGTTGCAAAATAGCCTTGTAGTATCAGAATTAAAATGGAAAGTATTCATCTGCAGTTTCTGAGGTTATGTGGGGTAGGATGGAATTAGATGGCAAGCCAAAGTGAAGTGGAAGATGACAGAAAGAGAAAGAGAGAGAGAGAAGAGACAGAGGCAGAAAGAGAATGATGGTTTCAAGTCTACACTGGGCCATGGGGACAAACCTGTAGTGGATTCCTAAAAAGGAATTACCTGTGACTGTTCTGGTTGACACAGAAAGTGAAGATTGCCTAGGAAATGAAATTAATGAGCATTTGTAAAGAAACTAATTGGATATAAGTAATGATTTCCTTTAGTGAGTCACTCTCATACTGGAAGTGCTGCAGAGTCTCCTTTGGAAGTCTTTCAAAATAATTTAACTCTTCAGTCGTCTAAGACACTGCTCCCAAGCTGGGATGTATATTCTGTGTGGCACAGTGTAAGGAGCAGAAATTGGGGGTGGGAGGGATGAATTCAGAGAGGGCTCTCCAATCTGGCTGCACACAAACATCCCCTGAGTCTATTCCATCCATCCACTCACTCTTTCCCTCCCTTCCCCAGAGAACTCCCTGAAGATGGCTATGTTGGCCAGTTTCTTTCTCTCCCAGGACAAGCTACGGTGGAAGATGGAGAGGAAATGAGTGCATGGCAGGCTCCAACAGGGAATGTTAAGGGTCAGAACTTGCCTAAAAACACCAAGAAGAGTCTTCTCACTGTGGCCTCTGCCCCAATTCTTAGACTCTTCCTCCTTCGAAGATTCCTCCAGATCGTCTTTGTCTGGAGGAATCTTCGAGAGGTCAAATGTCCTCTCCTTCCTCTTTCAGCCTTTGTAGGGCATCTTGAGTAAACAGTGACACTTCTCTGAGCATGTGCTTCTCTGTGTGCTTTGGGGATGTACATTTTGTGGAAATAAAAAAGAGAACGTGGGGCTTCCCTGGTGGCGCAGTGGTTGAGAGTCCGCCTGCCGATGCAGGGGACACGGGTTCGTGCCCTGGTCTGGGAAGATCCCACATGCCGCGGAGCGGCTGGGCCCGTGAGCCACGGCCGCTGAGCCTGCGCATCGGGAGCCTGTGCTCCGCAACGGGAGGGGCCACAACAGTGAGAGGCCCGCGTACCGCAAAAAAAAAAAAAAGAGAGAACGTGTTTCTGCTGCTTCCCCACGCAAGGAAGGCTCAGGTTTGGCAGTGACTTGCTTGTTGGTTTTTAGCCAGATGCCCTGGATTGACCATGCAGATGGGTGTGCTTTCGTCAAAACGAGTACATCACCATGGCCAGTCCAGTGAATTGGAGCTAATTAAAATCCAAGGTTCGCACACTGCAAAAATGTTAAGAGAAAGAGTTAGAGGGCAAGATGAGGTTAGTGATGGGTCATGATGACAATGAAGACAGAGAGAAGAAAGGAGAGCAACTTCAGACTCCTGGTGGTGCATTCTAGAAGAGTCACTGGCTAACATCCTTCTCCTGCACAGGTGGTTGGTAAGGACAGCAACCCAGGGACGAACGTGTGGCTTAGGACATAGCAACCAAACTTTCGAAGTCAAAATCTTTAAAAGCTACTGGGAGAGGGGCATTTTTCAGATGTGGTACAGTACACAGGAAATGTTTGAACACTTCTAGAACGTTGCAGGTAGCACAAACCAGATAGCAATTGAACCCTCACGTTTATTGCTTATTTAGTATATTTATTGGATATGTGTGTTGCATAACAGCGCGTGGGCATGTTTGTAGGAGGGATGACAATGTAAAAAAAGGGGAAGTTACTGCTATTAAGACTTAGAATCCATCATCTGAAAATGCACGCCAATGCAAGCTGTTTCAGGGGGTCGTTTCGTATGCCTGCCGCTTTTCCTCCCATTGACGTTTCTGGTGATGGCTGCATGAATGCGCCCTTTGAAAGACAGATTCTTCAGTCAAGGCTTCCACAAGCTAACACTGGATGGTAAACCCTGGGTAGACCAGTAAAACTATAATCCCATTCTGGCAAATCTCTACTCTGCAGAGGAGATGTGTCTACACAGTCGCAGACACAGCCAGCCAAGGGACAAACATGTTGTAAATATTATCTTTAAGCTCAAAAGAAAAGCTTTTTGAAATGCACAGTTAGAGGAACTTAGTACAATGATTCAAAGCTGTAAGAGTTACATTTTCTGAAAAAATGCGTAGGAGATGACAAAGTAGAAAAATGTCCATATTTAGTGTTTTGTTGGAAAATATCTGAGGGCTGAACACATGAAGGGAAAGCCGATGGGTGGGTTGACACCGTTCCAACCTGAGCACGGTGGGTTCGTTGGGGCCCACCTAGCCCAGAGGAATTATCCCCAGGGAAGGAGAATCATAGCATTCCTAGCAGTTGGCACCATCACTTAACCTTACTTATCACTCTTTCGCTTCCCCTTTTATCCATAATCAGAAGCAGTAGGTGAAGAGGAGGACCCAGGGCTCCTAGCGGAACTGAAGCCACCACGTGACCTCTCCAAGGAAGAGGCATGAAGGACTGTGGCCCTGAGTTGGGATCCAGCCACCCCTTCAGGACGCTGGCATTTCTAAGCAGCCACCACGTTTCTCTTAGAAGCACTTCCTTGATCCATCCCCTGCACACAAATTCTCATCTCAGAATGAGAGCTTCTGGGAGCCTGACTTAAGACAGGGCCACCGACATGCCACCGTTATCCAGGTGTCTGTGAAATAGAAAAAATAAAAATCTTCCCCAGCTATGGACCCCAGATGACACATCGTTGCTCATTTTTGCACCACTGTCCCCAAAAGTTTAAGCCTGTTCCCATCAAGCCTGGTGGAAAGTTCCTACACTCCCTGGTCCACGACAAGCGTACAAGGGTGTGAAACTGCGGACGCTCAGTTCTGAACACACCTGCCTGCCCCGACAGAGCGCAGGGACTGATCATGAAATGCAGCCATCCTGCCACAGAATTCTGGCCAGGACACAAGATCCTCACAAGCTGGAACTGCTCACAAATGCCAGGGGAAGCAGAGCACACTGTTTTCCTAGGATAAGCCCTTCATCTTTGCAAGGAATGTGGAATAAATGGCCTCCTCTCTCTAGATGGCTGTTTTTCCTCTCTCTTTTTAAAATTTGATTGAAGTATAATTGATTTACAATGTATATAGATATACACATATTTTTTTTTCCCTCATAGGTTATTACAAAATATTGAGTATAGTTCCCCGTGCTACACAGTAGGTCCTTGTTGGTTATCTGTTTTATATATAGAAGTGTGTTTATGTTAATCCTAAACTCCTGGTTTATTGCTTCCCACCGTTTCCCCTTTGGTAACCATACGTTTGTTTTCTATGTCTGTGGGTCTATTTCTGTTTTGTAAATAAGATCGTTTGTATCTTTTTTTTAAGACTCCACCTGTAAGTGGTATCACATGGTATTTGTCTTTCTCTGACTCACTTCACTTAGTGTGATAACCTCTAGGTCCATCCATGTTGCTGCAAATGGCGTTATTTCATTCATTTTTAGTGGCTGAGTAGTATTCCATTGTGTATATATACCACATCTTCTTTATTCATTCATCTGTCAATGGACATTTTGGATGTTTCCATGGCTACTGTAAACAGTGCTGCTATGAACATTGGGGTGCATGTAACTTTTTAAATTATAGTTTTCTCTGAATATATGCCCAGGAGTGGGATTGCAGGATCATATGGTAACTCTATTTTTAGTTTTCTGAGGAACATTCATACTGTTTTCCATAGTGGCTGCACCAATTTACATTCCCACCAACAGTGTAGGGGAGTTCCCTTTTCTCTATACCCGCTCCAGCATTTATTATTTGTAGACTTTTTTTTTTTGCGGTACACAGGCCTCTCACTGTTGTGGCCTCTCCCATTGCAGAGCACGGGCTCCAGACGTGCAGGCTCAGCGGCCATGGCTCACAGGCCCGGCCGCTCCGCGGTATGTGGGATCTTCCCGGACCGGGGCACGAACCTGCGTCCCCTGCATCGGCAGGCAGACTCTCAACCACTGCGCCACCAGGGAAGCCCTGTAGACTTTTTGATGATGGCCATTCTGACCGGTGTGAGGTGATGCCTCATTGTAGTTTTGATTTGCATCCTCTCTCTAAAATTGAGTTTTCTCAAGTTTGGTATCAGGTGTAGCTCCTTGAGCTCCTTCTATAAAGCTGATGGCTTAACTCAGTATTATTTTATTAGTAATGGTGATAAGAATGATGGTGCTGACTTCACCCATCCATGATAGAGTCCACCTAGCTTGGAGGCAGAAGGATAATGGTAATGATGACGCTGTGAGAAACGTTTTTGTTTCTAGTATTCTCAAACACAGTCGAGTAAGATGATGCTAGAAGCACCAAGGACTATTAGTCATTAAATACAGAAGGAAATTCAATCTGTAAAAGGATATAATGAGCTCAAGTACCTTTAAAAGTCCCTCGGCTTGGTTTTGAGTAATCCCTGAGTTTCTAATTCTTACCAAAGACACCGCTCCATAACTGGTGGTGTTGGTTGGAGAATCCTTCTGCTGTGGTGTGAGGAGGGAGGGAGTGGGGAGGGAGGGGCTGGCCGCAGTTTCCCCCATTCTAGCACTTGAGAAACACATCCGCTCTACTGTGCTGCAGGGCCTTCCAGCATGAAGCCGGTGGCGGCAGTGGGCTGAACTGGCTGAGGAATCATCATCGCAGCTGCCGTTGCTACCTCCCGATCCTGAGTCTCCTCTGAGCTCTCAACCCCTGCTAATGCCCCTCAGTGGGCTGGGACCCCTCAGATTCACTAGGCAAAGGGGGGCAACTGTCATGGGCATGGAAGTAGGGGCAGGGGAAGTAGGAGTGGGGTGGCACTCCCAAGCCAAAACCCATTGCTGAGGACGAGAAGCATTAAAAACTGGCCCCGTCTGGAGAATGCAAACTCTTACAGCAGATCCGTTCTTCAAATCAAAGCTTAATGGGGAACCCATAAGCAAACAAGGTGAAGGCAGAGCTGCTTTCATTAAAGAAAGCGAGAGAACCATCCAGAGCTCCGCCCCTCCATCCTCCTCCCTGGACCCTGCATCAGCTACTTACTAACTGAATGAGTGGCGTTAGGCAAGTCAACTGCCTGTCTGAGCCTCCATCTCTTTACCCATAAAAGCAGAGAGGATGCTTCGGAGGGTGTGCAGAGAACGGAATAAAATGACATACAGATGAAAGCAAGCATAACGCATAGTTATTGATAACAGCTTCTTCCTTTCCTCTTATTTGTAATCGGTAAAGGTGAAGAAGAAACTAAACTTTGTTCCCTAAAAGGTCCCCGAGTCTCAGATGAACCCCCAAATCCTTGGTGGAATAAACTCGCTGGGAGATTCCAAAGGCATTGGGGTGTCCACTCCTCCTTAGACTACAACCAAGACAGAGTCCACTGTGGTTAACTGTCTCCCACTGGGTCATCACAGGCTACCTCCTGATTCCATTTTGCCTTCCGTCTCCAAGGGAACAGATGAGTGATGGCTCTCCGTGCCTCTCTCCATGTTCTAAGATCATTCCACAGCATCAACTCCCAATGGATCAAAGATACAAACATAAGAAAAACAAAACCATAGAAGTACCAGAAGAAAACATACTCTAGAACCTTGGAGTATGGAAAGCCTTTCTTTTATCCAGAATCTATACCCCCGAAAAAGATTACTATATTCTATCACCTAAAAATTTTTTTCACTTAGACACACACACACACAGCATAAGCAAAATCAAAAATCAACAATGTGAGGTAAATATTTGCAACTCCTATCACAGAGAGCTAATCTTCCCTTCACATATCAAGAACTCCCAGAAATTATTAAGAAAAAAGGATCAGACCAATAATACAATTTTTGTCCAGATGGGCAAAGGATATGCAGAGGCAACTCACAGAAAAGGAAATACAAACGGCTCTTAAAAGAACCAAATGGTGCTCAATTTCACTTTAAAATAAGGGAAGTGCAAATTAAAACTGCAATGAAATGCCTATGTGGCAAGGTTGTGGGGAAGGAGGGTCTTCATTAATTGCTAGTGCTTGTATATATTGCACAATCCCATTGAAAGTATCTGGAAAACCTTATAAATATTATAAACACACTTACCCTTTGACCCAACAATCTTCCTTGCCAGAATTTATCCTACAGACGTACCGGTACATACACGAAGTGTCCTGGTTGGCACTGTTCGTAGTAGCAAAAGGTTATATGCAACCCAAGGGTCCATCAATAGGAAAATAGTTAAATAAATGTATGGTGTGTCCATAAATAGGATACTATAAAGCTGTAAAAATGAGTGAAGACACTCTTTATGCACCAATTTGAAAGATCTCCAAGATATACAATTAGGTGAAAAGAGCAGAGTCCAAAACAATTTGCATAGAATGCTAACTTTTGTCAGTCCTGTCCCTCTGGTATTTCAGTGTCATTTTAATTTGCATTTCTCTTAACATAAGTGAGATTGAGGCTCCTTGCATTCTTTTATAAGCCATTTGCATTTTATTTTCTGCGAAAGGGGGAAATAAAAAGGAAAAAATATATATACATATGTTTTTTAATATATAAATACAGACACAGGTTTGCTTGTATTTGTTAAAGACACCCTAGAAACTAATATAAGTGTTCGTTTGTGTTGGGGTTGATGGGAGCAAAGGTAGGAGCCGGGCTTTTTACAGTTTTGATTTATGAACCAAGAAAACGAACTGTCCAAAAATAAAAGGAAACTAAATTAAGCTTTCCCCACCAATGCCTCAGGCTCCTGTTAAACCTATCATTTTCGAATTTGCCGAGTGTTTTTCAAAGGCTAAATTTGACTTTGGAGGAACAGAGCAAGGTCAAGGATGAATGGACAGCCAGGGGTTTCCAGAAGACCCATGAGGAGGCCCCACGTGGGTGGATGGACTCTCTTGCCAATTTGTAAAACCTGAAATCAACAAACCCCCCCCCCCCCCCCATGAAATCAACAAGAGGAGCAATGCCTGCTTTGGAGCTAACCTGGCCACTGAGTCAGGGTATCCAGAACTGACTCCAACAACAAACAGGAGGTTCCTGCAGCAGCTGAAGAAACAGAAGGCTCCCAAGCCAAGAATATTCCCTCTCTAGCCTTCAGGGCTACAGCTGGACCCAGACCCGACCTGACTTACACCTTGTCAGGATGACACATGTGCAACTGCTCTCATGTTTGGTTCAGTTATCTTCATTTCTCTCGGAGCACCTGGGACGGCCGCCTGTCACCCCCATTTTAAACATTTTCCCAGCCGGAGGGGCCCCTGGCCTCAGCTTTGCTTCCCCTTCCCTAGTGGAAGAGCTGGCCAGGGCGCTGCAAGATGAGACGGCACATCTGACGCACATAGAAAGAAAAGAGCAAACTGGAGTCTCCAAAGCCGCCTGTCCCTGCGGGCTGAGCACTTGCAGCTTCCCCCTTTGATTCCTCTGATTTTCTGAGCTCAGAGCACAACATGTTGGAAGTTAGCAGAGCAGCTGCCCCAGGAAAGACCATGCTCGTTCCACTATGTTGGACTTCAAGGAAAAGCACTGAGGGCTGTGAGGCCCCAGGAGGGGACAGACGCCAGTGGCTCCACAAAATGTCCAGTGCCCACCAGCCTCAGTTCGCTCATGTAAACCAGCTGATTTGGTCTGGGCAAGCTC
Source organism: Phocoena phocoena (assembly GCF_963924675.1). NCBI lineage: Eukaryota > Metazoa > Chordata > Mammalia > Artiodactyla > Phocoenidae > Phocoena > Phocoena phocoena. The sequence continues at coordinate 78,397,478 of NC_089234.1, read as the reverse complement.
CAGTTCCCGGGCTGGGGAGAATGCATTTGTTCTGTTACTGATGGATGGAACAGATCTCTCCCCTGCCGGGTGCTGTCAGGGCCAAGTGCTGATCTGGCCTGAAGTGGGGGACACAGTGGGGCTCTGGAATCGGACAGGGAGCTGCAGCCTGGACTTCCGCTCGCCTGGGCATCAAGCAGGGGCATGTCAGGGAAGTAGCAGGCATGGCAGCCTCCACAGGACTTCTCAGAGCGTGGTCCACGAACCAGAGAACTGCACCTCTCCAGGAGAGGTCCTCATCCTCCCACCTCCACCCCAATTCCTAGGATGCGGAGCTCACCTCTGCGCCGGGCACCATGATGGGCCTTGGGCAGCCCGGACGTCCTTCTTCAAGATGTGTCTGCCCAGAAGCCCCTCCCACCCACCGCAGACCGTAAGTCCCCCCACCCAGAGACCGGAAGTCCCTCCCACACCACAGACCCTCGGCGCCTGGAGGGCAACTGGATCTCTCTGGCCCAAGAAGGTCCGCTGATGGTTTGCAGACTGTGATGCGCCTGTGAGCCCTCACCCTGCAGAATCATAGCCCTAAGCTCCTCCGTCCACTCCTCCCTTGTCATGATTTTAAAGCCCTTCACCAACCTTGTCATTCACCCCCCATGCTACAGTTCGCCCGGGTCCCTCTGAAAGCATGAGCCCCCCAGTGCAACTCCCTCCCCAGATTGCTCTGAGCAGACCAAAGGACGTGGAACCGTCATCTCTCAGTTGTTCATTTGTTCAACCCATGTCTATCCAATGCCTCCGACGTGCCAAGAGCTGGGCGCATGAGGCTCTCCCAGATGCCCTTAATGTATGTCGTCTACAATGGGGGAGTCTTATCAGAAGAAATTCCGGAGCTACAGCTGACATTTGTTTCACCAAAAACCATGTGACCTCTGTACATCTCTACTCCCATATCCCTAGGGGTTTGTTTTGTAACAGCACACCGGGTAGCGAGTATTCCGCAGAGCGGCGGAGACGTCTGTCTCATTCCCGAATTATGGGGCTAACGCTCAATTCGACAATAAAGCAAAGAACACCAAAAACAGGGTGCAAAGGCCACACCCGAACAATCCCCACCCCCATCTTCCCCATCTATTAAAGTGCTTGGGCTGAATACAGAGACAGTGGCCAGCTGTCAGGAGAGAGGGAGAATTCAGGGTGTAATGCCGGATGCTTTCACATGTACTGTCTTCAACACAACCCCGGGACTCTGACCTAAGTTCCTGGGTCACAGGGGACATTGAAAGAAATGGAACGAATGAAACTTGGGATTGTAATCCTGAAGGAAGAATAAGAATGACCTGTGTGTGGTAGCTGGGTCTGAGCTCTTAGACTTGGGAGGAGGCAGCTGCCCCCTCTTTTCATTGGACCACAGAGGAGATGAGGTCAACACCAGGAAGACAGGAAGAGAGACCTCAACATGGCAGTGGCTAATCTCAAGGTCACATCAAAGCCAACCCACCCCAGCAGGACAGGAGCCCAACGGCACCACAGAGGCCCAGCCAGAATAGCAAAGGACTCCAGACTGACAGCTAGCATGCAAAATTATGTCCCACCAAAGAGAATGTCTGAGTCCTCTTGGGACCCTTACCTTCCAGAGAAACGGAGGGCTGGGGCTCCAGAATTTGTGCAACTGGGACTACAAGCCAGAGCCTGCTACTGTTGGGATCCACCGTCATCCACTGGCCCTAGCCAGCTGTGAGCTGGGGACACAGAAGTCACCACGGCCACCATTCAAGTCAGCGTCAGATCCGGAAGCAGCAGCATAAAGCTGACCCGGAGCCACTGCAATTTCCCCATCTGCAAATGGAAAAAAGGTTCAAACCAACTGTTTCCACACTGGAGAAGTCAAATGCCTCCAAAACCAGCTCAAATTTGGCCGTACCAGTTTTGTTAAACATTTCAAGGAGTTACACAAAATTCTTCACACGACCCAAACATTTTATTTTAATCCACTTAAACTGTAAAATAGTATGTCATGATGGAAAAAGTATTGAACTTTGAGTGTTAAGTGTCTGGGTTCAAATTCCAGCTCTGCCACTGCCTAGCTGTGTCAGCTTGGTCAAGCTACTGAAACTTGAATTTTTGGGCTGTATAAACAAGATGATAAAAAGACAAAGACGCATGCTGTATACTCATTGTTGAATAACGTGACTTTGCTTCATGGAATAACTTCTCAACAATGGCAGAATTTTCTAACTTAAAAAAAGTTTTGCTCTGTTCACAATGGAACATACCCTTAGGTCATACCCTTTTAAATTTAATCTGCGCTATGAACGTATTCTCCATCACATTCTTTTTTATTTTAATTTTTTTTACTGAAGTATAGTTGATTTACAATGTTGTGTTAGTTTCTGCTGTACAGCAAAGTAATTCAGTTATATATACATATACGTTCTTTTTTATATATTCTTCTCCATTATGGTTTATCACAGGATACTGAATATAGTTCTTTCTGCTATACAATAGGACCTTGTTTATCCACGCTATATATAAAAGCTTACAACTGCTAATCCCAACTTCCCACTCCATCCCTCCCCCATCCCCCTCCCCCTTGGCAACCACCAGTCTGTTCTCTATGTCCGGGATTCTCTTTCTGTTTCGTAGATAAGTTCGTTTGTGTCCTATTTTAGATGACACATGTAAGTGATATCATATGGTATCTGTCTCTCTGACTTACTTCACTTAGTAGTATCATCTCTAGTTGCACTGCATCACATTCTTAAGTTCAGTCATTGAGGAATACAACAAAGCCTTGCTTTGTCGTGGTTAAAAAAAAAAAAAAGGATGCTACTTAGCTCACATGTGAACATGTACGTGCATAAGTAGTCCACAATCTATAAATGCTTATGTAACCATCAGTTATTCTCGTCACAGTGAGAGTTATACAGGCCACACGTGAGGGGGAGCTGCAATGCCAATGCAGGGTCTCTGATGATCAAGACTCAGTCCTCAGAGGTCAGCCTAGCACATGAACGACTTGGTGATGGGGCTCATGGGCTGAGAGGGCAGAGGGGACCCCGGGCACCATCCTGTCCAAATGCCCCCCTTCTACAGATGGGGAATCTGGGGTCAGAGTGCTCAAAATTGCACGGTCAAGAGGCCTGACCTCTCCATCTCATCCCTGTTTTCTGGTCTGGGCTCCAGAAAGTAGCCCAGTGAATAGAAGAACGGGACTCCTTCACTGCCAGGCATGCCGCTGTTTTTCCCTTGGAGGAAGACAGTATCGGTCTCATTTAAAACTGAATCCCACTGCTGACTTGCCCCATGCTCTGCGGGTGTCCTTCCCGCCGCCTCCACCTCTCCCCCAAACTCGGTACCCGGACGGGCTGCCCAGCGGCTGATCCTGCAGCACTTGCCCTTCCTCACCCCACCCTTGGCCTCTCTGCAGCATCTGACCTTCACCTCGACTCCCACCAGCACACACCCCAGATTGTTCCTTCCTCTCGTCCTCTTCCCACTCTGCTCTTTCCTTTATCCGTCTCTGAGCCCGCAAACATTCCCTGTGGCTGTCCTCAGTCCTCTATGCTTTCCCCTCCCTCTCTCCTCTCCCATGAGCTAAGAAACCCGTCCCATGTCAGCAGCCAACTTACAAATCTACATCCCCACCCCTGACCCAGCTCCCAAGGGGCCCCTCAGAGGCCATGTCCTCCTGCCGTCTGAAAACCCATAATCTTCCTCCCTCCAGCCCAGCTCCTCCCATGCTGGCGACAATGCCCCAAAGTCACCCTAGACCTGTCCTGCCCCTTACCCCACATCCAAGGAGCCCCAAGGTCCTGCAGGGCCTGCCTTCCTAACAGCCTTCGTATATATTGATTTCTTTCCATTCCTACTGTCGGTCAAGATCCTCCAAAAATATAACTTTCCCATTGTCTCTCCCTCTTGGGAAATGTTCAGAAACTCTCCACTCAAGGGTATATCATTCAGGACACGGCTGAAACCCATGAGGCTGCCATTCTGAAGCCTTTCCAACCAACCCCGATCTGTTTTTCCACACTCACCTACTCCTCCCTAAACTCCTAACCTTAGCTCCACTGTCTGTTCAATTGTGGGTTTGAATGTGTTTTGTAAATGGATGCTTATTCTATTCCTTTCCCTAGAGATAACAGGAGCTTCATGGAAATTTCCATGTTTCAGGCAACGTTTGAACCATTTTACACCCATCAAATCGTGAAACCCTCACAGAAACCCTGGGAAACACATACTGGGAAACACATACTGTCATCATCCAACCTAACAGAGGAGGAAACTGAGGCACAGAGAGGTTAAGAAAGTTGCCCAAGGCCACACAGCCAGCGAGTGGTGGAGTCACCATTCAGCCCTGTGCCACCTGGCTCCAGGGTCACTGACCCGAGAGTCCCATGTTGACAAACAAACCTGTTTGTGCAGAAGGGTACCTGTACCGCTCAGTATTTTAGCATTAACCAAGATTGGCACGGTGCTACAGGGACTTTGGAGTGTCATTTCTGGAGGAAAGAACGTTTTCCCACTGACCTTCAGGCATGGGAGAGAATGATGAAACAGTAGTCATCCTGCCATTAAAATTAAGTTCAATCACACCTAATGGAATGCCACCTCCAAGATAGCCATTAAAGCCACCAGCCTCCCGGGCTGACGGGGTTCAGCATATATCACCATTACGCGTCCCCCTAACTGCCATGGTGTCCGAGGAGCGGGAAGGCCTGGGGGGACTCTGAGGGACGCTTGGGTCCACCCCACAGGTGTCGTCCAGAGGAGATGGGCCTGCTGCTGGATCCCACGATGGAGACTATTTCAGTGTGGAGGAGACTTGATGGAAGGTGAAACCCTACATAAGACACACAGACCTTGACCCGCTCAAGATGAAATCCGGCTCTGGCAGAGTGGCCTTGCCTCGTAAGCGGGCAGGACACCGGGCCCTGCCATTCACGGCTACACGACGGCAGCACCCTTCTCCAGGGCACGGGGCTCCCAGCCTGGCTGCAGTGCCCGGCTCAGCACCCCGGATGGTCTAGCTCCCCTCCTGGGTCCTCCGGCCCCCAGGAGGCACTCACTCTGCCTCAGACTCAATTCCTCTAACGTTCTGGGACCGAGAACCTTCACAGGCACAATGAGGTGAGGTTGTTGTTTTTATCTCCCTTTTAACAGACGGGGACAAACAAGACTCGGGGAGGTGAAGGGAGTAGGTAGGAATAACTAGGGCATGGGGAGGGGCTGCGATGGGGCCCTCCCCAGACCATGCCATCCTGTTCCTTGAGCACCTGCACAAGCATTGTTTCTTTAGTGTCTGTACTTTGCCCCATAAAGCAAATAGTATTATAGTAAGTCTCCTACGTACGAATGGGTTCTGTTCCAAGAGCACATTTGTTAAGTCCAATTTGTTCGTAAGTCCAACAAAGTTAGCCTAAGTACCCAACTAACACAATCGGCTATCCAGGACTGTACTGTAATAGGTTTATAATACTTTTCACACAAAATAATACATAAAAAAACAAACACAAAAAATAAAACTTTTTTTTTTTTTTTTTTGTGGTACGCAGGCCACTCACTGTCGTGGCCTCTCCCGTTGTGGAGCACAGGCTCCGGACGCGCAGGCTCAGCGGCCATGGCTCACGGGCCCAGCCACTCCACGGCATGTGGGATCTTCCCGGACCAGGGCACAAACCCGTGTCCCCTGCATCGGCAGGCGGACTCACAACCACTGCGCCACCAGGGAAGCCCAACATTTTTAATCTTGTAGTACAGTACCTTGAAAAGTGCAGTAGTCCAGGACAACAGCTGGCATACAGGGGCTGGCACTGAGTGAACAGGCAAGAAATAAAGATACTGTACTGCCGTACTCTCCACAATACTGTAAAGTACACAAAAGCACAACCACTTGTAGAGGACGCACGCACGTGACGACATACGCCAGACATGTGAACTGACTTACGTGATCGGACATGCGAATGCACGTTCGCATCTTTGGAAGCGCACAACTTGAAGCTTCCCATGTAGGGGACTTACCGAATTCCCACTTAATACATGGGAAAACTGAGGCTCCACTGGGCTGAAGGAAATTGCCCCAAGTGTACCTCTACCAAGTGGTGGAGCTGGGTGCGGGCCCGGGCTCTGCCCCTGAGCACAGTGCCCTTTTCATGCTGTGTTGCAGCAGCTGTGGCTGGCCCCCCTCTGGCCTGGAGCTCCATCCTCACCCACCAGCACCAGCCTCGTCTGACGTGGGCCATGGTCTAGACCTGCCCTTGTTTGCTCCTCCTTGGCTTTGCCTTGGACTCAGCTTTTCCCTGGGCACGGGGGCCTGTCCTCCCTAAGCCCTCGCAATGTGGCTCAGCTCGACCTCCTTCATGCCCAGTGCTACCTGCTTCCCTGTCCGAACCTGCCCCCACTACACTGACTGGCCACCCCCCTGGTCCTTTGTCTGCTTGCCCTGTGGACCCTGCCTGGCTCTTTCAGCCAACCAGACTCCAGGTTCCTGGTCTGTCCTCATTGGGCAACACTGTCACCTCCATGCCCCAGCAGACAAGATCCCACTCTTGCCACCAGGCAAGTCAGCTTTTGACATGAGCTTTGTTTTGCACACTCTGGGGTCAGTTTTGACCTGCCCCAGCAGGTAGAGGTTTGCCACACTCTGAATCCCCTGGAATGGCCTTTGGGAAAGTGTGGCATCACTGAATTCAGAGAGATTTTCAACTTTCAATTATTTTCGGGAGGCTTTGTCTCCAAAACCCTCTCTTTTCCCATCCCTGTCCTACCAAATGGGTCCAGTCTAGCAGAGGCAGCCCAACTCCTCAGGGTTTGTGGGACCCCCTACACACTGGTCAATTCTTCCTGGCTGTACAAGGAGAAGCCCAGTCCCGGCCAGTCCATTGCTTTCCTAACTGCTCAGTCCAGGCCAATTGTGCTGCCCTCAAAGATATGCCAACATGCTGTCCTCACCCCAAATAAGACAAGCCAAGGTGAAAGGTAAGCTTGATTTCAAGCAAAAGTCCCCATAATATTAGTTAACATTCACTTCGGTGCCAAGCACTGTTTTGAGCCTTTTACCTGGATTGACTCCTGAGTCCTTCTTATGAAAAAGTTGATTACCCAATTTACAACTAGGAAAGCCAAGGCAAAAGGAGCTCAGTAACTTGTCCAGAGTAAGTAATTCCTGGAGCCTGGGTTCAAACCCAGAGAGTCTGACGTGAGATCTAAATCTTAGGCACCACCTCTCATGTATGAAATATAATTATGGTGCTGAGGAGAGAGTAGACTTTGGGGTCAGAATTCTGGTTTTGCTCCTTATTCTGTGACACTGACAAGTTATTTAACCTCTCAGAATATTGGTTGCCTCACGTGTTAAAAACTGGGCCGATAATGAACGTAGCTGACAGAGTTAATGAAAATTAAATAGAATGGTGTGTGGAAGTTTCTAGAATAATGTCTGAGATGTAGTAGGTGCTGGGTGATTTTTCATTTCCTTATTTCCTCTAATTAAGAAAGTCTTCGAAGTGAAGTGCCTACTGCTATAGTGATCACTTGGGTGCCAAATACTTCACGGTCAAGGGGTTTTAAAAGAGGTCATGGATCTGTTCTAGGGGAACACTTCTAATTTTTTTAGAGATTTTTAAAAATCATCTGAGGTGGAGAAGAAAAATTTTGGTCTTCCTCAAGATCGTGGTTGGATTAACCATATGTATATATAACCAAATGTATCCATTTTATATATATATGTTTCATGTATATATAATAAACCATAGTTTTCTTATAATATATAAACCATCAAATAATTTTATCTGGTCAGTAGTCCGGTGTTTCTAGTATGTCAGTAAGCCAATATTAAACAGTCTGCATTAACTTTAGGAAGAGGAACTTTTCTATTCTCTGAGACAGGGTTTCCAGTCTCTGGAAATGCCACGGGGATGCTGTGAAGGGGCCATGGGTGATCCTGACCACATGTGGGCCAGGCCTAACCCTTTTTTCCCAAATGCAGCAACTGTGTACTCCCTGAACACTCCGGGCCCAGTCCTTCCATGACTGGCACAAATGAGAGTTTTTGTTTTTGTTCTGTTTTTTAGTTCCTTAATAGAGGGGTGGGTGTTACATGGGCATGGAATAAAGTCATGGTGCTGAAATGCTTCTCAGAGAATCTGTGACCATAATTCTAATTCCTTTCGCCCTACCTTGGATAAATCATTTAACCTCCCTGAGGCCTTTTGAAAAAAATTATTTGTGAAATATGAATTACACAGTGTCTCTGAAAATACACAGTAAATGCAATTTCCCATTCCACATGCTATTCTCTCTCCTTGGCATACATCCGCAGTGTTCTTCCCTCTTCCGCTTCCTTTTCTTCCAGAAAATTCCTATGTGTCTTTCAAGACTTAGCATAGAAGCTACCTCTTCCAGAAAGCCCTCCAGTCTGAGATGGGCATCTTTCTCTCTCTTCCATGGTGCCTGTGCTCCCTTCCACCATGGCACTGATGGCCTGTCTCTTTCATTAAACAGTGAACTCCTTCCCAACAAAGTGGATCTGGACCACGCTTGGACCCCCAGAACCTAGGAAGACAGGGCCTGGCACATGGTAGATTCTCAGAAAAGCTTGCTGAACAACTAAATCATAAAGTTAAATTCCATAATCCAAGCCGGATTTTCTCATTCGCTTGCAATATGGTATATCAATGACATCTCTAGAAATAAACAAGTCAGAGGTTGTGAGATCAGAGAGTTGGGTCAGCAAAGAAGGGCAAGGGGCGGGAGGGGTCACCACCCCAACATGCCAGGCCCTTGGCTCCAAGCAACCTCACTATATGACACAGCAACACAGGGAGGGGAGGACACCCTTTCTGCCCCTTGCCAAGCTATAAAAAGTGGTGGCAGGAAAGCATGTCCTAATTTGCCCCCTCAGATCATGCCAGCTTGTGGAATCTAACCATGAGAATATTGATAAATCCCAGCACAAAGCTGGAGCCAGAACTGTAGAGTCATCCTGGGTCTTAAAGGTCATCTGGTCTACCCTTTGCTCTGTGCACAAATCTCTCTGGATCCAACCAGTCATCCCCCAGTCATGGGGGTTGGGGGGGAGGTTCAAAATCTCAAGACTTTAAGTTTTAAGTTGGCAAAGAGAAAAAAATTCACTCCATGATTCCTCCAGGTTTTCGAGAACCCTTATTATGCACAATGCACTACCTTGGGAACCATGAGGAACACAAAGATGAAGAAGATATGTCGCACCTGCCCTCAAAACGCTCATGATGCAGAAGCAGCAAAAAGGCCAGTTCAGCTGCAGACACAATTATAAGGGCAGCTCCGACTTTCTGTCTTTCCCCGAAATCGCAGGGGTGGTAAGTCCCTCTCCCTGGAGGGCTCCATAGCTGGATGCATCCTTCATCCCACTGCCCCCATCCCGTTGGCCTGGGCTCTTACCAGTGACAGGCCCTGGGCCCAGGTGCTATTGTAAAAGCACGAGGACACTGAAAGACCGACATCCAGACAGGCTCCCAGTCTCCCCTCTCCGTCCGGAAGGGTTTCCATGCCCAAGCACAGCAGGGCTTTGTCCCTTCTGATTTTGTGCACTCTCTCAAAAAAGGTTATCAGTCGGGTAGAAATGCATTATAAGACACTCGGACCTTAGCCATTGTCCTGGTGGGCAGCGTAGTGGAGAGAACATCCCCTCGGCAGGTACTGGGAAACGAATTCACCCCTCGAGGGCCGAGGGCTTTGGGCCCAACCACTCCTCAAGTTCCTCACCCCTCCAATGATAAGACGCCCCATCCACCCTGGCCCTGTTGGGTGGGATTTTCCCAACAAATTGTGGATCTTGTGAAAGAGTTTTTGAAAAGTATGAAACCCTGGGAAAATGTGAGGGATTGTGTTGACTCCAGTTTGGGTCTCCAAACCAGACCCCCTGTTCATCCTTCTGTTGTATTGGGAAAAACCCAGGACCCCCCCCCCCCCCACTGGCCAACCGCTCCTCAGGCAGAATCACTGGGGCTCTTTCTCTTACCTTTGGGGAGTGTGTGGCCGCCTTTCCATGGGAAAGCCCACGGGATAAGCTACTTGCCTCTCACGGCTTCTAGGTGGGTGACCACGTGTTCCCTTTACCCAGACCGTTTCAGTTTATTCCTGTTACCCAGAATAATTATTAATAGCACCTCCTTTTTTATTTTTTTATTTTTCAGCCATGGCTTGCAGCATGTGGGATCTTCGTTCCCCGACCAGGGATCGAACCTGTGCCCCCTGCATTGGAATCGTGGAGTCTTAACCACTGGACCACCAGGGAAGTCCCAATAGCACCTCCTTTTATTCTCAACAAAGCATCCCAGCTTGTGCAACAAAGTATATGGTCACTGTCCCTCCGGGCCAAGTGGTACCTCTACAGCCAAGCTGGGTTACCTCAGCGTTGAGACATCAACTACTGCAGATGTTACCCCCATTTCACTGCTGCCAGAGGGCACATGGCTTTCAAGGAAGACCAGAGGGTGCCGGGCCCAGACGTGCTGACCAGCCTCCTCAGGGCGGGGACGCAGCCCTGTTCTGCAGCCCTCACGGGACATGTTCCTTCCTCTCTTCAGTTCCTCGCTCATCCAGCTCCATCCTGAAAGCTCAACCCTGCCAGTACCAGCACCGCCCACCCCTAACCCAGAGCTGCCCCCGGCTGGGGCTCCCAAGGCCTCGGAGCGGCTTCCGTTCGAGAAGCACAGGGAGAGCCAAGGACATTTTGTGCCGAATGTATTGAAACTCCTTATCCCCTTGGGCTGATTGTTCTCGGCTGTTAGCACATCATGACAAGAGAAACTTGAAAGAAGGCTTGGGATGCCACAGATAGTTGAACTGATGATGTTTTGACATATTTCCCGCCCCCCACCCCAGCCAGCAGTCCTGTGGTTTTTCTTATTGGGTTGGAAAGAAAACAAATGCCTTCTGGAGCACACTTCATGTTGACAACAGCTTATAATTATGTCACTTCCACCCCTGTGTGCCTGAGAGGGGCATCATGGAACAAGCGCTGGTCCCATCTTACAGATGGTGAAACTAAGTTCAGATCAGGAAAGAGACGCTGGTCTTTCACTTGACCTAGCCAAGCAGGCTTCACACACACACACACACACACACACACACACACACACACACACACACTCAACTGCTCCCCAGGGGACCTCATATGGTTTCCCTGCTCTTGTTTTACTCATGATTCGTTCCTACTTCCTGGCTATAAATATACCAAGGTCAAACACGTCTCTTGGTTTCACTCCATCAGCCAAAGAAACAGTTAGTTACTCAGAAGCAGACAGCAGGCAGCAGCCACAAAGGGAGAAGCAGCAGATCTGCTCAGTCCAGGACAGAGGGGGCATTTCCGTCGTGCTTGGCTTTTCAGATGTAGCCGCCAGAGTTCCGTCTGGGAAGGCCAAGGCCCGTCACACACTCTTGTGCCCCTGCAGGCTCGGGCTAGGCAAGCAAGGGTGGAAGAATCACTCTCAAGCCCACCTAAACCGAGACTGGCTAAGGCGAAGCCCCCTCATGGCCAGCCACTGGCCCAGCTGGGAAAACCCACCCCCAGCCTCTTCGGATGGGGATTCAAGGCCACGCCCCGGAGAAGCTCTTCTCCTAAATACCACTGTCTTCCTCTTTACTCGCTTTCAGGGTAAATTCTTCCTACGTGTCTCAGAGACTCTGAGTCAATGTTTCGTTTCTTAGGAATTTATTATTATTTGTAATATAATTATTATTCATAATATATTTATGTTATTTATCATATAATTTATTTATTATTCTTTTATTATCATTCCTTTATTATTGTTAATTAAAATACAACTCTAGTAGTAATATTATTATATAGTAGTATTATTAGCAAGTACTAAGGTACTGGGTGCTTGCTCTGTATCTGGTGCCCTGCACGCACGAGTACATATGATCTTCTCGACAGACCTAAAGGGCAGGTAATACTAGCAGTAGTGCCATTATCATCGTCATCACACAGATGAGCAGACGGTGGCCCAGAAGGTTAACTCACACAGCTACTAAGTGACAGAGCCACGATCTGAACTCAGGTTAACTGACTCCGAGTTCCAAATTATCTACTACGATGTTCCCCCGCTCCTGCCCTATAACAGACCATCGACTCCAGAGTTTCCCAAATGGAACACCATGGCCAACAGATGCTGAGGGCTGCTACCCGACCTAAAGGGGGTGAGAGAGGGGGATTCCGGAACAAGTACGTTTAAGGGATATTTATATCTATGGTTCTCACACTTTTTGGTCTCAGGAATTCTTTACACCCTTAAACATCTCTATCATCAAGTGCCCCGAAGAGCTTTTGCTTATGTGCACTGCGTCTTTCAACATTTAAACTGAAAAAAATTTAATATTTATGAATTCACTTAAAAATAACAATAATCAACTTACTACATACTTACGTAACTACCATATTTTTATAAAAGATGACTATTTCCCTGAAAAGCAAAAAGTTAGTAAGAAGAGTGGCTTTAGTTTACATTTTTCTGTGTCTAGCTTTCATCCAGCGTTAGAGCTCGGATCTCATTTCTGCTTCTGAACTCAGTCTGTTGTGCCATCACGAAGCCTGAGGCACACTCCACTGGACGCTCACGAGAAAGGGAGAGTAAGAAAGGCAAATGATGCCTCAGCGGTGTTTGGAAAACAGTCTTGGCTACCCTGAGGAAGAGGATACTCCCTCAGTGCGGTCAGGAGCCCTGGAGAGGGTCAAGGGGAGAAAGTCAGGTTCTGAGTTACACTTTAGGAAGTTCCCTTGGATGCCGCATGGAGGAGAGAGAGAGGAAGGGCAAGCACGGAAGCAGAGGGACCGGTGAGGATACTCTCGCAAGGGTTAGGACAGAGATGGTCATGGCCTGGACGAGGATGCTGGCAGAGCAACAGCTGAGTTGCTGGAATGCTGAGGAGAGGTGCGGAGGACAGGGAAGCCTCCTGGGCCACAATCAGAGGGGCCCGATGCTGGCAAAGGACTTGGGGGAGAAATTCCTCCCTGAATACATGGCCGGCCTTGCCCTGCCCTGGCCTGGGCTATGCCCAAGGCTTAGACGGCAGTGGGTTGGCCTGGGCCAGGGAGAAGGGCCTGCCCTTTTCCGAGCAACAGCAGGACAAGCCAGGGCTCCCCTCCGTGCAGTAGGCCAAGGCCGTGAAGAATGCGGTCATGGTGGTCCCCAGGCACACCCTGGATGCGGGAGCTGGCATAGCCATAGGCACACAGGGGTCCCAAAGCCAGAAACCAGCACCTACACAGACCCTGCATGGGGAGCCTGGTTTCCCCAGCCCAAGAAACTTAACATAGTTAATGCCTGCACTGACCTGTGGCCTCCTGCTGGCCTGTCCTAGTGCTCCAACCACTGCCACCAGCCACCCCAGGTCCCTTCATGGTCCCACAGCAGTCTGTACCTGTGGTCATTGCCCACGTGGTAGTGGACTGCACTCTCAGCCTCAATCTTCCCTTCCTGTGCCTGTAGCCCAGCCATGGAAGAGTGCTCTTCCCCACCCCTTGGCTTTAGGCTTGGCCATGTGACTTGCACTGGCCATGAGCATTTGGACAGAAGGACCAAGTGGCAGGCCCAAGCCCGGGCCTTGAGAGTCTTGCATGTTTCCACTTGTTCACTTGTATCTCTGTCATCATCAGAAGAAGAGTCTACTGCCAGGTCATTGCTGCCTCTTAGGCTGGGACCTGGGATGAACAACCATGGAAAGGGATCAGCCCAGCCAATGCCCACAGACCTACAGCCTGAACCTGAGTCACCCCAGTTGACCCACAAATCCATGAATATAAATATTTATTGTTGTGTGCTACTGGGATTTTTGTAGTTATTTGTTACACAGCAAGAGCTAGCCAATACACATCCGTTTCCTTACGTCTAGTCTCTTTAAGACAATGAGTTATATGAAGGTTGCAACCACGTTTATTTTTATCTTGTTTCCCAAGAGCCTAGCACACAGCAATTTTTTAAATAAATGTCTTTTGAACGTGGGAAGGAATGCACAGATGAACACCTAGACTAGTCCAGTAACCGGGTCAGACTTCTGGGAATCCTCTGACCCAAGGATGATCATGGAACAGACCAAAGATTACCCACTAGGTACCCCCAGGACAGACACACACACACACCCAAGCCTGGGCTAGCATTAGGCCAGCCCTCAAGGCAGGCAATTGGATAGGTAATACCCTTTGGGATTATATTTAGCTATCCCTTGACTGAACTGGTGTCCTCGGCTACCCTCTCATGCTTCAGAGACAGCCTCTCCTGGAGGCAAGCCCTGGTGATCTGCTAGCCATTCTGCACCCCAAACTGCCCTCACTCTCTGACAAAGGACTCCACACCCATGCACCTGCCCCATGATGTTATGGACTGAATGTTTGTGTCCTCCCCAAAGTTCATATGCTGAAACCCTAACACCCATTGTAATGGTATTTGGAGGTGGGGCCTTTGGGGGGTGATTAGGTCATGAGGATGGAGCCCTCATGAATGAGATTAGTGTCCTTATAAGAATAGACACAGGGGTTTGCTTCCTCTCTCTGCCATAAGAGAAAACAGCAAGAAGACAGTCATCTGTGAGCCAGCAAATGGCTCCTCAACAGACACTGAATCTGCTGACGTCTTGATCTTGGATTTCCCCACCTCCAGAACTGTGAGATATAAATTTCTGTTGTTTAAGCCACCCAGTCTACTGTAATTTTTTATAAATGACAGACTGAAGGGACTAAGACCCATGGGATGGCAAGTATTCCAAGAGGATCACATTGGTCAAAACAAAAGGAGGTGAGGAGACCAGGTGAGGCCCTGATGAGCAGCAGAGGGAGGCTGAACCAGCAGCAGATCCAACATCCTCAGCTCTCCCAGACTTGAGAGCTCTGGGGGTGGGGGTGGGGGTAGTGGGGGGCATCAGCGCTGCTCAGGGGCTTGACAAGAGACCCCATAGCCTAGGGGGTTGTGATGTGGGACATGGGGCCCTGAAAGGGACAGGCTAAGTGGAGTGGAAGTGGGACGATGGAACCTGCAGATGACTGACTACCCTTGGTTTGGGCCACACACCTCAGTGAGTGCAAGGAGCCCTCCACTGAGGGTCAGTGGCCCAAACCAAGGGCAGGGTGGGTGGGCCCTGACTGAGACAAGGGCTGTTTCTCTATCCCACTGCCTGTGACCTGCCATATGTCCACTTACAAAGAAGAGCAGAAGGGGAGATGGAGAGCCCAGCTTTGCCTGGAATGTTCAACGTTATCTGTGTTCATGGAAACAAGGTCACGGAATTTGTAAGATCCCACCTCTTCAGGTGAAAGCCCCATGTCCTGAACCTCCGTGGACCTTGGTGGCAACACTGACCGTGAAATAATCCCACTATTTTGGGAAACTAGTTTGGGGGGAACACGTATAAATTATGTCTCTATCACTTGAAAGGCAACTCTAGACCTTTTAAAGGAGGTTGTGAAATAACCCTTGAGCAGCCCCATGTCTAATGTGGATCCATGAAGGTGGAGTTGACTGGTCTCGACCTATGAATGAGTCCGGTGGTTGAGTGCAGTACGGCTTCCCAGCACTGCTGGGAACCGAGGGACCCAAAGCATCATCTTCTGAGCTGGGCCAGAGAGGTGTTGACCTGAGCTGACTGTCTCACACAGACACAGCTGAGAAATGCAGACACCATCCCACCCTGGAAACAGAAACGAGTACCTCTGCATTCAGTGTGAGTGAAAAGAAGATGCTACCCACAGCCCTACTGCTCGACAGAAATGCTTTTGGTTTCAGTTTTAGCTAATGATCCAGCACAAGTGAGGTTCCTTGGCGGCTGTCAGGCTCCACACATTCACCAAGAACCCGGAGGTCACACTAAACTCAGAAAATGTTCCCTCCTGCTTTGGTTATGTTTTGATTCTGAGTTTCGAAAGCTGGGAACCAAATGACTTCGTGAAGGGGTAACAGCCAAGCCTCTATTATCCATGAGCTTGTCGTCGGTTCAAGGGATGCTACAGGGGTGAAGTCATGCACAGAAGATGTGTTAGGAAGGATGTCACCCACTGTGAAAACAGCACGTTCCATCCCTCGGGGGCCAGCAAGGTAAATGGGATTGAAGAGCAGATTGGCATTCTGATTGAAAGCTCCAGTGACTTGCAGGTAATGTTTCAAGGATGCTCGGAGCACAGGAGACAAAGGAAGAAGCCAGAGGATAGAGATGAAGCTGTTTGCTTCTCTTCACTTTTGGCCTCGACCTTCTCTGCTACACGAAAGGGCAGATAGTACTACCAAAAAGGGGCGGTGGCGTTATTGGGGGTCCTGTGCCCTATGGCCACAGGCTAGGCCTGGTCCCAAATAATTTACATGCTAGAGCATGTTCCACGACACATCTATTTTTTCAGACTTCTATTAAATGAAACAAAATATTTATTAACTGTTCAATCTGATCAAAAAATTGAGTAGCTGTGTGAGGCTTAGTCCAGATTCTCAAACAGTTTCAAACAAAGCAAACCCATATAAATGAGTGTGCAGCGAGCAGAAGCCACCGGCGTAAGCAGCTAATGCAAAGGTAAATCAGAGACATGCTGTCTGGGGGCCTGAGGCAAGTGGCTTGCTCTGTCTGGGCCTCAGCATGAAGAAATCGAGGCCCCATCTAGCCATCAGACACCATGGCTCTAACATCCCAAGCCAGCTGGGAGTGATACAGGCCAGGCACACACATGACCTCTGGGGCAGCCCCACACTGGCACCAAGAGGCAGGCCAGGGTCAGATCCCTGGGCTGGACCAGAGGGGATTTCCTGCAAGGGAGCCATGGGTGCAGGAGGGCGGAGAGAAAGCGGTGCTCATTAGGTAGAAGGCTCCTCCCCCCAGCAGCAGGGGTGAGAGAAAAGGGAGGTGCTCGGAAGAAAAGAAGAGCAGAGAAAAAGAAAAGGTGAGGGGGGGCAGGTACAGAGAGGGATTGAAAACCCTCTAAAAGCGCTAGGCTCTCACGAAACCAGGAAACAGAAGCCAGAATTAACTCACCACTGGGCTGAACCTTTGACCAAACTCAAGGTTCACTCAACTACACCAGATGCATTGTAATGATGTCTTTTCTCTGGGCTGTGTTTTAGCTGATGCTCAGGACAACCCTGCAAGATAAAGCAGGGGTTGTTCCCCTGTTTTATAGATGGTGAACTCTGAGCCATGGCAGCCAGGGGCTTGCCTACAGCTGGCCGCCAATGGTCCAGTTGCCATTAGACAGCCTACATCCTCACCATGGGACCCAAGGGCCCCATTTGAAACTGAATCCCAAAATACAGATTTTTCAGAGTCTGAAGATTTTCTAAAACTACTGAACCAAGACATCAAAATACTCTCCAAACAGAATTGTCCTTTCATCCATTTCTGGTACCTTCTATAGAGAGCACACCACCAGATAGCCCTTTGCCTGTGGGTAGGGGCAGGCACCCGAGGTCAGACGGAATTTAAAAAGCCCCTCGTCAATCCATGCAGGGAGGCCGGCCCTCCACCAGTCTAGAATCCCCGCTGTTGAAAGGTCTTTTTTCAAACCCAGGGTAGAAGATAAATTAGGTCTGCAGGAATGCTGAACTTCAAGGCGGGATAACAGACTCACTCAGCTGAGACTCTTCACTTGGGAACTACATACAAGCTGATGATGCACCAATGGTCCCAAGCAGGGATGACTCGGGGCCACAGACTGTGGACCAAAAGGAACCTTAAAGAGCATCTAATCCAAACCACCCCTTCATTTTGGGAAGGAGGAAACTCGGGCCCAGGAAGGTCGACTGATTTTCTCAAGGTCGTAGAGCTTGTATTCAAGTTCATTGCCAGCCTGCCTCTTCCAAACTCCAGGCCCTGGCCTTCCCCTTCTGGGGCGTAAGAAAAGCCAGCTCTTCTTGCTCTTGGCACTTCCTCTGAGGCCAGGAGGAGACACAGCCGTCAGGGGAGCCCTGTCGCTGTGGCCCCCACATTCCATCCTCGGAGGGCAAGGACTGAGGGGTCCCGCGGGAAGCAGGGCTTGGGGAGGGGTGCCGGGGAGGAAGCTCCCTGGGAAGTGAGCGCAGATGCGGGTGGTACATGCAGAGGAGGCTCAATGCAAGGAAGAGCTACTTTCTCTGAGGAGATGCAGCCGCCGCACACACAAGAGCGACGACGATGCCGTTCCATTTCTACAGATCTCGAAAACAGGCGAAACTAATCAAGGGTGGTGGAAATCAGAAAAGTGGGGACCTTAGGGCGGATAGCAGGGCTGTTCCCTGCAAAGGAGTATGAAGAAACTTGCTGGGACGGGGGAGATATTCTCTGTCTTGATCTGGGAGGTGGTTGCATGGGTAGATGCAAAGGCTGCGCCATTTTAGAAGGGATTCAGGACGGCGGGACGGGTCCCAGCACCCACTGGAGAATTTCCTAGTGTGGAGAAATATCCGTGCTCTCTCGGGATAAGGGGGCGAAGGGATAAATTGGAAGACTGGTATTGACATATACACACTACTCTATACAAAATAGATAATCAACAAGGACCTACGACAGAGCACAGGGAACTCTACTCAGTGTTCTCTAATGGCCTCTATGGGAAAAGAATCTAAAAAAAGAGAGAGTGGATATATGTATCTGTATAACTGATTCACTCTGCTGTACACCTGAAACTAATACAACATTGTAAATCAACTAGACTCCAATAAAATTTTTTCAAAAAATCAACCCTAAATAAATAAATAAACAAATTTTAAAAAGGGATTTGGGCATCGGGAGAGGGCTAATGGCTTTCAAGGATCCCGTGGCCATAGCCTCGCACAGCTCCTGATGACCTCTGCCCACGCTGGGGTCTGTCTCCCTGTGGCCTCCTGGGGACCGTGGTTTTGCCCCGGCCTCCCTCAGACCTCACAAACACCGTGGCTCCAAGTGACACCTCCAGACCCCTCCCCTGCCCCTTGCCCAGTCCCGTCCCCAAACCTTCCCTAGATCCACAATCTGCCCCAAGCCTCCTCTCAGTGTTTCAGAATTTCCCTCGCTCTGTGGCCCTCTCTTGCTCTGGACCCTCACCCAGGCAGCGGCCCCTCTCCCCTATCATATGTCCTGGGCTCCTAAGTCCCCAGTGCAGACCTGAAGTCTCCATGCCTTCTGAGATGAGGCCAATTCGGGCTGGCCTGACACTTTCTCACAGGGAACCTCAGGGGTGTCCTGATAGGAACTCATAAACTCAGTACCATAGCTACACAACAAAACTCTCTGTGTAGACACGCTTTCTCAGACTTAAAATTACATGCTGCTCACACATCCCAAATTCTGCATTGAAAACCATTGGTCAAATGTCCTTGTCCCAAAAAGTAAAATTATAAACCCTGTTGCTCAGTTTGGTGACATAAGTGAACATGGGTTCAAAAAATTCAGCCCCAAGGTTGCATGGTTTGGGCATATGACTGTGATCAAGGATTTATGTGATGAAGCTGCAGTGGAAGGGCTGGCAAAGAACAAATATGGCGGCAGGAATAAGTCCAGAATCCAAGAAGGAACACAAACTCAGTGACATCAGTCCCTCCAGGAGGCTGCCTCCACGACTCGGATAAGACAGGCCCCCTATCTGAGCCCCTCTCAGGCAGCATGCCTCTGTTCCATGGGCTCTGTCGGTCCTCACTCCAATCTCATGAGGGCAACTTCAATTCCCATTCACCAGATCGGAAAACTGAGGTCACACAGCTAAGGAGTGGCTGAGCGGGGCTGTCAGAGAACAATCACTGTTCTAGGAACTGGTGATACAATGGAGATCGATGGAATCTATGGTCTGCAGGGGAGACAACGAAACGAGCAATCCCAATGCAGTGTGGTCAGGCCAGGTGCCTGGAACTCAGGGAAGCCTTCCTGGAGGAAGTGATATATGAGTCGGGATGATTCAAGTGAGTGTGTTACGGGAGACTCACCCAGGACCCATCTCAGCTCTTCTTAATGCCAGTGGGCCCTCCCAAACAGAACTTCTCCAGTCATGTTTGTCATTTGTCACAGCCCGCTGGGGAAATGATAATATTTGCAAGAGATGAGTCACAGCCAGAGGGCTGAGGAGTTCAGCACCCCCATACATACCTCTGACGCTGGGCACCCTGTTGGGAGGCTCTGCCCCAACCAGCTGGCACGAGGCTCACCAAAAGGCTGGTTGCATTTCACTTGTAAAGCGCATTATGATTTCACATCACTTTCACATATGTTTTCTTATTTGAGTCGTACAACCAGGGCAGGCGTTATTAGCCCACTATTGGTGGGAAAATAATGAGCCATGAAATGACTCACTGGGGCATACGGTGAGTCAGCAGCCAGGCCAGGTGAGTAGGTCTGCGACACGGCACGGAGGGCTCTAAACGGGCCAACTGCACGTGGCCAATTTTTTTTTTTTTTAAGATTTTTTATTGCAGTATCGTTGATTTAAAATGTTGTGTTAGTTTCTGCTGTACTATCTGGAGAAAACCATAATTCAAAAAGATACATGCACCCCAACGTTCATTGCAGCACTATTTACAATAGCCGGGACATGGAAGCAACCTAAGTGTCCATCGACAGAGGAACAGATAAAGAAGATGTGGTACATATAGACAATGGAACACTACTCAGCCATTAAAAAGAACGAAATAATATCATTTGCAGCAACATGGATGAACCTAGAGATTGTCACCCATTTTTTAAAAAAAGAAAACTGATGTAGAGGTACACTCCTTCTTGGGGGGTTAACTTTTTCAATTTCTCTTAAATGCCCCCAGATTCCTCCTATCTTCGTATTTCAGTGGTTTTTCACTAAAATTGAGACGTTGGCCACCCTTGCCACTAGGATTCTGAGAAAGCCTGGAGAATCTTCTCAACAGTGAAAAACTTGCTTTTCCTCGATACAGAGAAAACCTAGAAATGGAGCGGGCAACGCATCAGGAAGACATAGTGACATTGCTTAAAAACATCTGACTCCAAGCAAAGGAAACAATTGCAGAGTCAGGACACACACCAGACTCTTCCACAGCTGCATCAACAATCGCTATAGGGGAAAAGTCAAGACGGCACAGGAGGCTCTGGCCTCAGATCCCAGGTACCTAAATCAGCCAAGCTTTGGAAGGAAGCCACTTCAAATGTTCGTGTTAAAACAATGCTGCAATATTTCTTTGTTCCCACTGAGGCTTCCACTGAATAACAGCTGTCAACAACTCAGGAAGATGGTGGTTGGTTCCAAGTCTTTCTTCTTTGCAAGTGTTCTTTTCTAAACGTTATATTGCTCTTTTCAGCAAGGGCAAAATAAAGGCACGATTACTCCAAGGGGCAAAATATTTCTGCACATGTTCGAGGCTTTGTTTCGTTGTTACGTCTGAGGGATCAAAGGTCCTATATTAAGAAGACAGAGTTCTTCAATGTCTTGTTGAAGGAGGGGATTGTTGGAAACACACTCTACTCTCTTCCAGAAGCCTCCTTTGGTCTTTACAAAAGTTTTGGTAGAATAAATGGTGTTTACCAGGGGTTGGGAGAAAGGGGAAAGGGAGTTAATATTTAACGGGGACAGAGTTTCAGTTCGGGAAGACACTCAAGTTCTGTGGGTGGATGGTGGTGATGGCTGCCCGACAATGTGAATGTACTTAGTGCCACTGAACTGTGCACTTTAAAATGGTTTAAAAAGTCAATTTTTTGTTAAGTTTATTTTACCACGATAAAAATCAGGCCAAAAGAAGTGTCAAGGAAAGAAAAAGTGGTCACCATGATGAAAAGAATCTAAAAGGTTTTACAAGTTTATTCTGCCGTTCTGCTTAATATTTAAGAATAGCCCATTCGATTTCACCTAATTCCTAACCCTGCATTCAAAGCACCTGAGTTGCTGAGCGCCCTCGGGAATTACAAACACCCACCCTGGACCAGGCCTGAGGCAGAGTCACCCTGTTCTGATGCCTTTCTCCTGCAAAGCCCGTGGAACTCTCTGGACATTGTCTCACATGTCTTTTCATCTGGACAACTCTATCCACCCCAAAGGGTTCGAGCGACCTGACCTATGAGATCATAGTGAAAAGTCAAGAACCAGTTTTTAGAACCCTTGGCTCATCCTGGCCAAAGCTCCTGGCATTATCAGTTCCAGGCTAACTTTTCCTGGAGGAACACGGCAGCCCGGCTCGGCATCTGGAGCGGGTTCCGCAGTCGGCTGACAGGCTGGCAGGTGGCTCAAGGGCCCAGTTGCGGGCACGTATCCCTCACCTGGTGTCCGGAAGGAGTGCCCTATGGGACTTACTGGGGGTATGCTGTGGTGAATGAAGAAACAAGAAGCCCAAACATTGCTGGAAGGACCTCTGCTTTCTAGTTCTGAAATCTTTTCCATCTTTCTTCCATTAAAATTTTGAAACAGTTACTTCGAAGTTATTTTTCCATGGGATGAGATATACTACCTTTCCAGTGCTTTGACCAGAGGCAAACCCCACAATAACAACTACAGCTTATGGATCACCTACCATGTGCCAGGCACCATACTATAGATCTCTTGTAATCTTCCCAACAGCTCTGCGAGGATTCTTATCTCCATTGGAGAGATAAGGGAACTGAGGCTCAGAGATGTTAAGTAACTTTCCCCAGGTCACACAGCTAGTGAGTGGCAGAGCTGAAATCACACCCAGATCTGCCTCGTTCCAAAATCACAATAGCTCCAAAAAGAGGGGTGAAGCGTTAAGGATTCACACTGAGACCAAGTTCACTTATGACACCAAATACCTGGATATTTGAAAAACTCTGGGTAGCTGTTTGAAATATTTTGTGCTCAGAACAGAGGCCATCCCAGACTCTAAACACTTCATGCTCCTTGTGGAGTGACTGGTACCCAGTAGGCCTTCAGGAAGGGCAGGTGGGCACAGACCTCAAAGTCAAGTACTATTTATGTCACTTGCCTGGCATTCAGTAATTCCATAAGCAGGATGATAACAAACCACATGAAAGAAATCGGCACATCTTTTGGAAGATGGCTTGACAGAACACGGCAACACCAAGGCATCAGGTTTCCCCTACAATTACAGCCTCCATACGGCACTAATGGCGCTGTCTGTGCTCAGGCAAAGTGCCGGTCTGGCCACGCTGGAGGCATCCACGCACGGAATACACCCCACAGCATACCTGGGTAACCACCTATCCACAACACTCTGGCCGTCCCTTCCACAGGAACTAGAACCAAGATGAGAGGAAGTAGCTTTGCTCGGGCTCAAAGAGAACAGATCAGCACAGGGTCTGCACACTTCTGCTACCCAGCGAAGGAAAAGCAGCCCTCCCAGTGTGTGTGTGTGTGTGTGTCTGTGTGTGTGTGTCTGTGTGTGTGTGTCTGTGTGTGTGTGTCTGTGTGTGTGTGTCTCTGTGTGTCTGTGTGTGTTGGGGGGATGAAAAGCAAGGCCCAGAATGTTGATCCCTTGATCAAAAACTATTATCTACACCAAGAGGAGGATGGGGCTCAAGGATTCTGGAGCCCTTCTCTTGCATCCAGGCAGGCGCTACCCATCCCAGCTCGGAAGTATTAACCCAGTCTCAATGGCCCTCGAGCTGTAACCCCTCCCAAACCACATCCAGGAACCAGCGAGCATAATCAAGCAGGCCAAACAAATGACTTTGAAAGATGAGAGGTTTTGAAAGATATTCTAATTCAGAGGCTCCCCAACTCTGCTGTGCACCGGAATCCCCTGGGGGGCTTGTGAAAACAGATCATGCGTCCCCTGCGTCCCCTGCCCCTAGGCAGCTCCTGAGAATGTGCATCTCTGACAAGTTCCAGGTGATGCTGATGCTACTGCTGGTCCAGGGGCCACAGTTTGAGAACCACTGTTCTAATTATTTAAAGAAAATGATTTAAGGGCATGAGAACATTGCTCTGAATAACAAGGATATTATGATCGAATGCCTCCCATATGCCAGATACTTCACTGCCTTTGATATTTACAACACGTTCCTGCCAAGAAGGAATTAATATCCCTGCTTTACAGACCAGGATACTGGGACTTGGGAATCCAGGGACATGCCTACCACTGCACAGCTAATAACTAGCAGAGCCGAGATTTTAACTGAGGTTAGGGAGACTGGAAGCTCTCCTTCTTTCTACCCCCCGGCAGGCATGGGGGTTCAGGGGAGGGGAGAAGGATACGCTGACACGTACTGACAAAGCCAAGTGCCGTGCAGACCGACAGAAAACCCAGCTCTGCTGCCCATGGATGAGCCAGCCCCCTGTGAGGGTGTGAGGTCACGGGCACTCCAGGTCCCCAACCACTGAGAGAGGCTACGGACTCTGAGCTGGCCTGGCAAAGAGAGAAGCAGGTGACAAGTGGACGCTTGAGCCACACCTGTCCTCAAAGAGAGGCAGTGCTGTCCATGTGAATTACATGGTAGCTGAAGATTCTCCCCTCCTGGTGTGGGTCTGTGATGGACAGGAATGCACTTGAGAGATGGAGGGATCGTGTTACCCATGGGCCTTGGCCAACTCAAAGGCGGAGGAGGAGGGAAAGCAACCACCATTCACTCAGCTCCTATGATGAGCCAGACTACTTCTTATATCAGCTGTCCATTTTAGGGATAAGGAACCTGAGGCTCAGAGAGGTTAAGTAATTTTCCCCAGGCTGCACAGCACAGCAAGCAAAAAAACTAGGACATGAGACTTAAACTCAGGTCTCCCAGAAGACCAAGCCTGTGCTTACCCTCTGACTGACTGTACAGATCTCCTACCTACCTAACCCGTGTGATTTGGAGGTGGGTATGGCCAAGCCACAGGAACAGGGTCTCCCCCTCTGCCTCTCCTGCTTCCCAGGCTTGGGCGAGAGTGGCTGCCTTCCAGCCAGAGAAAGGGCTTTTCTCTCTCACCTGTGCCACAGGCTAACCTGAACTAGAACTTTAGCTCTACTGAACATGTAACAGGAGAGAGCACCCCAGAGTCACAGAACAATGATTGAGGTACAGCAACGATGCTAAGTGATACCCACTGCCGACCCAACGCGACTGTGCATCGGCGGTCAGGACCCTGCCAGATGCCCAGCCAGCTCCCCGGGGGAAGCAGGCCACCAGGCACCCCTGGGCTCCAGGTTAGCCTCTCCCACACTGTCTCGGCCACATCGTTTCACAGATGGATCTCAAAGCTGCCCCCAACCCCACCCCAGGATTTCAGCTTTGTGAGACCCTTCACCAGAGAAGCCCTTGCAGCTAAACTGGGCTTGGGCTGCAGACCTCCACCAGTTCCTGGAGGAATAATCTAGCTAGGCAGCAGAAGTCCAAATATTTTTCTGCTTTGGAGGGCAAAGAGAGCCTCCTTACATTCTGAAACAACCACGACACAAGATATTGTCACGTTTCCCCAAAATGACTCTCTCTGGTCTGAGTTTTTGCCAGACGAAACATCCGGGCAACATCAGGTAGACACAGGAAACTCTGGCTCTCACTGGGGCTGCTATCTCCCACCGACGAGTGTTGTGTCTTGCCATGTTTGATAACAAGATGCCGTGTATCGCAATGCAAATACAGTCTCAGGCAGCATATGGCTTATAAAGCACCATTTACAACCATTTGCGGGCACCGGCTTTCCAGTCTGCAGAGCTGGCTGCCCTGCAGCGCAGCCATAGGGATCCACCTTTCCCTTAGCCTCAATCTGTCTACCATGGCACCCGTGAATGTTAATGGGTGTGAAGCACGTGGGTCCCGGGGAGACCGAGTTCCAGCATGGGGTGTTAAACGGGGTCCAGCAATTGTCCAAAGTGAAATATTGAATTGAAATGGACCTGCTGTTTCTGTGAGAAGACGCTTTTGGCTAAGGCACTTTAAGAATAAAATCCAACCAAAACATCGATGAAACCAGAGAAATGGGGTCTCCTCGAGAACCACTGCATTACAGCACAACTTAAATAGAGTCTGTATGTGGTGTCAGACATACCTAATTTCACCAGGCATGAAGCTCAATTTACAGAGGAGAGAAATGAATAGCAAGAGGTATTACAGTCACATGTTTTCATTGTGAGAGCCTTGGAGTCTTTTCAAATTGGAAGGCTTTGCCAAGGTGATCAGAGAGCGAGTGGGACCAGCCCTCACCTCACCCTGCAGGGGCTGGTTGTGGAATTCTTGGACCCTCAGTTACGTGAACATGCCCCCCAAATGTTGTGCGGACCTTACCACGGACTCACGCATTCATTTTGTTTTGAAATTTTGCTTGTATGCTCATTCTAGGCGAGAATGTCTGTCTCCATCTGTCAGACCCCCAGGAAGAAGTTCAAAACCTCTTCTCTGTATCTTTTGCCTTATATCCTTGGGGCGGGGAGGGGAAGCTACTGGGACAACCACGGTCAGCCGGGGAGGCATCAGAAGTCCAGGTGAAGTTATCAGGTGGGCGATAAAATAACAGAACTCAGGTGCTGGGGGAAGGAAGACACGGCAGCTAGGAAATAAGGTCAGGAACACAGAGGGCAAAGGCAAGGTCATACATTCTTTGCAAATGTATGTGAAAATATTATTTTTAATATTTTATATGTTCTTTCACATTTTTGATGAAAATATATTCAAAATTTGCATATTTTAAATACACTTCCATTTTTAAAATACTCTAGCTCATTGCTGTCCATAGAACAAAATGAAGTGAAAATGTTCACTATAATGACAAGATTTGTGATCATGTTGAAATGAAGGCAAAAAATTAAGGAAATAAATGTAAAATAATTATAGATTATGTGAGTCTTCATTTTGTTACTCATTCAAATGAAACAAAAGAACATTTAAACATGTGCAAGAATAATTAATTCAGTCATCTTTTTTTAAAAAATACATTTATTTATTTATTTATTTATGGCTGCACTGGGTCTTGGTTGCTGCTTGGTCTTTCTCTAGCTGCGGCAAGCAGGGGCTACTCTTCTTTGCGGTGTGTGGGCTTCTCATCATGGTGGCTTCTCTTGTTGCTGAGCACGGGCTCTAGGTGCGCAGGCTTCAGCAGTCGTGGCACACAGGCTCAGTAGTTGTGGCTCGCAGGCTCTAGAGCACAGGCTCAGTAGTTGTGGCACACAGGCTTAGTTGCTCCACGGCATGTGGGATCTTCCCGGACCAGGGCTCGAAGCCGTGTCCCCTGCATTTGCAGGTGGATTCTTAACTACTGTGTCACCAGGGAAGTCCCAATTCAGTCATCTTTGATGCTGCCAACTTTTGGTCATGGAAACATTACAGCTTTTCAATTTTTTCTTTATGGTTTTTTTAATTTTATTTTTTTGCGGTACGCGGGCCTCTCACTGTTGTGGCCGCTCCCGTTGCAGAGCACAGGCTCTGGACGCGCAGGCTCAGTGGCCATGGCTCACGGGCCCAGCCACTCCGCGGCACGTGGGATCTTCCCGGACCGGGGCACGAACCTGCGTCCCCTGCATCGGCAGGCGGACTCCCAACCACTGCGCCACCAGGGAAGCCCTGTGTATATTTTTTTAAAGGAAGAAGAAAGAGCAGATTTTATGTAACCATTTGTAGGCTTGATTTATATTCCTGACTATCTGGACAAACGTTGGTTTCCATTTGTACCCCTGCCCTGGACTCTGCAAATGTTAGAGCGGGCCCATGAGTTTAGAGAGAATTAAGCCAGACATACCTACAAACCTGGAAGACAGACACTATTATACATTTTCCTTTCAATAACCACCTTCAGATAACTTCAAAACACCTTCAGCTTTTGTTTACAGGATTTCCTCTGGCCTCTATAACAGCTTTTCTCACTGTCTCATTGAGTAAAGCATGTCCAGCACATAGCCCTGTGCCTGATACAGAAGACATTCAATAAATATTTGTTGGCTGAACGCACTTCATTCATTACACATGGAAAGAGAATATGAAATCTCAACCGATTGTGAGTGATGTCTGGATGGTTTAATCAACAGCTGAAAATCCCCCCAAAAGAATGATTGACTGTGTTTCACTCCTGTGTCACAATTTTACAAGTACTGTAAACTGTCACCATCACCCTCAGACACAGGTGGTGCCCATCTTTCCAGAAACAGGGGCCCAAATCACCTTATTATGCTATCTCTTAGATGGCTTGCATCACAGGGCACCAAAGCCACAACGCCTTCCCTTTGTTTCGGAAAGCAAAAGAACGGCCGTGTGTCCAGCACTGCTGTAACTCTGAGCACTTCCCAAAGTCTTAAGAGGCTGTGGGTGGAAACAGAAAAAAAAAAAAAAAAAAAAAAAAAAATACAGCGACCCAAGCTGGAGAACAATTGCTGAGCTTCCGGACACAAGGGGGATGCGTTTTCAGCGAATCCAGCATTCTCCACAGGATGCCGAATTGCAAAACACTCCAATGAATCTGGAAGCAATAGCACCACCAGGTAATTTTCATCAGGTAATGAAACAGGTCAAACCACCTTTTTTTTTTCTGCACATAACAGATCCATTTCTTTCCAAACAGCCAGGAATAGCATTGTCTTTGCCCCTGAGGCAGTGCTTCTTGACCTTTTGCACAAGACAGCACACGTGCAGAATGCATCTATGTGACCGGGCGGGGATTGGGAAGCTGCTGTTCAAAGCTGAGCTCACAGCCCAGGACCCCAGGCTGCTCAAGGAGGTGGACGAGTCACACTATATCGGCTCAGCTAAAATCTGTTTGGTACATGCCTCAGTCCATCAGCTGGGACACTTTGCTGCAGGAGGATGCCTCCACTGATGAAATCCCAGGTGGAGGTGGGGAGAGGTCCTTGATAATTCTAGGATGCATGAGTCACCAAGGGGAGGGGCTGAATCAGGACCTACCAGTGAGTCGTGTGAAGTGTGCCGCTTTCCTGTGCAACAGGGTGGCCAAGCATAGCCCCGCCCACTTGCAGGAAAACAGGATCCATCACAGGAAAACCTGAGAGAGGGCCTCAGAGCCTTTATTCCTGGTCTCCTCTTTTGACTCTCTTTTCCCACCAAGAAGGAGCTCAGTGTTCTACTTCCGGTTCTGAAATTCCCTCCTGAGCTCTGCAAATTCTCTCTTTAGCAAAACAGGGAGGACTTCCCATCCATGATGCTCCTTCCCCATCCTGAGATGCTGCCTCAAACGCACGTTATGTTTATCCTTTCATCTCTAGAATAAAAGGATTTTTTTTCCTAGGAGTTGCAGGAATAGTTAAGTAGGAAGCTTATTGTTGTTAGAAAAGGGAATGAGTAGGAGGTTGGTAGGATCAATACGGTGGGTGTTCTTGTTGGAATGGCCTCAAAGGTGACCGATTTACAAATGGTGATTAAATTACTCCTCTGAGCAAATCTTGTAAGGATATAAAAATAATTCCGGAAAAGTATTTGTAAGTTCTGATTAAAAATCAGTGGCATACATTGTAACAGACACCCAGCACAAATCATTTTTTAAAACGCCCTTCTCTATACCACAAAATTATTCATCTAAGAATCACATAATGATCAGTAATAGCCATTACCCTCTTGATGCATTCTTTAGCTTTAAAATGAACAAAACAATGCAGAAAGAAAAAGAAATGTCAGCGTTCAAAATATTATTCAGATTCAGTAAAATATTTCATGTGTGAACTAAAATTCGCACTTACCAAACAAAAATATTACACCTTGCAATTCACACTCTGCTTCATGGTGTTCAATTTTTAACATAAACAAAATCTTCAAGTAGTCACATAAAATGACAGAATTGAAGTAATTCAAGTCTACGTCCTTATCTTTACGATCACCATACTATCATTCTTTACACATACATGAACAGCCACACCACTTTTGAAAATATTTTTAAATGTTCTGTATATTGCTTATTTCATTTAACACTATATATTGGAGATTGTTTTATATCAGTATCTAGAGATCTGCTTTATTCTTGTCGATAATTGCATACTACTCCATTAAACGGATATACCATTTTTTTTAAAAAAGGAATTTATTGTAAATTCCTTTACAATAAGTTGGAGACATGAACAGCACCCAAAGAGAGCATGGATGGTTCCAGATCATTATGCATTTACTCTTGAAATGAAATATGTAGCTGGATAAGCATGTGTTGGGAGGCCAACGACATACCTGGGAGATCTCCAAAGTACTTTCCACAGAGAATACAGTGTTCATTAAAGGATAAGCAGTAAAACTATGCTAAAACATTAACATATATTTTACTGAAACTCAACAGTAACTGTACCGATTGTTTAGAACTTAGAAAAACAAAATTATTTTTTGTGGGGAGGACTATTTTATCACAGATTGTGTTTAAAATTGCCTATGACGGGGGCTTCCCTGGTGCCACAGTGGTTGGGAATCTGCCTGCCAAAGCAGGGGACACGGGTTCGACCCCTGGTCCAGGAGGATCCCACATGCCGCAGAGCAACTAAGCCAGTGCACCACAACTACTGAGCCTGTGCTCTACAGCCTGTGAGACACAACTACTGAGCCCGCATGCCACAACTACTGAAGCCCGCATGCTTAGAGCCCGTCCTCGGCAACAAGAGAAGCCACCGCAATGAGAAGGCCGCGCAACGCAACCAAGAGTAGCCCCCGCTCGCCCCAACTAGAGAAAGCCCGCGCACAAGCAACAAAGACCCAATGCAGCGAAAAAAATAAATTAATTATTTTAAAAAAAGGTTATATACTCTGGAAGGCAAAAGAGAAAATTATGTCTCTATGTTTCAAAATCTTACCCCAGTATCCAGCACGGGAGCGCTTGCAGCATGCCTACCATTGTGCTAAGAGCTTACTGTCCAACATCTCATTTAATCCTACGAACCCTGGGAAGTAGCTATAAAAATCATTAGCATTTTTTTTGTTTGGTTTTTTTTTTTTTGCTTTTTAAACGTTTAAGTAAAAAATTTTATGTATCATTTACAGCTGTCATCTTTAATCTGGTGGTGCTTTTTTAGGGGGAGAGGGGGCAAGTGTCAAATGCCATTTTGAGAATCTAACGAACATTTGCTGAAGGAAAATTCACATATGCAAAAATAAAAGTGTACCAGGCACATAGAATATTTGTGGATGTTTCTTGGAGCTCATCTTTGGACTCAGGTTAAGAACCTCTACTTTAAACGATGGTAAACACAAGGAACAGCATTTTTGTTTTTCAGATGAAAGAGAAAAACTAAGGCTCAGAGAAGCAAAGTAAATTGCCCACGGCCTCACGGCTAGTAGGGGGCAGAATCCCGATTCAGACCCCGCTGATTAAGCTCTGAAGCCTTATTAGCCCAGGCTGCTCAGGACCAGGGTGAAGGGTTAAATCCTCAACACTCTAGAATGAATATGTTGATCAGGTCTGTTGGATTTTCTCTCTTTTGTGAGAAAAACAGTACTAAGCAAAACAGTACTAAGTCTCTGGCAAGAAACATGGGCTTCGGTGCCCTCTGGGCAAACCAGGCCTGGAGAATGCAGGCGGGAGGAAGTGGGAGGGGTCCAGGGCCCCTTTGCCCTCATTGCTCAGAGGTGAGCATCAGAAATGCCTTCTCTTCACACTCCTCTGTGGAGCACCTTGCTTGTACCAAGAGCCACTCCAGATGCACAGCAGAAACCTCCTCCTCCATCCCCGCTGGGGCCGTCCAAGGAAAGCATCACCTGCAGGAAACGCTGAGACACATGTGGCCAAGGCTGGGTCTTAAAGGACCAGCATTCTATGCGAAAAACTTTTACAAGTCCAGCTGTTTCTACAAGCTGGGGAGACAAGAGGGAACTCCATCCAATGACATACTTCCTCCTTGAGAATTAATTAGTTTTCCATCAAGGATCCACTTGGCCTGGGGCTTGGCCGACTTCTTATTCACAACGCTGGCCTGGGAATTCTGCATCAGGCTGTTGGTCCTGACCTAACACTTTTATTTCCTCAGCTGCTTTCACCCCAAAGTACAGCCCTTCCAGAAAGACTGTGGCAGCGTCCCAAGTACAAAGTCATAAGTTTCTAAGATTCTCTGGTGAATCAGGCACGCAAATTTTCTCAAACCATCACTGTGACCACGGTTTCTGTTATTCCCTGGAATATTCCAGCGACTGGAACCTTGAGCTTTGAGACATCAGACCTGTTCCCCCTCCTAAAATCAATTCCAAGTTGGCCTCATCCCACATCCTTTATGACCAGATCTATGTGTGGGAAGTTAAACATAGAAAGCCGAGGCTATTACCTGGATAAGTGAAGGCCAAGATACAGGAAAGCTGAGGTCTTAAAGGGGGTTCTTGGGGATGTTTTTTGCTTCCCCCTCAAACGATCTGTATCAGGGCCACGATTCTTCATTTCTCCCTTGTATAGGCTGCTGAGGTGTGTCATGCCCCATGTACTCAGAATTCCTCATAGATGCCACAGCCCCACGGAGGAAGCGGAGACGCAAGAGGAAAGGCAAGGTCCCTCTCCTGCCTTCTGTGTTCCACAACTGCCCGCGCCCTCCCCCCGTGTGCGGGCTGCCCCTCCTGTGTTCAGTCTCTTGAGTTTTCCCTTTCTGCAGAATCAACCCTTCCTCGGCCAGATCCCTTGGTTGGAAACCACCTGTTGCCTCAGAGACCCAAGAAAAAAATTCCTCCTACGGGGCATCCATGGAGCCTGCCATGTCTGGCGGCCCTAGAACTTGTCAGAGATGGTCTGTGGCCCTTCCCACTACCATGCTACTGGGAACCCGGCTCCCTTGAAGAGATTGTTCTATGCCCACAGATGGCTGCTTCTGGGGGGCTTTCCTGAGGAAACTGAGGCTCAGAGAATTGAAATGGATTAGCCAGGGTCACACAGGCAGCAGTGGTGGAAAATCCATCCCCGTGCCATAATGTCTCTCGGGCAAGGTTGGGCCTCATTTTAATACACTGTTAGACATGGCAGAGCTCGGCTTCTACCGGAAGCCTTTGATGGCCTCCAGTGCACCTCTCAAAGTCCCCCCCCACTCCTGACTCCACCTCTTCTTCCATTTTGTCAGTGGTTGTTTCTCTTTCCACAATAATCTTTCCACATTCAAGTCACTCAACAGTTACTAAGACTCTCTGAGTCTTAGTGCATCACAGAGCCCTGGGCTGGGCCAGCTCTATGAAGCCTTGTTTCTGCTTCTCAGCATCCCCGCTGTGCCCTTCCAGCCCATCCAAGTCTCCCCATCACGCCCAGGGTGGCTCAGGGCCCTCCAGAGTTGTGCCGTCCAGGACAGAAGCCACTCATCACAGGCGGCCACTGAGCACTTAAAACATGGCTGTTCCCAACTGAGATGGGCTGAAAATGCAAAATACACACCAGACTCCAAACGCTTAGCATGGAAAACGAGAATGAAAAAAACATTCTCGGTAATATGTTTTATATCTATTACTTATGAAAATGACAACATGTGAATATGTAGGATTAAATGAAACATATAACTAAAATGAATTTCACCAGTTTGCTTTTGCATTTTCTTTATATGCGGCTACTAGGAAATTTGAAATTACATATGTGGCTTGCGTTCTATTTCTATTGGACAGAGATGATTTAGAGAAAGCATATTTTTGGTCCAGGAGAAGCAGAGAATCATTCCTCATTCACCAAAACTTCATTGAGCAGATATTCATTAAGTACATGAAGGATAAAAGCAAAGTGCTGTGGTGGATACTGGGAGGGGTACACATTTAACAAGACAGGTTCCAGTTCCCTCAGGGCTCGCATTGTCAAGGAACCACAAGCTCCTACAAATCTCTGGTTTCCAAACAGAGCCAAAGTATGGCTCTAGTGGAGGTGAAAGCACACATGTTCAGGATATATAGGAAAAGGGAGGTAGGGACTCAATCTCCTCAGGATGTCTTTAGGATATCAGAGTTGGTTCTCTAAAGAAAACTAAAATAACTAGCTTTTAAAAAATGTAATGAAAATAAGTGTATTTTCCAAAACAAAAACTTGTATTGAAAAGAGTTGCCTTATATATATATTTTTTGTTTGTTTGTTTTTTGTTTGTTTTTGGGTTTTTTTTGCGGTACGCAGGCCTCTCACTGTTGTGGCCTCTCCCGCTGCGGAACACAGGCTCAGCGGCCATGGCTCACTGGCCCAGCCGCTCTGCGGCATGTGGGATACTCCCGGACTGGGGCACGAACCCGTGTCCCCTGCATTGGCAGGCGGACTCTCAAACACTGTGCCACCAGGGAAGCCCTATTTTATATATATATTTAAATTTCTCTGATATCTAGCTTGATAAAAGGCAGCTAGAGTCTCACATCTACTTCTTCTTTTTGGATTTTGAAAACAAATTTATGGTTACCAAAGGGGAAACGTGGGCGTGGGATAAATTAGGAGTTTGGGATTAACATATACACACTACTATATATAAAATAGATAATCAAGGACCTACTGTACAGCACAGGGAACTCTACTCAATATTCTGTAATAGCTTATATGGGAAAAAAAATCTGATAAAGAATGGATATGTCAATATGTATATGTATAACTGATTCACTTTGCCGGACACCTGAAACTAACACAACATTGTAAATCAACTATATTCCAATATAAAATAAAAAATTTAAACAAAAAAATAACTAGCTTTTAAAAAAGAGAGAACTTTAGTTTTCTCTCAGATTATTGCTTGAACATCAATATCCCAGGGCTGATGGAGCAGCTGCACCATGTCAAGGACCCAGGCACCTTCCCTCTTGTTGCTCTGCCAAGATATGGAGTCCTAATACCAAGTTCACATTCCTGCCAGCAAGACAGGTTGGAAGGAGACAGTTCCTGGTCAAGGAGCTACATCGAGTTTCAGGAAGTCTGGGAAGCACTGCACATTTAGCTGTGTGCCCCATTCAACCTCAGGGGTTCTATGACCACCAGAATCAGAGGAGAATGGATATTGGGGGTAGCTCGCATTCTCTGAGACAGAGGGATTATCTGAGGGGAACCTGGGCAGATGGGTAGGATTTAGAGGTGGAGACGAGAGATGCTAGGCTAACAGAACAGTCTGAAGGCCTCTGACAAGTATGAGGGATGCCTGAGCGAGACGTGAAGGCAGTGTCTGGGTCTGCGACGCAGAATCAGAACTCTCTGCTATGTCCTCCTCACAGCCAGAAGCACTGTTTAGCTTCCCAGGTTGTCAAGAGAAGCTGGATGTTCTTATAAAAGCTCCAGAAGTGTCCTTCACGCAGAAGGCGAGCCGAGTGGAAGTTGAGGAGCCACAGAGCTCGCTGGGCCTGGGAGGTAAAGCCCCATCAGGACCGGAGGAAGGACCTCAAGTGTGAGCACCGGCATATCAGCCCGGCTAGGAAGAGTCTGAACAGGCATGAAGACCAAGGATTTCCTAGGTCGCTGGCTCCCTGAGCTTGGCGAAGTCAGACCCTGAATCTCCCTAATGAACCTGTCATTGACCACCTGCACAGGTATCTGTACCGCCCATATGTTTAAGTTTATGTGACTGTCTGTCACCTCTCACTAGGATATGATAGCCATAAAGGCAAGAGTTTCATTCGCTGACTGCGGTATTTCTAGCACACAGAACATAGCAGGTACTCAACAAAAATCTGTTGGATGAATGTATGAATGAATGAATGAATGAATGAATGTAGGTCAGCCCCTACAGTAAAGCAATTTTGTAACACCCAAGAAGGTATCTGAGAATGAGATGCCCTCCTGAAAACTCGCTATAAGAAGAGACGGAGGGGACTTCCCTGGTGGTGCAGTGGTTAAGAATCAGCCTGCCAATGCAGGGGACACGGGTTCGAGCCCTGGTCCAGGAAGATCCCACATGCCACGGAGCAACTATGCACGTGCGCCACAACTACTGAGACCACGTGCCAAAACTACGGAAGCCTGCGCACCTAGAGCCCGTGCTCCACGAGAGAAGCCACTGCAATGAGTAGTCTGTGCACGGCAAAGAAGAGTAGCCCCTGCTCGCCACAACTACAGAAAGCCCACGAGCAGCAACGAAGACCTAACACAGCGAAAAATTAATTAATTAATTAATTTAAAAAGAAGCAAAGAAGTGAGGGAGGTCACAGTAATGATAATACTTGCTGCTTGATAATTTACCATTAGCCCTTGTTCCTACTTGGTCTTCCCCACGGCCCACTGAGAAAGGCATTCTTCCCATTGACAAATGGAAACACTGAGACTCAGCAAATCTCAGGGAGGAAGAAGCAAAGCTAGGATTCAAACTTACGTCTTCCTTCCTTAACTGCTCTTCTTTCTACCCATTTCTTTTCTTACATAGCCTCCTGGAGACTCTCGATCAATTTCTCAACTGCAGACAAACCCACCCCAGAGGCCCCAGCTGATGTGATAATCTGTAGGGAATCACATGGCCTCCTAAGGAAAAAAGATGACCTTGACCAAGACCTCCCTAGGTGCCCGGCACTATACTGGATGCTTTCTACACATCTCCTTTCATCTTCACAACAACCCCATGAGGTCAGGACCATTATTTAGTTCCATCTGAGGAGTTAGCAGAATTCTGAAATTGCCTTTGCTTTTTCTCTGGAAGCCAAGTCACTGAACCACTGAACCACTGAACCACTGAACGGGAATAGGGTAATCCTGGTATTTGGAGCTAGGAGTAACTCTGCCAAAGTGTGTTCGAGCAGCTGGGAAAAGGGCTACGAGGATGACATGCCCCAGCCTAGGAAAAGCTCTTGTGGTTGGTAAATAATGCAGCATCTTTATGGTGGCTTCCGGACAGAGAGGGAGATTTTTGTTTTTTTAAATGACTTAGATTTAATCATCGGAAGCAAACTAAATGGAGAGCTTACAATAGAGAAGAATTACATGTCAGAGCCTTTTGCAAACTGAGCTGGAACAGAAAGGGACTGGGGCTGCCCCTCAACCCGATCCCTTCCAAACAAAGACATCCACAGTGTCCCTGGCAGTCTGGCTCAGGGAAGGGGGAGACTGTTGGCTCTGTGCGTTGAGGTCGCCTTGCCACCGCTCACTCCTGGCTAGCCATCAGGAGCCCCGCCTTGCTGGCTCTGGTCATCACCCTTTTTTTTTGTGGCCTGATACGATGTCATCAATCCGCAGCAGTAGAACTGCCGTCTCCACTGCTGTCTTATACGTTTGCAGCTTTACAGCCAATGGTTCCCAGATGCCCAGTTCTTTCATGTCCACCAAAGTACCTGTCTCACCATTTACGCCCCAGGTCTCACAATTCTCCTGGGTGTGCTTGGCCCGAAGGGAGGTAAGTAGACGGATGGTGCTGGCCCCACAGTTATGAATAAGGGTACGAGGGATGACCTCTAGGGCTTGGGCAACAGCCCGATACGGCCATTGTTCCACACCAGTCATGGCCTTGGATTTTTCTGTCAAGGCATGAGCCACAGACATCTCAGAAGCCCCACCCCCAGGCACCAGCTGAGGGTCCAGGAGAACACTGCGGCACACCTGCATGGCATCCTGGAGGTTGCGTTCTACTTCCGAGAGCAGAGAGGGAGATTTAATTTCATCTTATGCATTTTGCTTATTTGAAAAAAATTTTTTTCAGCACGGAGTGCGCCAATTACAGCATCATGGCATACATGTCGTACTGACATCTGGAAATATTTAGCAATTCTAGAAACAAACAGTCAAGGAGTTCGCCCAGATCATCAAATACAGATTTGACCCTAACCCAGATTCCCAGCAGCACGCATCAGGAGTGAACAAACATGGAGTTCCTAATGACCCTATCTTCCTCTGTAGCAGAAACAAACATGGTTGGTTCTGGTACCCAGGCCTGGAAGTGACTTGGGGATCCTTGTCTCTGGTATGTTTCCCACTGGCAGCCTCAATGGAATTCAGCAGAAAATCAGGCCACAGGACTGGATGAGACAGGACAGTGGTCCAGACAGGCTGGCAGAAGTTCAGTCCAGGGTTCAAGGGCAAATGGTGGATGAACAGGGGAAGAGGTCAGCAGAGGTCAGGACTGAGTGGGCAGCACCGAGCATTAGGCTTGAGGCTTCAGTGCCAAGCCATCAACAGGACCCAGCAGAAACTCAGGGGCTGGGAGATGAGAAACAGGCCAGAGGCACAGAAGAACACAGTCAGGACATGAGTTGGGAATGCAGTGTTAGGGTTAGGGCCCTTCTTCCTCACAGGTGCTTACAGAATGGGCCTGGGCACACCCACCAACTCAAGTTCCAGATGGGGCTGGACATTGCCACACACACACACACACACATGCCCCCAGTGCCCCTTACCCCCCCGAGGCCCAAGCTTCATTCCAAGCACCGTTTTGCTCTGGCTCCAGTTCACCCGCTGTGCCTCTCCTTCTATTTCCACAGTGAGCGGGGATTTCAGAGTCTTTAGAACGCTCCTGTTGTCCCAGGATCTCCAAACTGTTCCACCAAGCCACACAGCTACCCAAACGAAGTACAAACCCCCCTCTTCCATCTCTGCCAGCCCTCAGCCCACCCCAAGGCGTACCTCATTGGCACTTGCTCTTTATTTCCATAGAAAGAATGTTGGGATTCCGGATATATACCTGGGCATTTACCTTAACCACAAAGAACTAAACTCATACTCTTCCCCAAACTTACTTTTCTTTCTCGATCTATTCCCGACGTGGTGATGAGCACTGTTGTCTGCATAAAACTAGAAACCCAGGGGCCGCCCTAGACTCTTTCTTTTCCCTTTCTTCCCCTGTATCCAACACCAAGTCCAGTGATTTCTTTCTTTTTAAACCCTCAAAACTTCTCAGGCCATATGCCTTCCTATGTATCTGCCTCTACCATCTCTCAAAGAATTATTACAAAGCCTCCAAGTTGGACTTCTGGCCTCCAATGATTCCAGAACAATCTTCCTAAAATATGAATTGGATCGTGAGCTACTTCTCCTTGGAAGCCTTTGTTGACCTCCCATGGATGGATGCTCTTCTCTCCTCATCAGAAATTCAGGGCCCTGGGAAATGTAGACCCCAACCTCTCCCCGTTCCCTCCTTCCTGGCTTTAAGCTCCAGATCAAAGGGGTCTAGCGAAGGTCTGTGGACCTACTGAGATCACAGGCAAAATGTCAGCCATATGTACGTTTTCTAGGACTTGCAATTGTTGTCAAATGGCTCTCAAGGGTCCATGACACAAACACAAGTTAAGAACTACTGCCCTGGGGCTTCCCTGGTGGCACAGTGGTTGAGAGTCCACCTGCCGATGCAGGGGACACGGGTTCGTGCCCCGGTCCGGGGAGATCCCACATGCCGCGGAGTGGCTGGGCCCGTGGGTCATGGCCACTGAGCCTGCGTGTCTGGAGCCTGTGCTCCGCAATGGGAGAGGCCACAGCAGTGAGAGGCCCGCGTACCGCAAAAAAAAAAAAAAAAAAAAATAGAACTACTGCTCTTCACGTGGCATTCCTTCACGGGCCAGACCGTACTCACCTCATACCTGGCTTGTCAGAAGTGTTCAAACACATCTGACCAGAGCCTATGGTAAGAAACATTATATTTCTGTGTAAAACAGAACCAAATTTTTACAAAACAATTCTCACTCGACATACATCATAGACACTCTAATCTTTACTATTTTAGTCATTTCCCTTTTTTTAATGCTGACTGTGATCCCTTAAACTTATTTTACAGCCCATCCACCACCAATGGATTCCAAACCACAGTCTGAAACTTAGGTCTTGAGGCTGTGTCGTATTTGTGGTTCTCTATTATTTTTTTGGTCTCAATTCCCAACTGTCTCGTAAGCTCCTTGAGGGCAGGGATCGTGACTTATACATTTGCAGTACTGCCCCAAGCACAGAGTCAGTGCGGTAAGAAAACAGCTGGAAGACATGTGGGGAAGAAACAAAGTACTACCTGGTGTAAAAACTGCCAACTACTTCAGGCATGGAGATGTGACAATCATTATTTGGTGGAGGAGAATTCCCTGGATTGCATTTAGGGTAGGGGTCCCCAACCCCTGGGCTGTTAGGAGCCAGGCCGCACAGCAGGAGGGGAGCGGCAGGTGAGTGAGTGAAGCTTCACCTGCCGCTCCCATCACTCCCCATCGCTCACATTGCCACCCGAACCCTCCCCCGCACTCCCATCCGTGGAAGAACTGTCTTCCACAAAACCGGTCTCTGGTGCCATAAAGGTTGGGGACCGCTGATTTAGGGGAAGGGTGGCGTCTCTGTGATGCTACTTTAGCACAATCTCTGTCGGCTTGAGTCTGTCCCCTAGAACAGAAGATGCACGGACTTGTGTGGTAGGAAAAGCATTGGCCCACGCATAGCTCAGCAGAGCGATAAACCCTAAACGCTTTGAGATCTCTCTCCCACTAGACATAGGAGGAAAAAATGAATTACTAACGGAGTAAAAACGCTGCTTTGCGAAAGACACCAACAAGGTGAGGAAGGAACCTTTTTATTTTATATCTATCGATCGGTCTTTAAGAATTTGTTGTTCTCGGCTACATTAGCACGGGGCCAGGCAGAGGATTTTAAATACTTGGTGCCTGCCCTCCAGAGCCTGACAAACCAGCAGATGTGTGGAAACCGACAGATGGAAATGATTAAGGGCTAAACCGCTGGTGTGGACTCAGAGGCAAAAGTTCAGGAGGGGAGATCTCATGCTCGAAGGAGGTAAGCTCTTCATTCTAACCCAAAGCTAAAGCGCTGGTATTGTCTTGGTGTAAACATTAATATCGCAGGAAACCAGGGGCCAGATAAGCTGGAGGACCTTTGTCAACCACAGAGGCTGCTGCTATAGTGGCAAAGAGGCTGCCTGACTGGTCTGTTTGCAGAGGGAGGGGGTGGTCCCGAGGGATGTCGCTCTGCATCACAGCCCGTGCAGCGCCCACCGTGAGAGAGCCCTTCTCTCTCCTGCACAGGTGCCCCTGGGCAGCCCTAAAGGGCTGGGCTGCTTCCCCACTTGAGTGTCCCACCCAGAACCCCAAACCCCATCACAGGCAGACCTGGAGGCAAGTTCCTCAGCTGCTACAACCTCCTTGTTCCAAAGTGAGATAACAATCATGGTTGTCCTCAAAGGATGTCCTGAGATCGTGTCCATTCAGGAGCTAGCGCATAGTACGCACTCAATAAACACAGTCACGGCTGATTTGCGCTTCCTTCACTCCGTTGATTGACACGTATGCATTCCTGCGTTTGCCTCTCTGAACTGCCAAATAGAGTAAGGGCTTAGAGGGACACTGACGCAGCTAAATGGATGAACCCTAGCCCTGTAACACCCAGTACAATGGCACACACCCCGTGCGGGTCAGATCCCACAGACTAGAAGTGACGGCTATAATAGGAATAGTCCAGGTCCCAGGATAGGGGACGTGGGGAAATCGACTTGAATAAATACCAGCAGTTCATGTTCAAGTGCCATTTGGCTGAGACAACCACACACTTCCTTTACCAGAAGCACTTGCTTCTCCCTCCCCTACCCCTGCCCACCCCAATGGGACTGCTTGGAATCAGGGTGATTCACCCTCTGAACAGAGCAAGGGGGTATCCCTGGTTCACATCCTGCCCGCTGTACTGTTCAGAGGCCAATTCACTTTCTGCCCTCCAAGTCCAAAGGCATGAGAACAGGAGGAAATGTTCAGCTGGGCATGCTTTAATAAAACAAAATAAACTCAGCTACGAGTCCTTATGAAACTGCTCTCTGGGGAGCAGTTTCCCTGCCTCTGACATGCTCCCAGGAGAAACATGCTTTTAAAAGGAGACTTTAAATTCCCACCCTACAGTAAACACACTCTTTCAATCACACTGCAGCAAAAACGGCCAGTGAGCCACCCTAAGAAACCACGGCCCCAATGTACGAAGGCACACAACCCGCCTCCTTTCTCCATTCTAATAAACCGCCCTTGGGCCTTGGGTGGTTTTTTTGTTTTGGGGGCTTGTCCCAATGCATTGAAAGGCGGCCTACTCCCTGCACTTTTGTATTTGCGTTGTGGGCACCCTCATGCCATTCAACACAAGCAATCCAATCACGACACACAGCCGTCAGCTTGCCCCACTCCTAGGAGAAGCTAAAGATGTGCATCCTCCCCGTCCTGGCAGAGATGGGGCCCATCCTGCATGTGAAACAGTGAAAAACAAGACGCAGGGCCTTCCCCCAAACACAACTGTGGCGAAGATGGCTGGGGGCCTGAAAGACCACTCTTTTTTCTTCCACGGCAGCAGCATTTTAACCTGGGCACACGGCTGCCCAGAATAAGATCACGTTCCGGCCTCTTTGCCGCTCCTTGGCCCCGTGAGTGCTAGTTAGTGGGATGTTAAGCAGAGGTGGCCCGTGGCTGCACTTTCGGTCTCTTTTCTGTCCTGTCGTCCTTCTTGCTGCCTGAAAGTGGGTGTAGCCATCGGGGACTAGAAGGAAGAAGGCCACTCCCTGGGGAGGGTGGGGTAGGGAGTCAGGGGAGCCTGGGACCCCAAGGATGCCATGGTCACTTCCCTCCGGATGCAGTTTATGTGAGAGAGAAATAAACGCCTATCTTGTTTAAGCCACTGATGCACTGAATTTTCTGGGCCGTGGAATTGAATCCTGCCCTAATTATAGCAGTTCTGTCCCAGAACAAAGTCACCACTGGAAATGGTGGGTGGGTCCCATCTGCTATGCCCATCCACCAAGCCAATGCTCAACGCAAGACCCTAACCATACAAGTCATCACCCAGACAGCCTGGTTTCCAGAAAAGCAGAGCCACCAGTTCACCCCTTCATCTGTCCAGCTATTTTGTGAGTCAAGACTCTGTGCCAGGTGCTGGACTGGCTCCTGAGCTGCAAACAGGACGGACTGGGCTCTGTCCTCCCAGGGATGCCTCTCATCTCACAAGGACGAGAAGCCAAGACCAGGGAACGTGATGGGGAGGTAAACACGAAAAGGGCAGCGACAGGGCACAGGGCTGGGACTCGGCCTGGTGAGGGGGCTGACGCCGAAGGACAGCTGGCAGGTACGCTCACTTGTCCTACGTTCATCAGATGCACGTTCACGGGAGGAGAGAAGTGTGTACAGAGGAAGCGTGGCTGCGCGGGTGGACGGAGAATGTGCACGGGATCCGGATGGCGGACGCGGAGCCGCCGCGGCGGCGCTCGGAGGGCTCACAGAGGTTCCCGTGGTCTGTCGCCGGGCCACCTCCGTGCCGTGGGTGGCTGCGGAATCTCCTTT
Organism: Phocoena phocoena; assembly: GCF_963924675.1. Taxonomy (NCBI): domain Eukaryota; kingdom Metazoa; phylum Chordata; class Mammalia; order Artiodactyla; family Phocoenidae; genus Phocoena; species Phocoena phocoena. The sequence continues at coordinate 78,354,605 of NC_089234.1, read as the reverse complement.
CAGCTTCTCCAAGTCTGGAGCAGGCGCGGATGCAGCTCTGTGAGGAGGCACCAGCTTCTCCGGTGGGCGCCGTGAGGACAGACGCGTTGTCCTCGTTCTCCCCTGCTCCGTGTCCCCTCCCTTCCCCAGCTGCCCGCCCTGCTCACCCGCAGAGACCTCATGCCTCAAAGCCCCATCAGAGTACCTACCCCATCCACATCCTCCCAGCTCCTCCGAGTGGCCCCAAGTTAGTACCCTCCTCTGATCCCCCAAACGTCCCCTTCCAGGGTTTCACCTCCCGGCTTCTCCCATGATGGTGTAATAAACAAATCCTCTGATAAACCCCTTATTCTTTTGCTCCGTGGTCATGCTGCTTCCCTATTCAGATCCTTACTACCAAATATCAGTGCTGTGAAAATCAAAGAAGGGCTATAGAATCCTTGGGGATTAAAGGAGACTGAAAGAGACAGGACAAGGTGATGCGACGAATGATTCTGGACAAGATCGTACATGCGGGGAGCGGGGGATGTTATAACAAGATTATTGGGACAACTGGGAAGATGTGAATGTGGACTTCACATTAGATCACAGTAGTGAAACTGATCATCACATTGTGGTAACACAAGAGAAAATCCTTCTTCTTAGGAGATACTCGCTTCCTGGAGAACCCTGTGGTCTGCAACATAATCCCAAATGGCTCAGCAAAAAATACAAATAATACACATTCATAGGGAGGGAAGAAGCACAATGTGAACTTGTAAATCGGTGTGAAAGGCGTACAGGTGCTCCTTGTAGTATTCTCGCAACTTTTTAAAAGTTGAGGTAGAGTTGATTTACAATGTTACGTTAGTTTCATGTGTACAGCGAAGTGATCCAGTATGTGTGTGTGTGTATATATACACACACACACATGCACACGAACACACACACACACACACACACACACACACATATATGCTCTTTCAGATTCTTTTCCCTTATAGGTTATTACAAAATATTGAGTAGAGTTCCCTGTGCTCTACAGCAGGACCTCGTTGTTTATCTATTTTATATACAGTCGTGTGTATCTGTTAATTCCAAACTCCTAATTTATCCCCCCAACACCGCTATCCCCTTTGGTAGCCACAACTATGTCTCCGAGTCTATTTCTGTTTTGTAAATAAGTTATTTGCATCACTTTTTTAGAATCCACATATAAGTAATATCATATGATATTTGTCTTTCTCTGTCTGACTTACTTCACTTATCAGGATAATCTTGCAACTTTTCTGAGGGATGAATTTCTTTCAAAACACAATGTAAAGAAAAACATTTTAAAAGTTAAAAAAAAATAGGAAGTAGTCCGAGGCAGGCATGGAGGTATTGCGAAAAGGAGAAGAATTTGGAACTCCTCAAAGATCACCAAGAAGGGAGGTGTCAAGCCTGTGAAGCCCCCAAAAGCTGGGTGACAGGGTCTCAAGGTCCCCCAAGGCTCTGGGCCCCAGCCTCCCCACACAATGACCACCACCCCCCTACAAATTTGCTTGCCCTGCTATTTATAGAGCAATCACTTTCCTACATAAAGCCCCGAAATAGAAATGTTAAAAGAGCAGCTGGTGCCTCCCGCGAGCCTCATAAAACGTCTGTTTCCAAACAGCTTCCCTCTGTCATAAATATCTTGTAGCTCTAGCTCCCTCCTTCTTTGTCAGCAGGCGCATTTGCATAAAAATGGGACTCGGTTTATTAAGAATTTATCCCTCCCTGCTGTTTACCGCCTGCCTGAAGATTCACAGGGCCCCGTGTCACACGGCCTGCGATGGTCACACCAACCTTTTGCCTGAAGGTGAGGCATAGTGAAGACTGAAAGAAGGGTCTACTCTTCTTGGGGTTCTGCTTTTCTGCATCAATAAAGGAAACACAAAAGCTGAAACACAGGCACAGGAGCGAGTTCACAGGCCTGGTCCCTGGGTGAAGACTCGGTGGGGTCTTGGGAGGGCAGCCCTCATCAGCTGGATGGGCAGACGCCTGAGATGGCCTTTAGGGTCCATTTGCTCCCAGACTTCCTGGTGCCTTTTGTCTTTCAGATTTGCCTTTGGATGATGTCTTAGCGTGGGCTGTCATAACAAAATACTGGGCAGCTTAACCGACACTTATTTCTCACAGTTCTGGAAGTCCAAGATCAGGTTCCTGGTGAGGGTTCAATTCCTGGCTTTCAGAGGGCCACCTTCCTGCTGTGTCCTCACATGGGGAGAGTGGGAGTGAGAGAGACAGGAAGGGCGCTCTCTGATGTCTCTCGTCTAGGGACACTAACCCTATGGCATCAGGGCCCCACCTTTAATGACCTCTATAAAAGCCCTGTCTCCAAATACAGTCACGCCAGGGGTTGGAGCTACAACATATGAATTTGAGGGTCCACAATTCAGCCCGTAAGAGGGGAGGAGGCTGCTGTCACTAACGTCCCCCAAACCCTTCTTTTGGTGACAAATTAAGACTCCCCCATCTCAGCTGCCTTTAGCTCCTGATGACCATCTCCTCCTTGCTGTCAGCTGAAGTCCTCAGTGCCACCAGCCGCTGTCGGCAAAGGGCCTGCCCCGACTGAGGGGACCGAGGGCTGAGACCAGAGGCAGATATGGCTGGAAATGTCCGAGTCACTGTGTGCAGGCAGTGGACATGTGAGTTCTTGCATGTGAGGAGTGCCAAGCCCCAGCCATGTTCCACCCCCTCTGGACACAATGCAGGGGAGGGACGGCCTCCCTGGGGGCACTGACCGTGGGAGAGCCGCCAGGTGACCCCCGGACTGGGTACTCAAGCGCTCTCAAGGGCTTGCCCCAAGCACGACAGTCCTCACATGGAAATGCGTTCAGCTTTTTTGCCCATTGTTGCATGCTTAACAATTGGGAATGTTTTCCTTGGAACCGGTTTGTAATCCCATCATGCTGTACTTCCTTTGTACTGAACAAGTGTTATTTAATGGGGCCGTTTTGATTGTTTTGGAGATAGGGGCATATTTGGAAAGAGGAGGGGTTTGTGTGAGTTGATTACATTGGCCAGCTTCCTCTATTTTTTCTGGGAAATCCTTCTTCCCGTGTGCATAGATGGTAAGTCTCACAGAAGAACCGTACGACGCGGCATGTGAGACCCTTGCCCTGGGCAGCTTCGCGGCGACCCATCCAGGCCTGCAGCTTGGGGTCCTTGGAGGCCACGGATGGATGGGGTAGAGGCTGCGTCAGTGGCGCCTCGTAAAGTCGTGAAGTCACACTCAGGTAAAGCCATCAGCGGGAGCTGGCCTGGCTCTTTCGTGCTGGAGACGGGGCATATCAAATTCCAAGTCCGTTCCAAAGGCCTCTTGCTTGCCTGGGTCACAGCACAGGCGTCTGGGGCCCCTTTCTTCCCTTTCCTTAAACTGCTCCCTCCCCTGGCCCAGGAGGCCTTTCCTCTCTTAGGGAAGGTCAGCCTCCAGTAGAAGAATGACCATTGTTCCTTCACAGGGAAAAGAGGCCCCCGTCCCCTCTGTCCTTCCTTGCATCCTGTTGCTGGTTCCTAAGTCCCACTGTGGGGCAGCCCGAGTTTCCCGCACCTGAGCGCCTGCCTGCCCTTCCCCGCTAGCCGCCTGCGCACCCTTGCTCTATGTCCCCCGGGAGCCCGCTGGCTCCGGCCACGCTCCCCCCACCCCCTTCCCGGGTTCCAGGCACCCTGTGGGGAAGCTCCCTCCGGGCCCCCTCCCGAATCTGGGCAGCTCTGCCTTCCCTCTCCTCACCTCCATGCAATGTTGACCAAGACCTAGTATGAAAAGACACACTGTGAATTCCCTCGCCTGTATCCTTTACGCTTCTCGGCGGCATCACCTGGGATGCAGACGGCAGACAGCTTGCCGATGCGCCTTTGTGGGAAGTGGCTTTCTCCCAGTCTTCATGGCAAAGTGAGTTGTCACAGACTCATGTGGTCACCTGCTTGCTTGTCGGCCTCCTTCCTCAGGAGCTATGTCTTTTGGCCGACTGACACCTAGGCACTGGCTCAAGGGACACCTAGGCTGTGTCCTGCCCCAGCCCTGAGTCCCAAACAAGGAGCTGGACTGGCCAGCTTGGAAGCTGGAATCTAGAGCATCCTGCATTTCTTTTGCCGCCACATTTTCTGTTCACCAACTGGAAGCTCAGTTCCTTCTGATCCCTGAAAAAATCTAACAGGATCATTTTCCCTACATAGGAAAATATATAAACAAGGGAGTTGAACCCAAGAAGCTTAAAGTGAAAATGCCAAAACCACAAGATAATCCTGAGAACATCCCTGGCTTCCCTGAGCCTCGTGCCCGTCCGGCTTCTGTCATCCTTTGGGGCTGAGCGACGAGTGAGATCGGGAGAGATGATTCTGAACACAGCTTTTTGCGTGGTGGTCCTCCTGTTCTCTGCCTGCCTTAGCCCCATCAAATTCACCAGGAGACAGAGAGAATGTGCTTCACAGATCCGTAATTGAGTTTTCCTGGGGTTAGGAAACGACCTAATAAACCCACACTTTACCCAACTTCAACGGGAAATCTGTAGCATTTCTGTACAGGGATGCAAAGTATAGCTGCTGGTGGGGTGAGAGCTTCCCGGCTCGGGGTCCCCAGCCTGGCCAGCCTGGGCTCACCCCCCAGCTGTTCTGCTCTCTGCTGGGCTCCACCCTGGCCCTAACACCTGAAGCCTCTTTCCTGCTCAGCTCTCACCCCTGTTGCTTGCCGCTGCCATGGTCACCACTCTCTCAGATCCTCCCATTCATCCAGAGCTCACCCAGGACCAGTGCAGGTCAGGGGCTTAAATCAGAACCTATGGCATGGTGAGCCCGTACCAATAAATCAACGTTCACCATTGCTTTTATCCAGCCTCTGGTGTAACACCACAGCCTCTGCCTCTCAGGGGTGTTGTGAGGACGAAATGAGATGAGGCACTGAACGCGCTAGAACAGTGCCCAGCACGCCCTGAGGGCCCGCGGGAGTTTACTAGCTGTGATTGCCCTGCTTGCCCTCCATGTCAGTTTAGGGATGGATCTGAGGTCTGAACACAATGCGTGGCAGCCCTTAAGCGCCATGTGAACGCTTGCTACTGTCAGCAGGAAGTGGTGACCAGCCGCAGAGCTAGCTGAGGTGACCTGGAGTGGTTCAGCCAGACCTTGACCTCTGAATGAACATCCTCATCTTGCTGAGTTCCTGGATCTACCTTACTGGGTTAAAAAGCAAATTCCAAAGTGGTCATGCCTTTGTAAGGTTTATTGATATGAATTATGTGTGCCCGTTGTGTGCTAATCACCCGGTCCTTCGAAGACTTTCAGAGTTAATGGCTCAGCAATTCCTCCAGATCTGGGCCCCTGGGGCCCCTACTCCCCAGCCACCTCTGTCCTCTTTCCCTTGCACCCAAGGAAGTGCGTGGATGTGGAGCCTGGGGCCCCAAGGGGACCCAGCACCCACACACATGCAGACCATACACACACCTCTAGGCTTCCTCTCAAAGCCAGAGCAGACTGTCCCCTTCTGACACAGGATGTCAGGTCGACTCAAGCCAGAGGCCTTGGGACCAAGCCCCAGGTGAAAAACTACATGGGCTGGAATATTTCTTGGAAACAAAAAAGAGCCAGTGGCCTCTCTGTGACATAAGGGTCAGACGGGAGCAGCAGGGAGATGAACGGGCTGTGTGTCAGGTCTCCTCGACTGAGAGATGCGAGTGATGAGCCCGGATATACTACCCCATGGGTACCGGGCAAATAGAGCAGGACAGACACAGACCATGATGACCTGCTAGCGATTGTCCCAGGGTAGAGCCTGGGGAGCGGGGGGTGGTGGGAAAAGGGGATGGGAGACCTACAGGTGTGGGCTCCAGAGTCCCAAGCGGCTCAGCACTGACCTGTGTTAGTTATTGGGTTCCTCAGTAAGATTTATTTAAACAAAGCCTGCCCCTGCATTATATTTTTCCAAAGTTGTCTGATCTAGTCTCCTTGGGTTACTTTCTTTCTGTTTTTAAACTGTCCGTTTAGCTTAGTTTTCTGTCCCCCAGATGGGGACTTACCTCCTCTTTTCCGTCAAAATACCTACGATCAATTACAGACTTTGATCATAAAGTTCGCCAAAACAATAGACACGTGTTCCTGCCTCTGTCCTGTAAACCGAAAACCACACAGGACTGCGCATGTGCAGAATGGTTTTCAAACCTGAGGCTGACACAACTATAGAAACTGTCAAGTTTCTTAGTTTGAAGGAAAAGAGTCCCCATGAGCTGTGCCATTCCCAGACAAGAAAAGTCATTCTGAAGCTTCGCAATCCTTATGGGGCCAGTGATACAAAGAGCACACAATTCAACATCAGGAACCCGGTGGCCCTAATTCCTCATTGCTTAAGGAAGCAAGAAGCCTGGAGAGAGGCCCAGTTAATGGAGACTGATGCTGGAAGCGGGAGACACCTAGCATCGAAGGGCATGTTTTCCTTCTGTCCATGGGTCCCCCCACCCAGGGGCTCTCCGTTCCCCTGGAGCCCTCCCTCGGCCAGGGTGACAATTTCTGCCCCAGCCCACGCAGACAACCTCAAAGGAAGGACCTGTGCTTTCTTCCCAATAGGAGCCTTCCCACCACAGCCCACGACTGTCCGATACGAGGGTGCTGGCCAGAGATTTCTCCCTCCACTCGCATCACCTACTGCTTTTCACGGCCAATCCCTCCAGCGCAGATTTCACCTCTGAGCCCCACATCCAAATGCCTAGCTTCCTACTGGACAGTGGGTTTTCACACTCAATAGGCCCCAAACCTAAGACCTCCCCTTCCCCAACCCCTCCCCAGAGGATGGGATCCCTAGCCACCTGTCCACCCAAACCAGCGACCTGAGGGCTGTCCTGATCACCTCCCTCTCTCCCTCACCCCTGAATGTCTCCAAGTCATACAGATTCAACCTTAGTAACGTTTTTGTTTCCACCCCCTCCTCTCTACCCTCTGCTGCAACTGTACCATCCGCGGCCTCAGCCCCTCTTGTCTGACCTTGTATGTCTCTCCAATCGTCCCTCCTGGCTTGGTTTTCATCCAGCCTCAGTAAAGCCACCAGTGTCCCTCTAAAACAGGAAGCTCTGGTCCTACTATGTCCCAGCTTAAACCCTTCAGTGGCTCTCCCTGGCCCATCAAGAATCACCTCCAGCCTCGCCCTGCCCTTGCTCCTAATCTCCAGCTATGCTAAGTGCCTGTCATTCCCAAATACATCGTGTCATCTCCGGCCCACCCTGCTCCCTCCCCACCCTCCCAACCAACCCACCAGCAGGAATCTCCTCTCCCTCTCAAGGCTCCAATCAGCAGCATTTCTCCAATGAAAACCTTTTCCAGCACCACAGAACCACTATCTCTGTGCCCTGCTTCAGGGCAAGCAGGCCAATGTTTCGAGGCTTTGTTTTTTCCTCATCTGCTCTGCTCGTGATGGACACTTGGGTTGTTCCCAGTTTAAGGCCAGGGCAAACAGTGCCGCAGTGATCATTCTTATACACTGTGTCTACAAACTGGTGCATTCGTGCATGCACTTCTGAGGGTATTACCTCTGAGTCTAGGGTTTTCTTTGTGGAAAGATTTTAAATTAAGGATTCAATCTATTTAATAATTATTGGACTAGTTAAGATTCATATTTTTTTCTTCTGTCAGTTTTTTTCATTGAAGTATAGTTGATTTACAATGTATTAGTTTCAGCTGAAGAGCCTACTGATTCATATATATATATATATATATATATATTCTTTTTCAGATTCTTTTCCCTTATAGGTTGTTACAAAATACTGAGTATAGTTCCCTGTGCTATACAGTATGTCAGTTTTGATAAACTGTATTTTTTAGGAATTTACCCGTTTATCTAAATTTTCAAATGTATGGGCATAAAATTGTTCATAATACCTTCTTATGATCCTTAATGAAGGTGAGCTCTGTTGTGATGTCTCCTCATCATGACTGACATGGATTGTTTTTACCTTTTCTTTTTTTTTTTTTTCTCTTGCTCAATCTTGCTAAAATTTTAGGGTTTTTCTTTTTTAATCAATTTTATTTCTTTTCCACAGAATCCAACTTTGGGTTTTATTGATAAGTCCTATTTCATATTTGTGTTTTATTACATTAAATTCTGCCTTTATTTTTTTTTTTCTTTGGGTTCAGCTACTGGACTATAATTTCCCTGCAGGCAGATATTATGTCTTGGTTGCTATATGTTTTCTAGAGCCTAGCATAGTGCCTGGTACAAAGAAGATGAATAATAAATATTTAGGGAAAGAGATGACAGAGGGAGAAGAGGAAAAGAGGGAGAAAGAGAGAGGGGTAAGGAAGGGAGGGAGTTGGAAGGACAACAGAATCGGAATATAAACTGCCCATATACCTGAGAGGTTACTTGTAAGATACTTACGTGTGTGTGTGTGTGTGTGTGTGTGATATACTAGGGTCCTTTTTTTTTTTTTTAATTTTTATTGGAGTATAGTTGATTTACAATGTTGTGTTAGTTTCAGTTGTACAGCAAAGTGATTCAGTTATACATATAGATATATCAAGTTTTTTTTTCTTTTTTAGATTCTTTTCCATACAGGCCACTACAGAGTTTTCAGTAGAGTTCCCTGTGCTATACAGCAGGTTAGGGTCCTTTATTTTAAACAATCTAGTATCAGGACTCCAAGTGTAGCTCAAGGTGGAAATTGTAAATATACCTAGAGACCCCCAGCATTTTCCTTGGAAGATCTTTATGGCATATTACTCAGCTTAAACCCCTGAAGGTCCATCATGAATCAGGCCCCATGCTGGTCACTAGGGAGACAAACATGAATAAGAACTTGTTCCTCAGACTTGTGGTTGCCTAGGAGGAGAGGGGTGGGAGAGGGATGGATTGGGAGTTTGGGATTCGCAGGCACAAACTAGTATATATAGAATGGATAAACAACAAGGTCCTACTGTAGAGCACAGGGAACTATATTCAATATCCTGTGATAAACCATAATGGAAAGGAATATGAACAAGAATATATATATATATGTATAACTGAGTCACTTCGCTGTATCGCAGAAATTAACACAACATCGTAAATCAACTATACTTCAATAACACTACAAAAAGAAAGAAAGAAAAAAAAGAGAGAACTTGTTCCTGCCCTTCAGAAACTCCTAGGAAAAATCTGGGCAGTTTACAAATGGGCCAGACCCAGCCAGCACATTTTTGTAAATAAAGTTTTATTGGAACACAGCATGCCGTGCACTTGCGGCTACTTTCACACTACAATGACCAAGTTCACGTGAACCTCAAAGCAGGAAATATTTACTGTCTGGCCCTTTTCAGGAAACGTCCACAGCCCTGCCCTAGGCAGTAGGCCCCTAGAAGGCAGGCCCTGGCCTTGTCTGCCGGGGACAGCAGGGTCCCCAGTCCACTGGTGAACGCTGAGCATACGCGTTCTCAAGGTCCAGAAGCTCTCTGGGGTTGGCCTCACTGGTGGGCAAGAACCACTCCTCATTATCTAACAAGTGTGCACTCTTTCCTCTGAGCAAACACAGCACAAAATCCAGTGGGTACCAGGGACCTCTTTAGAAACGTGTCAGCTCACTCCTGGGGTCAGCACCTCACAGAGAAACCTCATCCAGAGCCCTCTAAGTGTGCGGGGCTCGCTGAGCAAATCCTGAGGCCCGGAAGCAGAAACCAAGTTTCCTGTTGAGCAGTGCGGCTGGTTGTATGGGTCCCCGCCTCACGGCCAACTTCAGGCTGCACCGCTTTATCTTAAATCAAATATTCCACCGGGAGAAAACTTCACACTTGTGCCACGACAGTGTGAACAATAGTCTTGGGACTTGTAACCAAGATGACCTCCTCAAAAATGTTTTGATCTCCTGTTCTGGACATTTAGTGACCGTCAGGGTGGACAGAAAGACGAGGCCAAAGGCCCTGGCCCAGCCCTTCAGCGTCCAGAGCCGCGCCCAGATGCCTGGCCCGGTGCTGCCTGATTTGGGCACCCACCCACTCGGCCACTGGACCTGTCTTTCCTGCAACAGGAGTGTTTGCTTTTCTCTCAAATGGAGATGATGTGTCTTGATGGAAGAACCATGAGAGATATCCATCCTCTAGAAAACTAAGTGCTGACAGCTTACATAGAGTTGTGAACTATTAAAAATTCAAGCTGTGTAAGTCAGCTAAACTGAGAATTTTTGTCATGGCCCCTTGCTTTTGGAGGGCCAGCCTCAGTGCTTAGTCAGCTCTTAAACAGGGTTTGTTGTTTTGTATGTTTTTGTTTTTCCCTGTGACTGTGTATGTGCGTGTGTGTGTTCAACTTTTCAAAAACTGTGGTTTAAAAAATAAGTCGATCAGTAAGTGTCAGAAGCGTCTGAGTGAGAGTAGACACTAACAGGAAAGCAGGAAACACAGTCTCTAAGTTTAGAGCGGGGAGGAAACAGAATTTCCATTCAACACCAAGGCGACAGTAGCACACTGATGGGAGAGCCCAGACAAAGCCAAATGTCATTTTCTTTATCCTAATTTATTGATTTTTGCTGGCTGTCGGAAGTGCTCAGGGGAGGAAGCGTGGTGAGTCTCTGGCCGATGGTTTTCATCGTTCTCACAATTAGTGTGGAGGGGTTGCTGGAGGGGAGTGTGTGAAAATGATGGCGGGGATGCACAAGAACCCCAGAGCCCAGAGCAAACACATGTGCGCCCATTCCTTGCACTGCAGTGTTTCTGAAAGTAGCCTATTCATTTACTTGGAAGAGATCTCATGCCAAAGAAAAAAGACATCATCTCATCACCCACCCACCCAGACATCTTGAATCATCAGCCCAGAAACACAACCGTTGCTGGGGGGGTGCACCCCCAAAAATCACCATCCCCAGAGCACTCGTTCATAAGTCTGTGATACCAGAAATGTAAATCACCGGAGCTGCGTGGAAAATCTCCAGCCGGGTGTGCGACCCTCCTAGAGGTCAGGGAGGCCCAGGTGTGGGTGTCAGGGTGGGAGAGGGGGAGACACTCGGAGTTCAAGGTCAATAGACAACCCTGAGAGAGAGATTTGGCCCCCGGGATGTTCACTGTGCCATTTTTTTTTCATGAACACTCATTACAAAACTGAAACCAACATCACAGAACAATGAGAAATCACCAGCCCGTTCCACAAGTTCAGAGCCGGGCACACCAACCGCTTCAAATCTGGAAAACGTTCCGTGTGCGTGTGCGGTGACCACCCACCGTGGGCTTTCCCAGGCGCCTCTGGTCTCCTGCCTAGGTGCCTTCCTCCCCCAGCCTCACCCCGGGGCAGGGTCACCTCTGTGAAGATGGCTCCTGGACACGCGCCACGGCCCTGACTGCTCAGCTGTCCTCCAGGGGCCTGACACCGGCTGCCCCTGGGTATCACCACCCGAAGGTCCCACTGACGGTTCCCCTCCGGCCTCCCCATTCCGGTCACAGTCAGGTTAGCCTCTCTTACAGCCCTAGAGTCCTGCCCGTTCGCCCTCAGAGAGTCCCCTCGGTCAGACCTCCCCTCTCCCATGTCCACTGACATCCACTGTGCGAGGCCCTGTGTGGACTTGGGCTCATCCTAGAAGGGCCTCCCCTCTGTAATGCTGCCCTCCTCCACCACCCGCTCCAGTGACCTTGTCTCTAGCCTGGCCTTCAGGGACTCCTCAACCCGCCCAGACCACCTTTCCTAGCTTCTCTTGTGTCCTCCCAACACAAAGGCTCTGAATCCTCACTCGCTCCGTGAGCATCTCTCCCAAACCCCTTTATTCACGTCATAACCCCACCCAGACATTCCTCTCCCTCTAACCTGCCTGCTCAGCTCTACTTCAAACCCCAGTGCAAGTGCATCCCCCCCTCTGTAACCTTGCCACTCGCCAACCACAATCTCTCCCTGAAATCCCATGGCTCTCGAATTTTGCGTGAGGACAGTGGGACAGTATTCTAAGGCATTAAGAGATGACTGTTTCCTGTTCTGCCCTTCACCAGCTCATTTTCAAATTCAGAAAAAGTTTCCCCTTCCTCAAAATGCTACCTCTCAGATCTCTGTCACAGTAGACACCACACATCTGTGAAGTCTGTGATGAGTGGTGACCCCTAGGACCGCTGAGCTGACCTTCCCCGACCCTGGCGGTGGCCTGCCAGTCCCTCCCCCATGCCCTAGGGGCAGGATGGCTTTCCCCACAGGGCGCACTCCAAGTTCAAGTTCTTGAGTCTCCAGCTCTCAAGGAGACTTTGTCCACCTCTAGCTGAAACAAAACTCTGAAAACCAAAGTGCTCTTGATTTGCAAAAGCCAGGCTGTGGTATTGAGAAGTAGAAGCTTTCTCTTAGAATACCAAAGGGTGGCCTTCACATCAACAGCTGAACTCCACGAGGTTCAGGTTTATCTGAGAGCCCAGCGGGTGCGGAGGGGACAGGGAATACTGGGTGGCGACAAAGAATCGTTATTTATCTACCCAAAGGGAAATTGTGGGTTAACAGTAGGCAGAAGGGAATCCACGTGAGTACAGCTTAGAAACACTTGGGAAGTAGATGGGAAAGTTCCCTCCTAGGTGCCCCCTCTCCCCTCTCCCCATCCCCTGCCCAGTAAAGATATCAGCAAGGAGGCAATGGGACCTTTCAGAGACCCCAGATGGGTGTGAGAGGAACAAGAAGAGAAGGGTTCATCTCTCCCAACATCATTTACTGGATTATGAATTTTTCTTTCATGGAGCTGCATCTCCCCAAGTAATAAGTCAGCTCCTTGAGGCAAGACAATGGCCCACGTGTGCACAGACCACATGGGCCCACACCCTGCGTGCAAGAGCACAGCAATGTCCGTGCCCTCCATAACCACGTGCGGGCTCCTAATGGGGCCCAAGGACCGTGCCAGGGCCCGAGGGCTTCCCGAGAGTGCTGGCCCTGCCTGACGGAGGGTCACTTTGGTCACTCCCTCTTTGGTATGGGAGGCAGCAGAAGCGGGTCTGCGTGGTTTCCAGGGGCTTAGGGGGTAGGCAACTGTGCTGACCTGGCCTTATCCCAGAAGGGCCTCCCCACTGTGAGGCAGCCCTTACTAGGAGCTGGAGGGTCTGGATGGCTTCAAGGCCAAAACTGGGGCTGAGCCTTGAAGCGCGAGGAGGGTGTGATATTATTCTTCACTTTCCGCCTTCCTGTGCCCAAGGGGGATGGGTGAGAGGAATCTTAACAGGACTAACCAAAGTCCTCTCTTGTGGGGGAGGGCTTCCCTGGTGGCACAGTGGTTAAGAATCCGCCTGCCAACGCAGGGAACACGAGTTCCAGCCCTCGTCCGGAAAGATCCCACATGGCGCGGAGCAACAAAGCCCATGCGCCACAACTACTGAGCCTGCGCTCTAGAGCCCGCGAGCTACAACTACTGAGCCTGCAAGCCACAACTACTGAACCCATGTATCACAACTACGGAAGCCCATGCGCCTAGAGCCCATGCTCCACAAGAGAAGCTACCACAGTGAGAAGGCTGTGCACTGCAATGAACAGTAGCCCCCATTCGTCGCAACTAGAGAAAGCCTGTGCCCATCAACGAAGACCCACCGCAGCCAAAAATTTAAAGAAAAATTTTAAAAACAACAAGGCCCTCTCTCGGGACCCCCAACCCAATGCCCTGCCCCTATAGTGCCCACATCCCAGCAGCGGCTAATCTTGGCCACACACATCAGAGCCAAGTCTCCTAAGTGTTGGCTTCCTCTCACTCTTTCCCTGATGGGCTCTGGAAGATAAAAGCTTGGAGACCCAGGGATCTAAGTCTTTGAGAGGCTCTGCATTCTTGTACTAGGTCTGGGCTCCCCACAGCCCCTCAGGGCCTCAGATGGTGACTCCCAGCCAGTGTCTTGCCAGCCACTCTGTGGCTCATGTGACCTCACAGCTTGACTTGCTGGCCTTGCCCCATGGGCTAGGGGTAGGGCTGCAACTCCCCTCCACCCCTCCCCACCCGCAAGTCATCCTGGGCAGGTTGGTGCCCACCCTGGCTCCTCTATGTTAGATCTAATTTTAACTTTTGAGTTTCTTTTTTGAGCAGTTCTATTTTTTTTTTGTAAGGATTAGTATTAGGGGTTTTCCAAAGGAAGAAAAGAATTACTTATTTTTCTTAAAAGATTAAGATTAATCCTATATTGCAATGATCATAGCATCCATTGGACCCTTTATACATCTAAGTTATATTTGGGGATCTTAGGGGCTTATTTTTCCCATATCTTGAAACACGTTTGCTACTTCACCGTTACTCATAATTATTCTGAACAATACGAAAAAAAGAAGTAGCAGAAGAATGATGGAATGACCTAGATTAAGAGGGTAATGCAATAGTGAGATAAATCATCACAACTGCATCATTCTCTGTTTTCCTATGGCACTGCCAAATGTATGGCATCTTCTTTAAGAAGGTACAAAAGAAGACTGGACATACCATCTTTGTAGCTTGCATTGAACACAGTTGAAAATTGAGACTTTTTCTACTTTTTGTTTAGAATGGCAAAAAAATAAAATAAAGGAAGATGTTTCACAACTCTTAGATGAATCAGAAGATGAGGGTAGAGGTAGCAGGTCTCTGTGCTCTAATGACAATGATGAAATTGATAATATGCATGAAACCTCAGACAATAAGTCTTTAGATAACAATATCTGCGACGAATTTTCTCAAACTCAAAATTTGATGGGTGGGGCTTCCCTGGTGGCGCAGTGGTTGAGAGTCCGCCTGCCGATTCAGGGGACACGGGTTCGTGCCCCGGTCCGGGAAGATCCCACATGCCGCGGAGCGGCTGGGCCTGTGAGCCATGGCCGCTGAGCCTGCACGTCCGGAGCCTGTGCTCCGCAATGGGAGGGGCCACAACAGTGAGAGGCCCACGTACCAGAAAAAAAAAAAAAAAATTTGATGGGTGAATTATATATTTTTATGGACCAGAATGAAATATGGCAATATTCCCATTCAATCAGTCACTCAAAGGAGAAAGACGATCATGCAATATTTTGTCACAGGAACCTAGACCATTTCATTTGCTAAAAGGATGTTTGGGAGTGTTCTTTCATCTTTTATGATGTCTATGCACCGAGAATTTACTTGCATGGACAAATGTTGAAGGCAGAAGTGTATACAAAGATGACTGGAAGGAAATGGAGAAACTTGTTAGACTGATCTTAATTGGTTTATAAATCTAAAAATGAAAATTCTTTGCAATTATGAAGCAAAGAAGATGGCCATCCTCTCTTCCTCAAAATCACATGATATTGAAGGTTTCAATTTTTTTTTCTCGTATTTTGACGATGCGAGTGCAAGAAGAAGATGCAGAAGCAATGACAAGCTAGAACTTACTAGAGGTATGTTTGAAGTCTGAGTCAGTGTTTACAGGACAATGTTCCAGACTCATGCATGGCAGCTGAGATGCAATTAGTTGCATTCAAAGGGTATTACATTCAACATCAGGAAAATATGGAATAAATATGTAGACTATTTGTGTTCAATTCTAGTGTCTAAATTTCTAGTAGAGTTGTTTTTCACTCTTACTTCTACAGATTATTTGTACAATGACTGAGAAATATTTTTTAAAGGTTCCATTGGATCCAGATGTTAAGCAGGGATGACTACCTTTGCCAGTACATTGAAGGCTTCATAGGTAGAAATTTCCTAACACGTATTCTGCGGAAAACCATTTCGTGGCCAAGTAAGTATGAGAAATGTTGGATAAAACAGAATTACGTAAATTTTGAACTGCAGGATTTCTCTGAACATTTAATATGCAAGATGTCCAAAATTGGTTTGACCACGAAATTCTTTTGGGGACAGAATATTTCATGGGACTAGTGGTGTACACAAGACTCAAAAAAATAAAAAACAAAACGCCCTAGAAGATGGAAGGAGAGCAAACCAAACTGTATTATTAGTTAGCTAAGGTTAAATTTATGGAGGCTTTTCCCCTTTTTTAGGGAAAAATTAAAGTGTCAGAACCCCAGCTCCATGAGAGAAGCCCCATAGGAAGGCTGGGGCAAGAGGAAAGAGAAAGGGCTCGGCCCCTAAAGAGGTCAGAGGGAGCTCTAGTGAAAAAGACAGGTGCAGAGTAAGGTTCCCATGGTCTCAGACAAAGAGGACAGAAAGAAGAATTAACGTCATTAGCTTTGTTTTGAAAAGGAGGAGCAAGATTATTCTAGAGGCAGGGAATACAATCAGACTCTTGGGAGAGAAAAACTCTCTGCCCCGCACAGTTCCCGAGGGAAGGGGACAGGGGGTGAAGGGAAGAAAGGAAAGCAGTGGTTCTATCTAGATCCTCAAGGGAGAAGGAATTTTTTTTTAAATTCTTTGACACAGAGGCCTGGGTTCCGGCCACCTGGACGTTGCTGATGTGAACTGAACAATCCATCTCTGAGGCAGGGGTGCCTTCCCACAAGAATCCTGCGGCAGGGGCTCCAGCTGTCCCCGCTGGGTACTGAGCCTCCACCACCCCCTTCTACCAGCCACCAGCCCGCTCCACCAGCTGGGACAGCCACCATGCACACACACTCTGCCTTACCTTCCGACATCCAGCTGAAAGAGTGCCCCTGACTGTCAACGGCCAACACCACCACTCATCCCCTGAATCTTCCCCCATCTCCTCAAGGGCACCTCTCCTGCCAAAACCCCCATGCTCTCTGACCCCACATCCCCCTCCAGCACCTGACCCTTTTCCGTGCTTCCTTTCAGAGAAAAACTTCTCCAGAGAGTTGTACAGACTTACCATTACCACCTCCTTGTCCTCCAACCCCTGGTTCTCTCCTCCAGCTGCCATGGGCAGGCTCTCGTGTCCCCTTCCTTCCTGAAATAGGGTACCAGAGACCTCCATCACCCCTACAGTCATGCTCAACGCTGTCTTCCTCTTGCCCAAACCCTCTACAGCATTCATGGCCAATCACTCCCTCCTAGAAACACCTTCTTCAGGAGACTTCTACAATCCCACTTACATCCAATGTTTCTCCTACCACACTCCCCACCTTCTCAGGCTCCTTTGTCTCTGCCAGATCTCGAAATAGTCTTTGAATGCCCCAAAGTTCTGACATCAGCTCTTCTCTCTTCCATCTAGTCCCAAGACTTTAAATATCATCTATACGCTGATGATTTTCTGATTTTATCCCTGTGCCCATCTCTTCCTAAAGCCCTAGACTGGTAAAGTCCAATCGCCTCACTCAGCATCTCCACTTAAGTTTCAAATAGGCATCTCAAGCTTAGCATGACCAAAGCCTAAGTCTCAATCCCAACTCAGATCCCCAAGCTTCCTCATCTCAATAAACCATACTGGCTGTATGGGCCACGAACCTAAGAGTCACATTAACGCCTCCTCTCGTCTCCCAGCCCTTCCCTAACATCTAATCCAAGAGTAAAACCTGTAGGGTTTCTCTAATATATCCTGTAACTGAAAGCTTCTCACCATCTACCCAGACATTACCCTCGTCCAAGTTACATCATCTCTGACCTGGACCACTGTGACATCCGGTCAGACAGTCAGCTGCCAGAGCGATCTTCCGTTGCATTAATTACAGTACATCACTCCTCCATTAGTTTCTTGTAGCTGCCATGAAAAACCTACCACAAACTAGGTGGCTTAAAACAACAGAAATTTGGGCTTCCCTGGTGGCTCAGTGGTTAAGAATCTGCCTGCCAATGCAGGGGACATGGGTTCGAGCCCTGGTCCGGGAAGATCCCACATGCCATGCAGCAACTAAGCCCGTGAGCCACAACCACTGAGCCTGTGCTCTAGAGCCCGCGAGCCACAACTACTGAGCCCGTGTACCACAACTACTGAAGCCCGTGTGCCTAGAGCCCGTGCTCTGCAGCAAGAGAAGCCACCACAATGAGAAGCCAGCACACCACAACGAAGAGTTAGCCCCCGCTTGCCACAACTAGAGAAAGACCAGGCACAGCAATGAAGGCCTGATGCAGCTAAAAATAAATAAATAAATTTATAAAAAAAACAAAACAAAAAATCAGAAATTTATTCTCTCACAGTTGAGGAGACCAGAGGTCCAAAATCAATATGCTGGCAGGATTGGTTCCTTCTAGAGACTCTGAAGGAGAGACTGTCCCAGGCTTCTCTCCCAGCTTCTGTGGTTGATAGCAGACCTTCGAGTTCTCGGCTTGTAGACACATCACTCCAATCTTTGCCTCCATCTTCCCACTGCCTTGTCTCTGTGTGACCCTGTGTGTCCTTTTCTGTCCCTCCTAAGGACACTCTCATTGGATTCAGGGCCCACCCTAATCCAGGATGAGCTCACCTTAATCCTTCCCGTAATTCTACCTGCAAAGACCCTGTTTTCAAAGAAGGTCACATTCTGAGGTTCCTAGCAGACATGAATTTTTGAGGGCACTCTTCAACTTACTACAACTTCCCTGCTTAAAGTTTTCCAGTGATGTCCTGTTGTAACCAGAATAAAATCTAAACTCCTGTAAGGTCCCCAGGATCTGGTGCCCGCCCAGCCCTTTGCCCCCTTTCTCTCCTCTCTCCATCCATCCACCCCAGTCCAGCTACATGTGTCTTATTTCTCTCCCTTGACCCTGCCGAGGGATTCTTATCTCCTGGACTTTGCACTTGCTGTTCCTTCCTCTTGAAACACCATTCCCTCCCCCGCCACAGACTTTTGCATGGCTGCCTCTTCATCATTCAGAACTTAACAAAAATGTCACATCAAGAGGCCTTTTCTGACCATTCTAATTAAAGCAGCCAACACTCCCCCCAGCCATTGCTTCATTACTCTTCTTAATCTTCTGTATAGCACATACCTGCATGTGAAATTAGTGTCTCTGTTGATGAACTTGCTATTTACACTCATGAGAAAATATGGTCCTTGAGTGCAAAGACTCTGTCCTATTTGCTTAGAGCAGTGCTTAGCACATAGTAGGTCGCCTGTGTTAGAAACCGAGGACGGGGGAGAGGTGGAGGGAGGGATAAATTAGGAGTTTGGGAGTAGCGGATACACACTACTATATATAAAATAGATAACCAACAAGGACCTACTGTATAGCACAGGGCACTCTACTCAATATTTTGTAATAACCTCTAAGGGAGAAGAATCTGCAAAGGAACACATATATAAGGGAAACATATATAAGGGAAAGAATCTGAAAAAGAATATATATATATATGAATCACTTTGCCTCGGGGAACAGGCAGTCACACAAGCCTTAAATTTGGAACTAGGTCCAGTGGGGAGAGAAATGTGGCACAAGGCATTCATTTCGGTGGCGCAGATGATGTAGCAGCTGAAGGGTGGCTTTGCAGGTGAGCAGCAAGCTTCCTGGTAGTGGCAGGCGCAGTGTCTTTCAGTGGACTCACCCCTGAGAGCTCAGCCTAGAACCTGTCCTCCCAACCATCCTCCTAGCCATTTAATGCCTTACGATAAATTTCTGTCTCCTTGAACTACTAGAATGGCATCTGTGCTCTGCAGCGACACCGATCAAAACATTGCTCAATAAACGTTTGCTGGCTGAGTGTGAAACGGCATTTGAAGTACCCCAGGTGTGGGTTTGTGGGTTGGGGGCTTCCAGCTTAGAAATGATCTTATGGTGATTAACCTCTACCATCATGATTACTGGCTACATTAGGTTCCTCTGGCTGTGGTAACACATTACCAGACACTTGGTAGCTTAAAACTATTAAATTTATTCTCTTACGGTTCTGGAGTCCAGAGGTGCAAAATCAGTATCACTGGGCCAAAATCAAGGTGTCAACAGGATCATACTCCCTGTGGATTCTAGAATAGAACCCATTCCTTGCCTCTTCCAGCTTCCAATGGATGCTGGCATTCTTGGGCTTATAGTCACAGCACTCTTTGCTTCCATTTTTACAACGCCTTTGTGTGTGTGTGTGTGTGTGTGTGTGTGTGTGTGTGTGTGTGTGTGAAATCTCCCTCTGCATTTCTTTTAGAAGGACAACTGTGACAGCATTCAGGAATCACCAGGATGATCCAGAATAATCTCTCCATCTGAAGAGCCTTAATCACATCTGCAAAGCACCTTTTTCCAAACAAAATAACATTTATAGGTTACATTTACAGGGGTTAGGACCTGATGTCTTCTGGGGCTATTATTCAGCCTACTACCCTGCCCGTGACCAGAAAACTCTGTTCTTAGATGCTCCTCAGTTATTCCATGGGAATTCTATCATATGTGCCCATACCTCACTTCATCTCCATTTATCCTACCCGTGAAGAACTTACCTAAGGGGAAGAGTAGGGAAGAAGAAAAGACACCACCAGCCAAGGGAACAAGGATGCAAGTGAACCCAGTTTTAACCAGGCAGTCTACACTCAACTGAAAGCAGAAAATGAATACCCAACTTGCTGGAGCTTCAGCCGAATGTATTCAGCTGTATCTGACAGGCCAAGAGGGAGACCAGCGCTCGGCATGTCCACCCTGGCAGACCGGTGTACTGGGCCCGATGCACTCTCAGAAAAGGACCACTTCCCAGCTGAGGGCTGATTTTCAGGACAACTACAGCCAGCCTCGCCCACCTATAAGGCCGAGAAGGAAGAAAGGCAAAGAGAGAAATGAGAGCAGGGGAGTAGGAACAGATGACTGCCTGGACCCAATAGGCTATTCAACAAAGATCAGGAGAAATGAAGAGCTGAAGCAATTATCTGGATAAATTAAGCAAAAATAAAAAAGAAGTGATGGGATCTGGAAACCTTTCCAGCCAACGCCATTTAAGCCCTTAGACAATTACTTAAACTTCCCTGCACTTGTGAGGGCAGCAACAGACAGAGGCTATGGTGGCTCTAGAGGCCTCTGATTATTTCACCTATCTTAGCAGACACCTGACGTTAAATCCAGCCATCAGTCAAGATGGAAACACTAACGTAAGCTAGTTTTATATATAGGATGGATAAACAAGAGCCTACTGTATAGCACAAGGAACTATATTCAATATCCTGTGATAAACCATAATGGAAAAGAATATGAAAAAAGAATGTGTATATGTGTTTAACTGAGTCACTGTGCTGTACAGCCGAGATTGACACAACATTGTAAATCAACTAGACTTCAATAAAAAATTCAATAAAAAAAGAAGAGAAAAGACCATTCCACCCAAAGCGGGGGCCGGGGGGGTGGGGGTAGATGGGAACAGTAATTTGAGCAGACTGTCAGTGTTACTATGGGGAAAAAAGGAGCTGATGAACTGACCTAGCAAGAACCGTCACCAAAAATAGTACCATATGGGCTGGTGATCGGAAACAATCATAGGGTCTAAGTTTAAGTTTGGCATGTTTTTGTTGGTTTGTGTAGAGGATAGTTGGCCATGTGAATAGGGAAAGGCCTAGTATGAAGGGAGACAGTGAAGACGCTTTACCATTCTAGACAAGTATGGAGAGAAATCACACAAGTAAGGGCTTGCTTTCGAGAAGAGGGGGCATTTCTTTCTCTGAGATGTGAAAGAAAAAGATAAGGAAAAAGGTTGGTATAAAGAGAAATTAGAGGTGGAGGACCACGGCAGAAATACAAAAATCATCTTTCTCGGGGCATCAGATAGTTCACACCACAGTGAAGAATTAGCAAGGCAGGAACTGGGGTAAATGGAGGCAGAGGAGACCCGAAGCTGGAGTCTGAAGATGCTCTTTCTCTGGATGGTTACCCAGCTCCAGATCAGGCAGCAAAGAGGCTGAGAGGGTAAGGAGTGATTTTCACAGCATCACATGACTAGCGGATCAGGCACTGGGGTCCAGGGCCCGCCCAGCTGCATATCCAAAGAAAACTGAATCCCTAACTTAAAACCTTTCCACAGAGAAAACCCCAGGCTTGGAGGTAACCCCCTCAGAAATGCATGCACGCATGCACCAGTGTACAAGCACGAGAATGATCCCAGCGGCACTCTTTGCACTAGCCCTGAACTGGGAACAACCCCAATGTCCATCAAGACTAGACGGATAAACACACTGTGTCACGTTTATAAAAGGTAATACTATCCAGTGAAGAAATTGATAGACGAAGGCTACACACAACAGCACAGTTGAATTTCACACGTATAGTGAGTGAAAGGCATCATGCATGACAGCATATGTACTCTGTAGTTACGTTCCTATGAAGTTGTAAAAACAGGCAAAACTAAACTTTCGCTTTTAAGGACATGTATTTTGACGGTAAAACGATAAAGAAAAATCAAGGATGTTTTACCACGAAAGTCACAATAGTGGTTACGTGTGGCAGAGAGGGAGGGGTGGAGGCCAAGAAGAGGGAGTGGGGAGACCTTCCAGAGTGTGGCACAGTTACATTTGTTGATCTGACTGTGGCAATGATGCTGGTGTTGACTATAAATAAATCATTGAGCTATCCATCTTTGCTTTGAACACTTTTCTGAAGGTATGTTTTATTTTACAGTTTAAATAAAAAGTGATGAGAGGGAGAGAGGATGGAAGAGAGAGGGAGGAAGTGAGGAGAAAGGGATGGAGGAAGAAAGGAGGGAGGGAGGGGGAAGCAAAGAAGAGTGTGGTGGGCTAGAAGTCTATTGAAGAAAGGAGAAAGGGTTGCTGAGAAAAGTCCACTGAGCAAGGATGGCAAATTCAAATGCCCAGAAGAATCAGGCAGGTCTTCCAGGAATGAGGTACATTGGTCGGGGGGTGGGTGGGCGGAGAGAAGCCCATTGACCCAGAGCATCTCATACTCAGTATCTGTGCACAGGAAGACCCTCACTGTTGTTGCAGAGACACTGGCAAAGTGGAGCATGTGTGCCACACGTCAGAGGGGCAGCTGCCGCTCAGTGCCAGAGTGAGGAAAGATCCAGTCCAGCCAGCTCTCCACCTTTTCAAGAATACAGCAAGTCCCCTATGTACGAACGAGTTCCGTTCTGAGAGCACGTTCAGAAGTCCAATTTGTTCGTGAGTCCAACAAAGTTAGCCTAGGTACCCAACTAACACAGTCGGCTAGATAGGACTGTACTGCAACAGGTTTATAATACTTTTCACACAAATAATACATAAAAAAGAAACAAACAAAAAGTGAAGAAAATATGTTTAATCTTACAGTACAGTCCCTTGAAAAGTACGGTAGTACAGGACAACAGCGGGCATACAGGGGCTGGTATCGAGTGAACGGGCAAGAAGAGTTACTGACTGGAGGAGGGAGAGGACGTGGGAGATGGCAGAGCTGAAGGATCGTCAGCAATAGCAGACGGAGGGCAAGCTGCACTTTCGCTCACGCCTGACGCGGATGGAACGCACGTTAGCGTCTTTGAAGGTTCGCAACTTGAAGGTTCGTGTGTAGGGGATTTAACTGCAGTGAAATATCTGGATTTTCTTGTGTCCCCTGTTTCTTAATTGTTGATAACGAAATAAAATTATTTTAAATATCATTTCAGTCAGACAAAACCCAGTTTCTGTTCCAGAGGAGGTCCATAGGCTTTAAGACCTCTGGTTGAGGTGCTCAGAATTCAGGGAACCCGTCACCCCAGAGGCACGGCTTTCTCCAGCATCACTCAGTAGCCCCCCATCAGCCGATATCAGATTTGGGGAGTAAAAATGCTGGAAGGCAGAAGAACAAGAGGGACAGGAAATCAAGGGAGGACCTCGTTTGAAGGGTTCCAAGATTCAGAATACCAGAAGGGCCTCTGCACCCAGAGTCTTGTGAGAGATCAGACTTCAAGCCCCAGGAGAAAAAAAGCTGAGTTAGAAGAAGTGAGCAAGACAGTTTCAGAATTCAAGAACTCCAAAAATAAACCCTTGCCTTTTATCACTTTTCTCTTTTTACTTGCTTTCTTTCTTTCTTTCTTTTTTTTTTTTAATTCTAACAATTCTACAAGCAACCAGAAGTGGGAAGAAAAAATAAAGCAACCATAGGTTTTTGCGGAGCTGCTCTGTTCATCCTGCCTTTAGCCCAATGATTTCCAAGTTAGGCGCACACCCGCTCTCCCAATGGCCCAGTGGTGGATTCAGACCACAAGCCAAGGCCACAAGCAACAGCCTGGTGCTGCATCTGCTTTGGCCCTAGTGGCTGGTTTCCAAGAAATGCTGGAACAGCGGAAGCAGCTAGCAGGGTGCATAAGAAGTGGTCAGCAGTTGGGAACAGCTGGAGGGAGGAGGGCCAGCGAGCAAATATCAGAGTTTGGGAAATAAGGCTTTGGCTGAACAAAGTTCACTGTTGTTTTCCAAGAAAGCAGGACCTGGTTGAGCCACCCCAGAGAACAGGGCGAGGAGCCCATGAACTGAATGCTGGCTCTCAATTTCCGAGACCCGGGATGCTTGGCCACCCAACAGTGACCAGCGCCATTGTTGTTCCCCTCAGGGCAGAGGGCAGGAGGCAGCTCAGCGTGAAAGGGGAAAGATGGACAGCCAGTCAAAGCAAGACCGAACTGCAGAGATGGAAGGCAAGATAAAAGGAAAAACAACAAAAAGGCCATTGGTGCTTTCCATGTGCTATATGCAAATTCACCTAAATTCATCTCCCATTAATTAGTGCATCTTGAACACTTAGAGCTGTTCAGCCCTGCAGGTACCTACCTTTTGTAGTGAGCTCTCTATTCCTAGCAGAGCTGGAGCAGAAGCCCAGCTATTCTCTATCAGAAACTCTGCTATGGGAATTCCCCGGTGGTCCAGTGGTTAGGGCTCCGTGCTTTCACTACAGGGGGCATGGATTCGAATACTGGTCAGGGAACTAAGATGCTACGTGCTGCATGGCACGACCAAAAAAAAAAAAAAAAACAACTCTGTTAAAAGGATGAGAGATTGGACTAGCTAACTTCTAATTCTTAAAATTGTAATTTAGCAGAACTGGATAATGATATCTTTATGACAAATGATATATCCATGTGTCACTATTTGAAAGGTACTTAGACAAGCCAGATTGTTTGGCAATAGGTCTGATTATCTGCAATCAGCTGATTGAAGTTCTCAGGTATGAAGAACGGCTTATTTTAAGAAATTAATTTAGGTAATAGTTTTATTGAAAAGCAATAAATTCAAAAACAATTAGAAATAAGACAGTTTCCTTTTTAAAAATTCTATACATTTTTCAAATCATTTCTAATAGACCCTCTGCTAAGAAAAGCTCTTTGTAAATTAATAAAATGTTCTTGGGAGTCATTATTACTTTTTTAACTCAAAGGAGTACGTTTATTTATCTAATAGCAGGAATTCCTGTGCTTTACATGTTTGTATCCCTACAACTCCCAGCCCTGTACCTGGAACATAAGAGGTGCTCATTAGATGTTTGTTGAATGAGTCAGTTGTAAAGAGAGAGCACGTAATGGTCCATTTCTGCCAACTGGCAGTAATAATAGCATTTTGAACACTTACTATATGCTAGAAACCTGTCCAAACAAACTTAATACGTGCTAGTAATTGCTCCAGATCCTTAAGATGTGATTACTGTGATCATCCCCATTTTACAGATGATTCAACTGAGGCTGGTGAGTGGCAGAGCCAGGATTCAAGGCCAGGTCTGTCCCACTCCTGAGCCGAAGTTCTCAGCCATCGTTTTAAACAGAATCTCAATCCTCGGCTCCATGGATACAGTTTTCAGCGCCGTGTGTGGTGTGTTCAGCAGGTGGACACTACAGCGTCGTCCCATGGAGACTGACGGCAGGGCTAAGAAGGCCGACTCCCCCTGGGTGGGCATACAACCTGTCCCACGCCACCCCTAGCTCCTTCTGCCAACGGCCATGCAGCCTCCCCTCCCTCAGGCCCTAAATCACTCCCAGGCCCTTTGTTCTTCCCAGAGCTGCTCGGTAAATTCCTTGATTTAAAATTACGATCACAGGTTGAAGTGCTACTTAAAATAATTTTGCCAAATATTCCATCTCTCTGCGTTGATGAATATAATGGATGAAAATTTAAAGAGGAAAAAAAATTTAAGAATTCGCTTTGTGGAAGACAGAAGAAAAAAAAAAAAGCATGAGCTGCATCCACGGCATTTATTTGGACCTGAAGGATTCTCTCGCACAGAAAGCGGCCCAAAAGCTGGGCTTTCAGGAGCCCTGGACCTGGTGGGGAGAGGAAGCTGCAGGCAGGTCTGGCCTGCCCCACATGGAGGGAGCAAAGGTCAGGGCGGGTGTTGGGTTTGTTTAAGCATGAGTCAGAGGTGGAGTAGGGTAGACCCTCGGTTTCCAATTTCCAATTTCCTGTGCAAGTTACTGATGGGCACTGCTCCCTGCCCGGCCAGCTTTCATGCGCACTGCTCTGCAGAACAAAGGCGGACCCAGGGACCCATAAATAACCCGGACAGGCCAGGGCTTCCTTCTCTAATTCCAGATTTCTCTCTCGAATTCGGAAGAGTTCAGCCTCTAAGGGACGCAGGACGTGAAGGCAGACCCCTGCCAGCAGCTGGATCCCCCGAGGCCTAGGGCACGTGGGTTCCTGGTTTCCTCCCCTTGGACCTGCCCTGAGCTCTGGGTGAATGAAGCCCCCGGCTGGCCCATCCTTCAGGCTAACCCGATGCTGCTCAGGGCCCTGGGAGCAGGGTGGCTCCTCAGGTGACCGTGGCTCAAGAGACCCAGTCGATGGGCCATGATGAGTCACAGCAAGGACTCCTGCATCACCCCAGTTTCTGTCACATGAGCTGGACTCCGCTTAAGATGCTTCCCCCATTTTCTGAGGCTTCCTCTTTGCTTGAGAAGTTGGTGGGCAGAGATGAGAACAACCCTGAGCTTTTGGATGGAGGTCAGAGTCTCTCTCAAATTCTCTGGACCAAAAAAGCCCAAGGAGACTCTTCAGCCAGCAGGTGTCCACGGTCAAAGCTGCCTCTAAGCGAGAATTCTAGGCACCCCATAGAGAACATGTGCCTCCAGGGCCACCTTCAAAGCAAACTGCTCTCTAAAAATCACTAGACCTGCCACTGATGGAAAACCAGCCACTCTGGAAACAGTTCCTGCTCATTGAGGTGCTGCCTGTTTATTTGGCACTGCATCCTTCAAGGACTCTCAAAGGTGACACTTTTCCGTTTTGCTGCATTGCAATAAGTTTGGCCCACTAAGCTTAAGGGGAGCTCCATGTATGCCCCCCAAAACGATCTTCCACCCAGAGCAAAGCCCTGGGAAGAAATGATTACTCTCAGCCTTTGAAGGAAGGGAGGCCATGAGATGACACACCCAGGACAAAGCATCCCCAGACACATTGTTTCCCCATGGGAGGTTCCTGTCCCTTTCCGAGCCTCAGTTTCCTCATCTGTTAAATGGGCATGATTCTGTGCTCTTCACCAGGTGGTTATGGTGGTTAAATGAGCCCACCCTGCTGGGTGTAAGCAGGAGTCTTTAGAGCTGTTTCCACCAGACCTGGCAGAACCAGAGCAGGGCAGGAAGGGATGGAAGGCGAGGGAGTCTTTGCAGCAGGAATGCTGCATTCGCTGCCACACCCTCACCCTCCAGGGCTGTCTGCTTTGCTGGAAGGTCTGTTACCAGATCCTCTCCAATGTATGCCGCCCCCACCCCGACCATCCCCAGCTCACCCATCATGGGCTCCACTCCCAGGCCCTGCCCTGGGGACTGGTCTGGGAGAGAGCAGAACCAGCTGGGCATGTCTCTCAGGCTGTGGACACCTCTCTCTCCCTCTCTCATTACTCTCTGACACCCAAGGGGGCCTGAGCAGTTGGCTCCTCCAGCCCCTTTTAGGGGAAAGAAATGTCTCAGTTCCTTTGAGTCTTGGTCACGCTGTCTGCTTTCTACCCACTCACCCAGTGCACACTGAGAGCCCAGAAGGAGCAGCCGCCCAGTGGAAGGAGTATTTTATCACTGATACTGTGTAGAATGACTAGTGCCCAACCATTAAAATTTTTTCAAGCAGAAAACTCTAGAGACAGGGACTTCCCTGGCGGTCCAGGGGTTAGGACTCAGCGCTTTCACTGCTGTTGGCCTGGGGTCGATCCCTGGTCGGGGAACTAAGATCCCACAAGCCTCCTGGTGCAGCCACGAAAGAAAAAAGAAAGCTCTAGAGATAACGCACCCCTCGTGGCCACACCCGAGTCCTGCCCACCCTGCACCCTCATCTCCTAGGTGACCCCCTTCTCGCCTCTTCCTACAAAAGGTGCTAAGTCTCTACTATAGGAACCATGGGGAGAGAGACCGGTTAGAACTCCAGAAAAGAATTTATGCCAGGCCCTTTGGGCCAACAAAGAAATAACTCCTCCCCAAAGATCACCACAGACATCTGAGAAGGGTCCTTGGTGCCTCCTTTCCCTTCTTGAGTGTTCTATTTTTTTTTCTTTCCTTTTTTGCAGATGGCTGCATTTAATGAGGAAGTGCTGTTGGCAAATAGGAGAGGAAACCTTCACCCCTGGCCACTCAGGATCTGCGTCCCCATCGGCAGTGAGGCAACAACATTCCTTTGCTCTGCAGGGCGGCTCCATCCACTCGAGTGGAAACAAGTAGGAAAAGCATGGATGATGAAATCACATTTTTTTACCGTGGACAGGTGACTTCCTGCAGAAACTTCTGGAAAGAGAAAACAGAAGTTTTTTCCACCCAGTAAAATGACTTAAGACTTAACTCTGACATCTTGTAGACTAAACGTGTATACCACCTTCCACTCTCCCATTCGGCCTTTCACGTGTGTCTCTCTTTTTTTGTTCTTGTTGTTTTTTGTTTTTTTTTTGGCTGCGCTGGGTCTTCGTTGCTGCGCGCTGGCTTTCTCTAGTTGCGGCGAGCAGGGGCTACTCTTTGTTGCGGTGCATGGGCTTCTCATTGCCGTGGCTTCTCGTTGCGGAGCACGGGCTCTAGATGCATGGGCTTCAGTAGTTGCGGCACGCGGGCTCAGTAGTTGTGGTTCGAGGGCTCTAGAGCGCAGGCTCAGTAGTTGTGGCGCACAGGCTTAATTGCTCCGCGGCACGTGGGATCTTCCCAGACCAGGAATTGAACCTGTGTCCCCTGCATTGGCAGGCGGATTCTTAACCACTGCGCCACCAGGGAAGTCCCTGTCTCTTTTTTGAATCTTGTAACAACCTTCCGAGGGAGAGAGGACTTTACAGATGAGTAGATGGAGGCCAAAGAAATGAAGGGATTTGCACAGTGACAGAGCTGGGACATTAACCTGTCTGAAGTCAAGGTCAGTCTTCATTTGGTCACATAGTCCCTCCAGCGTTTCCACAGCACCGTGGGCAACCCCAGTTATCACGGGTTTCCGCTAAAGAGGCCAAAATCCCTCATCAGTAGAGAATTAACACCTTCTTGAAAACCTGGAAAGTGACACTTCTAAAAGCAAATATATTTCCAAACTTTGGGTTAATGATAAAACTGGGAAAACGCAAAAGGCTCCCTGTTCCCTCTCCTCCCTTATCAATATGTGACTTAGATTTGGGTGCCAAGTCAAATTTCTCCAGCACTATATCCTTCATGGTAACTTATTAAAGAGTAAACCAAAGTTTGCTTTAAAAGAAAGGTAAATAGACCCAACTTTCCATACCACGCTGGACCCTGAGTCCACTTCCTGGTTCCCCTGCTGACTCAGGCTGTAATCGGAGATAAGTGCCTGGGGTGAGTGTCCCAGAATCCATGTGTCCTCAGGGATGATGGAGATGGAATTGTTGTCCCCAGGGGAGCCTGCACGCTTCGGCGAGGAAAACCAGACGAAAGGTGATGCCACGGTGCAAAGCTCTACATGCAGGTAGCAGCTGCCTGTCTCTGTGTCTCGTGGCAAGGAAAGGAGTCACTCCTTTGTCACATTGCCAATAAAACCCTGCCGTTCTTTGACTCTGAACTCACCCATAATTATTGGGAGTGAGGTGGGAAGGGCTGCACTTTTGGACTCAGATGGCAGGGAGGATAAGAACAAAGTTGGCACAGAGTCAGCTCTAATCACACAGAGAGCATTTTCAAGGAAACAAATAAAAATAGCCAGAAATGGGTCAGCACTGACACGGAGGTTAGAGACAGGAAATTGGGGCAGAGTCCTGGGTAGAGGGATAGAAGTTTTACTTTACAAATGCAGACTACCTTTCCCATCTGATTCCCTGTTTTCCCTTTTTTTTCTTCTCCTGTCTACTGGATGCCCAGGAAACATACACACAATACCCACAATGAAAAAGAACAGCGCGCTATTGAACCCTTGATCCATCTTCTCAATTCCAAGACTCTCTCCCTTTTCCTGAGGCTGAAGAAAAACGATACTTAAAAAGAACTCATTTGACAGGCAGGCAGGCACAAGAAATGTCATAGACCCTTTACCTGTCTTTAAGGTTTCTGCAATCTCCGTGCATATTGCTGACGGGAGAAAGGGCAGCAAACGAGAAGAAAAGCACTTTGTACTGAAGTGATTGCTCTTCCCAAGCAGCCTCACGTACACCAGCATCCTTCCCATCACTGTCCCAAGGGGGCTGTGACATTCCATGTGTCACACATACAGTAGACATGCACATGTGTGTGCATACACAGATGATACACGTGTACACTCACACATATGCCCAGCGCTCATGTAGATCCACAGCACACAAGTACACACACAGTATACACACGGTACCCATGCACCCATGCATAACCCAGAAGGTGGTTCTTGCTCTTACTGTAACCTTAAGATTTTGGCAGTTCTCGTGAGCTCCCACACGTGGCAGGATCACATTTCCCTGTGGCCTCAGTGACGTGGCTGGGGCAGATTTATTGCGCTTACCAGAGAGAGAGAGAAAGAGAGACAGAGGGCAGAAAAGTCTGCTGTGCGATGATCCCAGGCAGATTCATCAGGGCCGAGACAGAGGGATCCGCAAGACGGGTTCCTTTGGTGAGAACTAGCAAATACTTGACTGGTAATTTGTTGGAGCACTGAAGCATACACTTCTTCCAAATGTTATCTCCTTGGAATTCACCGAAAAATAAAAGGAATCTGGGGGACTTCCCTGGTGGTCCAGTGGTTAAGATTTTGCCTTCCAATGCAGGAGGTACAGATTCGAACCCTGGTCGGGGAACTAAGATCCCACCATATCTCGTGGCCAAAAAACCAAAACATAAAACAGAAGCAATAAGGTAACAAATTCACTAAAGACTTTAAAAATGGTCCGCATCAAAAAATTCTTAAAAAAAGAAAAAAGGAATTTGCAGGCTGAGCCCCAAAACATAGAAAACACACATACATGCATGCACACATGCAGACATATATATACCTACATACATGTCTACCCAGAATCCACGAGGACTCTGAGAGGAATTGGGGTGTGGAGGTGGGTTCCCCTGGGTTGCCCTCTCTCCCCACTGCAAGCAGAACACAAGAGGCAGCCACCTAAAGGCAGGTTCAGCGGGCCAAACCGTCACGCCCGAATCCCCTCCAGGGCAGCCAGGAGAGCAGAAGCCCCATCCTAATGGTTTTTGTTTTTCTGGCTGTGCCACGTGGCTTGTGGAATCTTAGTTCACCGACCAGGGATCGAACACAGGCCCTCGGCAGTGGAAGCGCAGAGTCCTAACCACTGGCCCGCCAGGGAAGTCCTTAAGTTTGTTTCTAATGCAGAATGTTTTCTGGGGCAACAGCCCCACACATCTAGCCAACAGAATTTTCCATGCGGCGGTCAGTTAGCTGTGTCCCAAAGGAATGACACCTGTTTGCATTCATTTCCGAACACGAGCCTGGGTCCTGGGAGCACCTGTCCAACTGAGCCTCCCAGTGTTTGGTTTCCAAGAGCAACGTAGCATTTACCTGGGGCTTGAAATTCCCAGAAGGCCCAGGATATGGAGAGGTTTCAGATTGGTTTTCTCCAAATCATACCGTTTTTTAAAGGTCTGTTTATTACGAAGCTGGCCTCAAAGCAGACTGATCAAACACAGACCCACTGAAAAATCTGCAAGAATAGACGATTTTTTTTAGCGTGGGGTTTTCAGGGTGGGATTTCTGGGGAGTGGGAGGGAAGCTACCCAGTCAAGATAAACTCCTGAAGAGGCGGGGCAAAATTCCCTTCTCAATTACCAGTTTTTTGGTTTTTTTTTAAATGACAAAGTCACACAAGAGAGGAAATGAAAAGGGAAATTTTTAGACTTCTCATCCGTCCAGAAAGCCCCGGGCCTGTTTCAGAACCCCGTCAGGGTAACTGTCGCCTGCGGTCACAGCACTGCAATCCCAGGAGGCCTTGCGTCACTGGCCATTATATATCAATAAGGAACTACAATCACCAAACCACAAGCCAGCTTCTTTTCTGAGCCCACATGTTGCTTTAGAGGGTTTTTGAACAAGAGACTTTCCTGTTTTTGAAACCCGTGAATCCACAGGTCTTACAGGTTACTCAAATGATCTTATCACTTGCAGCACCCACTGGCATGGATTTCAAAACTGCCTCTGCCAGCCCTGCCCTCCCCTCACTCCACAGACGTCCATTTACTCACCAGAATCCTTATTTACACGATCGTGTTGCCAACTGCTGACACAGAAGAAAAACATACTAGTTATACATTAAGCTGGACGGTTAAAGTATCTGTGCCACATCCTATCCAAACGCTATTTATCCACTGACCAGAGGGCAGGATAACCACCCTGAAGAAAACCCAACAGAAACTGTTTTGCGGTCAGATCACTGCTCCCTGGACAGCCATACTATTATTCATGCAAACACACACACACACACACACACACACACACACACACACACACACGTGGGCGGCGGGGAGTGGGGGGGGGGGGAAGCAGTGGAAGAAATCATCACAGTTCATGGGAAACGGTTATTTTCATCCCAAGATGTGCGGCACATCTATTGGAAAATGTTAACTGCATCCCAAACCACCAAATGAGGCTGCTGTCCAGATTGCTGGGAAATAAATGCAGAAAACTGTGAGGAGAGGGCTCCAAGCAACCTGGGTGAAAGATGTAAACCATCCAATCTCAATCCTCCATGGTATGCAAGTCAGACTTGTTTTTCTCTTGAGCAAATAGAAAGACTCAGATTACAGAGTGCACTGTAGAACGATGAGCTAAATCCACAAACAAACGTCTCTCTTTCCTGCTCAGCACGGCAGCTCAAGACAGATGGGCCAAACCTAACAACTGCCCTTGATAGCCATCTCCTGGTTTAACTTCTACCCTGGCCGGGGGCCACTTGGCATTGCTCAAGCATTGCCTGCAGAATCCATCCTGAGCTCCATTGCTAGAAGCGTCTACCCTCCAGGCAAAGACCTGAAGCTACCAGAGGGCTTCTGGAAGGTGGTGCAGGTTCTGCTCTCAGTAACTGCCCAATCAGAGCGAAGATGAACAGCAAAAACTTTATTCTGCAGCTACACCCAGTGACTCTAAGCTGACTTCACAGAATCCACATGGTAATAATGAATCTAGCAGCCACTTATCTAACCTCACACTTTTTGGTCTTTTTGGGTTAGAATCAACACTTAGCTCATCAAAAACACCACACATCGTCCAAAAAGAACCTGCTCTCGGTTTGAGAGTGCTGGTGTTTTGTTGATCTTATTTTGTTTTTCTGCATTCCAATAAATCTGCTAGCACTGAAATGTAGGGATACACACTGTAAGGCCATGATGCTGTGATTTTTATGTCTGAGGGAGGATTCCTTCAAAATATTAAAAATTCTCTGTCTTGTGAAACGTTGAGTGTGAACAAGGCGCTACCGAAAAGTGTCAGAAGTAAATCTCTCAACGATTATGACGGGTCTACTGTGGCCTAGCACAATGCATCCTCAGGGGAAAAGACAATAAAATCAAAGAATTCCAGACTTCCCACACAGGCCGAGTAGATATTTTTCATTGTAATCCTCATTGGCAAAGCGTCTACTACGTTTTATGGAAAGCATCCTATTCTTCAAAAATGTTTTAAAAATAATCGCTTTTTCTTTCCTTCTCTGGAAAAGCCATGGCTATAAAATGAACATAAACGTTGAACAGTTTTCCGATCCCTTCAGACTGTGGTAATTTAGGACTCTTAGGCCTAAACAGTCTTGCCTGACTTACAGCATGCTAGACAATTACCCAAGCACCCTCTCACTTTGGCTGTGTGGCCATGGCTCTGTGCCCTCTCCCCAGGGGATAAACATTGCCCAATGAGGAAAATGTTGCTTCTCTCCTTTCACATCATCCCAGACACCCCATCCCCAGGCAGAGGCCACCAGGCCCGCCTCCAGGACTGTATGTTCCCTGCTATCCTGGGCCTTCTAGCTCAGATGCCAATGAGGGCACTAGGTAATGGGTATTTTTGACAAAGGACACTCCCATCACTTAAAGGGAGTTTTCCATTTGGGGTCATTACCAACCCCTGTCCACTCAGACCAACAAAGCATTGAGGAAAATAACACGTATGGGCAAATGTAAGATGTCGCCTTGCATTTGTGTCTGTCAAAAGTTCCTCGTAGTATAGAGTGCTCACTTGATTTCTTTATTTTGAATAACAAAATACCTTGAAAGGCATTCAATCAATACAAGTCTGGGATGTTCATAGAGGTTCCCTAGAAGAAGTTGTATTTTTGTTAATCAAAGAAATTTAGAAGTTTTTGTAGTTATTCTTGAAGGTCAACCTCTAGTTTCAAGTATTAGATACTGTAAGCAAGTCTTTTAAAGCTCATTTTTTAAATTTTTTATTCTGAAAATTTTTAAATATATCAAAAGAAGAGCATATAGTAAAATGAAGCTCCATATACCCACTGCCCAGATTACTAATTACCCAGTTTGTTCCATATTTGCCTCACTGGTCCTTTTTTAGTCTTTTATCTTTTTCTCCTCGCTGAACTGTCGCAAAGAAAATCCCAGACCTCATGTCATTTCAGCCCTTCATTTCATCGTTAAAGCACAAGAACACTTCCTTACATAGCCACAACCCCATTAAGGTCCCTTTTTAAAGCAGGACAAGAAGAAGTCAGCTTTATCACAAATAGATACTGAGCTTGAGATAACATTTCCAGAGACTGCAACATATAGACTCAAAAATACGCGGGCAGAAGCAAGATGGTGTGTTCTGGAAGACTGAGTGAGATTACTCAAAAGGGGGCTCGAGTGATGACGAAGACAGGTGATAATGAAGAATGTGGATAATGAGTAAAAGAAAAAAAGGCAACATTCTAAATAAGTATATTTATGCATCAATTTAAAATAGGCATATAATTAAATCAAGAAATTAAATTTTATAACTAGAAATTTGACTATTCCACTTGCATCATTAAAAGCGTACATACTCAAGCCAGCCAAGAAACACACACGCACACACACACACACACACACACACACAAAACTTTTGTAACTTGCTCATTGGGAAATGGGGCATTGCCTCATATCTGGAGTTGCATATATGGTATCTTCAACCCACTGCCTGCCAATCCTGCCAAGACTACTCTTCTTAACGAGAGCATTTCTACTAGCGTCTGCTAGACGCCAAGCACGATGCCGAGCCCTGAATACATAATGCCCCTTATGTGCGTGCCAGCCCTCCGAGGGCATCCTGCTAGCCCCTCATTTTCAGAGGGAAGAAAACTGAGGCTTCAAGAAAGTGAGTTATTCTCCCAAGGAGAAAAAGATGGAATGTAGTCCGTTGTATGCCACTGCCTCTGCAAACTCTTCCTTCTCTCCCTTTCTCCAAGCAGCCACTTTACTTTAGATCCACCCTGAACCACGTGGTAATACCAAGATTTCTATTATATACTCAAATGAAGGAGACCTGGGAGGCTGGGAAGAGGGTTCAGTGCCTGCGTGATTCACAGTATAGCCATCACTCTACCTGTCGTCGCTGAATCATTGTTTCTGGCTATAATATTCGGGGGATAAACAGTAGATGACGCCACCAAATGGTCTTGCTAATTCCGTTAAGACAACAAAACCAGCCAGGGCATTTGCAGAAAGGCTTGGCTGGATGAGCGGCTGGATGCTCCCAAGTTTCCGTCCTCCTCTTTCTGTGCTCTGGTTGCTTTTGCCCCCTTGGTGAGACATCTTCCCATTCAGGGAATCCTTGCCTGGTATCATTCCTTAACTGTGGGGTGATCCCCACCAAACCATTTAACCTTTCTTTACTGCAGTTTCTTTACCATTAAAATGCGATGTTTGAGGGCCACGGCTGCAACAGCCAAATACCATTATCCAATTAAGGTGAAAAGCACCGTATAAATGCTATAGAGGCTAGAATTTAAATAGTCACATATGGTTTCATGAAAAGCACTCCAGTGCATCAGCTAACAGTAAAAACATGCAGGAGTGAAATGATCTGGCTGGAAATGAACTGCAAATTGATAAACATTTAGTTGCTAATGCCGTGTTTATTATTTTTTTACTAGGATAAAAATTAACTTGGGCGGCCTTGGCCAGAACACAGATTGAACCCTACCATCTGGGTAGTGGAAGCGGTATTTCTTTAGGCTCCGGTTACATGCAGGTTACCGCTGCCAGCTCCGATTTTATTTGTAAATAGGCCCTGGCTGTCCAGAAAACAGAACTGGGGGAACCTTCTGGGAAGCACAATCAACCGAGCCAAAGTACCAAAAAGGTGTACCAAAAAGGTGTACCAGGGCTTCCCTGGTGGCGCAGTGGTTGAGAGTCCACCTGCCGATGCAGGGGACGCGGGTCCGTGCCCCGGTCCGGGAAGATCCCACATGCCGCTGGGCCCGTGAGCCATGGCCGCTGAGCCTGCACGTCCGGAGCCTGTGCTCCGCAACGGGAGAGGCCACAATAGTGAGAGGCCCGCGTACCGCCAAAAAAAAAAAAAAAAGGTGTACCAAAAAGGCGACTCTCTAGGGGGAGCTTAGGACACAGGGCCGCCTCCGCCATCCTCGGTTGTCCCGCATTTCCCACGAAACAGGTTACCACACCAGCCGGGGAATTGCCTTCCGCCTGAGAAGCCGGCGCAGCCCGAGAAGGCAGCGCGGGCTGCGAGGCGCGCGCCTGCGGGCCGAGCAGAGAGCCCACGTGGGGCGCGCGCGCGGGGGTCTCGGGCGAGCGCAGGGGCGGGGCCGGGGCTCGGGGGCGCGCGGGGCCGGGGCCGAGGGGGCGGGCGGGGCGGGGGGCGAGCCTGAGCCAGCTCCGCGGACGCCGGCCGGGCCACGTGACCGCGCCCGCAGCGGCCCCAACTGCAGATGTCGTCCCCCTCCCCCGGGCACTCTTCCAGCAGCCGGCGAGCAGCTGGATCAGTTTACTTTAGCTCCAGCGCCCTGCACCAGCACGGGCTGAATTATTACTCATGGAAATCCCCTCCGTTTCAGGAAATCAGGTAGCTTTCAAACTCCCAGCAATGAATGGCCCTTTGGGTCCAGGGAGAATAGCACACACACACACACACACACACACACACACACACACACAAACAGAAACAAAAGAAAATAACAGACTGCAGGCTACAGGTTTCAAAACAGGCTGTTTGGTTTCTAGTAAATTAGAGGGAGTGGGCGGTTGAGGTTGGGGAGTGTGGTCTTCTTTGACGTCAGCAAGATGCTTCTCTCCCCATTTTCCCCTGCTTTCCCTCCTCTGTCTCTTTGGCCCGTCCACAGCCTCGTCGTCTTCCTCCCTCCTTCCCTCTTTATGTCAAGGAGACAGATGACATAGGGTAGCTCTGGAAAATCGCTCAGAGCTGTGCAACGGAGCTCGCAGGCTCAGAAAGTTCCCACATTCTCCAAAATGAAGGCCGTGGGGTTCGGCGGGTTGCGGGGTTCGGCGGGGTGCGGGGTTGACCGTCTGCCGCCGTCTCAATTAGCCGGCCCCAAATCCATGGGACTCAGGCAAGGAGGGGAAAGGCGGCCGGAAAAGCAGCAGCAGCCCTCACCGGCTGGCTGTACATTCCTCCCTTCATGTCGCCCGATTAGCAGTTCTGTCTGAGGGAACATTCTTCCTATGGCAAAGAACACATTCTTGCCTCCAGTCAGCCTGAAATAGAATCCTGGAGAGCATGCGCTGCTGCAGCTGCATCCCGAGGCCCAGCCCCCGCTGCTGTGCAAGGATTTCTCCAGCAGCCCCCTGCCCCCGGCCCCGGCCTCTCCCCTCCCAGTTGTTTTTCCTATCCTCACCCAAGACAGCAGCAGCTGCCCCCATGTTGACACAGAACTATCTCGAATAAGCGTTCCAAGGCTAGGTAAGCATTTGTAGCCTGACCCTGCTATCTTTTTATTTCCCCTTTAAATTGCTTTGGAGGGGGGCATTGCTTCCAAAAGGGCCGCTGTGTCCACTCCACTGCAGGGTCGTGCCCACAGTCACATGGTGAGTGTTGGTGGAACGGGCAATTCTCTGGGTGGCTTGTAATTGTCATGTAGCCTCAGCAAGACGGCTTGGTTTCTACAACACTGTAAGTCAACTATACTTCAATTTAAAAAAAATAAAAAATAGAAAAATAGAAAATAAAATGCAGATTCTGATGCAACAGAGGAAAAAAAAAAAAAAAAAAGACTACTTGGTTTCTAAAGTAACCTGACTCTCATTCTTTACCCAGGCGGCTCTTGAAAAGCAGAAATCTGTCCCAGGCCTCACATCAGGAAGCATGGCTCCAGGCAGGGTAGGGTAGGGAGCAGGCCCCAGGTTACACGTGGGCCTGATTTTCTCCATCAGGCTTGTGGTGGTTCCTCCCTCCTCCCTTCTCTGATCTGGAGAGCAAAGGCCTCGGAGGACCTTGGAACAGGGAGTGCTTTCTAAATCAGAGCCTCCAAATGCTCTCTGCAGGCGCTGAGTTCCCGTGAAAAAGTCTACTGGCACTGAAAAAATAACACGCACCAAAAAATGGAGGTCACGTGCATCTATCTATTCAGAAATTAGCCGTGGAACCAGAAAGACTAAAGACCCTTTCGTGTGTGTATCTGGGGGGCGGGAGGGGTGCATGGGAGTGTCACAAGCAGGTGACAGCACTTCCACAAGGGCACAGGCCCAGCGCACAGATCTCTTTGGCATTAGTGTTGGGAGAATGGATGAATGAGCAAGGGAATGAATGAGAGAAATGAATCTGGGACACAAAGAAAGCAAAAAGGAGCCCAAACTTTCCGGGAGGTGAGGATGGGGTGGAGCATGTCTGCCAGAAAGAACCACTTGGTCTGGAGGAGAACAGACCTCTAAAGTGTAAACACAAAACGGATTCTGACGCAACAAGTGACAATAACATCAGATGACATAGATTCAGCACGTCCCGTGTGCCAGATGTTGCCAGTGTCTTACACTGGCTTAGTCTTCGTGGCACCCTCCAGAGGTGGGAACCAGCTGGGGAGTCTGTCGGCTCTTTCGAGCACCAAGGAAGAGACTCCTGGACCCAGAGTGTTTAAGAGGACTGGAAACAGATCCAGCCAATCCAAAGCATCCCAGGCATCTCTTCAAAGTCGGTCCAACCTGCTTGCCTAGTCTGGCCTCCACTGGCCACTGCTGAGAGAGGATGCTTGCTCTCCTGCCCACTCACCGGAGCGGAGACCTCTCAGGCAGGAACGAGATCTGATCTCTGGGCAGCAAAAGCTGGTCTGCCTCAGCTCCGCTGCTCCCTCCTTCTCTCAGAAACACCAGACCTTTCGAGGAAGCCTCTGAGACTCACTGACGCCCCCTCTGGGAACACTCCTGGCCCTGGCCTTGCTGGGTGACCTCTGGGCCCTCGGGGAAGCACCCTCCCACCTCGTGGGACATTTAGGGACCCGGGTAAGCAGAAGTGATGCCACGGGGCCCCTCCTTGGGGGCCTCAGGGGGGCCTCTCCCACCTTTGAGAGAGGAACAAGAAACATAGGTTTCACCCAGCTGAAGTGTGTGTGTCTAGAAGTTCTCTTTTATTACATGTAAGCAGGCTCTCCATTCAACGTCATCACAAGGATCCTTTTCTCCACCTCTCGCTTCCACTCTGGGAAACACACCTTCTTCATTTTGGGCCACAGCAGGGTAAGTCTCTCGTTCGTGGTCTGCATGTTGCCTTACTGATTGCCTCTCTTTTATTCCAAACGTGCCGTATAGTCCTGGTGCCAGAGATGCACCCTTAATAACGCAGTCCTGCGAGGGCATAATTTGAAATCTCATCGTCTCAGGTAAAATGATTCTTGGACAGAGGTGGGTTGGAGGAGGAACTTGAACCGTCTGCTTCCTTCTGGCCACCAAGACAGAGCAAGGCGACTATCCACCTTAGCTTCCTTTCCACTCCTCAAGCACCCTAGACACCCCCCCACCCACCCACACACACACACAAACATCCCAACAGCTGGAATTCCTGTCACCCGCCCTTGGACACTCCATTAAAACTTTGGACTAGCAGCAGGTCCTGGAACACTGCTCCGTAACTCAGCAGGTGTGTGATCTACCTAAACAAAAGGACAGAACAGTCAGCCACTGCCAGGTGGTTAAGCAAGGGCTTTGCGAAGCTGTTTGGCTAACAGCACACAGAGCAGTCTGTGCTCATGTAATGGGGCAAAGATGAAGCAGGTGCCCTAGAGTCCTCCTGACACAGCAAGTTGCCAGCCTCTGCTAAACACACACACACACACACACACACACACATACACTCGTGACCTCCAGTGTCCCTGAAAAGATGGCACAGGTCGTGGCCAGTGTATGCTCCCCACAGCCAGAGATGCCTGGCTCCTATTCTGGCTAGCTGCTCTCCTGAGTCTCGGGCTAGTCTTCTGTAAAATGAGGATAGTAATGCCCCCTTGAGGGTTGGATACAATGCATATAAAACTTCAGACTTAGAGTAAGCCCTTAATAACTTGAATCCAGAACAATCCAAAAGTGTCAGCAGCAGCAGTTGTCATTGTGGCTTGGTGCTAAAGACAATATTAGCTACAGTGGACGGAGCAGTTTTTATGAGCCAGGTGTGTTACACGCATTCTCCCATCTCGACTCACACTAGCCCTGCAAGGTAGGTTTTATTATCCTCACTTTACAAATAAGGACTCTGAGGCTCAGAGTAGTTAAGACACTTGCCCAAAGTCACACAGCCAGTTAGTGGTAAAGTGATGGCTTACGTCAAGGTAATGCATGCTTCAGTGCATGCCGGCCCCAAAGCATGCTCCCTTCTCAGGGCTGTGCTGCCTCTTGATGCAGTCAGTAAAAGCGGAGCTCTGCTCTCTTTACAGGGTAACGCAGAGGAAATGCCAAGTGTCTATGCAGAGGGCTGCAGCCTTGCACGTGGTGTGTGTGTGTGTGTGTGTGTGTGTGTGTGTGTGTGTGTGTGTGTACACATGCCCTCAGCCAAGGGCCACACTTTCAGCCAGCATACTGGTCTGCCAAAGGCCTGTCTTCAAATCCCGCCTATTGAAAAGCTCATCTCTGATTTGGCAGGACAGGCCCTCAGCCCGGAACAAATGTAGGAAATAAACAAGGGCCATTCAAAAGGACTGAGATTCAAATGGGAAGTTCCTACACAGTAATAAAGCTCGATAAACCAAAGAGCCGAAGGCCTCAGAAAGCGTCAGTAGACATTCAGGTAAGGATCCATTTATTTTAAGTCGTTAGTAAGGGGGAGCAAGGGGTAAATCCAGTTCCTGTGTGGGCATCCTCGTCCCTTCTCTGAGGGCAGTGCCGACAAGCCTAAAAGTGTTGGCTTGCACAGAGAGGTCACCCCTTAGGGAGCCACGGGCACCCGTTGGTGAAATATACCAGAAATGTGTCCGTGGGACAAGCAAGTTTTAACACACGGACTCTGAATGATGAAAAGCACCCTTCTGCTCTTTGTACCTTCATACCCACTTCAGTTTCTCAAAGACGGAGACTCCTTTTGAGCTCTTCCTTCTTGGCAAAGCCACACTTGTTAAGAAACCAGTATCCTAGAAACCGAAGTGGCCTTGGATGTCATTCTCTGTTGTGGCAGACTAAACTTTCCTTGCTGCATCAGACCCCAAAATATATCAACTGTGAGTCACACACCAGCAAAGGGGCCACTATTTGGAAGAGAGATAGTGTGGTGATATTTAGCAGTGGCTGGATCCTAGCAAATGTCAAGTGTTGCCTAATCACAGGGCATATTCATATGCATTACCTTCCAGATTATTGCTTGGTAGCTCTCGGGGTGGTTTCTTAACTGTCAATATTTACAGAACCAGGCACTTAACAACACATGCCAAGTGGGCTGGATGTCTGCAAGGATGAGTCATGCCGAATAAAGCCTCCTATCTCGGGGTCACTGCTCCCTCCTCATTGGCTGGAGCGGACTCTAGTCATGGGGTTATTGAAAAGCATGTGCAGGGTTGCGGGCTCTGTTCGGTTCTCTGGAGGAACCAACATTTATGAAAACAAAGCATGGGAGGAGAGGGTGTGGGTTTGAAAGCATATAGAGCTGTCTTTTTTTGTCTGCTACCTAATAAATATAGCGCTGGGGCGAGGGGGAAGTGGCAGAGAGATGGCACCGAAGCCCAAATCAGTCTCCACTTGCAGCAAGACACATAATAAATACCCTTGAGTGACACCGAGGCCTTGGCTGGAGAAGGAAAAGTCACCTGCATCACACCAGACACACACCAAGAAAGGGGGTGCCACTGGGCTTTGAGTGAGA
This sequence comes from Phocoena phocoena, assembly GCF_963924675.1. Classification (NCBI taxonomy): domain Eukaryota; kingdom Metazoa; phylum Chordata; class Mammalia; order Artiodactyla; family Phocoenidae; genus Phocoena; species Phocoena phocoena. The sequence continues at coordinate 78,312,424 of NC_089234.1, read as the reverse complement.
CTGACCACCACCACTGGCTTCTTATTTGAATAAGCAAAGTAGACCATCGCCCAACCAGTCCAGGTAGAAACCCCCAGCTCCATTCAAGCACTGGAAGACCTTTCTTTGGGTTTTGAAAGCTTAGGTGTTCATCACGCATTTAAAATGCAGGTCAGGAATTCCTTGGCAGTCCAGAGGTTAGGACTCAGTGCTTTCACTGCCGTGGGCCTGGGTTGGATCCCTGGTCAGGGAACTAAGATCCCACAAGCCGCATGGCATGGCCAAAATTTTTTTTTTTTAATTAAAGTAAAATGCAGGTAACCTCTGGAGTTGGGCACACCTAAGGTCTCATCACGTAGATGCTTGGTGAGAAGCAGGAAGCAAGAGGGCAGGAATGGAGGGCCAACCAAGGAAGGAGAGCACTGCAGGAGGGAGTGGGACAGTCTTGCTTTTCCAGCCCTCAGACCATCCTGGAAGATGTTTGTCTGTACGCAGAAAAGAAAGGAAGCTTGTTTGCACATCAACGTTAAATGAAGAAATGGCGGGCTTCCCTGGTGGCGCAGTGGTTGAGAGTCCGCCTGCCGATGCAGGGGACACGGGTTCATGCCCCGGTCCGGGAAGATCCCACATGCCGTGGAGGGGCTGGGCCCGTGAGCCATGGCTCTTGAGCCTGCGCATCCGGATCCTGTTGCTCCGCAACGGAAGAGGCCACAACAGTGAGAGGCCCGCATTCCGCAAAAAAAAAAAAAAAAAAAAAAAAAAAGAAGAAGAAGAAATGGCACCACGCTTCAGAAACACCACGATCAGTACAAGTGACCATGTTGCAAACTTCACTCCCCCAGCACCTACAGAGAAGTTGACTGCAACCACGTGGGCAGTAAAATCTTTGCCAAAGTCCTCAGGGGACCCAGTACTACGCAACACGGGACCCGCTAGTCAACACTGAGCTCCTAGAATCCCAGTTCCCTTTAAAATCAATGAGCTAAAGGAGCATTGCAAAAGGGTCCCATGAGGGGACAGGATTATTACTGAGTTGTGTGGTGCAAAATGTCTTTGATCAAAAAATCGTAGACACCATGGAAGAACGAGAAATATCAAGACTTACATACTGGGCACATGTGCAAATGGACTGAGCTTCTTAATAAGCCCAGCGGGTTTTTCGGTTTCTTTTTAAAGATTTATTTATTTTTGGCTGCATCAGGTCTTAGTTGCTGCGCGGGCTCTTCGTTGTGGCGCACGGGCTTCTCTCTAGTTGCGGCGTGCGGGTTTTCTCTTCTCTAGTTGTGGAGCGCAGGATCCAGGAAGCGTGGGCTCTGTAGTTTGTGGCACGCAGGCTCTAGTTGAGGCACGCGAGCTCAGTAGTTGTGGAATGCGGGCTCAGTTGCCCTGCGGCATGTGGGATCTTAGTTCCCTGACCAGGGATCGAACCCACATCCCCTGCATTGTCAGGTGGATTCTTTACCACTGGACCACCAGGGAAGTCCTGGCCCAGCAGGTCTGAAGGCTCAGAGATGTCCCCAGAGATCCCAAGATTATTCCACGATGACGTGAGCTCCTGATTCCTGGAGACAAAGAGGTCGCGGCCCCCGGCCACTGGCCAGGGCCATAAACCAAAGGACAGTCCTCCTGTAGCAGTTGTGTGGACACACGACATAGGCATCATCTATAGTCACAAAGGGCAACAAGGGATGCAATTCATGATCCCGAGAAAGGTTTGACTGTGGCCCTTTCCAGCCACCGTGTGCCATAAAGCTGGGGACGGCAAGCACCCTGGGGAAGGCCCTGCCAGCTGCACGGTCACAGTGTGTCCACAACAGCTGAGGACCCTTTGCCCAATCTTCTTCAAATGCACACACATACTCGGGCTGGCCATGTGCATACACACACATGCACCAAATAAGGACTGGGGGGAGAGATGCAGCCAGAAAACAAAAAACAAAACAAACAAAAAATGCGGTTCTGCAAATATATATGGAAAACACTTCTTAGATGACTGCTCAGCTGAGATGACTTATTTACCTGCATCGTCCTTCTGTGGCTTGGAATGAAGATATGATGGCTAGAGCTAAAGCAGCCATTTTGGACCATGAGGTGGTCTTCATGATGGATGCCAAATTCTAAGAATAGAAGAAAGGGGCCTGGAACACTGATGGATGTAGAACCACTAAAGCAGTCCTAGGCTATCTACTGCTAGACTTCTTTCATATAAGACTGAGATAAACTTTATTGTGTAAAAGACACGCAAGCCAATAAACAAAAAAAACATGCTTCTGATTCTGTGTGAAAGGGTTTCATTCTATTCCAGAGCTTCTGTAGGATGGCATCTGCAGGGGAGCCATCTGTTTCATTTCCCCCTGTTTCCACTTTCTGTTGGGGTAGAGGTAAGGAGAAGCTGAGTGGAGAGGGGTTTGGGTGGAGAAAATGTGAAGAGAGAATGGGCTCCTGGCTGTTCCTCTTTCCCTGTATGTACTTCCCTGCTTTGTCTCCAGACGCTCCTAGAACACCTTGCAGGTGGTCCTGTGCTCAGGGAATGTGTTGAACAGTTGTATCAATTTGCTGGGGCTGCCATAACAAAGTATCACAGCCCAGTAGCTTAAACAACAGACATTTATGTCCTCCCAGTGCTGGAGGCTGGAAGTCCAAGATCAAGGTGTCAGCAGGGTTGGTTCCTTCTGAGGGCCTTGAAGGAAGGATCTGTTCCAGGCCTCTCTCCTTGGCTTGTAGATGGCTGTCTTCTCCCTGTGCCTACACATGGTCTTCCTGCTGTGTGTGTCTGGGTCTTAATCTCTTCTTCTTATACAGATCCCAGCCAGATTGGATTAGAGCCTCATTTTAGCCGAAAATGACCTAATTTTAACTTAATTCCCTCTTTAAAGACCCTGTATCCAAATACAGTCACATTCTGAGGTCCTGGGCGTTAGGGTTTCCACAAAAGTGAGGCCGGAAAGGAAATTAGCAAACGGGTAGAGCCCCTACCACAGGCTTGGCATCGTGCCAGACAGCAGGGACAAAAGATAAGAAGATACAGTCTCATTGTGGCTGAATGACTAGATGACAGCCCTAGCGAGTGAGTAAGTGGATGGATCAATGATGAATGAATGGGATGAACAAACATCAAAACTGCCGCCAAGCCCAGAGGGCTGATCAGATGTAAACCATACCGAGTCCAGAAGCATAGCTGAGTCCAGAGCCAGCAGCCAACTCTCACCTCCATCTACAAAGGGGTCTCAGAGATCAGCAGAGAAGCAAAGTGGCAAAGGGGCCCTATTCCCTGCCCAGGGGAACCTGACCAGCTCTTGGCCAAGACAGAACGGAACCAGCACGCACACAGATGCTCCCAGATGAAAACCAGACTTTTCATCACACTCAGCCCACCGCTCCTAGGAGACCTGGGGAGATACCCCCGCTGTGGGTCCCAGCGGCCCCGGGCCACAAACCAAATGGAAAGCCCTCCACGAGCAGCATGTCAAGTTAGCTGGGGTGGGAAGGAGGGCCCCCTGCCACAGGCCACAGCCAGCTGCGGTGTGGTGACAGGTGGTACACTATCCCTGGGATGTTGACACCCATGAAATGAGAGTGAAAGTCGCCACATCCTCAACTCCATCCCCTGCACACGCTCTCTGCGCCCAAAACTGTGACCATAAGCCAGGCAGCCGAACTAGAGGAACAGAAAGAAAGGCAAGATTCCTGTCCACGTCATTATCAGCACACACTTCTCCTGACTGCAAGCATGCCAGCGACGTCACTCAATTATTATTATCTGCACTGCGCCTGTTTACTTAATCGGTCTTCAGAGAGATTTCCAAACGGGTATTTTTTTTTTTTCTTTTTTTTCCAAATGGGTATTTTTGTGACCCAGTGGAGGTCAGAGTTCCCTGGACAATCAATCAGAGCCAGCAGGGGGCAGGCCAGCTGCCCATCATTTGATTGCGGCCGCTGTGCACAGACTTTGCACCAGTTCCTGTGGCCTGTGTCTCTCAGGCTCCCCGTGAACCCTGGTCATCGGTCACTTCCTGAATTGCAAGAACGCACCACACAGCTACATACCCCAACGGCCCTCCCCTGCTCGGACGACTCCCTTTTATTGTTTTCCAGCACATTCTCCCTCCAGCCCAAACAGGATCACAGCGGAATGGCCTATCCTTGAAACTTTATTACCAAATCTGGGGCTCAGAAGCCTTGAGTTGGTATTTCCTCTGCCCTAGTAGGGATTTTTATGGGGTTTTTATTTGGTTTCATTTTTGCCATGCTTCTCAGAATGCTTCCTTTGTTCTGCCTCACTCTGCTTTGAGCCTGCAAGGCTGTCTCCTCAGAAGATCACACAGCTGCATCCCCAGACGTATATCCCCCCCAAAGATGTACTTGAGGAAACCCCCCGCCTTTTATGGATTTTCAAGCAATAAAATGATGGGCTCTGAGGGCTGAAGAGGCACCTCCTCCCCCAGGCCAGGCCCCTCACCGCAGCCCCGGGGAGCAGGGATGAGGCAGCCAAGGACCCGAGCCATCAGTGCCTGGGGTTTGTGGGCCTTGTGTTTGTTTACCTTCTTTGGAAAATATTGCCTACCCTGCACTGATCATCTAGCATGCAATGTGAGTAGCCACCTGCTCAGAGATCTCCCCCGGCCACAGAGACGGAGCCAGGGGCGGTCACCTGACCGCAGCGAAAGCCATCAGGGCCTCTCTGGGACTTTTGAACTCTCAGCCCCTCTCTAGCGGTGAAGCTGGGAGGTGCGATAAACAGAAGCTGCCGTCCTGTGCACTCCCTGCCACGCAGAGGAAACTTATCAAAGAGATTGGAATCAATATTCAGTGGAAGATTCAGTAAGAGACGAGAGAGAACGCCTGGCAGGGTCGGGTCCTGTTGCAGGCGTCCTCAGAGCCCCTTTTGGAAGCCCCGAGTGGTCTGGGTCGCATTTCTCTTGCCTGTGGCTAATAATAGCATCCCTGTGAAACTCACCAGGGATTGGATTCTGGCCACCCTGCCTGAGTGAGACCGGCTGACCTCTGCTTTGGCCATGGGAAGAGGAGGGGATGGAGGCGGGAAAGAGACCATTATCCAAGGTTATCCAAGGTTGTTTAGGACATTGAAATACAGAACGCCTGCAGCAACTGTGAGAGAATTTCAGCGTCTTTATCAAGTCACTACTTTCAGGCTTGTATACTCTCAGGCAGAGGTCATTATCTGGATAACTGAAGTTTTTCTTAGAACAGGATTCAGGTGACAGTGGTGATGGCGCGTAGACAGCACACTAAGGACGGATCCTTGGGAAACAGCGCCCTGGAATAATCATGACTCTTCTCGTGGGAAGGGAGCAGCTGGGCTCCTGTGCTGGAGCCCAGCTAATGGACTCATTAGCCCATCATTGGCTAATGGACAGATGGACTCCAGGAGACCTAGTTCAACAAGTCTGACACCTGCCAAGGCCGAGCCCCTTAGAACCCAGATGCTCCCCCAAATGTGACCCCCAAATCCGAGGAAGCCCCCGAGGTGGGAACAGACCCAGGAGAGGTTTGGGCTCCCCACCTTACCCGTCTCTCTCAGCTGAAACCACAGGAAGGCCTCAAGTCAGAAGGGCTCACCCAACTCGGAGGGAGGCCCAGAGTCCAGCCTAATCCCCTTACTCATCCCAAAGGGTCAGAGGAGGGCGAGCAATCACAGGGGTCAGAGCCTCAGTTCTGACTTCAAGTTCAAAGACTCTAGCTAAAGCGGCCCAGGGCACCACCCTAAAAAAACGGATCCAATCCTGAGTCAGAGAGGAAGCCGACACTCACTGAATCACCCGTCCACTTCCTTCTACCCTCAGCCACTTGGCCAAGAGCGGCAGCCGCTTCTGCGGGGCAGCTTAGTGACCGACACTCAGAGAAGCTGAGGCCCCCAGAGAAGGACCAGCAGGGCCAAACCGCTGCAGCCCATTTCCCTGCGGCTCCCCTGTCCCCCTGCACTTTCCAAAGTAAAGCTTCACATCTTGTGACGGCCCCTCTCCCACCCTGTGCTGCCCTTGCCTGGGTTATTTTTCACTTCCCTGTTCAGAACACAGCCACACTTTCCAAATGCCATGAATCATCACCACCGAGCAACGGCCATTCAGCCAGGCAGGAAACCACGGAGCAGCAGACCTAGAAGGAAGAGCTCTCCTGCAGCCGTCCCCAGCCCCTGCTGGGCATCGTGAGGCCACAGCAGAGGCTGCTGGACGGAGCTGCCAGTCCAGGCACTCGTTATCTTCCATCGTCCCCAGTGGCTGTCCTCTCCCCTCTGATCCACCCTAGCACTAGGTCCCAGACAGCACTAGGCATTTCTGACGTCGTTCTAACGACTTTCTTGGTTGCGTTGGCTGACGCGGAGCTGTCATCTTGCAATCCTGGGAGGGAGAGAATTGGGCAGATCCATTCAAGACCCAGGGAGCTGAGATAGGGATGCAGCATAGAGCAGACCCACCAACAGAACATGGGGAGTCGGCTCTCTGTATGCAGGTAGGCTTGCAAGAATGGTACAAGGTCATCCCTGTCATCCAAGCCCCTTGGTGACCGGAACCATGTGGCCTTCTAGATGCCATTTCAGCAAGTACCGGAAAGTAGTCACCAGTGAGTCTATGAATAAATCAACCAGTGAAAGAGTATCATCCTCAAAGAGCATCAAACGCTCGCTCCTGTGCTGGGGCTCCTGGCTCCTCTGAATAATAAGTCTGCTTTCGTGCCAGTGTTAGGTACTCGTGTAGTAAGGAGAACCTAATTTGAAGTCATTATTTTTGCCTCTATGTAATCATAGACAATGCCATTCAAAAGTAAAGCCATCTTGGAAGTTCCCTGGTGGTCCAGTGGTTAGGACTCCCAGTTTCCACTGCAGGGGGCGCGGGTTTGATCCCTGGTCGGGGAACTAGGATCCTGAACACCCCACATCACAGCCAAAAAAAAAAGTAAAGCGAGCTAGGAAACGCAAATCAACAGGACAATATTACATCAGTTTTAACCTATCAGATTGACTAAAACTTTAAATATTAACAGTGGCCAGAGAGTGGGAAATAGGTACTGCCCTATACTGTTGGTGGGTGTGGAGTGTTACACATTTTCTGGAGGCGGTTTGGTCCTGTGCTTTACAATTATTAATGAGTAACTTTGACTCCTTAATTCGGAGACTAGGAATTTATCCTCAGCTGAACAACCAGGAAAATGCACATAAATGTAAGTACAAAGAAAGACACCACAGTGCGGTAAATAAATACAAAAAACTAACAAACAAAACATCTGAAACAACCTAGATGTGACTGAGCCAGTGAATTATATAGTACATTTAATAAACTACTATGCAACTGTTAAAAATAATGTTGGAAATCTACATCCAAAGCCATAGAACAATATTCGCATGGATCATTTTGATAAGAATAGGAAACAAAACGTGTGTAGCCCATTTATGGACGTGTTGACGGTATGGGGGCCTAAAAGAGACACCTGAAACGTTTATCAAGTTGTTAAGCAGTGCTCATCTCTGCGGAGGTGGATTTCAAGGTGATTTTTACCTTCTCCATATTCTCTGTATTTCTTAAAATTGTTTATAAGAAACCTGAAGCATTTTTATGATCAGAGAAAATTATGTATCTGTTTTCATTTTAAAACCAAAAGTAAGACAAATGCAAAAACTGTCTATGTCCCTGACAGGCTATATCTGTCCAAGATAAATTTCGTGTCCTCATTCTGGTAGGACGTGTTACTGGTGGACCACTCCGCCAGGAGGCCTTGGTCTCTGAGTTGTTTCCCCTGAGCTCTGATGGGCTGAACTGGGTCTACCCGTGCCCTCTTAAGCAGCCCCTGTATGGCAACTCGATTTATCAGGATGGCTGACCAGAGTCAGGATGGAGACCGAAGCGTGGCAGAGTTTTCTCCCACAGGTACCAAATATCCTGTGGGGTTATCAAATCCCAGGTTTCAGTGCTTGGAATTAACAAAATTAACGAACACAGACCCAGCTGGGCGGCCAAGGAGATTCAGATGTTTTGAAAATATGTGAATCTCAACCCCCAGAAATAAATTCCAGACCCTTGAAGACCACAGCAACTAAAGCCAGAAAGATCTTCACGAAATCATCTGTTCTGGACCTCTTGTTTGACACACGAGGGAACCAAGGCACGGAGAAGGGAAGTGACTTGCCTAAGGTCACACAGCTTATGGGTGACAGAGGCCAGAAAAGAACTTGTGTCTCCTGACCTGCAATTCAAGGTTCTTTTTGCTTTATCACAACTGGGACCAGTGCAGTGGGCAGAAAATGTCCTTCATACCCTCAGAAACTACTCCTGTGAGGGGTTCAGAATGTACTCCAACAGTCCCAGGCTCTGTAGAGGGTCTAGGAGAGTTACATGCAGGCATTCTTAACTAAGAGATCACGTATTTTTCTAAAAGGGGATTACAGAGCTTTCATCATATTTCCAAAGGGATCCCACTGCACAACAAAACTTAAGAACCAATGAACTGGGGGGAAAAAGAAAGAACCAATGAACTAGAACATGGGTTGTAAGCTTGCTTTACAGAAAGTAAATATTTTGGCTCTGCAGACTGTATGGTCCCTGTCCCAGCTACTCAACTCTGCCCTTGTACTGTGAAAGCGATCTCAGATAGTCCACCAATAAATGGGCAAAGCTGAGTTCCAATAAAACTTTATTTACAAAGACAGGCTGTGGGCCGGATTTGGCCCAGGCAGTAGTGTGACATTCCCCACCACCACCCCCCGACCCCAAACTAGAGGCCCCAATCAATGACCTTCCCCTTACTTCAGATTCTGCTTCTGGTCGTGACCCAAACAACAGCCATATTCCTGCAGTTGGATCCAGCTCTTAGCTGGGGACCACCAAGGAAGTGGGGAAACACATAAAAGGAATTTGTTTCACTTTTTCATTAAAAAACAAGTCCTCTGAATTCCTAATTGGAAACTTTCACACATGAATTGAGGTTGCTGCAGTCCTGCTCCACTCATTTATCTTGAGCAAAATAACTGTTGAGCTTGGAGAGTGACCTTTGACCTCCGATGGCTGCCTACAATCTACTTTACTGGCTCATTTGCATCTAGGGTGTTAAACTCCGGCTGACACAGTCTTCTCATAAAATTCTGACTTTCTTGATCAACTAGGAATTAAAACAAGATCTCAAGACAAAACAAGTCCAGGCAGGAACTGGAGATCTTTTTTTTTTCCCCTCTTGTTGTCGGCCAAAAACCTCTTCAATTCAAATCAAGAAGCATGTACTGAGCATATCTCCTGTGCAGCACTAAGTCAGGCCCTTCGAGGGCCACTGCCCAGAAGTTAGGCTTGGGATCCAGGACATCCTCCGCTCCTGTACAGAAGATGAGATTTACAAAGAGCAACAAGGGATGTTTCCTCTGTTGTACCTTCACCCAGGACCGGTCACTCCCCTGGCCCACAGACCCTCAGCCATTGACTTCTGAGAAGGCAGAGATGGAGAGAGAGAGAGAGAGAGAGAGACAGAATAAACCTCTAGGGAAGTCTGCTTCTGCCCTGATTAGGAGAGGGAGGGAGGGGCAGAATTCAAGCTGAAAAAGGACAGCGGACAGCCTTCCCCAGCCTCGCACAGCCCCTTCCAAATTCTGGTAGCAAGAGGACTCAGTCATTGAGTCCTAATAGTGACAGGCAGGTAACACGTATGTTTTTCCATCTGTATGACATCAGTTCTAAGCACTGGATGTCCATATACATCAGAAATACCCTTTGGGGACCCTTGCTTAGAGGTGGGGACGTGCTTCTGGGTTATTTTAGACCCTTTTCACACTTCAGCATTAGGACGCACAGGAACAACTCTAAGGGACACAAGAGGTGATGAAGTCTCCTTAGAAGAGGAAAACAAAGGCAGCCGGAGACCTCGTGCCATGCCAAGGGTGAGCCAGCGCTGAGTCTAGGGGCCCTGGCTTCCCATCTGTTATCTTGATCCTTGGCCATGCTTCCATCAAGCTGGTGCCTGCTGAGAACCCAGTTTCCCAACATCTCAAATGGCTTCCAGAAGATTCAGAGGTGCCCTTTTTCTTCCTTCTTCTCTTTATATCCGGGCATGCTTCCCAGCCTTCCCATGGAAAATCCCTGAGCCGGCCACTTCCTGTTTTTGTTTTGTTCTCCTTCCCCCCCCCCCACTCCCCATGTCCCCTTCGACCTTTTGTCCTTTGTCTTGATCTTCATCTCAAACTGGGAAAGAATCCCCAGCTCCAAGCAGTTCCCTGGCAACTGGAGATTTCTATCTGTGCTCTGTTCCCTCCCTGTAGGTGCTTAATAGCCCTCACCCCAAAATGGGATGCTAAAAAGATTAAGAGATTTGTTTGGGGAGATACCTGCCCGATATACATGCAAATTTTGTAGCAGCTGTTTTTCAGTTCGGATCCACTTTTATTTGGGGCGAGGAGTGTTCTTTTGTTTTGTTTGGACTGCTAGAGGAGCTGGGAGGGTGCCCTTGGTGATGCACCGTGCTTTTCCCTTCTTTCCTCCGGTTTTGTCCCCTTCCTCCGGGCCCTGCATTCCTGGCATATTTGGAGAGAGTAGGAGCTGGCCTGAGGCCACTTTTCTGCCACTTTTCTAAGTATCTTCTCAGCTCTGCAGTCCAGTTTTCAGCGCAGTCTCTTTGCTTTGTTTATTCTTTGTGTCCTACTCCTGGGCAAGTACCAGATGCTACCAGATGTGACTCCAGCCGTGAACATCGTGCCCCGGCCAGTGACTCCAGATCAGACAGGCTGGAAACTCCCGGGCCCCACCAGCTCCAGAGGGGGAACGTGTGAAACCGTCAAAGGATGTGTTAACCATGCGCCAGTCTTAGGGGGAATTTCCCCTAAACACATCTGCCACATACAAAGAAAAAAGGAAGAAAGAACCAAACAGTAAACCACCACTGCCTTCGAAAATCTGCTATTGGAGCAGGTGTGCACTGTAGCCTCATGAAGGGCTCTGGGCTGAGATATCTCCCTGGGTGACCTTTGCTAACACAGTGACCGACTCCGGCTTTGCTCTCCCTGGAGAGGCTGTAAGAGGATGTTCTAGTGTTGAGAGCAAGGCGTTTCCAGCTGGGAAGAGCAATGGAAACGGAGTGTGAAATCTGGTGACACCAGCTCCATCACTGTCTGTCGAGCCCAGGTAGGTCCCTCTTAAGTCTTACCTCAAGGAAAGGTCAACCTAATTCATTTATCACAGGAAAATCTGAAGTTTACTCTCTTCTCCAAAATTGTTTTCAATTTCCCAGGAGGGAAAGAGATTGATTCATACTGTTAATAAGCAAGGGTCTTATTTTTCCACCTTCGGTCGTATAAACGTCAAGGAAAAAAAAAGAAAAGAAAAGCTTCATGTTCAATCAAAAAACTGTTCCAGCATTTTTAAAAAGCCAAGTGGAGATAAAACAGATGAGTCTCTAGGAAAAAAAAACCAAAAAACCCTTAACTCTCAAACCATAAAACCTTAAGTTATCTAATGTTTAACTGCCTCAACAAAAGCCTTGTGGAATTGTTAAAAAAAAAAAAAAAAAAAAGTTAAAAACATAGACCGTGCAGGAGCAAGAGCCCAGATGACTCCAGGTTTCTTATACCCTTAAGATGAATCAAACAACTGGACCAAGAAAGCTGAGGATGCTGAGGGAGTGCATGTGAGTCAAGCCATGATATACAATTCAGAGTTCTGATCGCACAACCATATTCATGGCAGCATCATTCACATTAGCCAAGGGGTGGAAGCAACCCAAGTGTCCATCAACGGATGAATGGATAAAATAACTATGGCATGTCCATACAGTGAAATATTATTCTGCCTTTAAAAGGAGGAAAAGTCTGACACAGGCTACAACATGGATGAATATTGAGGGCATTATGCTACATGAAGTAAGTCCGTCAACAGAAGAACAAATACGTCTGAGTCCACTTATACGAGGTCCCTAGAGGAGTCAGATTTGTAAAGACAGAAAATAGAATGGTGGTCACCAGGGGCTGAGGGGGTAAAGGGGAGGAATAGGGAGTTAGTGTTTAATGGGGACACAGTTTGGTTCAGTTGGGGATGATGAGAAAGTTCTGGAAATGATGATGACGATGGTTGCACAATGTGAGTGGACTTAATGCCGCTGGATTGTACACCTAGAAATGGCTAAGATGGTAAATATTATGTTATGTGTATTTTGCCACAATTTAAAAATATTTTTCATTAAAAAAATTTTTTAAATTCACAGTTCTGAATAAAGAGTATTGAGTGACTAAATCTGCCCCCTCTTTACACGCATACAGACCAGGTCTTTTTGGAGAAGCCCGTTGATTGTGCCTTTAATTTGGAGCCCACACAGAGCCATGTTTCTGCTTCAGAACTGAGCTGGAGGTACCACATCCGCAGCCCTGAGGCAGAGAAACAGCAGCTCTTTGACTAATGGAAAATCCAAGGGTTGTGGAGGTTATATAGCTTGCTCAAGGTTACACAGTTCATAGGGTCTGCCCCCGCTTGAACTTCCTGGTGGCATGTCTCCAGTTTATAGCACTGAATAATCACGGGACAAAACCAACATTGGTCTGTGGAGAGATGGGAGCACGCCAGGACCGATTTTCCAAAATGGGTCCTAAAACCAATGCCATGTGAACAAAAATAATCCAGGAGGACTTGGCATTCATTTGTTCAAAGCGTGCTCACGGAGCCCCTCCGTGGCTGTGCTCTCTGCTGGCTCAGCATCCTGAGTACTGGTCTCTCTCAGAGCCCTTGGGCAGTGGAGGATGCAGAATGCAGGCATTCCAAGAGCAATCAGAAAATGGGGTGGAAAGTGCAGAGATGGGGAAAATGGTGAGTGTGGGTGCAGCCCCAAGGGGTGTTCCAGGCCCCGCGAGAGAGGCAGTGCATCCAGCTGAGTCCTGGGCGGGTGGGTGGGGCCTGGGACCTCTGCTTTCCTTTTCCCCGCTTTTCTGTTTTTTCAATTGATGCATTGATAGACAATATTATATTTGTTTCAGGTGTACAACACAGTGATTCCGTATTTTTATAGATTATACTCCATTTAAAGGTATTACAAACTAATGGCTATAGTTCCCTGTGCTGTACAATACATCCTTGCTTCTTATTTTATACATAGTAGTTTGTACCTCTTAATCCCCAACCCCTATTTTGCCCCTCCCCACTTCCCTCTCCCCACTGGTAACCACTAGTTTGTTCTCTATATCTGTGAGTCTGTTTCTGTTTTGTTATATCCATTCATTTTTTTCTTTTTCTTTTTTGGCCACGCTGCACAGCATGCGAGATCTCAGTTCCCCGACCAGGGATCGAACCTGTGCCACCTACGTTGGAAGCCCAGAGTCTTAACCACTGGACCACCAGGGAAGTCCCGTCATTTGTTTTATTTTTTAGATTCCACATATAAGTAATAACATAGAGTACTTGTCTTTCTCTGCCTGGCATTTCACCAAGCATAATGTTCTCTGGATCCATCCACATTGCTGAAAATGGCGGTATTTCATTCTTTTTTATGGCTGAGTAATATTCCATTGTATACCTATACCACATCTTCTTAATCCAGTTGTCTGTTGATGGGCACTTTGGTTGCTTACGTGTCTTGCGCATTGTAAATAATGCTGCTATGAACATTTGGGTGCATGTATCTTTTTGAATCTTTTTTCTCAGATATATATGCCCAGCAGTGGAATTGCTGGATCATACGGTAGTTCTATTTTTAGTTTTTCGAGAACCCTCCATATGGTTTTGCACAGTGGCTACACCAACTTACATTCCCACCAACAGTGTAGGAGGGTTCTCTTTTTTCCACATCCTCGCCAACATTTGTTATTTGCAGACTTTTTTGATGATTGCCGTTCTGACAGGTATGAGGTAATATCTCATTGTGGTTTTGATTTGCATTTCCCTGATGATTAGCGATGTTGCATCTGCTTTCCTTTGCAGCAAAAGCCCTCAAAAGTCTTCTAGACTCAGGGGACGAACCTTGGGGCCAAGTGCTCTCACTCTGGCGTCTTAAATGTCACGTCTTCCTGATGATCCTCAAATCTGTATCTCCAGCTCCAACCTCACCCCAGAGCTTCAGACTCAGACACGCCCATTCCTCACTTTGGTACATGACTCTCCTATTCAGGACAAATCACACCAGTCATCCTTAACCAGCTTCTTCCCCCTCACGCCTGATGTCACCCAGGATGGCTTCAGCATCTCCTGCCCCACCCCCATCACCTCTCCCTTGGAGCACTGGAGGACCCTCCTAACCACTCTCTCTCCTATGCCAACATCCTCCTTCCCCACACACAGCCCGGGGTCATGGGAACGGCTGCTGAATTCAGGCCACTGAAGTTGTCCGTGATATGAGCAAGAGGGCACGCATGGAATCCACTCTCCAATGGGCTGCTTCCCTTCAGAACATGGCCCTGTGTCAGCATGTGGACGCTGGGATTAGCCCCAGACTAAGTCGCTGCCCCTCCATCTGCATGTGTGTGTGTGTGTGTGCATGCGCACGCGCATGTGACAAAACGAGCCCAGGACCTGTTTTTGTCAATAAAGTTTTATTGGAACATAGCCACACCTGTTCATTTATACATTTTACATATCTTTGACCACTTTGGAGCTCTAGCTGCAGAGCTGAGTAGCTGCAACAGAGACCATCTGGTCCACAAAATGAAAAATATTTACTTTCCAGTCCTTTCCAGAAAGTTTGCTGACCCCTAGGTTAAATTATGCTTCTTCTATATGCAGCTATTAAAATGATTACATAAATGTGTAATTACAGCTCTGGAAAGTTGTTATGATATATGACTAAGTAAGTAAATCAGTTGGAAAAGAATGGGATGATTTCATCCCATTCTTATAAAAGGAAACTAGATTCAACTAAATGTGCATATCTGTGTAGAAAAATACATCCATTTCCTCGGAAGGAGGGAGATAATAGGTGATCTCATCATTTCTTCTTTCTTATTTTTTTTTATTTTTATTTTTTGGCCATGCCACATGGCATGTGGGATCTTAGTTCACCAACCAGGGATCGAACCCACACCTCCTGCATTGGAAGCACCAACTTTTAACCACTAGACTGTCAGGGAAGTCCCTCATTTCTTCTTTCTACTTTTTTTTTTAATATTTGTTTTTTTAAAAAAAATAATGAGTACACCTTAATTTTTCATTTAAAAACTAATAATACAGTTTTTTTTTCATCTTGGGTAAAACTGCTCACGTCCCTCACCCCCACTGACAGCTGAAAAGGAGTATCAGCGTTTGGAGGGGCTTGTGCCATGGGTCAGCCTGGCTTCTGGGAGCAGGGAGCCAGCGAAGGGCCCAGAGACACAGCCCCTTGGGGGAATGGACCCCACGGACACCACTGGCTCCGGCTGCACAGCTCCTGCTTCCGGGCTCTTCCTGACACAACCCCCAAATCTGGCCAAGGTCCAGGCCTACAATGGGGAGACTCATCACCAAGCACTGGTTCCATCCATCACACCCAACCTGGCAGAAAAAGAGGCCAGAGAACCTTCTTCCCCCGATTCACTCCGGTCTTGACCCGCACAGGGCACCACAGGAGTCAGCCTGGCACCGAGTGCCAGGTCTCTGGAGACGGAAGCGCGGCGTCCCAACATGAATGGCTTATTTTTAGAAAAGTCCTCTTCGTGCCCTGGCCGCACTCCAGCGTGAGCGATGCCACTCCCTCTGACTCAGCTACCCAAGCTGACTCAGTTCAGAGGATCAAGGGGGTCCCCCCTACCCTACTGGCGGGAGCTGCAGGCAGTCCTTCAGGAAAAGCTCTACAGCAGGTCCAAATCCTTACGGGCCCTTGTGCAGCCTGCTTCTAGAAAGAGCACAACCATCCTCCTAACAGTCTGTGCTTTGGAACAGACTGCAGAGCCCTCTGCACTGAATCTCCTGGGTCCCCACGTTCCCAGCAAATGTGTAAGTGATGCTCACTCCTCTTTTTCCTCCCGGCACGATGGGCCTAGAGCCCCAGCCTGCAGCCCTGCTCCTCACCTGCGGCCTGTTTCACAGCCATTTGCCCATCTCTTGCATCAGGCCCTACACTACGTCCAGTGGACTAGAGAAATGAAGGGAGAAATTGTTTTCTCCCAGTAAAGCCACTAGAACCCATGCCCTACTGTCATTCATCCTGTAGGTTTCACAGTGTCCTCAATGTCAAGTAAAACAGTATGAGCACAGATTTCTTGCTAGAGAGGATCACAGGCCTGGCAGGTTTGGGGAGGGGGTGAGGGAGCTGGGAAATGGGTAAGAGTGGGAGATTGTTTCCCATCCCGAGGCAGCTGTTTCCAACATTCCAGAGGTAGCAAGGACACAGCTGTCCTTCCCGCATTGTCCCTGCACAACTGGACTTGCAGGCATCAGTTGTCTCAAAGCAAAAAGAGCCCAGGGCCTGCGGTATGCAAATCTTTGGAAAGAAGAGGCCTCTCTGTTCTCCTGGGCTGGCACCTGGGTTTCTCCTTTGCTGCTGTCTCCCATGTTCTGCCTTCTCCATCCTGAGCAAAGAGCAGCCCTGGCCCCATGGAACAAGTCAAGGCCCCCTGGGTGATGTCAAGAGCTTGCACTGCCCCTTATTTTGTTAGTTGGAGTCATGCATCGGCCTTTATTCATGCCTTGTAAAGTTGTAGCCTTTAACGTTAGTCTTCTCCACACCTATGATTCTCCATCACAGCAATTTGCTGTGGAGAAAGAACCCTTCAGGCAGGACCTGTGAGTCACGGCTTCCTCCTGGCCCTACCCACCCAAGAGGGGCCGCAGTTAACAGGCGTGTTTGATTCTCTGGGACACGGAAGACGTGATTGAGCTTACCTGTGCTCCTAAGGTCAAGGGACTTAACACAATGAATGGGAACAGTAGGACCCTCTGTTAATGGGAATGGATAAAGAAGATGTGGTACATATATACAATGGAATATTACTCAGCCATAAAAAAGAACGAAATACTGTAATGCCATTTGCAGCAACATGAATGGACCTAGAGATGATCATACTACGTGAAGTAAGTCAGAGAAAGACAAGTATCATATGGTATCGCTCATCGGTGGAATCTAATTTTATAAAGATTTGAACTTATTTACAAAACAGAAACAGACTTCCAGATATCTAAAACAAGGTCATGGTTACCAAAGGGGAAACGTGGGCGGGGGTGGGGTGGCAATAAATCAGGAGCTTGGGATTAACATAGACACACTACTATATATAAGACAGATGACCAACAAGGACCTACTGTATTGCACAGGGAACTCTGGGATACTCAATAGTCTGTGCTAACCTGTATGAGAAAAGAATGTGAAAAAGAATGAATAACATGCATAACTGAATCACTCTGCTGTACACCTAACACAACGCTGTAGATCAAGTATACTCAAATAAAATTAATTTTTTTAAATTAAAAAATAAAAAAAGAACCCTCTGGATCTCACCCTCGGCCCACGCGCTTGGCCTCTGTTCCTCATGTAGGGTCAGTTCTACCTCTGTCTTTCCGATCATCGTCTCTACTATTCGAACAAGCAAGATCGTCCGTGGCCTTGGCCTGGCAAAGTGCTCCTTGTCTGGGAATTGTTGAGACTCCCCGGAGCCCCGGAGCCATCTCACTGGGCGGGATGTGGCCCCGCTATGGAGTACAGAGTCTCTCCAGGGTCTCCTGAGGCTGTTCAAATGGCCCAAGAAAACCCTTCAAGTAATTTCCTTGCCCTCAGACTCGTTTCCTTATCTGTCCACTGGAAGACTTGGAGTAACTATTTGCTCCATTCCCAGCCAGCTCTAACTTACTAAAAGTCTGCGATTATCTAGACTTTCACATTTCCAGAGCAGACCTGGTCCTACTCAACTCTCAGCCTGAAGCCTCAGAGCCAACCTCACACATGCACGTAGTCTTCAGTTAGCAGTCACCACCCTCACTTGAACCTCTCCACACCTCGGTGACATGGACGGCCCCCATGTGACAATGAGCCCTGGGAGAGGAGGAACAGTTTGCCAAAGTCCACAGAACTAAGAAGAAGCCAAGCTGGACCTGGTATCTTGACATCAAGCCCAGGCGTTCATTCAGCAGCCCCACCACTCCCGCCCGGTGCGTCTACGCGGCTGCGAACAACAGCGGCCGCGGGTAGAATCTCAACCTGCTGCCATCAGCGAGCGGGTCCTCAAGTGGACCAGCTGGACTGGAGAACAGGAACAAGAAAGGCAGATAAGGAAGATGCAGTACATATACACAATGAGCTATTACTCAGCCGTAAAAAAGAACAAAATAATGCCAACTGCAGCAACACAGATGGACCTAGAGATGATCATACTAAGTGAAGTGAGTCAGAAAAAGACAAATACCCTATGATATCACTTACATGTGGAATCTTAAAAAAACGGTGCAAATGAACTTATTTACAAAACAGAAATGGACTCACAGGTGTAGAAAACAAACTTATGGTTACCGGGGGGAGAGGAGAGGGAGGGAGAAATTGGGAGATTGAGATTGACATATATACACAGTTATATGGAAAACATATAACTAATAAGGACCTACTGTATAGCACAGGGAACTCTACTCAGTACTCTGTAATGACCTATATGGGAAAAGACTCTTTAAAAGAGTGGATATAAGTATATGCAAAACTGATTTTAAAAAAAAGAAAGGCAGGAAGGTCTCTTTTTTTCTCTTCTTTTTTTTGATTGGAGCATAGTTGATTTACAATGCTATTACAATAGCCTCAGGTGTACAGCACAGCGACTCAGTTACAAGCAAGCCCTCTTTCTGCTCCGTTTTGGTGAACAGGGATTCAGCCAGGTTGCATTAACATCCAACACCTGGCAGCCCCACTTACATTCAGTTCTCTCCATTCGTTTCCTCCTTCTTAGTCTGAAGCATCTGATGGCTGCAGGACTCTGTTCTGAGGATGCTTCCTGGCTGCCCATTTGGGTCAGACACACAGAATTTAAAATTCACAAAGCAGCCTGAGATCAGCTCCCACTCTCCCCCCTCCCCACCTGAAAAGGATGAAGGAATAGTAATGGAATAAACCGTGGTTTGGGTTTAAATTGGGGGTCTCCTCTAGCCCGCAGTCCCGTATCATAATGGGCCCGAATCAGGGAGAAGGGAAGGTTCTCTCCATGGTCCCCAGAAGCCGGGTGCGTACTGAAGTTGACAGGACATGTGGGCACAGGGAAGGGAGAGAGGGATCTGTGTCTTGTCAGAGTTAGAAATTGCCCAGAACATCAGCCTGCATCCTCCATCCTTCAACCACGGGTCCCTCGGCGTCTGCAGCGGCTCAAACTTGCAAAGACATAGGCTTCTCAAAACATTTACATTTCTGCCAGGCAAAGATTCATGTGACTTTGAATCTCCAAGTACACAGGTTTTCATGGGAAGATTAAAAGGGGATCCTGGTCTTTTTGTAACAAATTAACCAGCCTTGCCAAATGTCACTTAAATATCTTTCTGGAATCCTACATGTATCGGTTTTATAACCTCGCTGACAACTTTTGATTGGCATTAATTAAGAGGAAATAGAGAGCCATGTCAACCTTTGTCCCCTGGTTCTACAGAGGTTGCAGAAAGACATCACCGAGGGCTTGAAACAGACCTGCAAAACTTCACAATGGGACCAAGACTCATGAAAGCATGTTATAAAGCCAGATCAACTCAATGTCCTCCGAAGATGCTGAGGAAGACGTTCTCTCCCACGATTTCAGCGTCAGAAACACTCTCTAGTAGTCTAGAAAACACACACACACACACCCCAATACCCTGCCCCCAATGGGATTACTTATTCTGTCCTTCACGTGCCAAAAGAACAATCTTCAATGTTTCTACCCTTTAAATACTTCTGCCAGAAGCCTGAATTCATGAAAAGCATGTTTATCGATTCACAATTTTACCCATTTCGTTAAATTTGGAAGTCAGAACACGTACATTCAATACACGCATATACATTCATGAATACAGTTCTTTTGTACTATTAGCCCTGACCTTGAAATACCGTTAGAATTTTTTTTTAACCAGAGGGAAGATCTGAGAAATTCTATTTGGGCTTTGATTGCTGTTCATCCCAGATGTGATAATGATGACTATCTTCAATAAGATGTGTCTCATCTGACTGGTGGGTGAGGGATGCAGAGAGGAGGCTGGGACTGGAGCAGAAAGTGGGAGTGGGGTGGAGGGGATGAGATGCTGTGAGCCAGTCACACCACATGGCAACTCAGGACGCTGCTGCCCTACAGCTGGGCTCAATATTTAGTGAAGATTTTATGGAATAACATGTCAATTCAGAGTTGCAAAATGTTGTTCAGTCCTAAATTAGAATAGGCTACGGTGCTTCTCGATACCTACCAGGAACTGGCATTCCATCTGCTAATGTGATTTATGACTATCTGAGTGGTCCCTGTGAAGAGGAGAGAGGTGTCTCTAAATAGATCTAAGAGGGTCCAAGACACAGGTCCACGCCACTGTCCTATTCCATGAATGGAGCCATTGACCCAGCAGTTTTGTTGAATATGGCATTTTGAGGGCATTTTAAAAAAAATGTCCTCAATGATGGACTAAAGAATAAATACATATTCTTTAATGGTTGATACGATGTGTGGAAGCAACCAAGAGAAGGCAGGAGAGTACAGAGGTTAAGGACGGGGCTCTTCCCGAGTACAGGTTGGCTTCGCTGGAATAAGGCAGACTCTGCACATGGCAGTATCACTCCCTCCACTTGATGGAGGGACGGGCCATGCACCAGAGAAGAAGAGAGGAACAGATATTCGCAAGCACTACCAAAAGAGGGAACCACTCCCGCCCTGGCCAGAACCCATCCCCCAAATGGGACCAAGAGGCAGGGAAGTAAAGCAAGGAAGCACATGACACTTCTAAAGCCAATATGCCCACCTGGACAACTGACTGACAACCACAGTACCCCACACGCCTCAAATATGCACACTTGGATTTCTATATCTATCCAAACACCAACCCTCCCATCTTCTTCACCCGTTCTGTTGAGTCTGCCCAGAATTCTACTCAAGATCTCCTTTAGGGCTCCTGGACCACCCCAGCCCCGCTTAGTGCCATGGCCCTACCTTGGTGATGGCCCTGATGCGAACTGCTTTTCTTCCAGATGCGTGCAGCCTACCTCGTTCTTCTGTGATCCAAATCATGCAAAGAACCAGGTGGTTGCTTTACGTTATACCTCATGAGCTCAGCTGGCGTTGAGCAAACCTATCTGATTTTTCCCTGTATGTGTACTTCCGGTTCTGTTTTCGGTGCCAACCTGTTATTACTTTTATATTTCATGCTTCACTTTACCCCTCATCAATTTGCTCTCCTATATTATGTGTATAACATATCCCCTAATATGTATTCAAGAAAGCAACACACAGGTGGTCTCTGGGGAATGGAACCGGGTGGCTATGGGAGTGTCTGGGAGGGAGATTTTGACTGTTTTAATGTTGAATCACATGAGCAAATACCTAATCAAAAAGCAATTTTGCACAGAGGACTTTTTTTTTTTTTTGGCTGCATTGGGTCTTTGTTGCTGCACGTGGGCTTTCTCTAGTTGTGGTGAGCGGGGCCTACTCTTCGTGGTGGTGCACGGGCTTCTCGTTGCAGTGGCTTCTCTTGTTGCAGAGCACGGGCTCTAGGAGCGTGGGCTTCAGTAGTTGCGGCACGCAGACTCAGTAGTTGTGGCGCACGGGCTTAGCTGCTCCGTGGCATGTGGGATCTTCCCAGACCAGGGATTGAACCCATGTCCCCTGCATTGGCAAGCGGATCCTTAACCACTGCACCACCAGGGAAACCCACACAGGGGACATTTTAGGGCCATGAAAATACTCTGTATGATATTATAATGATGGATACATGTCATTTTATATTTGTCCAAACCCATAGAATTTATGCCATGAGTGAATCCCAGCGTAAACTATGGACTTTGGGGGATTGTGGTGAGTGGCTGTAGGTTCATCAGCTGTAACAAACGTACCACTCGGGTGGGGATGTTGACAATGGGGAAGGCTGCGTATGTGCAGAGGAAGCGCTGTACATTCTTCGATTTTGCTATGACCCTAAAACTGCTCCCAAAAAAAGTCGTCTTTTTTTAAGCCAGAAAAAATATACTTGGAACAATAATGAAAAGAATGATAAGACTAGGAGGGGTTCCGAGTGGTGCGGAAAAGAGCAGCGGAAGAGGAGCCGCCTGCCTCCGGAAATAGAGTCCCAGGGAAAGAGAGAGATGCTTAAAGAACACTTTTAGACTACTCTATATAAAATAGATAACTAGTAAGAACCTACTGTACAGCACAGGGAACTCTACTCAATGCTCTGTAATGAACTATAAGGGAAAACAATTTTTAAAAAGAGTGGATAGGGCTTCCCTGGTGGCGCAGTGGTTGAGAGTCCGCCTGCCGATGCAGGGGACACGGGTTCGTGCCCGGTCCGGGAAGATCCCACATGCCGCGGAGCGGCTGGGCCCGTGAGCCATGGCCGCTGAGCCTGTGCATCCGGAGCCTGTGCTCCGCAATGGGAGAGGCCACAACAGTGAGAGGCCCGTGTACCACCAAAAAAAAAAAAGAGTGGATATATGTATATGTATAATTGATTCACTTTGCTGTACACCTGAAACTAACACAACATTGTAAATCAACTATACGCCAATAAAAATTAATTTAAAAAACGAACATTTTTTAATGGTTCTGAAGACCCTAGGGGCAGGACAGGAGTAAAGATGCAGACGTAGAGAATGGACCTGAGGACACGGGGAGGGAGAAGGGTAAGCTGGGACAAAGTGAGAGAGTGGCATGGACATACATACACCACCAAATGTAAAATAGATAGCTAAAATAGACAGCCGCATAGCACAGGGAGGTCAGCTGGTGCTTTGTGACCACCTAGAGGGGTGGGATAGGGAGGGTGGGAGGGTGACGCAAGAGGGAGGGGATATGGGGATATATGTATATGTATAGCTGATTCACTTTGTTATACAGCAGAAACTAACACACCATTGTAAAGCAATTATACTCCAATAAAGATGTTAATAAATAAATAATTAAAAAATAAAAAAACATTTTTTGAAACATTTGTGGTATAATATGGAATGTAACCACCTCCCGCCAACCTCCAATACTAAAATATTTCAGTAAAAGTCTACAAATCCTGTCAAAACGTGGGGCAATTGGAACCCTTGCTCACTTTTGGTGGGAATGTGAAATGGTATCACTGTTATGGAAATCAGTATGACAACTTCTCAAAAAATTGAACATAGGATCACCATATGATCCAGCAATTCCACTGGTACATACCCAAGAGAATGGGAAACAGAGTCTAAAAGAGATATTTGCACACCCACATTCACAGCACTTTATTCACAATGGCCAAAAGGTGGAAGCAACCCAAGTGTCCATCCATGGATGAACAGGTAAACAAAATGTGGTCTATCCATACGGTGGAATATCACTCAGTCTTAAAAAAAGAAATTCTAACCCATGCTACAACATGGATGAAGCTTAAGAACATTATACTAAGTGAAATGAGCCAGTCACAGCATGAGAAATATTGTATGATTCCACTTATATGAGGTACCTAGAATATTCAAATCCATAGAAACAGAAAGTAGAATGGTGGTTGCCAGGGGTTAAAGTGGGGGTGGGGGAAGAATGGGGAGTCATTGTTTAATGGGTACACAGAGTTTCAGTTTTGCAAGGTAAAGAGTTCTGGAGATGGAGGGTGAAGATGGCTGCAGCACAATGTGGGTGTACTTAACGCTGTTAGCGTTACACTATTACACCAAGTTTTACATTATGTGTATTTTAGCACTGTTTTAATTTTTTTCAAATTTCTTTAAAAATACTTTGTAAGTCTGGGTTGTGTGTGTATGTGTCAGGTTGCATGGGGGATGGGAGAGGCAAGGGTGTGTGACAATGCACTAAGCCTAGATTCAAGGCAAGGGAAAGAAGGACCCGTATCATCTGTGTGGCATCTCTAGGGCAGACCCCTCGCCGATGATGAGCCATGCTCAGGTGGTTGCTTTGGCTCCAGATGTATCTCAATCCTCCTCCAACAGGTGGCGCCACACAGAAGCAGAGCCTGGACCTGAACCCAAGCATCCGGACTCCAGATTCTGCACACTTAGCCGACACTCCATGCTGCCTCTCTTTTCTGAACAAAGCCCCCTTCCCAAGCCAACAGCAAAGACCCCGGTAATTCATTCCACTGAAGTAAGCTTCTTACTGAAGATGGACCAGGTGATGCTCCTGATAAGCACTGAAATATGGAGCCTCAGGGATCAAGACGCTCTCCTTTACCTGTGGCCATTTGCCTCAAGATGCACCTGACAGATGAGGAGAGGTGAGCCAGGACAAAGGAAATGGCAGGTAATTGATCAGATCCCTTCCTAAGCCATCAAAGTTCCATCCAACAGTCTCAATTACCTTCCAGGGAGAGGGGGAAACCCAGCAGGAACAGCAGCCAGGTGGACAGGTGCTGGGGAAGCTTCCTGGAAGGTCCCTTGGTGTGGAAGCAGAGGGAAGCAACTAGAAGTGGGCTGAGGGGACATCCCTGGTGGTGCAGTGGTTAAGAATCCACCTGCTAATGCAGGGGACACGGGTTCAAGTCCTTGTCCGGGAAGATCCCACATGCCACAGAGCAACTAAGCCCATGTACCACAACTACTGAGCCTGCGCTCTAGAGCCCGTGAGCCACAACTACTGAGCCTGCATGCCACAACTACTGAAGCCCGCGTGCCTAGGGCCTGTGCTCCGCAACAAGAGAAGCCACCGCAATGAGAAGCCCGCGCACCACAGCAAAGAGTAGCCCCCACTCGCCGCAACTAGAGAAAGCCTGCGCGCAGCAACAAAGACCCCAGACAGCCAAAAATTAACTAATTAATTAATTAATTGAAAAAAAAAGAAGTGGGTTGAATCACAACAGACAAGGGAAGCTGGGGAAGAGGGAGTTCAGGCCTCAGGCCACAGCAGGCATGGGGAGCCACAGACAGAGGGTTCGGGCATAGGCTGGGGAGAGGGACAGTGAGAGGCATTGAGGCAAAGAGGTGAGGACAGTGGTGATGCCCCCATAAGGGGCCGGGCATTTGCATCACTGAGAATGGAAGGACCAGGAAGATGGGGTAGGGGGACCAGGCCAAACCGTAGATGCTGAATGACTGTGTTCCTCCCCCATAACGGCCAGGCCACCTGGGATGAAACATCCAGCTTCCCACTCTGAGCCACTCAGCCTTACTTCCAATCTCACACCTATTTCCATCGTTAAGAGAGCCTGGGTACCAGAAGCCCTTGGACATGAGACCCATCAGAGGAGGGAGTGATGCAGATGGTGACCCAAATCGTCAGGTCACACTTCCCCCTGGGCTTGGAGGGAAAAGTCTTCATGAAATGAAATTTCAGAACAACAACAACAAAAATTGGTGAAGAAAGATACAAATGGCAGAGATAAAATGGTGGTTTCCCAAGAGCAGCTGAGACCTTCTTTGTCTCAGGGGACGGGCGGGGGGGTCCTCTGGACTGTCATCCAGGTCAGACTCAACTGTATCTTATCAGGGTCTTTCCCAATGAAGTTTCCAGCAACAATAAGGTGCACAGAATGCCCACTAAGCCGTTTGGGGGTTTTATTTTCTTTCACCAAAGAAATAGGGGATGCCCAAGGTTGGGTCCCCAAACCAGAAAGACTGTGGGGGCCTCAAATAAAGCAGGGGGTTTTAGTGCAGTTCCCATGGGGACTCTGGGGGCCCGCTTCACCCTTGGTGCTGCCCACTCCACCCCTGCCCTGGCCTTTTCCTCTCTCACCTCCCCTCCTCCAGCCAGCCCGCCTCTCCCCTCTCTCCTCATTCACGCAGAGGGCTGCCCACAGGGAGTTCTCATCTCTCTCACCCAACATCAAGGCTCTCAACTTTACCGGGCCTAAAAATCTCCAGGAATCTGTCAAGGTCCCACCCTCAGAGGTGTGTAATGAAGCCCAGGAATCTGCATTTTTAACAAGCATCCCAAGCGGCCCTGATACTTTGGACTAGAATCTCCTGGAGGGCAGACACCCTGTCTTTCACAGATCACTCGTGCACTCAGCACACACACTGCCACACATGCCCACACTGGCTCACACTGACATGCACACACTCAGAGCTTGCAAGGCTGCAGGACACGCCACCGGCATCCGATACTTTGTCAGTCAATTCTTGAGTAGCTGGAGCCTGGGAAGGCATGTGTCATCATGCTCCTGTCCCTCTAAACCCCTCACCTGCTATATGACAGCTTCCCATCCAGAAACCGCACGGTACAGTAAAAAACAGAAAAAAGAAAGCCGTTAGACCCCAGTGAATGTTATTTTTAATGAAAGTGGTGCATTTTGACTCACAATGTTGAAACTAGATTATAAATGAGTCATCAGTGAATCAACCACAGAGAACCTTTGTGAAGGTGATTTACAGGAGGGCTCTGACGTCTGCTGTCCCTTCACGAACTTCACAGAGATGCTGTCAGCCTTGGAGTTGGTCTGCGGCATCTGCTGCCGCGTCAGCTCAAAAGGATGCTGTGTTGTCACCAACGGGATTCCCCCTCCAGCCAGCAGTGCGGTCCCACCCACAGAGCAAAGGCAGCCATCACCGAACGATGCTGTAGTTACATCATAGCTGCTGGCTTTCAGGTAGTGACTGGTAGGCACTGGAGAGAGTCACAGGCCAGATATCTGTTCCTCCCATGTCCCCAGACTCTTCCAGAATGCCCACATCCTCCCACCTGGTCCTCGAGAGGCAGCCAAGTCCAAGGGCAGAAAAGTGGGACCTAAAGTGGGCTCGAGGACTTCCCTGGTCGTCCAGTGGTTCAGAATCCGTGCTCCCAATGCAGGGGGCACGGGTTAGATCCCTGGTCAGGGAGTGAGGATCCTGCATGCCGCACAGCGCGGCCAAAAATAAATAAATAAATAAATAAAGTGGGCTTGAGTCCCAGGTCTAACGGGGTGGCCCCAAAGAGTCAGGTAACAGCCTCCTGTTTCTCATGTCTGAAATGTAAACTTTATCACCTGCCTGCTTTCCTCCAGGAATGTTGCAAGGTTCTCATGGGACCATGCTTTGAAACTATTACAGGCTATTCCAAGGTAAGTAGTCGGTAGAAGATGCAAAACCTACTGTCTGGGGGATGTCCCTGGCAGTCCAGTGGTTGGGACTCTGCACTCCAAATGCAGGGGGCAC